>NC_142285.1:12711728-13336728 GCF_965620075.1 Prunus avium | reverse complement strand
TGACTATGCCTTCGCAACTTTTCCTTTGTTTTGAGGAAGGCAAAAGCGCCGCGTTTTGGATTGCGAATAGGTGCTGAGGCCGAGGGGGAAAACCCCTTCGGTTAGTGTACGACCGTGATTTATCAGGCACAAACATTGCCCCCACATCCCCAGATTCTTCGGTCTCGGCATGGGCAGAGGCCGAATGGATTCCAGGGGATGGACCCTTTGCATTCCTTCTGAAGTGATTAACAAGTGGTGCATTAAATGCGCAGGTCAGTCGGCGCATTTAATGCCTAAGCACGTCGTGCAGGCCATCATTGCCCAGACTTATGCGAGGCGTCGCTTCGTTTCGTCAGATGAAACTACGGCCTCTGGATTTCCGACACGTCATCGTGCTTACGATTTGTACGAGCCATCATTTTGCCTCGCCAATCGAAACGTCGGCCCCTAGGTTTCAGACATATCTTCACGTGCTCCGAGTGCGTTGTCAGGCCGTTTCGTCTTTCGAGAATCACACCTCTTGTTTTGAATTCCAGCGCTAGTATAAAAACCCTGCCTTCCTTCATTTTTCTTCACGCCTTCAAAATCCTTAAGTCCACGCTCCTCAAAAGTTCACTCTGAACTCCCTAGTTTTCTCAGCCTTCTCTCTCTGATTCTGAAACTCTCCTCTTGCTTAGTGACCTCTTTACTTGTCTTAAACATTCTTGAGCCTTTCGTTGATTCCTGGGCTTCGTTCCTCCTCTACCTCTTTTCTCCTTTATTTTAACCTGCTCTAGTGGCCCCTATTGTAGCCCTTCCAAAACCGGGGAGCCATATCCGCTGAACCTCGCGACTTGGTAGTTTGGCCAGAACCAGATGGCTCTTCCTCTCCTGCTGTCCACCAATTGTCTTTCGTCTTGGAAAGTCGACGTGAGCCAGAACCAAAATGCGGCCGAGATTCCTTCCCAACCCTGGAGGAAGATGACCTTCCTCCCTATGAGGCCGAGGAGAAACTGCAATGCGATTGATGAAGATGGGAGGGCCTGGTATGATGATTCCAACGTGGCTGTGTTAATTCGGCTGAGCACCTGGGTGGCACCCATGGCCGGAGTGACGGCCCAGGCTTCGCTCAGTTACGTTCATGCCCAGAATGACGGCCTTGGCCATGGCCTGAGTGACGACCTTGGCTCCAACCCGGCTGCACCCATGTCCAGAGTGACGCCCCCTCCCCTGGTTGGAATGACGGCCCTGGGTTCACCTGGTCGTACCCGTGCCCTGAGTGACGCCCCTTCCCCTGGCCGGAATGACGGCCCTGGGCTCACTTGGTCGTACCCATGTCCTGAGTGACGCCCATGGTGGGGCCGTGGTTAGTGAAGATATGGGTGGTGGAGATATTGCCTCAGGAAGAAATGTCTGCCTGTCCAGCGAGGGGACCACGAAGCTGATGTTCGTAGACTTAGGATGTAATCTTTTCTCATATGTATATCTATATGTTGTAATCGGCCATGACCTGGCTGTTCCTTTGTAAACTTGACCCCTTTTTAAACTAAATGAAGTATGATTTCTCTTTCCTTCTGTCTGAAAGCATGCTTTTTCTTTCATCTTCGTTGTGTTGTTTACTTCCAGTTGCAAAACCTCATAACCCATTCTCGGCCATCTCCCATAATGACGGGGTATACTTCTTTAAATACTGGCCGTTTATTGGTAGGTTGTGCCATTCTCCATCCCTATCCCTTAACTGGAATGCGCCTCGGCCCAGGATTCGTTCAATAATAAACGGCCCCTCCCAGTTAGGTGAGAATTTGCCGAACCGAGGGTCCTTAGTCCCGATAGGAAGCACGGCTCGCCATACCAAGTCGCCTTTGGCGAAAGTCTTTTGCTTGACCTTTCTGTTACAGGCCCTTGCCGCGATTTGCTTCTGTGCCTGCATTAGGTTATAAGCATCGAGTCTGGACTGCTCGAAATCTTCCGACTCCTGAGCCATAGCTTGCGCATAGTCCTTCCTTTCTTCCCCAGGCTGTTCGGTCACATGGAGAGACCGAACCTTTAACTCCATTGGAACGATGGCATCATGACCGTAGGTTAAGGCATAAGGAGATGTGCCCGTGGCCGATCGTTTTGAGACTCGGTAAGCCCAAAGGGCTTCAGGGAGTAAGTCGTGCCATGCCCTAGGTTTTTCCTCAATCATTTTCTCAAGGATGCCCTTGATTACCTTGTTGCTCACCTCGGCTTGTCCGTTAGACTTGGGGTAGTAAGGTGTTGAGTGAACCAATTTGATCCCCATTTTTTCGGTGTACTCCCGGGTCTCGGCCGATGGGAAAACTGGGCCGTTGTCGGCCGTGATAGTTTCAGGTATACCGAACCTATGGACGATGTGTTTCTCGAAGAATTTGACTACCTGTGCGCTAGAAATTGACCGATAGGACTCCGCCTCGACCCATTTAGTAAAATAGTCGGTTGCCACCAAAATCCATGCATGTTGGTTGGACGCGGCCGAATAGATTTTGCTGATGATATCCACGGCCCAACCCCTGAACGGCCATGGTTTAGTAACCGGGTGGAGGGCTTCAGCCAGTACCCTTTGTATGGGGCCGTAGATTTGACATTTGATACACCCCTTCACATACTCTATGCAATCTTTTAAAATGGTCCGCCAGTAATAGCCGTGCCTCCGAACCAACCACCTCATCTTGACGCCAGACTGTGAGCGCCGCAAATCCCCTCGTGAGATTCGGTCATGATAACCTTGATGTCTCTGGCGCTGGGACACAGGAGCAATAAGCCGTCCGATCCCTTTCGATACAGCTCGTTTTGATAAATCAAATAACACCGAGCCTGGAAGCGCGTAGTCCTCTCATGGCTGCCGGAGGGGTCGCGCAAATACTTCACTATGGGGTAGCGCCAATCGGCCTCGGCCGTGTTGACTTCGTCGGTGATCTCGGCCGATGACACTTGCGTTGTCATTCCCCGTTCAGCCAAAGCTGGCAAGGTACGCCTCTCGACTCTTATCACACGATCGTGGTCATTGTCCGGAATATTCACGCCTGATGCCACCTGGGCCATCTCATTGGCCTCATGGTTTTCGGTGCGCGGTACGTAGACAAAGGAAATCCTAGAAAATTCGTCGGCCGCATTGAGGGCCGTTACATAATACATAGTTAAATTCTCGCTCGTGCACTGGTATTCCCCGGTCAATTGGTTGATTACCAGCTGAGAATCACCATAGACCAAGACACGGGTCGCCTTCATTTCTTTCAGAATTTCGAGACCGATGATGAGTGCCTCGTATTCGGCCTGATTGTTGGTGCATTTGAAATCGAGTTGGAATGCAAATTGCCATCTTTGTCCTTGAGGGGATTCGATCACGACTCCGGCTCCGGACCTGGCCTCGGTACTGGAGCTGTCGAAGTACATGGTCCAGTAGTTCTTTTCCAAGCGGGCCATGCCGATCTCGACCTCCAACTCCTCTTCCTGCCCTTGAGCCGGGTGGAGAGCCAAGAAATCGGCCAATGCCTGACCCTTGACCGACTTTTGAGCCACATATTGGAAGGTGAATTCGGACAATGCCATCGTCCACTTCCCAATTCGGCCGCGTATGATCGGCCGAGTGAGCATATATTTGATGAGATCGGTCTTGGAGATGATCTGAACGACCGAGGGAAGCATATAATGGCGCAACTTGGTAGCCGCGAAATAAAGCACTAAGCAAAGTTTCTCGATCGGCGAATAGTTTAGCTCGGCCATGTTAAGGGTACGGCTCAGGTAGTGCACTGCTTGCTCTCGTTCCGACTCGCTGTTTTGAGCCAGCAGACAGCCGATAGAGCCCTCTGAAGCCGAAATGTAAAGCCACAAGGGTTTCCCTCTTTTCGGCGGCATAAGGACCGGTGGTTGAGATAAATATTTCTTGATATTGTCGAGGGCCGCTTGATGTTCTGCTCCCCATACAAACCGTTCCTTGTCCTTTAGTTTGAGCAGAGGAGTCAACGGCCGAATTTTCCCTGCCAAATTGGATATGAATCGCCTTAAAAAGTTGACCTTTCCGAGGAAGGACTGGAGCTCCTTCTTGGTCTTTGGTGGAGGTGCCGCCATGATGGCCGTGGCTTTATTTTTATCCACCTCGATTCCCCGTTGGTGAACCAAGAAACCGAGAAAATTCCCGGCGGTGACGCCGAAAGCACATTTCGTTGGGTTCATCTTTAGGCCGTACGCCCGCATTCGGTCGAAAGCCTGCCGGAGATGGCCTACGTGGTCAGCTCTAGATGGGGATTTTACAACTACGTCGTCGATGTAAACTTCAACAGTCCGCCCAATAAGGTCATGAAAAATAAGGTTCATAGCTCGTTGGTATGTCGCGCCGGCATGATTTAGGCCGAACGGCATGACCACCCATTCGTAGGTTATGATCGCGCCCGGACATCTGAACGCCGTCTTGTGGACATCTTCCTCGGCTATGAAAATTTGGTTGTAACCAGCATGGCCGTCCATGAAAGACAGGAGCTCATGCTTCGCGACTCCATCTACCAAGAGATCTGACATAGGCATGGGGTACTCGTCCTTGGGGGTCGGTGCAAACCCTCAAAGCTCTGGTCCTCTTCAGAACTGGCACGATGTTTGCCAACCACTCTACGTACCGGGCCATTCGGATGAAGCCGGATTTAAGGAGCCGTTCAATCTCCTCCTTGACCTTGAGTTGTACTTCGGTCGAGAACCGCCTTGGCGACTGTTGGAAAGGCCTAAATCCCTCCTTGATTTTTAATTCATGCTCAACCAAACTTCTTGGCAATCCAGGCATCTCATGGTAATCCCAAGCAAAACAATCCTTATATTCATTGAGCAGACCGATAATCTCGGCCGCCAACTCAGGGTTCAAAAGCTGGCTTACAAAAAGAGGCCGTAAATCGGCCTCGGTCCCTACATTTATTTCTATTAGAGGGTCCTGGACCTTAGGGTAGTCATCCTCTATCTCGATGGGCACTATTTCCAAGTCGTCAAGGGTCAAAGCGTCTGCCTCATCTGATTCGTGGAGGAACTCGATTAGATTGATCGGTGAGTTTGGCCGTAGGGATTCCCCCGCCCAATGTTCCAGTAGTCTTTCCAACAGGTCGGTCACGGCCGCCGCTCCTTCTTCTTTAGTGGCTTTGTCTGTCATCTTAAGGCTAGTGAGGTCGATCAATACTTCACGCGCCGAATCCTGTCGGACATTCTCGGCGCCTAACTCCAGTACTTTCTGGGCCATTGTCCTGGTTGGTCGGCCGCTTGCATCGTGGCCGGTGAGGACAACCCATCCAACGTCGTCGTCGTAAATCCGTGCTTGCACAGCGTTGGTTTCAAAGGGTTTTTCATCGGCCGGGTGTGTGGACACCCTCTGGCCATCCCAAATGAAAAGCAGTTGGAAGAGGGAGGACGGTATGCATCCGGATTGGTGGATCCAGTCACGACCGAGCAATATATTGTAGTCCACACTGGATTCGACTACGTAGAAGGCCGCGACCCTTGTCTGGTCGGCCGCGCTGATTTTTAACGGCAATACCCCGATGGTTTTAGATTTATCGCTGACAAAACTGCTCATGACCACGTCGCTGGGGATGAGGTCCTCCTTTGATTTATCCAGTTTCCTCATCAGGGAATAGGGAAGGATGTTAACCGTGGCCCCACAGTCAATGAAGACCTTGGACACGGGCACACCCTCTACATGAGCTGAGATGTACAACGGCTTGAGATGTCGGTATTTGTTCGGTTCGTCTCTAGGTATTACCTCGTTAAAAGCCACGGCCAACATGTTAAACAATTAACTCAATACAATCAAAGAGATTTACAAAAGATTAGTAAAGAACTCACATGCTTTTCTTGGTGTAGTGTGAGGCCAACACAAATGCAGAAAATTAAACCAATCTCGAGTATGCCGCACCTCTTATGCTATAAAATAAGGGACTACCTAGCAAACAACTAACAGAATTTTTTTTTTTTTTCGAAACAAACTTTCTAATCAACCCATGTAACGAGCTTTAGGTCAATGACTCCCAAATCAAATGACTTTAGGGCACTAAATGTGAAGACATCCTGAAGCACTAACTCACTCGAGTTGAAAAGGCTTGTATGTAATTTCTGACTTTTAGCTTTTAGCTCACTTCAATTTTCACCCTAGCTTCATTGAATTGTACTTTGAATTTGCATAGGGCTGTGACTTCTTTGGTCACTTTCAATATGATATACTTTTTTTTTTTTGTAACCTTTTAGTTAAATGCTAACTAATCCTATATTTTATAAAACAAAAGGATGAGCATACTCAAAACTTGTTTAACTCCCTGCAAGAATGTTGGTGTGCATGCGAAAGTCTCAAGGTGAAGCATATGACTAATCCACTAATCCAAAGTAAATAACTGTGGTTGCAAATTTCACCATAGATTTCATAATGGAAGCATGTTCAAACCTTTAAACTCACCTATGAATATCAAATTCAAAATTTAAATTTCACTATACTTTGAATTGCTCATAATTAACAAGAAGAACGAACGACTAAGATTAACAAAAATATTTTTGGATTTTTTTTTATAAAAAATTTACTAAAAGAAAACAACCTAAACAAAGTTTCCCACCCCCAAACTAGAACTCATTGTCCTCAATGTTAAGAAAATAAAACATGCAATGCACAATTAAGTAAGGAAGCATATAGAAAAGAAAAGAAAAGAAATAAATAAATAAGAGAAACAAGGAAAGGAAGAGGACTTCCCCGGTTTATTAGCACTAGCTTCATGAAGAGAGAATTGGTGAGGCATAAGGCTCTAGTGTGGGAGGCAAACCACCCCCAGATGGGGTGTGAAAATCAACAGGTGAGTGGCAGTCAAATCCGGAAAAATGACCTCCAGTGACGGTTTTTCTGCAGAAAACCGTCGCTAAAGAGTGTCAGGAACCTTTTCTCGACGAAAAATCCGATGAACAACCCTCGCAAAAGGGTTTTAGCGACGAAAAATCCGATGAACAGCCAGAATATGTTGCAGTATCAATTTTGGTATTTTGGCTCATATTTGTGTTTGTGCCTGATAAATCACGGCCATAAGTTGGCCGAAGGAGCCCTTTCTTTCGGCCCCGGCACTTGTTCGTAAAGGCTGAAACGCAGCGTTTCGCCAGGGTACTTCGCCCTCCTAAAGACAAAAGAAGAAATGCTAAGGCATGATCATCTCGGCCTCCAGCGCAGGCCGAGGCCGAGGCCAAACAAAATCGCGGCTAGAAACATTAAAGTCTGATTATCACGTGATAGCAGGGACCCAGGCTTCATTTAATGAAGTAGTGCCTGTTTAATGCAGCAAACCCACTGGCTACAAGAAAGCATTTAATGCATGAGGGAAGGTGGGAAGTGACTGAAGTCAGAATTTGGTGATGGAGATCATAGCGATTAGACTGCCCACTTGCTCCAATCCAGCTCCACCATGCAGATTTTTAGCCTCGATTACTCCTCCAGGGACTCTTCCTATAAATACAAGACTCGAGCTACATTCAAAGGGTTCAACACCAAAACAAAGCCTCCCACGGAGCAACTTATTTTTTCCTGTAATGCACTTTCAATATCTTTACTTGCTTTCCTAGGAGTAGTGGTAGATTGTAAGGAAAACCCATTCATCAATATATCATACGACCCGTGATTTTCAAGGCGCCGGAGCACCATCCTTGTTGTTCGCTCACTCACCCCAGATATCATACGACCGTCGCTCCCTGAGCATCGCGCCGGAGCACCGCCCAAAACCCACCACCTACACCATCACTCAACGGCCTTGTAGTTCAGGCCGTGAACCTAACAGCCGAGACCATTTCCTCTCTCGGCTACAATCGTTTGATTAGGAAGACGAGTTCAAACAGGCGCACCACTCAACCATCCAACACACATCAATTCATTGACGCACGGTAGACCGTGCTGGCACGCCCGCGCACAAACCGCACCGCACCCAAAAGCAGGAAACCGCGTGTTAACGCATATCCCCTCGGCCCGGAACTCCAGGCCGTGAGATTTGCGCGGCAGACACTTTTGGCACGCCCGGTGGGACTCTTGTCAAAAATTTATGGTGGAAACTAGGGCACAGGCAAAGCTCAAAAACAAAGCCGTCGAAATGACTTCCGAGACTCCTGAGTCAGCTTCACCAATCACAACTACCGAGATCGAACGTTCGGTCGGGATTTCGGCCAGCGTTCCAATAACGGCGGTTCGCACGGCCGAATCCATGCAGGAACAGGCAGTAGTGGAGGAACTGATGTCTAAGCAAGCCAACATGATAGAAACATCCTTCATGGCCGCGATGGACAGGTTCTCCTCAGAACTGCGAACGCTTTTTCAAGAGAGGATGCCGGTGGCCTCGCCGGTGACACCTCCCAGATCCGGATCGAGGGGCCAAGAGCGCGACAGAATCGAGCCCTACGGCGAAAGCAGTAGCCTCGGCGTCTCGGCCCACACCCAAGCATCAGGCTACGGCCAACATTCTTTGCCACCAACAAACAGCTGGGGGCAATCCCAGCCCACGTGGACGAATTCTGGACCAACCTATTCGGCGGAGACAACGCGCGGACCGCTCCATACTTTGGCTGTATCACTAGGGCACGGCAGCTTCACGCATCCTGCGGTCCACCCACTCGGCTCAGTTCATTCTGCCGCCGTCCACACCCATCCTGGCCCAAGCAACGCGTTCGCTGTACCATCACAACAGTACGGTCAGGGCAATCTGACCGCCTCACCACCTTTGCAGGCGTTGTCATGTCCGCTGGGTTCTCACCTTCACTATGGGTCGGCCGTTCCAGCAACAACGCATATGCACCTTGGCCAAAACCACGGTGCTCATCTGGCGTCAACCAGCTCGGTTATCCCGGCCGAGCCCTTGGTTCAAATGGCCCAGCAGGCAAGGCCTCAGAACGAGGTGCTACAGGCCACGCGGCCGTATGCAGCCCAACAGGAGGCACCACCTCAAGGGATCCGACTCGAAGACGTGCGGCGAATGATCGAGGACGGCCTAGCTCAGAGGCGGCCGGACATGCCAAGATATACGAGGCCGTACCCGCCAGAAATTGACCGGATCCCCCTTCCCCGGAACTATCGATTGCCAGAGTTCATGCTTTTTTCTGGGGATGGGCAAACTTCCTCCATTGAACACATCGGCCGTTTCACGGCCCAGTGTGGAGAGGCCGATTCGGACGCTCAGAGACTCCGACTATTTGTTCATTCTTTGACCGGCGCGGCGTTCTCATGGTTCATAAACCTTCCGCCGAACTCAATAAGGGATTGGTCTGATATGGAAAGGGTGTTCCACGAACATTTCTATCAGACCAACCGGGAAATAACGGTCGCCGAGTTGGCAAGAATGAGCCAAGCATCGGACGAATCACCTCGCGATTATCTACAACGGTTCAAAACATGTAGGAATTGGTGCCGCACGAACCTACCAGAGAGGGAGTTCGTCAAAATGGCCGAGGAAGGTTTGGAATTCGAATACCGGAAGAAATTCCAGGGAATCGAATTTCGGGACATGCATGATTTGACCAACAAGGTGGACAGATATGCGTCCTTGTTGAAAGAGGAGATGCAGAAGAAAACAGCCTCAAAGGGGACCTACTACAGGAATCCCATCGTCAGCTACGCCGAAGCAGACGATTCCGCAGAGGCCGAGAGCGATGAGGTCGAGATGAGTTCGGCCGAAGTCAGCATAGACAAGCCCTTCGTTTGCAGAGGGCTTGTTAAGACTGACAACAGCCGCACAAAAGTCCCTGACGCCAAGTTCGCAACGCGGGAAATGAAGGCCTACACTTTCGATTTAACAAGGGCCGAGGCTATCTTCGACCTGCTGGTGGCCGAGAAGAAGGTAAAATTATCCTTCGGCCATAAGACTCCGAAGCCCGAAGAACTGAAAGGGATAACGTTTTGCAAGTACCACAGTTCCTGGTCTCATAACACCAACAACTGTGTTGTCTTGCGGGACGTTATCCAGAAATTGATAGACGAGAAGAAGCTCCAGTTTCCGGAGAAGGCGGCCATGCAGGTCGACTCCAAGCCATTCCCTCCACCTGTCATTAACATGGTTGACGCCCAACTCCCGGCCGGGGATAGAGGAGTCCGCGGTTCGGCGAAAGGAAAGGAGCCTTTGGCCGAACTCGATCCGGCCCTTTGCGAGCGATGCAAGTGTGAAATCGGTCAGCCCAGGCCACAGGAGAACAAGAGGAAGGCCGCCGAGCCATCTCAAACGACCGAGAGAAGATTCGGTGGTCAGTACGGTCGATGGTCGACCAGCAGAGCTGTTTTCAGCCGACTAGGGCCACAAAACCCCAGCGCCTCGGCCAGCCATGAGAAAGAGGCCGCCCCAAGGTCGATAAAAACTTTCAAACCACCAGTCATAAAGGATGACTGTTGGTACCATGCACGGCCTGGGGGCAGGGCCGAACCACTGACGAAGACCTAGTTGAGAAGAATGCAGAGGCAGGTTCAGCAGGCCAAGATGCAGACAACCGAGGTCGAAGGCTTCAAACGCCAAAAGAAAGTGGCGACTGCTGATCGGGCCGTCCTCCAAACCAGTTGTCTCCCCGGTCGTGAGGGCAGCCAGCACCAAGCCTCTAAGGGCATGGCGCCCCAAGCAAGACGAGAGCCCCCGTGATTCGTCGGCCAAATCAGCTCAACCAAAGGCCGCGGTCATGGAAGGAACAGACGAAGGCGTCATCGACATCTACCACGGGAGGGATCCCCCTTTTTCGGCCAGCGATCTGTCCTTCCTCAAAGAATTCCATAAGGACGATTCGGCCACTGATCTATACGGCATGACCTCTGAGAGCTGAGAAATCATAGAATTGGCCCTCAAGAACACAAAGGCAGAAGCGCTCCTCATCACCAGCGGGTCTGACTCGGCCATTAAGGCCGTATACCAGGCGAACAGGGAGTCCAGAGCAAGAGGCCTGCCAAGTTATCAGCCCAACCTCGGCGGATTAGAGGCTAAAACCCCCTTCAGCAGGGGCGATTTGGAATATCTCCGCCGGTATTTTGCTGTGACGCCGGCAGACACTTTCTTTGGGTTGACGACCGAGGAAGAGGGCTGAGTACGCCGCCTGGACAATTACCTAGCAGCCAGAGACGCATTGGCAAGGGCTAGACGGGCCCTCAAAGAAGAGGTCGGAACCTCAGAACTCCCTGAGGTCAAAGCGTCCACAACCGACAGTCCAAGGGCCGTAAGGCTTATGGACGAAGGTTTTGGAGATCCTCTCTTCGGCCATGAGGCCGAGGACGACCCCACAATAGGAATCTCCGATGAAGAATATGAGGGAATCCTCGGGATGGCCGAGGAAACGGCTCTCGCCAAAGACGGCTCTGAGACCAAAGAAGAGGCCGGTAGGGGAAACCCGCAGGAGCCGGAGGAACTCGGCATCAACATGGTCTTGGTACTGCCATTCGAGTTTTCAACCCCAGGAGGACAGACCAGCGGCTTAGAAGATGACGTGCCCGAGGAGCAATTTGATCAGAGACCAAAGACGAAGGAAGAATTGCTGGCCGTAGCATTTAACGAGGTGATACTAAGAGACGAGCCGAACAAATACCGGCACTTAAAGCCGTTGTATATCTCGGCTCATATAGAGGGTGTGCCCATATCCAAGGTTTTCGTTGACTGTGGGGCGACAGTCAACATCCTTCCCTACTCCTTGATGAGAAAGCTGGACAAGTCGAAGGAAGACCTCATCCCCAGCGACGTGGTCATGAGTAGTTTTGTCGGCGATAAGTCAAAAACCATTGGCGTATTGCCCTTAAAGATTACAGTGCCCGATCAAACAAGGGTCGTGGCCTTCTACGTGGTCGAATCAAGCGTCGACTACAACGTATTACTCGGCCGTGATTGGATCCATCAATCTGGGTGTATACCGTCTTCCCTTTTCCAATTATTATTTTTCTGGGACGGCCAAAAGGTGTCTATACACCCGGCTGACGAAAAACCTTTCGAGGCCAATGCCGTGCAAGCTCGAATTTACGACGACGATGTTGGATGGGTTGTCCTTACCGGCCACGATGCAAACGGCCGACCAACCAGGACGACGGCCCAGAAAGTGCTGGAGTTAGGCGCCGAGAATATCCGACAGGATTCAGCGCGCGAAGTGTTGATCGACCTCACCAGTCTTTAAATGACAGATAAGGCCACTAAAGAGGAGGGGGCAGCGGCCGTGAGGGATTTGGTCGAGCGATTGCTGGAACACTGGGCGGCGGAATCCTTACGGCCAAATTCACCAATCAACCTGATCGAATTCCTCCACGAAGCGGACGAGACGGACGCATTAACTTTGGACGATCTAGAAACGGCGCCCGCCGAAATGGAGGATGACTACCCTGAAGTCCAGGACCCTTTGTTAGAGATTAATGTAGGGTCCGAGGTCGAGCCACGGCCTCTTTTTGTAAGCCACCTATTGGATCCTAAGTTAGCAGCCGAGGTTATCGGCTTGCTCCATGAATATAAAGATTGTTTTGCTTGGGATTATCATGAGATGCCTGGGTTGCCAAGAAGTTTGGTCGAGCACGAATTAAGAATCAAGGAGGGGTTTAAGCCTTTCCAACAGCCGCCAAGGCGTTTCTCGACCGAGGTACAGCTTAGGGTCAAGGAGGAAATTGAACGGCTCCTTAAAGCCGGCTTCATACGAACGGCCCGGTACGTTGAATGGCTGGCCAACATTGTACCGATTTTGAAGAGGTCTGGGGCTTTGAGGGTTTGCACCGATTACCGAAATCTGAACCTCGCGACCCCCAAAGACGAATATCCCATGCCTATGTCAGATCTCCTGGTGGACGGAGCCGCAAAGCACGAACTCCTGTCTTTCATGGACGGCCATGCGGGTTACAACCAGATTTTTGTGGCTGAGGAAGATGTTCACAAAACGGCTTTCAGATGTCCAGGGGCAATCGGAACCTATGAGTGGGTGGTCATGCCGTTCGGCCTAAAAAATGCCGGCGCGACATACCAAAGAGCCATGAACCTTATTTTTCACGACCTTATAGGCCGAACCGTTGAAGTCTACATCGACGATGTGGTTGTAAAGTCCCCGTCCAGAGCCGACCACGTAGGACATCTTCGACATGCTTTTGACCGGATGCGAGCGCACGGCCTAAAAATGAACCCGAAGAAATGTGCTTTTGGCGTCACCGCCGGGAATTTCCTCGGTTTCTTGGTTCACCAACGAGGAATCGAGGTGGATAAAAATAAGGCTACGGCCGTTATGGCGGCCCCTCCGCCGAGGACTAAGAAGGAGCTCCAGTCCTTCCTCGGTAAGGTGAACTTTTTATGGCGTTTCATATCCAATCTGGCCGGAAAAATTCGGCCGTTGTCTCCCTTGCTCAAACTCAAAGACACGGAGCGGTTCGTATGGGGGGCCGAACATCAGGCGGCCCTCGATGACATCAAGAAATACTTGTCCCAGCCACCGGTCCTTATGCCGCCGAAAAGGGGAAAACCTTTGTGGCTTTACATTTCGGCTTCAGAGGGCTCTATCGGCTGTCTGCTGGCTCAGAACAACGAGTCTAGGCGCGAACAAGCAGTACACTATCTAAGCCGCACCCTCAACACGGCCGAATTGAATTATTCGCCGATCGAAAAATTATGCCTAGCACTTTATTTCGCGGCCCCCAAGTTGCGGCATTATATGCTTCCTTCGGTTGTTCAAATCATCTCCAAGACCGATCTCATCAAATATATGCTTACCCGGCCGATCATTGGGAAGTGGATGATGGCATTGTCCGAATTTACCTTTCAATATGTGGCTCAGAAATCGGTCAAGGGTCAGGCTTTGGCCGATTTTCTGGCTCATCACCCGGCCCAGGGACAAGAGGAGGAATTGGAGGTCGAGATCGGTATGGCCCGCGTGGAAAAGAATTTTTGGACCATGTACTTTGACGGCTCCAGCACCGAGGCCAGGTCAGGAGTCGGAGTTGTGATTGAATCTCCCCAAGGGCAGAACTGGCAGTTCGCTTTCCAACTCGATTTCAAATGCACTAATAATCAGGCTGAGTACGAAGCGCTCATCATTGGTCTCGAGATTTTGAAAGAAATGAAGGCAACCCGTGTTTTGGTCTACGGCGACTCTCAGTTGTTGATTAACCAGTTAACTGGGGAATACCAATGCACGAGCGAGAATCTGGCCGTGTATTATGTGACGGCCCTCAACACGGCCGATGGTTTTTCTAGAATTTCCTTTGTTCATATACCGCGCACCAAAAACGGCGAGGCCAATGAGATGGCCCAGGTAGCGTCTGGCGTAAACATCCCAAGCACCGACCGTGATCGCGTGATAAGAATCGAGAGGCGTACCTTGCCAGCCTTGGCCGAACGAGGAATGACAGCGCAAGTGTTTTCGGCCGACATCACCGACGAGATCAACACGGCCGAAGCCGACTGGCGCTACCCCATAGTGAGGTATCTGCATAACCCTTCTGGCAGCCATGAAAGGACTACACGTTTCCAAGCTCGGTGTTATTTAATTTATCAGAATGAGCTGTACCGAAAAGGATCAGACGGTTTATTGCTCCTATGTCCCAGCACCGAGGACATCAAGGTTATCATGAGTGAATCTCACGAGGGCATTTGTGGTGCTCACCAGTCTGGGGTCAAAATGAGGTGGTTGGTTCGGAGGCACGGCTATTACTGGCCGACCATTTTGAAAGATTGCATAGAATATGCAAAGGGATGTATCAAGTGTCAAATCTACGGCCCCATACAAAGGGTACCGGCCGAAGCCTTCCATCCGGTCACCAAGCCATGGCCATTCAGAGGGTGGGCCGTGGATATCATCGGCAAAATCCATCCGGCCGCATCCAACCAACATGCTTGGATTTTGGTGGCGACCGACTATTTCACCAAATGGGTCGAGGCCGAGTCCTATCGGTCAATATCCAGTACACAGGTGGTCAAATTCTTTGACAATCATATCATTCATCGGTTCGGTATTCCAGAAACTATCACGGCCGACAACGGGCCGGTATTTGCATCAGCCGAGACACGGGAGTACACCGAGAAAATGGGAATCAAATTGATCCACTCAACGCCTTACTACCCTCAATCTAACGGGCAGGCCGAGGCAAGTAACAAAGTAATCAAGGGCATCCTTGAGAAGATGATCGCGGAAAAACCTAGGGCGTGGCATGACTTGCTCCCCGAAGCTCTTTGGGCTTATCGAACCTCAAAACGGTCGGCCATAGGCACATCTCCTTACGCCTTAACCTACGGTCACGACGCCATCGTCCCGATGGAGTTAAAAGTTCGGTCTCTTCGTGTGGCCGAGCAGCCTGAGCGTGAAGGGGGGGGTTATGCCCAAGCCATGCCTCAGGAGTCGGAAGATTTGGAGCAATCTAGACTCGACACCCATAACCTGATGCAGGCACAAAAGCAAATCGCGGCGAGGGCTTACAACAAAAGGGTTAAGCAAAAAGCTTTCGCCGAGGGCGACCTAGTGTGGCGAGCCGTGCTTCCTATTGGGACAAAGGATCCTCGGTTCGGCAAATTTTCGCCCAACTGGGAAGGACCGTTCATTATCGAACGAATTCTTGGCCGAGGTGCATTTCAGTTAAAAGATAGAGATGGGGAATGGCATAACTTGCCGATCAACGGCCAATATTTGAAGAGATATATCCCATCATTATGGGAGACGGCCGCGGAAAGGTTGTGAAATTTGCAAATATCGAAGTGGAGTATGCAACATAATGAAGGCAAACTAAAGGAAATCATACTTCATTTTATTCATTTAGGTTGAAAAGGGGGGTGCGTTTACAAGGGGACGGCCAGGTCTTGGCCGAGTACAAACACACATAAGAAAAATCGCATCCTAAATTCTCGCGCTTCGGTTCCTTGGTCTTCTTACTAGACAATCCGACGCCTTCCCCCGAGGCAGGACCTTTGCCACCTATATCGCCATCAGCCACGGCCAGCCTAAAGCCAAGACCGTCACTCCAGGCCGTGGAATGCCACTGCCACTCCGGTCGTGGCAAGCAGTCGCCATTCCGGCAGTGACAGCGGTTGTCGTTCAGGGCGCGGTAGCGACCATCACTCTGGACGTGGTAAGCGGTCGTCATTCCGGTTATGATGGGAGCCATCACTCCAGCCTTGGTGAAGGCCGCCACTCCGGCCATGGATGTGACCCGAGTATTCAACCGCATAAATTCGGCCACGTCGAGGTCATCATCCCAGATCTTCTCGCCCTCATCAAACTGCCAAGTCATCTGGACCAGGCCAAACTGCCAAGTCATGCGACTCAGCAGGTTTGGCTCCCTGGTTTTGAGGATGCTGCAATAAGGATCATTAGGGCAGTTGGATATAAGGGAGGGCGAAGCCCAGGAATCAAAGAAGGGTTCCAGAGCAATTGAGGCAAGAAGGTTCACTGGATAATAATAATTTTAAGTTTGAAGAACGAGGGTTAAGAAAACTGGGGAAGGACGACAGTATGAACCTTTGAAAATTTTGAACTCAGGGAATTTTGGGAGTGTGAAGGAAAACATGAAGGATGTTTTGGGTTTTTTATACTGGCGCTAGAATTCAAAACGGAGGTACGATCTCGAAAGATGAAACGGCCTGACAGCGCACTCAGAGCACGCGAAATTATGACAAAGACATGGTGGCCGACGTTTCGATTGGCAAGGCAAAGTGATAACTCGTGCGAATTAAGAGCGCGATGACACGTCGAGAATCTAGAGATCGTCGTTTCATTTGACGAGGCGAAGCGACGCCCTGGGCAATGATGACCTACACGACGTGCTTGAGGCATTAAATGCGCCGACTGGCCTGCGCATTTAATGCCCCAGTTGTCAATCACTTCATAAAGGAATGCAAAGGGTCCATCCCTTGGAATCCATTCGGCCCCTACCCATGCCGAGGCCGAAGAATCCAGGGATGTGGGGGCAATGTTTGTGCCTGATAAATCACGGCCATAAGTTGGCCGAAGGAGCCCTTTCTTTCGGCCCCGGCACTTGTTCGTAAAGGCTGAAACGCAGCGTTTCGCCAGGGTACTTCGCCCTCCTAAAGACAAAAGAAGAAATGCTAAGGCATGATCATCTCGGCCTCCAGCGCAGGCCGAGGCCGAGGCCAAACAAAATCGCGGCCAGAAACATTAAAGTCTGATCATCACGTGATAGCAGGGACCCAGGCTTCATTTAATGAAGTAGTGCCTGTTTAATGCAGCAAACCCACTGGCTACAAGAAAGTATTTAATGCATGAGGGAAGGTGGGAAGTGACTGAAGTCAGAATTTGGTGATGGAGATCAGAGCGATTAGACGTGGACATTCTCACAAGAATTCTGACAGCCTGAGATATTGGTTCACCAGCTATCCAGGCCATAAATGCGTCTCCACGGCCAGAAGCTCAGAACCCGATCAAAAGCGGCGGCCGAGATTCACCAGGTTTTCTGGGGTCACACCACCATACTTCACGATCCCAAATGTCAATTGGACTGGCCACTTGCTCCAATCCAGCTCCACCATGCAGATTTTTAGCCTCGATTACTCCTCCAGGGACTCTTCCTATAAATACAAGACTCGAGCTACATTCAAAGGGTTCAACACCAAAACAAATCCTCCCACGGAGCAACTTATTTTTTCCTGTAATGCACTTTCAATATCTTTACTTGCTTTCCTAGGAGTAGTGGTAGATTGTAAGGAAAACCCATTCATCAATATATCATACGACCCGTGATTTTCAAGGCGCCGGAGCACCATCCTTGTTGTTCGCTCACTCACCCCATATATCATACGACCGTCGCTCCCTGAGCAGCGCGCCGGAGCACCGCCCAAAACCCACCACCTACACCATCACTCAACGGCCTTGTAGTTCAGGCCGTGAACCTAACAGCCGAGACCATTTCCTCTCTCGGCTACAATCGTTTGATTAGGAAGACGAGTTCAAACAGGCGCACCACTCAACCATCCAACACACATCAATTCATTGACGCACGGTAGACCGTGCTGGCACGCCCGCGCACAAACCGCACCGCACCTAAAAGCAGGAAACCGCGTGTTAACGCATATCCCCTCGGCCCGGAACTCCAGGCCGTGAGATTTGCGCGGCAGACAATTTGAACTTCCAATCCACCTAAAACACAATGTAGGCCATATGGGACCCCCAAACTTAGTCCAAATCATTACCATAACCATTTGCAACATGTCTGAAACCTTGAATTCACGTGAAACACTTCATAGTGAAAATTATGAGGAGAATCCAAAAATGACCATAATCGTGCCAAAAGGAAAATTTTCACAATAAAGTTCTCCAAACTAAACCAGCACCCAGAACAACTTCTTGAGACCATATGTCACGTGCAGGGGCCACTCCTTGGCGCGAAAGAATTAAGAAAATGATGTTCTGCATAGGAAAACTTCACAACTTCTCCAACAAAAACAGCAACCAAAATAACCTTTCCTCTTGCATTATTTCAACTCTTGGCCATTGCAAACCCAACAAAAAGGCATATGTGAGTTGTTTGGTATCCTTGTGCACAAAAGCCTTATGGCTTGGCTCTCAAGCCATAAAATCTACTCCCTGAAGTTAGCCTAGGTGTATGGACACCCACAAAAACTAGTTTGTAGCCTTAGGAGCATTGGATCAAAATTTGGGCATTGAAACCTTGAAAATACCTATAAATGCAGGTTGTTTATTCTGGAACTGTAAGTTGCTGCCTTCCCTTGCTTTGTGGTCCAAATGAGCCATGCCAACACATTCAAAAAGACTCCGAAAACATGCTTGGAAGTCTTTGACTTGTTCCTACACACACAAAATAATCAAATCAAATGAAACCTAAAAGACAGCAAAAGAAACAAAAACTGGAAATTAACTAGGAAAAGTAAGAAAACTTGGGTTGCCTCCCAAGAAGCGCTTGTTTTAAGTCATTAACTGGACTTAAAAATGGTACTTATGGACATGGTGATGGAATGGTGTCAAAGAATGACACCACCTCTTGAGGATCAAAGTGAGATTTTAGATAATGCTTGAGGCGATGATCATTCACTTTGAATTGGGTCCCAGTTGACATGTTCTGAATCTCTACAGCACCATGAGGAGAAACTTGAGTGCCAAGGAAGGGGCCTGTCCATTTTGAACGCAATTTGCCCGGAAAGAGTCGAAGTTTGGAATTATAAAGCAATACTTTCTCTCCTGTCACGAATGTCTTCCTGGAAATAGCTTGATCATGCAACTTTTTGGTCTTTTCTTTATATATCCTTGCATTCTCATACGCCTCATGTCTGAGCTCCTCGAGTTCATTGTTCTCATTCTGAACCACTGTGATTCCAGATTTCTTGGGGACGACTTGGACTGGGCTAACCCACTTGCTGTCAGAGATGGGATAGATCACACCTACATTAAGAAGTTTTAAAACTTCACCTCGGACTACCTCCTTCATGTTAGGATTCAATCTTCTTTGCGCGTCAATGGTAGGCTTAGAACCATCCTCCAGTAAAATTCGATGCATGCACATGGATGGACTAATGCCTTTAATGTCAGGTATGGTCCATCCTAAAGCTGTTTTGTACTCTCTCAAAACACGCAAAAGCTTTTCTTCCTCAGTGACAGTCAAATAAGAAGCAATGATCACAGGAAGTGTATCTGATTCTCCCAGAAAGGCATATTTCAAGTGTTCAGGTAATGGCTTGAGCTCCAGCTTTGGAGGTTTCTCAACAGAAGGCAAAATAGGGGCGCTAGGTGTCCCTAGTGGCTCATTTGTGTGATGCCACCTTGGGAACTGAATAGGTGCTAAATCCAAAGCTACTACAAGGTGTTGGGCCTCATTGGAATATGATATTAGCTACGGGTTGGCTAGGCATGTGACAAGTTTGTCCTTGTTTACATTAGCTAGGAAAGTGGTGTGGGTAATAGTATCAATGGGATCTACACAGAAACACTCGTCCATCTCCACAGGCTTCTTAATGGCTTCAAACACCTTGAACTCAACAGTTTGTCCTTGTACAGTCATGGACAATAAACCTTTCTTCACATCAATGACGGTGCCAGCAGTAGCCATAAAAGGACGTCCCATAATGATGGGAACTTCTCTATCTTCCTCCATGTCAAGGATGATAAAATCTGCTGGAAGCACAAATTGATCCACTTTGATTAGTATATCTTCAACGATTCCAAGTGGATATTTGATAAACCTATTAGCCAGTTGCAAGGTCACAGAAGTTGGTTTGATCTGTCCAATGCTTAGTTGCTGAAATACAGAGTAAGGCATTAAGTTAATACTTGTACCCAAATCAATTAAAGCCTTTTCAATATGTAAATTTCCAATAATGCAAGAAATTGCAAAACTCCCTGGATCTTTAAGTTTTGGTGGCAATTTCTTAAGGAGAACTGCACTGCATTCCTCAGACAACATCACTTTCTCATGTGTAGCAAACTTTCGCTTGTTTGTGCAAACATCCTTGAGGAACTTAGCATAAGCTGGGATTTGCTTCACAGCATCCAACAATGGAATATTTATTTCAACCTTTCTAAATAATTCCAGAATATCCATTGTTTGTTGATCTCTCTTGTGCTTCTATAGTCTTTGCGGAAAAGGAACCTGAGGCACATATATTCACTCCTTGATAGGGGCAATTGCTGTAGGTTCATTGGTAAGCTCAATAGCTGATGTAGGGACCTCTCTAACATTCGTTGTGGTAGGGATAGGGTGTGGCTGAAGTGTGTTGGTGTCTTCCATGTCTAACTGAATTTCAGCAGCTTGTTTTCCCTCTGTTTCAGCCTTAGAAACTTCTTCAGGTCTAGCCTCATAAGTTCGGCCACTCCTCAATGTTTTTATAGCCTTAATGTGCTCATAGCCTCTTGGATTGACTTCAGGTTGGCTAGGTTACTTACCTTTCTGTTTGAGCCTAATAAATCTCGGCCGAGGAAGCTGATCGAAGGAACTTCTTCTCGGCCCTAGCACCTACCCACGGCCGAATGTTACAAGTCATTGTTCGCTTCCTTTTGTTAACAACAAAGGTGAGCTTATAAGGCAAAGTCATCACGGTCTCGGTAATACTAGCCGAGGACAAACTCCTCAGATACACGGCCAAGATAGGAAAAGTTAAGCGGCGTCACCACGTGGCGTCAAGGTCCCACGCTTCATTTAATGAAGTAGCGCCTCTGACCACAGCAGAAAGCCCATGATCCACATAGGAGCATTTAAAGAGCCAAGAAAGAAGGGACGTGATTGAAGTAAGGGTATGGCGAGTAAAATCAGGAATTAGGTGCGAAAATCTCACGACTTGTAAGATTAAGTAACCAACCCTCAGACCAAGGCATTAAATGCTCCTCCAAGGCCTGAGATGCAGAGCCCACCATCAGGGCGGTGGCCGGGGTTTATGGGGGTCGCACCACCATGCTTCACATTCCCAAATGTCGATTCGACTACCCACTAGCTCTGATCAACCTCACCAAGCAGATTTTCAGCCTCATTGTCTTCTCAGGACCTTCCCTACAAATACTAGGCTCCAACTACATTTGAAAGGGTTCAAACACCAAACACAAGCCTCCCACGGAGAAAATTATATTTTCGTGTCATTTATCTTCTTGTAATGCACTTTCAATACCTTTACTTGCTTTCTTCGGAGTAGTGGCAGCTTGTAGGAAAATTCATTCATCAATATATCATACGACCCTTGATTTTCAAGGCGCCGGAGCACCATCCTTGTTACTCTTCCATTCATCCCATATATCATACGACCGTTGCTATCAAGCAACGCGCCAGAGCACCACCTAAAAATCCACCAGTAACACCACCATTAATGGCCTTGTAGCTCAGGCCGTGAACTTGAAGGCCGAGATTAGTTCCTCTCTCGGCCACAATCGTTTGATTAGAAGTCAAACTCAAACAGCCCACTATTCATCCAATCACATCACCCTCAGACGCACAGCAGACCGTGCTTGCACGCCCGCGCACAACCGCACCGCACCAAAAGAAGGACGCCACATGTCGACGCAGATCCCCTCGGCCTAGAACCCTAGGCCGTGAGATTTGTGAAGGCAACACTTTTGGCACACCCGGTGGGACCCTATTTGCCAGAAACCTTATGGTGGAAACTAGGTCACAAGCGAAGCTAAAGAACAAAAGAATCGAAATGACTTCTGAGACTCTAGAGTCAACCCTCCCAATAATGACAGTCGAGACCGAACAAACGGTCAGCATCTTGGAAAGCATTCCAATAACTACGGCCCGTGCGGCCGAATCTATACAAAATCTGTCTCAGATGGAAGAGCTGATGGCGAGGCAGGCCTACAGGATAGACTCATCCTTTATGGCCGCAATGGATAAAATTTCAACAGATCTGCGAACATTCTTCCAAGATAGGATGCCGATTACTTTACCCACAACGCCCCCCGGAGCCGGACAGAGAAGCCAAGATCGTGACAGGTTTGAGCCCTATGGCGAAGGCAGCAGCCTCGACGCCGCTGGCCGCGTGCTGGCGTCAGGCTATGGTTAGCTTTCCCAGCTGCCAACAAATAGCTGGGGGCAGCCCAGTAGACATGGGCAAGTCTCGGCCCGACCTACCCGGTGGCAACGCCGCACGGCCAATTCCAAACAGCTGTACTATTGGGGCAGAACAGCCCCACGCATTCTATTGTCCAGCAACTCGGCCCTATCCATACTCTGGTCGTCCAAACGCAGCCCGGCCCGAGCAACACGACAGGAGTATCATCCCAGCAGCACGGCCAGAGTGGCCTGGCCGCCACGCAATCTCTACAGGCCCCGGTTTTCCCAAGGGGCTCCCAATTTCAGAGCGGTTTGGTCGTCCCAGCGGCAACCCAAGCGCATACTATCTCTCAACTTCAGAGCGGCCTGGTCCATCAAGGTCAGATGGCTATGCCTATACAGCAGAAAGACCGAACTCACTTCGGTTGAGCCAATAATGCGTACCAAGTGCAATTCAGCTCAATCAACACCGCCGAACCCTTCGCTCAAATAGCCCAGCAGACAAGGCCACCTAACGATACATAGCAGGCCCCACACTAGTTCGCAGCTTCACTCGAGCCGCCTCTTCAAGGGCTCCGGGTCGAGGACGTTCGGCGAATGATCGAGGATGGCCTGGCGCAAAGACGACCGGAGGCACCAAGGTATACCAAGCTGTACCCACCGGAGATTGACCGTATGCCCCTGCCTCAGAATTATCGACTGCCAGAATTCACGCTGTTCTCCGGAGACGGGAACCCCTCCTCTATCAAGCACATAGCCCGTTTCACGGCCCAATGTGGGGAGGCCAACTTGGACGCTCAGAAACTCCGGTTGTTTGTCCACTCCCTGACCGGGGCAGCGTTCTCTTGGTTCAAAAACCTCTTACCAAATTCTGTAAGGGACTGGCCTGACATGGAAAGGGTGTTCCATGAACACTTCTACTAGACCAATCGAGAGATAACCGTCGCCGAGCTGGCAAGGATGAGTCAGACATCCGATGAGACACCTCGTGATTACCTGCAACGGTTTAAGACGTGTAGGAATTGGTGCCGGACTAACTTACCAGAGAGGGAGTTCGTCAAAATGGCCAAAGAAGGGCTGGAGTTTGAGTACCAAAAGAAGTTCCAGGGGATCGAATTCCGGGACATGCATGACCTGATCAGCAAGGTAGACAGATACGCATCCTCGTTGAAGGAAGAAATGCAGAAGAAAACAGCTTCGAAGGGGACTTATTACAAGAATCCCATCGTCGACTTTGCCAAGGAAAACGGCTCCGTCGAGGCCGACAACGGCGAGATCGAGGTGAGCTCGGCCGAAGTTAGCATAGACAAACCATTCGTCTGCAAGGAGCTTGTCAAGACCGACAACAGCCGAACAAAGATTCCCGACGCCAAGTTTGCGGCCCGAGAAACGAAGGCCTACACCTTCGATTTAACAGAAGCCTAGGCTATCTTCGGTCATAAAATTCCAAAGGCCGAGGAGCTCAAAGGGAAGACGTTTTGCAAATACCACAGCTCTTGGTCCCACAGTACCAATAACTGTATCGTCCTGCGAGACGTTATCCAGAAGCTAATAGACGAGAACAAACTACAGTTCTCAGAGAAGGCTGCCCTGAAGGTCGACACCGACCCGTTCCCTCCACCCGTCATAAACATGGTCAACGCCCAGTTCCAGGCCGAATATAAGGAAAGTCATCGGCCTAGTAAAGCCGCGGCGGGGAGCTCGTCGTTAATACAAAAGCCGACGAGAGGAAAAGAACTGTTGCCTGAACCAGAACCGACATTTTGCGACCGATGCAAGTGTGAGATCACTCAACCTAGGCCACGGGAGAACAAAAGGAAGGCCGTCGCACCCTCTCAAACGACCGCGAAGGAATTCGCCGAACAGTACGACCGCCAACCAGTCGGTAGGGCCATTTCGATCGCCTGGGGGCACGGATTCCCAGTGTCTCGCGTGGCCAAAAAGATGAGGTCGCCTCAAGGCAGATCAAGACTTGCAGACCACCGGCCGTGCAGGATGACCGCTGGTACCATACACCACCTGGGGGCAGGACCGAGCCGCTGACAAAGACCCAGCTAAGAAGGATGCAGAGACAGGTTTAGCAGGCCAGCGCCTTCTTCTTCTCAGCCGCCGTCTTAAGGAGCTGCTTGGCTGAAGAGTTCAGCTCGGTGCCAGCCGCAGCCGAACGGTCCCGGCGCTCGAGGATGAGTTCCCGGCGAGCCTAAAGCTCGGCAATTTGGACCTCAACCTGCGCGAGCCCATAGCTTCCTGCTCAAGCGAGCACCTTTCGGTCATCCTCGTACCAGCTTCGGCGTACAGGCAGGACCTGAACTCCTTGAAGGTTTCAGCGTTGGTCATATCGTACACCCCCATATGTAGAAACTCCCGAAGCCGTTCAACGGCGACCTTGGAATCCTTGTCCAAGGGGGTGGCCGAGGTCGAGCTACCTCCTTCCTCATGGAGGTTGGCGAACAGCTCGGCGAGATCGTCCGAGGAAGCAGGCTCCTGAAAAAGGGTGAAAGAAGGTTAAATAGGAAACAATAAGATGAGAGAGAGGCCAGGGGCGCTAAAGGAGTACTCACCTCAGCAGCTGGCTGTACAACGGAGGCCTCGACCACGACGAGTTTGGTCAGAACTGTCGACTCTTGGGCCAGGGGCATCTGTGGCATGAGTGCGCTGACCGAGGCAATTGGCAGTGGGCTTGATGAAATGGCGACGGGATCACCCCCGACCGACGGCTCTTGGGTCAAGGACACGACAACCGGAGCAACAGGCGAGCTCGGCGTAATGATGGCCGTGGACAGAGGCAGAGATGATCTGGGGGGCTAAGGGCAAGAGTTCGTTAGTTAGAGACGCACAGCGAAATCTAAAAAGGAACCAACCTGTGACAAAGACAAAACACTTATCGAGCGGATCACAATGCCACTAGGGCGATGTGGGGTGACCGAGGTGTTGTGAATTAATGACTAACTCACTGCCCTTTTAAGATCTTGTTGTTGATGGACTTTGGACAAAGAACTCAATGATGGATGAGTCTTACACACACACATACACAGAAATTAACCAAGCACAAATGACACAAGTGTTTATAGAGGTTCAGCAAATTGCCTACATCCTCTTTGGTGATCACCTTGAGAAATTTCACTAATGAAGATATGTTACAACTTTGGTTTACAAAGGAAACCCCCTTAGAACACTACCCTCACAATCTGTTTCTCTCGCACCCTTGCTCAACACCTTGATACACTTAGAGAACTCTCTTGCTCTCCCCTTTGGCTATCTTGACAAAACTGAAAACTCTAACTCTCTAAACATAGAATTCCAGCTTCTACCACTTACAATTACACAACTTGTTTTCTCCTCTTGTGTTATCTTACTTCACCCCATTACCTACACAAGCCAATGGACAAGAGATAAGATATCAGCTTGTCCTCCACGTTCCTTCCTTTAGTCACCACTTAGACTAAAAGTCAGATCAAGTAGGTAAATAGAATCCCACTCAGCCACCTCCATTAAACTAGAAAATGGAGAGAAGATTATTCAAAATAAGATAACCAATTAGCCATGAGTGCTCTCCCAACTATCCAGCAGGTAGTCAACCTTCTCCCTAACTCAGAAGTGACCCACTAAGCCTCTGAAATCTTGTGGAAAGCGATAGCCATCGAAAACACAGTTGAAAACACGTAAGGAAACGTCACAGCACGACTGGGACGACCGGTCTCCAGCATCTGGCGACCGGTCGCCAGAGGTTTTCCCTCCAGACTTTGAATCTGCTTCTAAACGACCGGTCGCAAATGCTACGCGACCGGTCTCTTGTGCTTCCTGCGACCGGTCGCAAAGAACTAGCGACCGGTCGCTCTATGACTTTGCTCCAGACTTCGAATCTGCTTCAAAACGACCGGTCGCTTTTAGACAGATTCAAAACCATCCTTTCAGCGCCAAAACACACTTGTATCTTTAGGTGAGCCATTTTTCCAACAATCTCCACCATGGCGAGCCTAATACTCCTTGTGGACATTATTGCCTTCCAGGACATCTGTAATGTCTTGAGAATCGTCCTGATAACTCTCAAGAACTCCACCTCAATCTTTAGCATGTAACAAGATTGAGCAAGCTCAAACAATGCTTGAACTTTGCTGTTGTGACTGGCTTTGTTAGACAATCTGAAGCGTTCTCCTTTGTATGAACGGTGATGCGGTTTGGATAAAATGGTTAAGTGGTGCGCCTGTTTGAGTTCGACTCCTAATCAAACGATTGTGGCTGAGAGAGGAACTGATCTCGGCCGTTAGGTTCACGGTCTGAGCTACAAGGCCGTTTAGTGGTGGTGTTGATGATGGGTTTTGGGCGGTGCTCCGGTGCGTTGCTCGGAGAGCGACGATCGTATGATATATGGGGTGGATGAGAGAGTAACAAAGATGGTGCTCCGGCGCCTTGAAAATCAAGGGTCGTGTGATATATTGATGAATGGATTTTCCTTACAATCTATCACTACTCCTAGGAAAGCAAGTAAAGGTATTGAAAGTGCATTACAGGAAAATATAATTTGCTCCGTGGGAGGATTTTGGTTTGGTGTTTGAACCCTTTGAATGTAGCTCGAGCTTGGTATTTATAGGAAGAGCTCTGGAGGAGTAATCAAGGCTGAAAATCTGCATGGTGGAGCCTGATCAGAGCAAGTGGGTAGTCCAATCGACATTTGGGATTGTGAAGCATGGTGGTGTGACCCCATAAATCCCGGTAAATCTCGGTCGCCGCCCTGATCGTGGGTTCTGCACCCCTGGCCGTGGAGACGCATTTAATGCTCTGATAGCTGGTGACCTAATCTCTGAAGCTGTAAGAATTTTTGTAAGAATGTTTGCGCCTAACCACCCTAATTTCCTTTACCAAACCCTGACTTCAGTCACTTCCCTTCTTCTCTCGTGCATTAAATGCCTTTTTGTGGCTAGTGGGTTTGCTGCAACAGTCAGAGGCATTACTTCATTAAATGAAGTGTGGGACCTTGTTGCCACGTGGTGATTTATCTTTGATATCTTCGGCCACGTTTCTTACGCCCCTCGGCCTCGGCCAATAATGCCGCGGTCGCGAGACCGAGAGGGTTCCCCCTTCGCAGCTTTTCCTTTGTCTTTAGGAAGGCAAAATGCCTGACGAAACGCCACGTTCCAGTTCATGAATAGGGGCTAGGGCCGAGAGGAAACCCCTTCGGTCAGTCTATGATCGTGATTTATTAGGCACAAACATTGCCCCCCATCCCCGGATTCTTCGGTCGCGGCATGGGTAGAGGCCGAATGGATTTCAGGAGATGGACCCTTCGCATTCCTTCTGAAGTGATTGACAGTTGGTGCCTTAAATGCGCAGGTCAGTCGGCGCATTTAAGGTGCAGGCCATCGTTTTGCCTCGTCAATCGAAACGTCGGCCCCCAGGTTTCTGACATGTCTTCGCGTGCTCCGAGTATGTTGTCAGGCCATTACGTCTTTCGAGAGCCATGCCTCGTTTTGAATTCTAGCGCCAATATAAAAGCCCTGCCTTCTTCATTTTTCTTCACGCTTTCAGAGTCTTTTAATCTGCTGTAATGGCCCCCATCGTGGCCTCTCCAAAAACCGGGGTCGAGGCCTACCTGCTGAACCTCGCGGCCTGGCAGTTTGGCTTGATCTAGATGGCCTTTCTTCCCCCGCTGTCCACCAACTGTCTCTCATCTTGGAAAGCCGATGTGAGCCAAGGCCATGATGTGGCCGAAATTTCTTTCCGGGCTTGGAGGTGGATGACCTCCCCTTGAGGCCGTGGAGAAACTATAATGTGATTGATGAAGATGGGAGGGTCTAGTATAATGATTTCATCTTGGCCATATCCATTCGGCTGAGCACCCCGGCCGTACCCATGGCCGGAATGACGGCCTTGGTTTCACCCGGCTGCACCCATGTCCGAAGTGACGGTCTTGGCCATGTCCTGAGTGACGGCCTTGGTTTCACCCGACTGCACCCGTGTCTGGAGTGACGGCCTTGGCCATGTCCTGAGTGACGGCCTTGGTTTCACCCGGCTGCACCCGTGTCCAGAGTGACGGCCTTGGCCATGTCCTGAGTGACGGCCTTGGCCATGCTATGACCCCAATTCCCAGAGTAAAGGCCTTGGTGGGGCCACGGTCAGTGAAGATATGGACGGCGGAGACATCGCCTAGGGAAGAATCTGTCTACCGCGCAGATCTCACGGCCTGGGTTTCCGGGCCGAGGGGATATGCATTGACACACGGCTTCCTGCTTTCGGGTGCGGTGCGTTTGTGCTCGGGCGTGCCAGCACGGTCTACCGTGCGTCGAGATGGTTGATGTGGATAGAATGGTTAAGTGGTGCGCCTGTTTGGGCTCGGCCGCTGCGACCGAGCCGGGTGGTATTAGAGGAAAGCCACGGATTTGACCGAGGTTCGTTTGGCCCGCTGGCCATCGAGGTATGGCCACCTGGTTCCGTTGGATTGCATCCTCATGGGAACCTAGGTGTGTCTGTGTTGTCGTCGGAATGGCGGGATCGTGTATTCGTAATGGCAGTGCAGCAGTCAAGCCTTTCTAATCGCATTGTTGTGGTGACGCTTCGGTTATGTTGCTCTGGCAGGACTGTGCCCGGTTGGCCAAAGTCTGGGCCGGGCCGAGACGTTGGACCGTGGACGATGCAGGGCTACCCCGCCCTAATGCTTTGACCAAAACGTGGAGTGGGCTGCGCGCTGTCTCTGCCGAGTAGGTTGGCCCAGAATTCGCCCATGTGGGCTGGGACAGCCCCCAGCTGTTTGTCGGCGGCAAAGAATGTTGGCCGTAGCCTGATGCTTGGGTGTGGGCCGAGACACCGAGGCTGCTGCTTTCGCCGTAAGGCTCGATTCTCTCGCGCTCATGGCTCCTCGGTCCGGCTCTGGGAGGTGTCGCGGGCGAGGATACCGGCATCCTCTCCTGAAAAAGCGTTCGCAGCTCTGAGGAGAATCTGTCCATCGCGGCCATAAAGGATGTTTCTATCCTGTGGGCCTACTTGGACATCAGATCCTCCACCACTGCCTGTTCTTGCATGGACTCGGCCGTACGATCCGTCGTTACTGGAACGCTAGCTGAGATCCCGACCGTATCCTCGGTCTTGGTGATAGTGATTGGCGAGGTGGACTCAGGAGTCTCAGAAGTCATTTCGACTGCTTTGTTTTTGAGCTTTGCCTATGCCCCAGTTTCCACCATAAGTTTTGACAAGAGTCCCACTGGGCGTGCCAAAAGTGTCTACAGCGCAGATCTCACGGCCTGGGTTTCCGGGCCGAGGGGATATGCGTTGACACGTGGCTTCCTGCTTTTGGGTGCGGTACGTTTGTGCGCAGGCGTGCCAACACGGTCTACTGTGCGTCGAGATGGTTGATGTGGATAAAATGGTTAAGTGGTGCGCCTGTTTGGACTCGTCTTCTAATCAAACGATTGTAGCCGAGAGAGGAACTAATCTCGGCTGTTAGATTCACGGCCTGAGCTACAAGTTCGTTTAGTGATGGTGTTGGTGGGTTTTGGGCGGTGCTCCGGCGCGCTGCTCAGGGAGCGACGGTCGTATGATATATGGGGTGAATGAGCGAATAACAAGGATGATGCTCCGGTGCCTTGAAAATCAAGGGTCGTATGATATATTGATGAATGAATTTTCCTTACAGTCTAACACTACTCCTAGGAAAACAAGTAAAGATATTGAAAGTGCATTATAGGAAAATATAAGTTGCTCCGTGGGAGGCTTTGGTTTGGTGTTTGAACCCTTTGAATGTAGCTTGAGCCTCGTATTTATAGGAAGGGTTCTTGGAGGAGTACTCGAGGCTGAAAATCCGCATGGTGGAGCCTGATTAGAGCAAGTGGGCAGTCTAATCGACATTTGGGATCGTGAAGTATGGTGGTGTGACCCCATAAATCCTGGTGAATCTCGGCCGCCGCCTTGATCGTGGGCTCTGCGCTTCTGGCTGTGGAGACGCATTTATTGTTCTGATAGCTGGTGACCTAATCTCTTAAGCTGCAAGAATTCTTGTGAGAATGTCCACGTCTAATCACTCTGTTTCCTGTCGCCAAACCCTGACTTCAGTCACTTCCCACCTTCCCTCATGCATTAAATGCTTATTCGTGGCCAGTGGGTTTGCTGTAATAAACAGAGGCATTACTTCATTAAATGAAGCATGGGACCCTGATATCACGTGATGATTTGATTCTGATATCTCTGGCCGTGATTTTGCTCGGCCTCGGCTTACAATCGAGGCCGAGATGATCATGCCTTGGCAATTTTTCTTTTGTTTTCAGGAAGGCAAAACACCTTGGCGAAACGTTGCGCTTTAGCTTCTCAAGGAAGTGCTTGGGCCGAGAAAAGGGGCTCCTTCGGCCAGTTCATGGCCGTGATTTATTAGGCACAAACAGAATCATCTGCCAGTTCAGCGAGGGGATCAAGAAGCCGTTGTTCATAGACTTAGGATGTAATCTGTTTTTCATATATGTACGTTTATATTTTTTAATCGGCCATAACTAGCCGTTCCTTTGTAAATGCGACCCCTTTTCTTTTAATCTAAATGAAGTATAACTTCCTTTTCCTACTGACTGAATGCATGCTTTTCCTTTCATCTTCGTCGTGTTGTTTACTTCATTTATTTGTTAATTGTAAACCTCACAACTCATTCTCGGCCGTCTCCCATAATGACGAAGTATATTTCTTTAAGTACTGGCCGTTTATCGGCAAGTTGTGCCATTCTCCATCCCTATCTCTCAACTGAAATGCGCCTCAGCCGAGAATTCATTCGATAATAAACAGCCCCTCCCAGTTGGGTGAGAATTTGCCAAACCGAGGGGTGAGAATTTGCCAAACCAAGGGTCCTTAGTCCCGATAGGAAGCACGGCTCGCCATACCAAGTCGCCTTCGGCGAAAGTCTTTTGCTTGACCTTTCTGTTGTAGGCCCTTGCCGCAATCTGCTTTCGTGCCTGCATTAGGTTATAAGCATCGAGTCTAGACTGCTCCAAATCTTCTAACTCCTGAGCCTTGGCTTGCGCATAGTCCTTCCTTTCTTGCCCAGGCCGTTCGGTCACACGGAGAGACCGAACCTTTAACTCCATTGGAACGATGGCATCATGACCGTAGGTGAAGGCATAAGGGGATGTGCCAGTAGCCGATCGTTTTGAGACTCGGTAAGCCCAAAGGGCTTCAGGGAGTAAGTCGAGCCATGCCCTAGGTTTTTCCTCAATCATTTTCTCAAGGATGCCCTTGATTACCTTGTTGCTCGCCTCGGCCTGTCCGTTAGACTGGGGGTAGTAAGGTGTTGAGTGAACCAATTTGATCCCCATCCTTTCGGCGTACTCCCGAGTCTCGGCCGATGCGAAAAGTGGGCCATTATCGGCCGTGATAGTTTCAGGTATACCGAATCTGTGGACGATGTGATTTTCAAAGAATTTGACCACCTGTGCGCTAGAAATTAACCGATAGGACTCCGCCTCGACCCATTTAGTAAAATAGTCGGTTGCCACCAAAATCCATGCGTGTTGGTTGGACGCGGCCGGATAGATTTTGCCGATGATATCCACAGCCCATCCTCTGAACGACCATGGTGTAGTAACCAGGTGGAGGGCTTCGGCCAATACCCTTTGTATGGGGCCGTAGATTTGACACTTGATACACCCTTTCGCATATTCTATGCAGTCCTTTAAAATAGTTGGCCAATAATAGCCGTGCCTCCAAACCAACCATCTCATCTTGACGCCAGACTGGTGAGCGCCGCAAATCCCCTCGTGAGATTTGGTCATGATAACCTTAATGTCTTCAGCGCTGAGACATAGGAGCAATAAGCCGTCCGATCCCTTTCGATACAGATCGTTCTGATAAATCAAATAACACCGAGCCCGGAAACGCATAGTCCTTTCATGGTTGCCGGAGGGGTCGTGCAGATACTTCACTAAGGGGTAGCGCCAGTCGGCTTCGGCCGTGTTGACTCCGTCGGTAATTTCGGCCGATGATACTTTCGTTGCCACTCCTCGTTCGGCCAAAGCCGGCAGGGTACGCCTCTCGATTCTTATCACGCGATCGTGGTTGCTGTCCGGAATATTCACGCCTAATGCTATGGTTTTCGGCGCGCGGTACGTGAACAAAGTAGATCCCAGAAAACTCGTCGGCCGTATTGAGGGCCGTTACATAATACATAGTTAAATTCTCGCTCGTGCATTGGTATTCCCCGGTCAGTTGGTTAATTACCAGCTGAGAATCACCGTAGACCAAGACCCGGGTTGCCTTCATTTCTTTCAGAATTTCGAGACCGATGATGAGTGCTTCGTATTCGGCCTGATTATTGGTGCATTTGAAATCAAGCTGGAACGTAAATTGCCACCTTTGTCCTTGAGGGGACTCGATCACGACTCCGACCCCAGACCTGGCCTCTGGCCTCAGTACTGGAGCCATCGAAGTACATGGTCCAGTAGTTCTTCTCCATGCGGGCCATGCCGATCTCGACCTCTAACTCTTCTTCCTGCCCCTGAGCCGGGTGGTGAGCCAGGAAATCGGCCAATGCTTGACCCTTGACCGACTTCTGAGCCACATATTGGAAGGTGAATTTGGATAATGCCATCATCCACTTCCCGATTAGGCCGCGTATGATCGGCCGAGTGAGCATACATTTGATGAGGTCGGTCTTGGTTTAGATCTGAACGACCGAAGAAAGCATATAATGGCGTAACTTGGTAGCCGTGAAATAAAGTGCCAAGCACAATTTCTCGATCGGTGAATAGTTTAGCTCGGCCACGTTAGGGGTGCGGCTCAGATAGTGCACTGATTGTTCTCGTTCAGACTCGTTGTTCTGAGCCAATAGACAGCCGACAGAGCCCTCTGAAGCCGAAATGTAAAGCCTCAAGGGTTTCCCTCTTTTCGGCGGCATAAGGACCGGTGGTTGAGATAAATATCTCTTGATGCCGTCGAGGGCCGCTTGATGTTCTGCCCCCCATACGAACCGTTCCGTGTCTTTCAGTTTCAGCAGAGGAGTCAACAGCCGGATTTTCCCAGCCAAATTGGATATGAATCGCCTCAAAAAATTAACCTTACCGAGGAAGGACTGGAGCTCCTTCTTGGTCCTTGGCGGAGGTGCCACCATAATGGCCGTAGCTTTATTTTTATCCACCTCGATCCCTCGTTGGTGAACCAAAAAACCGAGAAAGTTCCCGACAGTGACGCCGAAAGCACATTTCTTAGGGTTCATCTTTAGGCCGTGCGCCCGCATTCGGTCGAAAGCCTGTCGGAGATGCCCTACGTGGTCAGCTTTGGACGGGGATTTTACAACCACGTCGTCGATGTAGACTTCAACGGTTCGGCCAATAAGGTTGTGGAAGATAAGGTTCATGGCTCGTTGGTATGTTGTGCTGGCATTCTTTAGGCCGAACGGCATGACCACCCACTCATAGGTTCCGATTGCGCCTGGACATCTGAACGCCGTCTTGTGGACATCTTCCTCGGCTATGAAGATTTGGTTGTAACCAGCATGGCCGTCCATGAAATACAGGAGCTCGTGCTTCACGGCTCCGTCCACCAGGAGGTCCGACATAGGCATGGGGTACTCGTCCTTGGGGGTTGCGAGATTCAGATTTCTGTAATCGGTGCAAACCCTCAAAGCCCCAGTCTTTTTCAAAATTAGTACGATGTTAGCCAACCACTCAACGTACCGGGCCGTACGGATGAAGCCGGCTTTAAGGAGCCATTCAATTTCCTCCTTAACTTTCAGTTGTACTTCGGTCGAGAACCGCCTTGGTGGCTGTTGCAAAGGCCTAAACCCCTCCTTGATCTTTAATTCGTGCTCGACCAAACTTCTTGGCAATCCAGGCATGTCATGGTAATCCCAGGCAAAACAATCCTTATATTCATGGAGCAGGCCGATAATCTCGGCCGCTAACTCAGGAAGTTGACTTACAAAAAGAGGCCGTGGTTCGGCCTCCGTCCCTACATTTATTTCTAATAAAGGGTTCTGGACCTCAGGGTAGTCATCCTCCATCTCGGCAGGCGCCGTTTCCAAGTCATCAAAGGTCAAAGCGTCCACCTCATCTGATTCGTGAAGGAACTCAATCAGGTTGATCAATGAGATTGGCCGTAAGGATTCCTCCGCCCAATTTCCAGCAGTCTTTCCAGCAAGTTGGTCACAGCCGCTGCTCCCTCTTCTTTAGTGGCTTTGTCTGTCATTTAGAGGCTAGTGAGGTCGATCAATACTTCGCGCCTTGAAAATCAAGGGTCGTATGATATATTGATGAACGGATTTTCCTTACAATTTAACACTACTCCTAGAAAAGCAAGTAAAGATATTGAAAGTGCATTACAGGAAAATATAAGTTGCTCCGTGGGAGGCTTTTTGGTTTGGTGTTTGAACCCTTTGAATGTAGCTTGAGCTTGGTATTTATAGGAAGAGCTCTGCAGGAGTAATCGAGGCTGAAAATCTGCATGATGGGGCCTGATCAGAGCAAGTGGATAGTCCAATCGACATTTGGGATCGTGAAGCATGGTGGTGTGACCCCATAAATCCTGGCAAATCTCGGCCGCTGCCCTGATCGTGGGTTCTGCGCTTCTGGCCGTGGGGACGCATTTATTGCTCTGATAGCTGGTGGCCTAATCTCTCAAGCTGTAAGAATCCTTGTGAGAATGTTTGCGTCTAATCATTCTGATTCCTATCACCAAATCCTGACTTCAGTCACTTCCCACCTTCCCTCATGCATTAAATGCTTATTCGTGGCCAGTGGGTTTGCTGCAATAAACAGAGGCATTACTTCATTAAATGAAGCATGGGACCCTGCTGCCACGTGATGATTTGACTTTAATACCTTTGGCCGTGATTTTGTTCGGCCTCGGCCTCGGCCTATAATCGAGGCCAAAATGATCATGCCTTAGTAATTTTTCTTTTGTTTTCAGGAAGGCCAAACATCTTGGCAGAACGCCGCGTTTTAGCCTTACGAGCAAGTGCTAGGGCCGAGAAAAAGGGGCTCCTTCTGGCCGTGATTTATTAGGCACAAACATTGCCCCCACATCCCCGGATTGTTCAGTCTCGGCACGTGTAGGGGCCGAATGGATTCCAGGGGATGGACCCTTTGCATTCCTTCTGAAGTGATTGACAACTGGGGCATTAAATGCGCAGGTCAGTTGGCGCATTTAATGCCCAAGCACATTTAATGCCCAAGCACGTCGTGCAGGCCATCATTACCCAGACCTACGCGAGGCGTCGCTTCGCCTCTTCAAATGAAACGACGGTCTCTGGGCTTTTGACACGTCATCGTGCTTTTTGAGCACGTTGTCAGAGCGTTACGTCTCTCGAGAGAGACACGCCCTTTCGTTTTGAATTCTAGCGCCAATATAAAAACCCTGCTTTCCTTCATTTTTCTTTCACGCCTCTTGTTCTGAAGCTCTCCTCTTGCTTAGTGATTCCTGGGCCCCGATCCTCCTTTACTCCTTCTCCCCTTCATTTTAACCTGCTCAAGTGGCCCCCATTGTAGCCCTTCCAAAAATCGGGGAGCCATATCTGCTGAACCTCGCGACTTGGTCGTTTGGCCATAATCAGATGGCCCTTCCTCCCCTGCTGTCCACTGACTGTCTTTCATCTTGGAAAGTCGACGTGAGCCAGAACCAAAATGTGGCCATGTCTGCCGCGTAAATCTCACGGCCTGGAGTTCCGGGCCGAGGGGATATGCGTTGACACGCGGCTTCCTGCTTTTGGGTGCGGTGCGGTTGTGCGCGGGCGTGCCAGCACGGTCTACCGTGCGTCGAGATGTTGATGAGTGTAGGATGGATAAGTGGTGCGCCTGTTTGAACTCGTCTTCTAATCAAACGATTGTAGCCGAGAGAGGAACTAGTCTCGGCTGTTAGGTTCACGGCCTGAACTACAAGGCCGTTGAGTGATGGTGACCTAATATCTCAAGCTGCCAGAATTCTTGTGAGAATGTCTACGTCTAATCACTCTGATCCTCATCACCAAATCCTAACTTCAATCACTTCCCACCTTCCCTCATGCATTAAATGCTTATTCGTGGTCAGTGGGTTTGCTGCAATAAACAGAGGCACTACTTCATTAAATGAAGCCTGGGACCCTGTTGTCACGTGATGATTCGCCTTTAATGCCTTTTGCCATGATTTTGCTCGGCCTCGGCCTTGGCCTGCACTCGAGGCCGAGATGATCATGCCTTAGCATTTTTCTTTTGCCAAAGCACCCTGTTGAAACGCTGCGTTTCAGTTTTACGAGCAAGTACCAAGGCCGAGAAAAGGGGCTCCTTCGGCCAGCTCATGGCCGTGATTTATTAGGCACAAACAGGACGAGATTCCTTCCCAGCCCTGGAGGAAGATGACCTTCCTCCCGGTGAGGGCCGAGGAGAAATTGCAATGCGATTGATGAAGATGGGGGGGGGGTCTGGTAAGATGATTCCAACGTGGCCGTGGCCGTGTTCATTCGGCTGGGCACCCGGGTTGCACCCATGTCCATAGTGACTCCCCTTCCCTTGGCCGGAATGACGGCCTCGGGTTCACCTGGTCGTACTCGTGTCCGGAGTTCCGCCCCTTCCCTTGGCCGGAATGACGGCCCTGGGTTCACCTGGTCATACCCATGTCCTGAGTGCCGCCCCTAGTCTCAGGAAGAAACCTCTGCCTGTCCAGCGAGGGGACCACGAAGCTGGTGCTCATAGATTTAGGATACAATCCTTTTTTTTATGCATATCTATATGTTGTAATCGGCCATGACCTAGCCGCTCCTTTGTAAACGTGACCCCTTTTTAAATAAATGAAGTATGATTCCTTTTTCCTTCTGTCTGAAAGCATGCCTTGTCTTTTTTTCTTCGTCGTGTTGTTTACTTCCAGTTGTAAGAACCTCATAATCCATTCTCGGCCGTCTCCCATAATGACGAGGTATACTTCTTTAAATACTAGCCGTTTATTGGTAGGCCCTATCTCTTAATTGGAATGCGCCTCGGCCCAAGATTCGTTCGATAACAAACGGCCCCTCCCAGTTAGGTGAGAATTTGCCGAACCGAGGGTCCTTAGTCCCGATAGGAAGCACGGCTCGCCACACCAAGTCACCTTCGGCGAAAGTCTTTTGTTTGACCTTTCTGTTATAGACCCTTGCCGCGATTTGCTTTTGTACCTGCATTAGGTTATAAGCATCGAGTCTGGACTGCTCCAAGTCCTCCGACTCCTGAGCCATAGCTTGCGCATAGTCCTTCCTTCCTTCGCCAGGCTGCTCGGTCACACGGAGAGACCGAACCTTTAACTCCATCGGAACGATGCCGTCATGACCGTAGGTTAAGGCATAAGGAGATGTGCCCGTGGCCGATCGTTTTGTGACTTGGTAAGCCCAAAGGTCTTCAGGGAGTAAGTCGTGCCATGCCCTTTGTTTTTCTTCAATCATTTGCTCAAGGATGCCCTTGATTACCTTGTTGCTCGCCTCGGCCTGTCCGTTAGACTGGGGGTAGTTAGGTGTTGAGTGAACCAATTTAATTCCCATTTTTTCGGTGTATTCCCGGGTTTCGGCCGAAGCGAAAACTGGGCCGTTGTCGGCCGTGATAGTTTCGAGTATACCGAACTTGTGGACGATGTGTTTCTCGAAGAATTTGACCACCTGTGCACTAGAAATTGACCGATAGGACTCCGCCTCGACCCATTTAGTAAAATAGTCGGTTGCCACCAAAATCCATGCGTGTTGGTTGGATGCGGCCGGATAGATTTTGCTGATGATATCCACGGCCCAACCCCTGAACGGCCATGGCTTGGTAATCGGGTGGAGGGCTTCGGCCGGTACCCTTTGTATGGGGCCGTAGATTTGGCATTTGATACACCCCTTCGCATACTCTATGCAATCTTTTAAAATGGTCGGCCAGTAATAGCCGTGCCTTCGAACCAACCACCTCATCTTGACGCCAGACTTGTGAGCGCCGCAAATCCCCTCGTGGGATTCGGTCATGATAACCTTGATGTCTTCGGCGCTGGGACATAGGAGCAGTAAGCCGTCCGATCCCTTTCGATACAGCTCATTTTGATAAATCAAATAACACCGAGCCTGGAAATGCGTGGTCCTCTCATGGCTGCCGGAGGGGTCGCGCAGATACTTTACTATGGGGTAGTGCCAATCGGCCTCGGCCGTGTTGACTTCGTCGATGACCTCGGCCGATGATACTTGCGTTGTCATTCCCCGTTCAGCCAAAGCTGGCAAGGTACGCCTCTCGAACCTTATCACACGATCGTGGTCATCGTCCGAAATATTTACGCCTGACGCCACCTGGGCCATCTCATTGGCCTCATGGTTTTCGGCGCGCGGTACGTAGAAAATGGAAATCCTAGAAAATTTGTCGACCGAATTGAGGGCCGTTACAAAATACATAGTTAAATTCTCGCTCGTGCACTGGTATTCCCCGGTCAATTGGTTAATCAACAGCTGAGAATTACCGTAGACCAAGACATGGGTTGCCTTCATTTCTCTCAGAATTTCGAGACCGATGATGAGTGCCTCCTATTCGGCCTAATTGTTGGTGCATTTGAAATCGAGCTAGAACGCAAATTGCCATCTTTGTCCTTGAGGGGATTCGATCACGACTCTGGCTCCGGACCTGGCCTCAGTACTGGAGCCGTTGAAGTACATGGTCCAGTAGTTCTTTTCCATGCGGGCCATGCCGATCTCGACCTCCAACTCCTCTTCCTGCCCCTAAGCCGGGTGGTGAGCTAAGAAATCGGCCAATGCCTGACCTTTGACCGATTTTTGAGCCGCATATTGGAAGGTGAATTCGGACAGCGCCATCATCCACTTCCCGATTCGGCCGCGTATGATCGGCCGAGTGAGCATATATTTGATGATATCGGTCTTGGAGATGATCTGAACGACCGAGGGGAGCATATAATGGCGCAACTTGGTAGCCGCAAAATAAAGCGCTAAGCATAGTTTCTCGATCGGCGAATAGTTTAGTTCGGCCATATTAAGGGTACGGCTCAGGTAGTGCACTGCTTGCTCTCGTTCTGACTCATTGTTTTGAGCCAGCAGACAGCCGATAGAGCTCTCCGAAGCCGAAATGTAAAGTCTCAAGGGTTTCCCTCTTTTCGGCGACATAAGGACCGGTGGTTGAGACAAATATTTCTTGATATTGTTGAGGGCCGCTTGATGTTCTGCTCCCCACACGAACCGGTCCGTGTCCTTTAGTTTGAGCAGAGGAGTCAACGGCCGAATTTTCCCTGCCAAATTGGATATGAATCGCCTCAAAAAGTTGACCTTTCCGAGGAAGGACTGGAGCTCCTTCTTGGTCCTTGGTGGAGGCGCCACCATGATGGCCGTGGCTTTATTTTTATCCACCTCGATTCCCCGCTGGTGAACCAAGAAACCGAGAAAATTCTCGGCGGTGACGCCGAAAGCGCATTTCTTTGGGTTCATCTTTAGGCCGTACGCCCGTATTCGATCGAAAGCCTGCCGGAGGTGGCCCACGTGGTCAGTTCTGGATGGGGATTTTACAACCACATCGTCGATGTAAACTTTAACAGTTCGGCCAATAAGGTCATGAAAAATCAGATTCATAGCTCGCTGGTATGTCGCACCAGCATTCTTCAGGCCAAACGGCATGACCACGCATTCGTAGGTTCCGATCGCGCCTGGACATCTGAACGCCGTCTTGTGGACATCTTCTTCGGCTATGAAAATTTGGTTGTAACTAGCATGGCCGTCCATGAAAGATAGGAGCTCATGCTTCGCAGCCCCGTCTACCAAGAGATCTGACATAGGCATGGGGTATTCGTCCTTGGGGGTCGCGAGATTCAAGTTTCTGTAGTCGGTGCAAACCCTCGAAGCTCTGATCCTCTTCAGAACTGGCACGATGTTTGCTAACCACTCTACGTACCGGGCCGTTCGGATGAAACCGGCTTTAAGGAGCTGTTCGATCTCCTCCTTGACCTTGAGTTGCACTTCGGTCGAGAACCGCCTCGGCGACTGTTGGAAAGGCCTAAACCCCTCCTTGATTTTTAATTCGTGCTCAACCAAACTTCTCGGCAACCTAGGCATCTCATGGTAATCCCAAGCAAAACAATCTTTATATTCATGGAGCAGGCCGATAATCCCGGCCACTAACTCAGGGTCCAAAAGCTGGCTTACAAAAAGAGGCCGTGGCTCGGCCTCCGACCCTACATTTATTCCTAATAAAGGGTCCTGGACCTCGGGGTAGTCATCCTCCATCTCGGCGGGCGCCGTTTCTAGGTCGTCAAAAGTCAAAGCGTCCGTCTCATCTGATTCGTGGAGGAATTCGATCAGGTTGATCGGTGAGTTTGGCCTCAAGGATTGCTCCGCCCAATGTTCCAGCAGTCTTTCCAGCAGGTCAGTCACGGCCGCTGCTCCTTCTTCTTTAGTGGTTTTGTCTATCATCTAAAGGCTGGTGAGGTCGATCAATACTTCGCGCGCCGAATCTTGTCGGACATTCTAGGCACCTAACTCCAGTACTTTCTGGGCCGTTGTCCTGGTTGGTCAGCCGCTTGCATCGTGGCCGGTGAGGACAACCCATCCAACGTCGTCGTCGTAAATCCGTGCTTGTACGGCGTTGGTTTCGAAGGGTTTTTCGTCGGCCGGGTGTATGGACACCCTCTGGCCGTCCCAAAAGAAAAGCAGTTGGAAGAGGGAGGACGGTATGCACCCAGATTGGTAGATCCAGTCACGACCGAGCAATATATTGTAGTCCACACTGGATTCGACTACGTAGAAGGCCGCGACCCTTGTTTGGTCGGCCACGGTGATTTTTAACGGCAATACCCCTATGGTTTTAGATTTATCGCCGACAAAACTGCTCATGACCACGTCGCTGGGGATGAGGTCCTCTTTTGATTTATCCAGTTTCCTCATCAGGGAGTAGGGAAGGATGTTGACCGTGGCCCCGCAGTCAACGAAGACCTTGGACACGGGCACACCCTCCACATGAGCCGAGATGTACAACGGCTTGAGATGTCGGTATTTGTTCGGCTCGTCTCTGGGTATTACCTCGTTAAAAGCCACGGCCAATAATTCTTCCTTTGTCTTTGGCCTCTGATCTAGCTGCTCCTCGGCCATGTCATTATCCAACCGTTAGTCTGCCCTCTTGGGGCTGAGAACTCATACGGTAGTACTAGGACCATGTTCACGCTGGCCTCCCTCGGCTCCTGCTGGTCTCCCTTACCAGCTTCCTCTTCGGCCTCATAGCCGTTCCCGGCGAGGGTTCTCTCCTCAACCATTCCGAGGATCCCGTCGTATTCTTCATCGGATATTCCCAAGGTGGGGTCGTCTTCGGCCTCATGCCCAAAGAAAGGGTCGTTGGGGCCCTCGATCACAGGCCTCACAGTTCCGGAGATATCGTCCGTGGACACTTTGATCTTGGGTGGGTCCGAGACCTCGGCCTTCTCCTTGAGGGCTGGTCTAGCGTTGGCCAACGTATCCCTAGCTATTAAGTAGTCGTTCAGACGGCCTACCCGAGCCCTTTCCTTGGTCGTCAGACCAAAGATAGTGTCAGCCGGAGTCACGGTGAAATACTGGCGGAGATACTCCAAGTCGCCCTTGCTGAAGGGGACCTTAGCCTCCAATCCTGCTAGGTCGGGCTGGTATCCTGGCACCCCTCTCGCTCTGGCTTCCCTGTTCGCCTGGTATACGGCCTTGATGGCGGAGTCGGATCTGTTGGTAATGAGGAGCCCCTCTGCCTTCGCATTTTTGAGGGCCAACTCGACGATTTCATGGTTCTCAGGGGTGTCTGCCGCGCAAATCTCACGGCCTGGAGTTCCGCACCGAGGGGATATGCATTAACACGCGGTTTCCTGCTTTTGGGTGCAGTGCGGTTGTGCGCGGGCGTGCCAGCATGGTCTACCATGCGTCGACGTGTTGATGAGTGTTGGATGGATAAGTGGTGCGCCTGTTTGAACTCGTCTTCCTAATCAAACGATTGTAGCCGAGAGAGGAACTGGTCTCGGCTGTTAGGTTCACGGCCTGAACTACAAGGCCGTTGAGTTATGGTGTTGGTGGTGGGTTTTGGGCGGTGCTCCGGCGCGCTGCTCAGGGAGTGACGGTCGTGTGATATATGGGGTGAGTGAACGAACAACAAGGATGGTGCTCCGGCGCCTTGAAAATCAAGGGTCGTATGATATATTGATGAATGGATTTTCCTTACAATCTAACACTACTCCTAGGAAAGCAAGTAAAGATATTGAAATTGCATTACAGGAAAAAATAAGTTGCTCCGTGGGAGGCTTTGTTTTGGTGTTGAACCATTTGAATGTAGCTCGAGTCTTGTATTTATAGGAAGAGTCTCTGGAGGAGTAATCGAGGCTAAAAACCTGCATGGTGGAGCTTGATTGGAGCAAGTGGGCAGTCCAATCGACATTTGGGATCGTGAAGTATGGTGGTGTGACCCCAGAAATCCCGGTGAATCTCGGCCGCCGCTCTTGATCGTGGGTTCTGAGCTTCTGGCCGTGGAGACGCATTTATGGCCTGGATAGCTGGTGAACCAATATCTCAGGCTGTCGTAATTCTTGTGAGAATGTCCACGTCTAATCACTCTGATCCTCATCACCAAATCCTGACTTTAGTCACTTCCCACCTTCCCTCATGCATTAAATGCTTCTTTGTGGCCAGTGGGTTTGCTGCATTAAACAGGCACTACTTCATTAAATGAAGCCTGGGACCCTGCTGTCACGTGATGATTTGCCTTTAATGCCTTGGCCGTGATTTTGTTCGGCCTCGGCCTCGGCCTGCGCTTGAGGCCGAGATGATCATGCCTTAGCATTTCTTCTTTTGTCTTTAGGAAGGCGAAGTACCCTGGCGAAACGCTGCGTTTCAGTTTTTACGAACAAGTGCCAGGGCCGAGAGAAGGGGCTCCTTCGGCCAGCTTATGGCCGTGATTTATCAGGCACAAACAAGGGGGCATGCCTTATAGGTCGGTGGCCGAATAGTCTTTATGGAATTCCATGAGAAAGGACAAACCGTTGGCCGAGAAAGGGGGATCCCTTCCGCGGTTGACGTCGATGATGCCCTCGTCTGTTTTCTCCAGGGCCGCGCCCTTTGGCTGGATCGAAACGGCCGCCGCTCTACGGGGATTCTCGTCCTGCCTAGGGCACCACGTCCTTAGAGGCTTGATGCTGGTCATCTTTGCTGTAGAGGGGACAATTGGTACAGAAGATGGCCCGTCCACAATTGCCATTTTCTTTTGGCGCTTGGAACCCTCGCCCTGGGTTGTCTGTACCTGGCCTGCTGGACTTGCCTCTGCATCCTCCTCAGCTGGGTTTTTGTCAGTGGTTCGGCCCTGCCCCCAGGTCGTGCATGATACCAACGGTCGTCTCGCACGACCGGCGGTTTGAAAGTTTTTACTGGCCTAGGGGCGGCCTCGTCTTCGTAACCTACCGAGGTACTGGGGGTTTGTGCCCCCAATCGTCGAAAACAGCTCTGCTGGCATGCCGACAATCGTTTTGGCCGCCGAATTTCTTCGCGATTGGTTGAGATGGCTCGGAGGCCTTCTTCTTGTTCTCCTGTAGCCTGGGCTGGCCGACCTCACACTTGCATCGTTCGCAAAGCACTGACTCAGATTCGGCCAACGGTTCTTTTTCCTTCGCCGGCCGACGAATTTCCCTATATTCAGCTCGGAGGGAAAGGCTTTGAGTCGATCGGCGGAGGGAAAGGCTTGGAGTCGACCTGCATGGCCGCCTTCTCTAGGAACTGGAGCTTCTTTTCGTCTATCAACTTCTGGATGACGTCTCGTAGTACAACGCAGTTGTTGGTGTTGTGAGACCAAGAACTGTAGTATTTGCAAAACGTCTTCCCTTTGAGCTCCTCGGGCTTCGGAATTTTATGGCCGAATGACAACTCAACCTTTTTTTCGGCCAATAGTAGGTCAAAGATAGCTTCGGCCCTCGTCAAGTCAAAAGTGTAGGCCTTCGTTTCCCGAGTTGCAAACTTGGCGTCGGGAATTTTTGTACGGCTATTGTCGGCCTTAATAAGTCCTTTGCAGACGAACGGTTTGTCTATGCTGACTTCGGCTGAACTCATCTCTACTTCGTCGCTCTCGGCCTCCGCGGAGCCGTCTGCTTCGGCATAGCTGACAATGGGATTCCTGTATAAGTCCCTTTTGAAGCCGTCTTCTTCTGTATCTCTTCCTTCAACAAGGTATATCTCGGAATTCAATCCCCTGGAATTTCTTCCAGTACTCAAACTCCAACCCCTCTTCGGCCATCTTAACAAATTCCCTCTCCGGTAGGTTCGTGGGGCACCAGTTCCTGCATGTTTTGAACCGCTGCAAGTAGTCGCGAGGTGATTCGCCTGATGCCTGGCTCATCCGTGCTAGCTCGGCGATCGTTATTTCTCAGTTGGTCTGATAGAAATGCTCGTGGAATATCCTTTCCATATCAGACCAATCCCTTACCGAATTCGGCGGAAGGTTTATGAACCATGAGAACGCCACTCCGGTCAGAGAGTGAACAAATAAACGGAGCTTCTATGCGTTCTATGTGTTCAATGCAGGAGGTCTGCCCATCCCCGGAGAACAGCATGAATTCTGGCAATCTATAGTTCTGGGGAAGAGGGGTTCGATCGATTTTCGGCAGGTATGGCTTTGTATATCTTAGCGCCTCCGGTCGCCTCTGAGCGAGGCCATCCTCGATCATTCGTCGGATATCTTCGAATCGGAGCCCTTGAGGGGGTGCTTCTTGCTGGGCCACTTGAACAGGGGGCTCGGCTGGTACAGCCGAGCTGGTTGGCATTAGGTAGCGCCACGGGTTTGGCCAGGGTGCGTGTATGTTGCCGTTGGAATGGCCGAACTGTAATGAAGGTGGGAGCCCAACGGGAATAACGACGCCTGTAATGGTGGTGAAACAGTCGGATTGCTCTGACCGTACTGTTGTGATGGAGCAGCGGTCGCGCCGCTTGGGCCAGGATGGGTCTGGACGGCAGCAGTGTGAATTGGGCCGAGTTGCTGAACCGCGGAATGCGTGGGACTGGCTTGCCCCAAGGATACGGCCAAAGCGTGGAGTGGTCCATACGCCGTCTCTGCCGGATAATTTGGTCCGGGATGGGCCCATGTGGGCCGGGACTGCCCCCAGCTATTCGCCGGTGGCATCGAATGCTGACCGTAACCTGACGCTTGGGTTCGGCCAGAGATGCCGAGGCTGCTGCTTTCGCTGTAAGGCTCGATCCTTTCGCGCTCTTGGCCTCTCTGTCCAGCTCTAGGGGGTGTTGCGGGAGAGGTCACCGGCATCCTCTCTTGGAAAAGCGTCTGTAGTTCCGAAGAAAATCTGTCCATTACGGCCATAAAGGATGTCTCTATCCTATGGGCCTGCTTAGACATGAGATCTTCCACCACGGCTTGCGCTTGTATGGACACAGCCGTGCGATCCGTCGTTACTGGGACGCTGGCCGAGATTCTGACCGCGTGTTCGGTCTCGGTGACAGTGATTGGTGAGGTGGACTCAGGAGTCTCAGAAGTCATTTCGACTGCTTTGTTTTTTAGCTTTGCTTGTGCCCTCGTTTCCACCATGAGTTTTGACAAAGTCCCACCGGGCATGCCAAAAGTGTTGGCTGCGCAAATCTCACGGCCTGGGGTTCCGGGCCGAGGGGATGTGCGTTAACACGTGGCTTCCTGCTTTTGGATGCGGTGCGGTTGTGCGCGGGCGTGCCAGCACGGTCTACCGTGCGTCGAGATGGTGGCTCGTCCACGGTCGCCATTTTCTTTTGGCGTTTGGAAACCTCGGCCTGGGTCATCTGTATCCTGGCCTGCTGAACCTGTCTCTGCATTCTCCTCAGCTGGGTTTTTGTCAGTGGTTCGGCCCTGCCCCTAGGTCGTGCCTGGTACGAACGGTCATCCCATATGACCGACGGTTTGAAAGTCTTTACTGGCCTAGGGGCGGCCTCGTCTTTGTGGCCAACCGAGGTACTGGGGGTTCGTGCCCCCAATCGATCGAAAACAGCTCTGTTGGCTGGCCGACGGTCATGCTGGCCACCGAATTTCTTCACAGTCGGTTGAGAGGGCTCAGCGGCCTTCCTTTTGTTCTCCTGTAGTCTGGGCTGACCGATCTCACACTTGCACCGACGAATTTCCCTATATTCGGCCCGGAGTTGGGCGTTGACCATGTTGACGACAGGTGGAGGGAACGGCTTGGAGCCAACCTGCATGGCCGCCCTCTCCGGGAACGGTAGCTTCTTTCGTCTATCAACTTCTGGATGACGTCTCGCAAGACAACACAGTTGTTGGTGTTGTGAGACCAAGAACTGTAGTATTTGCAGAACGTCTTTCCTTTGAGCTCGTCGAGTTTCGGAATTTTATGGCCAAAAGACAATTTGACCATTTTCTCGGACAATAGCAGGTCAAAGATAGCCTCGGCCCTTGTCAAATCAAAAGTGTAGGCCTTCGTTTCTCGAGCCGCAAACTTGGCGTCGGGAATTTTTGTGCGGCTATTGTCGGCCTTGACAAGTCCTTTGCAGACGAATAGTTTGTCTATGCTGACTTCAGCTGAGCTCATCTCGACTTCGTCGCTCTCGGCCTCCGCGGAGTCGTCTGCTTCGGTGTAGCTGACAATGGGATTCCTGTAGTAAGTCCCTTTCGAAGCCGTCTTCTTCTGCATTTCTTCCTTCAACAAGGATGCGTATCTGTCCACCTTGTTGATCAAGTGATGCATGTCCCGGAATTCGATTCCCTGGAATTTTTTCCGGTATTCGAATTCCAAACCCTCTTAGGCCATTTTGACAAATTCCCTCTCTAGTAGGTTTGTTCGGCACCAGTTCCTGCATGTTTTGAACCGCTGCAGGTTGGTTTGATAGAAATGTTCGTGGAATATTCTTTCCATGTCAGGCCAATCCCTCGCCGAATTCGGTGGAAGGTTTATGAACCATGAGAACGTCGCGCCGGTCAGAGAGTGAACAAATAAACGGAGCTTTTGGGCATCCAAATCGGCCTCTCCACACTAGGCCGGGAAACGACCTATGTGTTCAATGGAGGAGGTCTGCCCATCCCTGGAGAATAGCATGAATTCTAGCAACCGATAGTTCCGGGGAAGAGGGGTTCGATCAATTTCTGGCGAGTACAGCTTTGTATACCTCGGCGCTTTCGGCCGCCTCTGAGCCAGGATGTCCTTGATCATTCGCCGGATGTCTTCGAACCGAAGCCCTTGGGGGGGCGCTTCTTGTTGGGCCGCAAATGGCCGCGGGATCTGTTGCGCATCGTTTAGTGGCCTTATCTGCCGGGCCACTTGAATAAGGGGCAGCACTAGATAAGCGACATGGGTTTGACCAGGGTGCGTGTGTGTTGCCGTCGGAATGGCCGAACCGTACTAAAGGTAGGAGTCTAACGGAAATAACGACGCCTGCAATGGTGGTGTAACGGTCGAATTGTTCTGACCGCACTGTTGTGATGGCGTCGTGGTCTGGTTACCTGGGCCGGGCTGCTTCTGGACGGCCAAAGTATGAATTGGGCCGCGTTGCTGGATCCCAGAATGCGTGGGGCTACTTTGCCCTAATGATACGACCAAAGCATGGAGTGGGCCGTTCGCTGTTTCTGCTAGGCAGGTTGGTCCGGGATTCGCCCATGTGGGCTGGGAATGCCCCCAGCTAATCGTCGGCGGCTGAGAATGCTGGCCGTAGCCTGACGCTTGGGTGCGGCCAGAGGCGTCGAGGCAGCTGCTTTTGCCGTAAGGCTCAATCCTCTCGCGCTCTTGGCTTCTCTGTCCGGTTCTGGGAGGTGTTGCGGACGAGGCTACCGGCATCCTCTCCTGAAAGAGCGTCCGTAACTCTAAGGAAAATCTGTCCATTGCGGCCATAAAAGATGTCTCTATCCTGTAGGCTTGCTTAGACATCAGATCCTCCACCACTGCTTGCTCTTGCATGGACTCGGCCGTGCGATCCGTCGTCATTGGAACGCTGGCCGAGATTCTGACCGCTTGTTCGGTCTCGGTAATATTTATCGGTGAGGTGGACTCGGGGGTCTCGGAAGTCATTTCGACTGTTTTATTCTTGAGCTTTGCCTGTGCCCTAGTTTCCACCATGAGTTTTTGACAAGAGTCCCACCGGGCGTGCCAAAAAGTGTTGGCTGCGCAAATCTCACGGCCTGGTGCTCCGGACCAAGGGGATATGCGTCAACACGTGATGTCCTTCTTTTGGATGCGGTGTGATTGTGCGCGGGGGTGCCAGCACGGTCAACCGTGCGTCGAGATGGTGATGCAGTTTGGATAAAATGGTTAAGTGGTGCGCCTGTTTGAGTTCGACTCCTAATCAAACGATTGTGGCTGAGAGAGGAACTGATCTCGGCCGTTAGGTTCACGGCCTGAGCTACAAGGCCGTTTAGTTGTGGTGTTGATGGTGGGTTTTGGGCTGTGCTCCAGCGCGTTGCTCAGAGAGCAACGGTCGTATGATATATGGGGTGGATGAGAGAGTAGCAAAGATGGTGCTCCGGTGCCTTGAAAATCAAGGGTCGTATGATATATTGATGAATGGATTTTCCTTACAATCTATCACTACTCCTAGGAAAGCAAGTAAAGGTATTGAAAGTGCATTACAGGAAAATATAATTTGCTCCGTGGGAGGCTTTTGGTTTGGTGTTTGAACCCTTTGAATGTAGCTCGAGCTTGGTATTTATAGGAAGGGCTCTGGAGGAGTAATCGAGGCTGAAAATCTACATGGTGGAGCCTGATTAGAGCAAGTGGGTAGTCCAATCGACATTTGGGATTGTGAAGCATGGTGGTGTGACCCCATAAATCCCGGTAAATCTCGGCCGTCGCCCTGATCGTGGGATCTGCACCCCTGGCTGTGGAGACGCATTTAATGCTCTGATAGCTGGTGACCTAATCTTTCAAGCTGTAAAAATTTTTGTAAGAATGTTTGCGCCTAACCTGATTTCCTTTACCAAACCCTGACTTCAGTCACTTCCCTTCTTCCCTCGTGCATTAAATGCATTTTTGTGTCTAGTGGGTTTGCTGCAATAGTCAGAGGCATTACTTCATTAAATGAAGTGTGGGACCTTGTTGCCACATGGTGATTTATCCTTGATATCTTCGGCCACGTTTCTTACGCCCCTCGGCCTCGGCCAATAATGCTGCGGTCGCGAGACCGAGAGGGTTCCCTCTTCGCAGCTTTTCCTTCGTCTTTAGGAAGGCAAAACACCTGACGAAACGCCACGTTCCAGTTCATGAATAGGTGCTAGGGCTGAGAGGAAGCCCCTTTGGTTAGTCTATGATCGTGATTTATTAGGCACAAACAACGTTACAAGTCATTGTTCGCTTCCTTTTGTTAACAACAAAAGGTGAGCTTATAAGGCAAAGTCATCACTGCCTCGGTAATACTAGCCGAGGACAAACTCCTCAGATACACGGCCAAGATAGAAAAACTTAAGCGGCGTCGCCACGTGGCGTCAAGGTCCCACGCTTCATTTAATGAAGTAACGCCTCTGACCACAGCAGAAAGCCCATGATCCACGTAGGAGCATTTAAAGAGCCAAGAAAGAAGGGACGTGATTGAAGTCAGGGTATGGCAAGTAAAATCAGGGATTAGGTGCGAAAATCTCACGACTTGTAAGATTAAGTCACCAACCCTCAGACCAGGGCATTAAATGCTCCTCCAAGGCCCGAGACGCAGAGCCCACCATCAGGGCGGCGGCTGGGGTTTATGGGGGTCACATGTTCAGACCACTTTTGCAAAACCCAAGGGAAGGTATCGTATAGTAGTGTAGCTCGGAAGTCCGAGTGTCGTATCCACAGAGAGCAGTGTAAAGAAAATAACAGAGATGAAAAAGAACAACTGTGATTGAGAGGTAGATTTATGCAAGATTTGATTTAGAGAAAATTTAATTGATTAAAACACTAAAGCATTGGGTTTCCACTTTTAACATAAGCATGCAACTCTTAATAATTTGATCCACAAAATATTTTCCAATGTAGTTGTTCAAAATAATTAAAGCTCTTTTTAATTTCCTTTAGAAGTATTCTAAGCATAATTTGTACCATTGGCAACAAACTATCAAAAAAGAATCTTCATCAAAATTCTATTAATCTTTAGTAATTCTCTTCTCTTTTAAAAGCATGAAAGTTTTTACTACACAATGGGAAAAACATGATTGAACCCATGAAATAGATTATCAAACTTCATCAATTAATTAAAAAGAAAACTACAAATTCCATTTGAACAAATACTACAAATTCACATTAAAACTTAAGTTTGGATCAAACTAATAAAAATTACACACTTATATTAAAAGCTTTCTCCCTAGCCTTAGCTTAGGGAGTTAGTTCCCCATAATAAAATAAAACTAAAAACAGAATTTAAAACTTAGGAAGTTGGAGGGAAGAGAGAAAAAGCTCAAGAATTGTGGAGCTTGGTGTGTTTTTTACAATGCCGTAGCTCCTCCTATTTATAGGAGGATGGGAGCAATATTCATGAATTTAATATGTCTTCCACTTGCCATCAAACCAATTGTCAAGTTGCTTCCTTTAATTAATTCATTGTGATGATGACTCCTTATCTAAATTCTTCAAAACTTTCTTCCACTTGAACACTTTATCATGCATTTCCATACTTTCCTTCGTGTCTTCTCATAAAACCTGCAGCAACTTTCCTCAAATTGTAGCTAGATAACAACTCAAGCATCATCATTCTTCTTTGCATTCATTGGTTGCAAGTAGTCAATTTGAACTTCTCCTTCATTGTTTATTCATTCTTTCTTTATTTCTTCAATGATGGAAGCTTGCATGCATGTCCTAGAGCATAGATGCAATTGATTTCTTCTTCTTTAGTTTTGGCATTGAAGCACACGTTGTCTTGAGCATATTTCCTTGACCATGGCTGCACACATTTTCATCTTTCTTCTATCTTCTTTTTGCAACACATTACTTATTCCTCCTCCTCCTCATGCCATTGGTGGAAGACACTTAATATCTACAAATAACCACTCATTAAATATAAAAACAAGATTTGGAATGAAACAATAAAAATACTCTAATAGATTTACATAAAACAAAAGAAAATACTAACAACTATAAATTTAAGGATAAAACTTGTATTAATTTTGTACTCATCAAATACCCCCAAACCTATATTTTGCTAGTCCTCGAGCAAAAGAAAATAAAAAAAACTAAGTAGAAAAGAAAACTAAGCAACTTTCGTAGGGATCTCGATTGCATTTAGCATATGCAACAAGCCTTTAAACCCCTAGGTTACCCTAGTGGACGAGTATAGTCTCGTGAGGGCTTTCAGTGATGATACCCACAAACATCGAAATGAGAGATTTTTAAAAATTTATGCTACAACAAAATTTGAAAATTTTAAACAAATGCTTAACCATCATCAAAAGCTATCTGGATTGAAAATTCATGAACAATTTTTAAAAGAGCAAACATGCTTCAAATTAATCCCCACATAAAGTCTCGATCACTTATAATTATTTAGTAAATTTTTCATTTGTTTCCTTTGGTGTTTAAGTGAACCAACACATTTTAGAGACAAAAGTCAATTTCAATCACAGTAACCTCATTATTTCAATCATTATCAAAATTCAGTGCAAATAACTATCCAAGGCATATATACAAATTTTTATTATTATTATTATTTTTTTTTTTTTTTTTTTTTTTTTTAAAATTGTGACTGTGCAATGTTTAGTTCTATTAAGCTTTCTAATTAACCCATGTAGCGAGATTTAGGCCAACGACTCTTAAACCAAAGGTTTTAAGGCATTAGATGTAGAAACACCCCTAAGGGCTTATTAACTCGAGTTAAAAAGGCTACAGAACTAAACTAGTCACAAAATGTATTTACCTCAAAACTTTACCGTTTGACGCGAACATTCGCTGCTGTTTAGGCAAGAGGCCCGGTTACTAAGTAAAACTCTGGATAAATTAACATCATTATTATTTTTTATTTTTTTTACTTTATTTTTTTTTTTTACGCCAAGGTCAATCAAGAGCAATGTCATCTAACTCTACTTGAAACAACAAAGTTAACTATAATTGATCTTTTCTTTCATTCTCACTAAAGTGTTGATGTGCATGTGAGAGTTCAAAGTATAACTCATGAATTATCCACTAAATAGAAATAAGTGAAAAAAAACTAAAATTATGGGTTTAAAATTTAATAATATGTTTCCAATCGTAAAAATCATTCATGAGTGTTGAATCTGATTTGATGATAGTAAGCATAAAAATCTAGAGATAACACCATTTTTTTTTTTAATTTTTAATTTTTTGGGTGAAATAAAATAATAAAAACAAAACAAAACTATTAAAAACAAAACTTCTAAACCTTACCCCCAAACCTAAATCAAACATTGTCCTCAATGTTTCAAAATAAAAGCATAGCAAATGTATGAAATAAGAGGGTAAATGATATAGAAAGATAATACCTGGAAAATATGCGTGCCAATCCCTTGGTATTTATCCATTACAGAATAAAAGACAAAAATAAAAAATCCAAAAAAAAAATAAAGACTAAAATGAAATAAAACACACAAAAAAAAGAAAACCAAAATCTATACAAATATACACAAATATACAAGCAACTCATGGATGACCAGTTAAGGGCCTCAGAAAACACAGCCAGGGGATCCGGGAAGGTTGGAGGGGTCACAATGGTCCCGCTTAAAACCCAAACTTCTTAAACACCAAAGGTGTCGCCTATAGAACTCCTAGACACTGTATTGACGAAGATGCTCACTGGAGTTACCAAAAGTCAGCTCATATGAAAAATCTTTTTTTTATTTTATTTTTTTAATAGGTAATTTCTACAGCTTATGAGTATCCAAAAAAACATAAATAGCACAAATAAATAATGAATACGAAACTAAAGATAGTCTGAGAATTCAATCCTGATAAACAGGATTCTCCAAGTGAATTGTGTCATCCTGCATAACAAAATTATCCAAAAATGGTTTAAGACGTTGACCATTAACTTTAAAAACATTACCATTTTTTGGATCCTCAATCTCCATTGCTCCAAAAGGAAAAACTCTTGTGACCACAAATGGACCTGTCCATCTGGAACGAAGTTTACCAGGAAAAATATGCAATCTCGAATTATATAAGAGAACTTTCTGTGATGGTTCAAAGTTTTTCCTCAAAATATTTCTATCATGAAAAACCTTTATTTTCTCTTTGTAAATTCGAGAGTTTTCGTAAGCATCATTCCTTAATTCTGCCAACTCATTCAACTGAAGCTTCCTATTTGAACTTGCATCATTTAAACCAAAATTAAACATTTGAATTGCCCAATATGCCTTATGTTCAAGTTCAACTGGTAAATGACAAGCCTTACCGTAGACAAGTCTGTAAGGTGACATCCCTAAGGGGGATTTGTATGCTGTACGGTATGCCCATAAAGCATCAGTTAATCTCAAAGACCAATCTTTATGGTTAGGACTCACAGTTTTTTCCAAAATTTGTTTTATCTCCCGATTAGCAAGTTCAACTTGACCGCTTGTTTGTGGGTGATATGGGGTAGCGACTTTATGAGTGACACCATATTTTTTCATTAAAGCCTCAAAAGGTTTATTACAAAAGTGTTTTCCCCCATCACTTATAATAGCTCGAGGTGTTCCAAATCTTGCGAAAATGTTTTCTTTTAAAAACCGCAAAACAGTTTTATGATCATTATGTCGACAAGGAACAGCCTCTACCCATTTAGAAACATAATCAATACCGACCAAGATATAAAGATATCCAAAAGAAATAGGGAAAGGACCCATAAAATCAATGCCCCAACAATCAAATATTTCAATTACCAAAATTGGGTTCAAAGGCATCATGTTTCTACAGGTAATTGCCCTCAACTTTTGACAACGGTCACAAGTTCGACAAAAAGAATTAGTGTCTTTAAAAAGCGTAGGCCAATAAAATCCACACTGCAAAGTTTTTGCAGCGGTTTTCTATACAGAAAAATGACCGCCACATGCTTCATTATGACAAAAAGAAATTACTGCATGGATTTCATTATCAGGTACACACCTTCTAATGATCTGATCAGGGCAATATTTAAACAGATAAGGGTCATCCCAAAAGAAATTTCGAACCTCTGTAAGAAATTTCCTCTTGTCTTGAGCAGTCCAATCAGATGGAATTTTACCTGTAGCAAGAAAATTAACAATGTTAGCAAACCAAGGTAATTCTGAAATAGCAAATAATTGCTCATCTGGAAAAGAATCATTAATTGGCAATGTTTCAATGGTATCCTCAAAACTCAATCTAGACAAATGATCAGCCACTACATTTTCTACTCCCTTTTTATCTTTGATTGTGATGTCAAATTCTTGAAGTAGTAGGGTCCACCTAATCAGTCGAGCTTTAGCATCTTTTTTTTCAAAAAGGTATTTTAAAGCTGCATGGTCAGTGAAAATAACAATAGGTGATCCAACTATATAAGAACGAAACTTATCCAAAGCAAATACCACAGCAAGGAGTTCTTTTTCAGTTGTAGAATAATTCATCTGAGCACTGTTCAAGGTTCTGCTTGCATAATGGATGACATGTGGCTTCTTATCTTTTCTTTGCCCCAAAACAGCTCCAACCGCGTAATCACTAGCATCACACATAATTTCAAAAGGTAAAGTCCAGTCAGGTGGTTGCATAATTGGAGCAGATGTGAGCATTTTAATTAATTTCTCAAAAGCCTTTTGACATGAATCAGACCACTCAAATTTACAATCTTTTAATAGGAGATTACACAAGGGTCTAGATATTGCACTAAAATTATGAATAAATCTCCTATAAAAACCAGCATGACCTAAAAATAATCTGACATCTTTAACAGTTTTTGGAACTGGCAATTTTGAAATCAATTCAATTTTAGCTTTATCCACTGCAATTCCTTTAGATGAAACAATATGACCAAGAACAATTCCAGAAGAAACCATAAAATGACACTTCTCCCAATTTAAAACAAAGTTTTTCTCTTGGCATCGAACCAATACTTTTTCCAAATTACTCAAGCAATTATCAAAAGAATCACCAAAAACAGATATATCATCCATGAAAACTTCAAGAAATTGCTCAACCATATCACTGAAAATACTGATCATGCATCTTTGAAAAGTAGCAGGAGCATTACATAATCCGAAAGGCATTCTACGAAAAGCAAAAGTACCAAAAGGACATGTAAAAGTAGTTTTTTCTTGATCTTCAATGGCAATTTCAATTTGATAATAACCTGAGTATCCATCTAAGAAGCAATAAAATTCATGACCGGCTACCTTTTCTAAGATTTGATCAATAAAAGGTAAAGGGAAATGGTCTTTTCTAGTTGCAGAATTCAGCTTTCTATAATCAATGCACATACGCCAACTTGAAAACACTCTAGTAGGTATCAATTCATTTTTATCATTTTCAACCACAGTTATGCCAGATTTCTTAGGTACAACTTGAGTAGGACTTACCCATTTACTATCAGAGATGGAATAAATAATACTTGCATCTATTAATTTCAACACCTCAGTTTTAACAACATCTTTCATGATTGGGTTTAACCTACGTTGTGCCTCCCTAGAAGACTTGGCTCCATCCTCTAAAAATATTTTATGAGTACAAACAAGAGGACTAATTCCCTTAATGTCAGCAAGAGTCCAACCAATGGCAGATCTGTGAGAATTCAACACATTAAGTAACTTACCTTCTTGCAAAGAGTCAAGTTCAGAAGATATTACCACTGGAAAAGTGTTGTTGGACCCCAAGAAGGCATGTTTAAGTCCCATGGGTAAAGGCTTCAACTCTAGATTAGGAACTTCCACATTTGATGGCAATGTCTTTTCCTTTCGAGGTGGAAGCTTCTCAAACCTTGGAGTCCATTTATCAACCTGTAAGGAATTAAACAACGAATTAAGATAAGCAATTTCTGGCTCCTCAAGTAATTCGGATTCTTTAAAATTCAATAAAAGAGTCTCAAAAGGTTCAGAAATACTAGTCTTCTCAAATTGATCCTGTACAAGAACTTCAATCAAGTTCACCACTCCACATTCATCATCTTCATAAGGTTTCCTAAAAACATTAAAAATGTTAATTTCCAATGTCATGTTACCAAAACTGAGTTTCATTATCCCACTCCTACAACTGATGTGTGCATCACATGTAGCAAGGAAGGGACGTCCTAAAATGACAGGAATTTCATTTTCAGAATGTAAAACAGGTTGTGTATCCAAAACAACAAAGTCAACAGGGTAGTAAAATTTGTCCACTTGGACCAATACATCCTCAATTACCCCTCTCGGCACTCATACAGAACGATCAGCAAGTTGCAACTTCATTGTTGTGGGCTTCAATTCACCAAGACCTAACTGCAAATACACTGAATATGGCAACAAATTTACACTAGCCCCCAAATCAAGCAAAGCACAATTGATGTAATTTTTTCCAATTACACATGAAAGAGTGGGACTTCCTGGATCTTTGTATTTAGGAGGGACCTTATGTTGCAACAATGCACTCACATGTTCAGTCAAAAATGCAGTTTTCTTCACCTGATGCTTTCTTTTAAATGTGCACAGATCTTTTAAAAATTTAGCATAAGAAGGAATCTGTTTAATAGCATCTAACAGAGGAATATTAATTTTGACTTCTTTAAAAACATCCAAAATTTCAGGATTTTGATTCAATTTCTTTGGAGGATTTAAAGCTTGGGGAAAAGGAGCAGGAAAATGATTTTCATTTAATTCACTCAATTTGGACTTGTTTAGTTCATCATTATTCTTAGATTTTTCAACTTCTTTTGGTGAAGGTGTGTTATCAATTATTTTACCACTTCTAAGAGCAATGACAGACTTAGCATGTTCAATTGAGGTTTCGCACAAATTAACATTCTTTGGATTTGGTTGAGTTTGAGAAGGAAATTTCCCTTTTTCATTTATTGCAAAAGAATTTGTCAATTTAGAAATTTGGCTTTTAATTTCTTTATTTTCTTCAACCATTTGACCAAACAAGGTAACATACCTTTGATTTTGCTTCTGTTGTTCCTGCATAAATGCTTGAAGAGTATCGCTCAAAGATGGTCTAGCATTAAATGTATTAGTTGCAGGAAATTGATGATTGAAAGAATTTCTCTCACTTACCTGAGGTTGTGAATCATTGCTCCAACGAAAATTTGGATGATTCCTTGTCGCTGGATTGTAAGTGTTGGAAAAAGAAGAATATTGTTGTTTGAAGTTTCCAACAGCAGCACAACGCTCCTCATAAGCTGTAGGAATTTCAAAACATTTTTCCAAAGTTCATTTGAATATTGAACATGCATTTAATCAAATTAATCGCAGCGGAAGTCTAAGGTGGTTGTTTAAATCCAAAAACAAAACTTCTTCCAAGTATCTTAAGCCATGAACATTGATATGTTTTTCATAAATGAAAATTCAAGAGAAAGGATAAGATCTAATTACCCTTGAAGCAATTATATGAACCAATTTGTGTTTGGTCTTCTCTTGATGATTTCCTCCTTGTTGATCTCCTCTTTGATCTTTGATCTTTGCTCCATGATCTTTCTCCTCCATGTGAGCCACAAAAGTATATGGCCTCTAAGTCTCCACACCAATGGAACCTTGAGATGAGAAGAAATATCTTGAGAATACTTGAATGCTAGTGCAAGATTCTCAAGATTGGTTTCAATCTAAACCACTTTGAAAGATGAAAGTGTTTCACTCTTGAAAACTCTCATTTTTCTCTCTTTGATCTTCCAAACCCATTTGGTTGATGTTGGATTGTGTTTTTGTGTTAATGAGCTTATGGAAACAATTCCCATACACATTCACTTAAGCATTTTCGGCCAAACCCCATTGGGCTTCCAAACTTGGGCCTTATGACACTTAAACCATAATATTTAGGTGTCTTAAGCCCTTGGGCTTGATACCCAACCATTTGGGCTTCCCGTTAACTATTACCGAGGCCCAAATACGTTTTTACACGTAGTAAATCATCCACATCAAATCAATCACATTGATTTCCTCATTCTCATTTGTATTACTCAAAGTTAACCATTTAAGGTGTGCGATCCATTAGGTTCTAATTAGCAAGGCAGTGGGAAAATATTAGAACTCTTTCTAACCAACTGGAATTAAAACCCCTTTTTAATTCTTCCTTTATTTGGATCGATCACAATCAATCCTAGGACTTCCACAAGCCAAGAGTGACATCTAGCAATATATCAAGGCTACCCAAGCTAACCAGAATAGATGAAGAACCTATTCAGTTGGAATTGCAATGCAATACGGTCCTTCTCTTATACAATGTTTCAAATCATATTATTAGGGTACGGATTGTTTATGTCAAACCCCTAATATGATTTATAACCTCAGGTGATTCAAAAGAACATGATTAAGAACAACTTTCTAAATCAAGCTCAAAATACTTTGGCCAAAGATTTACTGAATCACATCTTGAAACATTCTCCTTCTTTATCGAAAGTAGAGATTCCTTATTGTACATTCACATGCCCCTATGATGAATTAAGAGATCCCAACAACACTTAAGACAAATCTTTTACGGCTTGCCTTTAAGAGCTATCAAAGATCAATAACGCATCACAGGACAACCATGATGCCTCAGGTCTAAGGACTAATTTGCATTATTGCAACTATGAGTTCTCATTTGACATGTAGATAAATACTCCATATGAGAACTACGGTTGATCGCGTTCAGTGTACACATTCACTAATGAGCACCCACATACTTGTATTAGTGTCAACTACACAAATGGTTTGAGACTAACCATCCTCCCAATTGAGCATACATAATATGTGCTAATCTTGACGGTTTATCAATGCCCATTTGATAACCTATGATTAGGAACACTTTGGGATGCTATAATTAGATATTAAAGGTCTCCTGAATCTAATCCTCTTTAGATTACTTTATCTCTTATTTAGCATACCCTGGACATTTGTTTCTTTACACGATGTAAAAGATAACAAATTAGTTTGCCCTTTTATATATCATATACGAAATGTATTCTAAGGAGATTACATCAAATGTATTGGCTCTTAGGGCACATTTCTAACATAAGCTCCTTTCATTTCCTGAAAAATTGGGCAATTTTTAACAGTATGACCAATCTCATAACAAGAATCACATACTTGATTAACATCAGCTTGAAAAACAGGTTGAGGCAAATTTGATTTTTCCGTTTTCAAAGCAGCTATTTCTTTAGTTAAAACCTCAAATTTTAATTTCCAATCATCTTCTTCTTTTAATTGATAAATTCCTTTATTAGTAGAAGATGTGGCAATTCTTGACCGATCAATGGTCTCAACTGGACTGGGGACAGTCCATTGATAAGCTTTTTCAGCAATTTCATCCAAAAATTCTAGGGCATCATCAGGGTCTTTTTGCATAAAATTTCCATTACACATAGACTCAACAAATTGGCGATCACGAGGGAGAAGCCCATCATAGATATAACTAGCAAGACGCCAGTTTTCAAATCCATGGTGTGGGCACAAATTCAAAAGCTCTTTAAATTTTTCCCAAGTTTGATACAAAGTTTCATTTTCCTTTTGAGAGAAATTTGAGATTCTTTTCTTAAGAGCAATCGTCTTGTGATTAGGAAAATATTTGTTAAAAAATGCTTGAGTCATTTCCCCCCAAGAACCTATGGATCTAGCCCTTAATGAATACAACCAACTTTTAGCCTTTTCTTTTAAGGAAAAAGGAAAAAATTTCAACCTTATGAAATTAAGCCTATCAAGTTGAACATTGTAAAAAGTGCCAATAGCCTCTTCAAATTCCCTAACATGCACATAAGGATTTTCACTTTCCATGCCATGAAAAATGGGAAGCAGTTGAATCATTCCAGGTTTGAAATCATAATTTGGCATGTTAGGTGGAAACATGATGCATGAAGGATTTGGTGCACGAATAGGATGCAAAAATGTCTCTAAAGTTCTAGGTGCAGCTACTTCTTCTCTTATTTCATTATTCTCAATCTGAGCATTAATTTCTTGTTCATTATTCGCAATTTCTTGTTCATCATTCACAATTGCTGCCATGCTTTCAGATTTGTTGGATATTTCAGTTGAAGAAGTTGAAGCAGAATGTTCTAAATTAACAGTTTCAGACTTTTTGACAAACCTTCCTAGATGATCTCTAGGTCGCATAAAGAAAATAAATAAACAAAAACAAAAAATAAAAAATACAAATACAAATATATATTAATAATGAGATAAGTTTGGAAAGAGTGTACCAGATGTGAAGAATTTCACATAACAAGCAAACCTTTGACCAAGGGGATCTCTGCACTCTTTGACAAGCCGCTCCCCGGCAACGGCGCCAATTTGTTCAGACCACTTTTGCAAAACCCAAGGGAAGGTATCGTATAGTAGTGTAGCTCGGAAGTCCGAGTATCGTATCCACAGAGAGCAGTGTAAAGAAAATAACAGAGATGAAAAAGAACAAGTGTGATTGAGAGGTAGATTTATGCAAGATTTGATTTAGAGAAAATTTAATTGATTAAAACACTAAAGCATTAGGTTTCCACTTTTAACATAAGCATGCAACTCTTAATAATTTGATCCACAAAATATTTTCCAATGTAGTTGTTCAAAATAATTAAAGCTCTTTTTAATTTCCTTTAGAAGTATTCTAAGCATAACTTGTACCATTGGCAACAAACTATCAAAAAATAATCTTCATAAAAATTCTATTAATCTTTATCAAAATTCTATTAATCTTTAGTAATTCTCTTCTCTTTTAAAAGCATGAAAGTTTTTACTACACAATGGGAAAAACATGATTGAACCCATGAAATAGATTATCAAACTTTCATCAATTAATTAAAAGGAAAACTACAAATTCCATTTGAACAAATACTACAAATTCACATTAAAACTTAAGTTTGGATCAAACTAATAAAAATTACACACTTATATTAAAAGCTTTCTCCCTAGCCTTAGCTTAGGGAGTTAGTTCCCCATAATAAAATAAAACTAAAAACAGAATTTAAAACTTAGGAAGTTGGAGGGAAGAGAGAAAAAGCTCAAGAATTGTGGAGCTTGGTGTGTTTTTTACAATGCCGTAGCTCCTCCTATTTATAGGAGGATGGGAGCAATATTCATGAATTTAATATGTCTTCCACTTGCCATCAAACCAATTGCCAAGTTGCTTCCCTTAATTAATTCATTGTGATGATGACTCCTTATCTAAATTCTTCAAAACTTTCTTCCACTTGAACACTTTATCATGCATTTCCATACTTTCCTTCGTGTCTTCTCATAAAACCTGCAGCAACTTTCCTCAAATTGTAGCTAGATAACAACTCAAGCATCATCATTCTTCTTTGCATTCATTGGTTGCAAGTAGTCAATTTGAACTTCTCCTTCATTGTTTATTCATTCTTTCTTTATTTCTTCAATGATGGAAGCTTGCATGCATGTCCTAGAGCATAGATGCAATTGATTTCTTCTTCTTTAGTTTTGGCATTGAAGCACACGTTGTCTTGAGCATATTTCCTTGACCATGGCTGCACACATTTTCATCTTTCTTCTATCTTCTTTTTGCAACACATTACTTATTCCTCCTCCTTCTCATGCCATTGGTGGAAGACACTTAATATCTACAAATAACCACTCATTAAATATAAAACCAAGATTTGGAATGAAACAATAAAAATACTCTAATAGATTTACATAAAACAAAAGAAAATACTAACAACTATAAATTTAAGGATAAAACTTGTATTAATTTTGTACTCATCATCACACCACCATGCTTCACATTCCCAAATGTCAATTTGACTACCCACTAGCTCTAATCAACCTCACCATGCAGATTTTCAGCCTCATTGTCTTCCCTATAAATACCAGGCTCCAACTACATTTGAAAGGGTTCAAACACCAAACACAAGCCTCCCACGGAGCAAATTATATTTTCCTGTCATTTATCTTCTTGTAATGCACTTTCAATACCTTTACTTGCTTTCTTAGGAGTAGTGGCAGCTTGTAGGAAAATTCATTCATCAATATATCATACGACCCTTGATTTTCAAGGCGCCGGAGCACCATCCTTGTTACTCTTCCATTCATCCCATATATCATACGACCATTGCTATCTAGCAACGCGCCGGAGCACCACCTAAAAATCCACCAGTAACACCACCAGTAACGGCCTTGTAGCTCAGGCCGTGAACCTGAAGGCCGAGATCAGTTCCTCTCTCGGCCACAATCGTTTGATTAGAAGTCAAACTCAAACAGGGGCGCAACCCCACTATTCATCCAATCACATCACCCTCAAACGCACGGCAGACCGTGCTGGCACGCCCGCGCACAACCGCACCGCACCAAAAGAAGGACGCCACGTGTCGATGCGGATCCCCTTTGCCCGGAACCCCAGGACGTGAGATTTGCGAAGCTAACACTTTCTCCCTCTCAATTTCTGAATTGCAGCATGACAATTTTGATAACCAGCTTGAAGGTTATTGTTTGTTTGTTGTTGGGTTTGAATAAACTGAGTTATAATCTCCTTCAAAGTTGGTTCTCTTGGTTCATTTGGATTGGCAGGTTTCTGCTGAGGATCAATGCGCTGCTCAGACTGATTGTTGTTGCTCCTTGAGAAATTGGGGTGGTTCTTCCATCCCGAGTTATACGCGTTGGAGTAGGGATCATGTCGTGGCTTTTGAAATGAATTTATTTGATTAGCCTGCTCCTGCATAAGATCACTCAAAGGGCAACTATTAGTGGGATGAAAATTGTCAAAGCAAATAGCACAAACAGAGGAAGGAGAAACAAATCTAGTCATTGACTGCATGAAATTTTCAAGCTTCTTTTCCAAGTTGGATACTTGAGATGCTGAAGTAACTCCAGGATTTGTATCGACACTATGCACACTAATCTTCCTTGTGAATCTGTCATCTCCCCATTGCATAGAGTTGGCAGCAACTCTTTCAAAAGTTTTGAAACACTCCTCAGGATCTTTCTCACTCAGAGCTCCTCCACACGCAGCATCGACATTGTTTCTACTAGCTGAGGTTAGGCCTTGGTAAAAGATCTGCATTTGCATCCAACTTTCCACTCCATGATGAGGACATTGTTGTAGTAGATCACAAAATCGCTCCCAGCACTCATGAAAAGATTCTTGAGGCTTTTGTTCGAAGTTCATGATTTCCTTCCTAAGTAGCAACGTTTTTTAGGCAAGGAAAAATTTCAACATGAATTTTTGAGCAAGTTCTTCCCATGATGTGATGGATCCAGCAGGAAGAGAGGTGAACCATGACTTGGCCTTTTCTTTGAGAGTGAAGGGGAACAATTTCAGGCGCACTATTTCTTGTGAAACTCCCTTGATCTGAACCGTACCACAAGCTATGTAAAAATCCTTAATATGAATGTTGGGATCCTCATTTGATCTACCATAGAATGAAGGAAGAAGACCAATGGTGCCAGATTTCAGCTCAAACGAAACATCATTGATTTCAGGATCAAAGGAGCTCTCGGAACGTTTTTTCTATCTCAGGATCAAAGGGTACTAATTCTTGACCTTGGGATCTTGTGCTGACCATCAACAAACACACACAGTACGCAAATATTTGAGAGCAACCTACAAACAACAAACCAAAAGAGAATAGTTAATAATATGTGGTGCTGGAAAACAAAGAAACAAATAATAAAAGCGAATAAATTAAAGAAATAAAATAAAGTAAAACAATAACACAAAAATTAAAGGGACGACAAGCAACTGAAATAAAGATCAAAGTAAAGCTAAAATCACACAACACAAAGAATTAAACTCAGTCCTCGGCAACGGCGCCAAAAACTTGATGTATAATTTTACTACCTGAAAATTAGATAGTTAAATTCAAGAAATAAACTTGCAAGCGCACAAGGTTAATGCAATATAGCCAAGGCAAGTACAAGGTCGTTCCCACAGAGACTGAATAAATTCTCAAGTTGTTGTGAATTCTAAACTAATTTAAATCCTAAATTACTCTAGACACCCTAACTAATAAACTTAAAACTAATGACTCAACTAAAACTTAATCAAGGAGTTTTGAAAGTTTGTTTTGAAAGATTTTCTTTAAAAGAACGTTGAAAACAAGATAATTAAAAGACAAGATAATAAAGAAAAACGTGAACTAAATAAGTTTGTGAAAGATTTTAAATAAGCTTACCAAGACAACAATTTCACCACAATTCCTCTTATCCAAACCTTAGCATGCATGCTATCAAAATTCCCAAGTTATGTTGGTGATTAGTTCTCCAAAATTATGATTAACTCTTTTCACAGCAATTAACCACTTCTTCTTACACGCAATTTATCCTTGGCGTGAGGCATAAATATAAACATACAAAAAGACCTTAGGTTCAATGAGAACTTCACGCAATCACACAAACCCCTAAGAGTATGGTGTTTACCTTAGGCGCATTTATGAATTTAATCACAAGAAGCAAAACTCATATTAGGCATGGCGTATACCCTAACATTCATCAAATTACTTAACCAAAAACCTAGATGGTAGCTAAGCGTCAAGATCATTAGTTAAGAAAATAAGCACAGTGATTAAATTTCAACAACATGGAAATTCTAATAGCATGACATAACTAAGCTTTGAATAATTAGAAAAGGGTTACATTGTTTCTTAGTAAAAGAAAATTAGTTACCCATAATCATGGTAACAACGCAAAAATAAAACATGGAGAAAGAGATAAGAAAAACCCTTAGAGTTTAGAGGCACGGTCGCTCTTCCTTGCTCCACGGTTGAAGTCTGAAATTTCTGGTGTATCCTTTGAGTCCCCACGACCTCCCCTCTTAAAAGAACCTAAAACCTAGTTAGAATGGGCCTACACAAGTGGCCTTACCCGAAGAATTGATTTCCAAGTCAGTTCCTAACTAGAAAGGGTAATTACAACTAAGTTTCCTAAAACCTCCAGGAAACTGCACGTGATCCTCATTGCAAATACGATTTGAACACCTTCCTGACCTCCAAAAATTACGTGCGACCACTCTTTGGAAAGCTCTGCATGTCTTCTTTTCATCCATATGTCGTATTCCTCAATCCAATGTCGTATGAGTGAGTTATTCCCAAAATACCCCTGCTGACTCAGAGCTCTCCGGGAATTGGTTTAGGCTGAGTTGTCTAATTAAAAATGGGAACCTTAACAGTCTTCAAAAATTATGAAAATATTCATGGAAAAACGTCAAGATACTGTATTTCATCTCCAATTGGAATCATGTCAAACTCTATTACGAGGAATATTTGGCGAATTTATACATTTCGTGGCTCATAGGCTGAAAAACCAGAAAATAACTAAACTTAGCATCTTTAGTCCAAATTAATTCACAAAACTAAGTAAAAGGGATATAAAATCATGTGAAATTATGAACATATCAGGGGGCTCAAAGGAGAGACCAGAAATTTCTGAATTCAACCGTGGAGTAAGGAAGAGAGACTGTGCCTCTAAGGGTTTTTCTTATCACTTAATCCATGTTTTATTTTTGCTTTGCTACCATGACTATGAGTAACTAATTTTCTTTTACTAAGACACAATGTAACCCTTTTCTAATTATTCAAAGCTTAAGTTATGTCATGCTATTAGAATTTCCATGTTGTTGAAATTTAATCATTGTGCGTATTTTCTTAACTAATGATCTTGATGCTTAGCTACCATATATGTTTTTGGTTAAGTAATTTGATGCATGTTAGGGTATACGCCATGCCTAATATGAGTTTTGCTTCTTGTGATTAAATTCATGAATGTTCCTAAGGTAAACAGCACACTCTTAAGGGTTTGGGTGATTGTGTGAAGTTCTCATCGAACCTAAGGTCTTTTTATATGTTTATATTTATGCTTCACGCCAAGGATAAATTGCGTGTAAGAAGAAGTGGTTAATTGCTATGAAAAGAGTTAATCATAACTTTGGAGAAATAATCATCAACATAACTTTGGAATTTTGATAGTATGCATGCTAAGGTTTGGATAAGAGGAATTGTGGTGAAATTGTTGTCTTGGTAAGCTTCTTTAAAATCTTACACAAACTTATTTACTTCACATTTTTCTTTATTATCTTGTCTTTTAATTTTCTTGTTTTCAACGTTCTTTTAAAGAAAATCTTTCAAAACCAACTTTCAAAACTCCTTTATTAAGTTTTAGTTGAGTCATTAGTTTTAAGTTTATTAGTTAGGGTGTCCAGAGTAATTTAGGATTTAAATTAGTTTATAATTCACAACAACTTGAGAATTTATTCAATCTCTATGGGAACGACACCTTGTACTTGCCTTGGCTATATTGCATTAACCTTGTGCACTTGCAAGTTTATTTCTTGAATTTAACTATCTAATTTTTAGGTAGTAAAAGTATAGATCATATGGCAAGGCATGGAATGCCATGGCAGGACAAGGCTCAAATAGCCTCGGTTTTCTTGAATATGGCAAGGCATGCCTGACATAGCCTCGCTTGAGATGCCTCAAAAAGCCTCACTTGCCTTGAATATGGCAAAGCACGCCAAGCCTCACGTAGCCTCACTCCACAAGCCTCAAATAGCCTCACTTGACTTGAATATGGCAAGGCATGGAATGCCATGGCAGGATAACGCTCAAATAGCCTCGGCTGCCTTGAATATGGCATGGTATGGCTCCCATAGCCTCACTTGAGAGGCCTCAAAACCCCTTGTTTGCCTTGAATATGGCAAAGTACGCCATGACATGGCACGCCAAACATCACGTAGCCTCACTCGCCAAGCCTCAAATAGCCTCGCTTGCCTTGAATATAGCAAAGCATGTCATGCCATGGCATGCCAAACCTCACATAGCCTTGCTTGACAAGCGTCATATAGCCTCGCTTTCCTTGAATATGGTAAAGCATTGAAGCAAAGTTATGTTTTTGGTTGGAAATGAATTTAGCCACAACATATAACACAAAATTCATTCATAATGGCAGATTAATCTTGCTTATTCTAGTTGAGGTAAACTTTTTTCATTTAAAACAAGCCTCAAATAACCTCGCTTGCCTTGAATAAGGCAAGGCATGGCATGCCATGGTAGGACAAGGCTCAAATAACCTCGGTTGCCTTGAATATGGCAAGGCATGCCTCACGTAGCCTCGCTTGAGAAGCCTAAAAAAGCCTCGCTTGCCTTGTATAGGCCAAGGGGTGACATTCCCTGGGAGGATAATGCACAAATAGCCTCGATTGCCTTGAATATGGCAGGGCATGCCTCACATAGCCTCGCTTGCCTTGAATATGGCAAGGCATGCCATGCCATGTCAAATAGCCTCGCTTGCCTTGAATATGTCAAAGTATGCCATGTCAGGCACCCCAAGCCTCACATAGCTGTTAGAGTTATGTGACAAACAACTATAGTTCTAGGAATACATATGTGGACATGAGAACTATGTAATGAGATTGCATACATCAAGACTTATATGTGATATAACCATTATTTCATACATTTTTATTATCTTTCTCTTAGATTCTTGCTATGTTCTTGAGTGAGTTTAGTCCATTTTTACTTAGTTTTGTGTTTTACTAGGTTTAAAGAGTAAAGATGGAAAAACAAGCAAAAGGAGCAATTTTGGGATTGAAATATAATGTGCAATCCTGGGAGCAGAATGTGCTGTGCAGAACAGTCAACTTAACAGAATATACTGTACTTCCTCAGAGCGAACCAGATGTTGAGCCTTATATCTTTGGAAAGATACAGATGTTAGCTTTCTGTAGAATTTTACGGTTTGTGATTCGGACGTGTGTGGAGAGAGTTGTGGCCGTTTTAGTACAGACAGTTCGGGCAGAATGTGTTCTGCGGGTTTTGCAAAATAATCCTTTTGAAGTTCAATTCTTGGAGTTTAATTTGTGTCAATCACATTTGGGAAGTGTCTACAAGGATGTGGAGTTATTTTCTAAGGTCTGATCATATATCTAGTAGGATTTGGGATGCCAACTCATCAAAGACAATTGAAGCCAACTAGGAAAGCATAGTTACCAAGTGAAAAAAGGATTTGTTCCTTATTTAAAGAAGACCAGAAATTAAGGTTCTCTTATGCTGGGGTTGAAGGAGAGTCAAAGAGTCGCTGCCATTGTCAAGTTCCCGAGCATCATCACAATCCTTAAGTTTTATTTTATGTTTTCAAGTTTTTCAATTATGTTTTCTTTGAACATGAGTAACTAAATTATTCTCTAGGGCGAGGATGACGCCCGAGCATGGATAGTTATGATTTCTAATGTTATTTAATGGATTCTAAGTTTCTTTTAGATGAATGTTTAATCACTATTTTAATTGTTGCTATTTGTTTAAGTTCTTTGACTGATCACCCTAGGGCTTTGCATCTAGTAAATTGGAAGATGAATTTGAGGCAAAACTCGCAATATAATTCAATTAGCTTCTTGTGATTAAGTGTGGTGAATTACATTATTGCTTGATGAAGAATAATGGTTTGCTTGGTTCTCTGGTTTTCTAGAACGTAATGAATTCAACTTGTTAAATTTATGCCTTAACCAGGATAGATTGTAGGATTGGGTATATGATCTTTGTCTGAACTAGAAAAGAATCTTACACTTAAGGAAAACTATGGTCTGAGTGCCTGAAAAGGACTTTGTTGGCGTTCGCGAATCTCACGGCCTGGTGCTCCGGGCTGAGTGGGTCTACGTCAACACAGGTCGTCCTTCTTGGGTTTTGTGCGATTGGATGCGCGGGCATGCCAGCACGGTTCGCCGTGCGTTTGAGGGTGATATGATTGGTTGGATATATGAGTGATGCGCCTGTTTGAGTCTAACTTTTAATCAAACGATTGTGGCCGAGAGAGGAACTGATCTCGGCCGTTAGGTTCACGGCCTAAGCTACAAGGCCATTAATGGTTGTGCTGATGGTGGTTTTAGGTGGTGCTCCGGCGCGTCGCTGGGTGGCGACGGTCGTATGATATATGGGATGAATGAAAGAGTAACAAGGATGGTGCTCCGGCGCCTTGAAAATCAAGGGTCGTGTGATATATTGATGAATGGATTTTTTAACAAACTGCCACTACTCCTAAGAAAACAAGTAAATGTATTGAAATGGCATTACAGGAATGTAAATGACAAGAAGTAAATGACAGAAAAATGTAATCTGCTCCGTGGGAGGCTTGTGTTTGGTGTTGAACCCTTTGAATGTAGTTCGAGCTTGGTATTTATAGGAGGAGCTCTGGAGAGACAATCGAGGCTGAAACTCCGCATGATGGGTCTGATCAGAGCAAGTGGGTAGTCAAATTGGCATTTGGGATCGTGAAGCATGGTGGTGTAACCCCATAAATCCCGACTGCCGCCCTGATCGTGGGTTCTACTTTGGCCGTGGGGACGCATTTAATGCTCTGGTCTGATGGTTGGTAACCTGACCTCTCAATCTGTAAGAATGTTTGTGCCTGACCACTCTGATTTTCCTTACCATATCCTGACTCCAATCACTTCCCTCATTCCCTCGTGCATTAAATATTTTTTTGCGGCTAGTGGGTTTTGCTGCAGTGGTCAGAGGCGTTGCTTCATTAAATGGGGAGTGGGACTCTGATGCCACGTGGTGATGCCACTTGGTTTTCCCACTTTGGTATTGTATCTGAGGTGTCCTCGGCCAATTTTACCGAGATGGCATTGATTTATAAGCTCATTTGTCTTTAAATAAAGGAAGCAAATGATGCCTTGACCGCGGATAGATGCTAGTGTTTGTGCCTAATAAATCACGGCCATAAGTTGGCCGAAGGAGCCCTTTCTCTCGGCCCTGGCGCTTGTTCGTAAAGGCTGAAACGCAGCGTTTCCCCAGGGTACTTCGCCTTCCTAAACGACAAAAGAAGAAATGCCAAGGCATGATCATCTCGGCCTCAAGCGCAGGCTGAGGCCGAGGCCAAACAAAATCGCGGCCAGAAACATTAAAGTCTGATCATCACGTGATACCAGGGACCCAGGCTTCATTTAATGAAGCAGTGCCTGTTTAATGCAGCAAACCCACTGGCTACAAGGAAGCATTTAATGCATGAGGGAAGGTGGGAAGTGACTGAAGTCAGAATTTGGTGATAGGGATCAGAGCGATTAGACGTGGTCATTCTCACAAGAATTCTGACAGCCTGAGATATTGGTTCACCAGCTATCTAGGCCATAAATGCGTCTCCACGACCAGAAGATCAGAACCCGATCAAGAGCGGCGGCCGAGATTCACCGGGATTTCTGGGGTCACACCACCATACTTCACGATCCCAAATGTCGATTGGACTGCCCACTTGCTCCAATCCAGCTCCACCATACAGATTTTTGGCCTCGATTACTCCTCCAGGGACTCTTCCTATAAATACAAGACTCGAGCTACATTCAAAGGGTTCAACACCAAAACAAAGCCTCCCACAGAGCAACTTATTTTTTCCTGTAATGCACTTTCAATATCTTTACTTGCTTTCCTAGGAGTAGTGATAGATTGTAAGGAAAACCCATTCATCAATATATCATACGACCCTTGATTTTCAAGGCGCCGGAGCACCATCTTTGTTGTTCACTCACTCACCTCATATATCATACGACCGTCGCTCCCTGAGCAGCGCACCGGAGCACCGCCCAAAACCCACCAACTACACCATCACTCAACGGCCTTGTAGTTCAGGCCGTGAACCTAACAGCCGAGACCATTTCCTCTCTCGGCTACAATCGTTTGATTAAGAAGACGAGTTCAAACAGGCGCACCACTCAACCATCCAACACTCATCAATTCATCGACGCACGGTAGACCGTGCTGGCACGCCGGCGCACAAACCGCACCGCACCCAAAAGCAGGAAACCGCGTGTTAACGCATATCCCCTCGGCCCGGAACTCCAGGCCGTGAGATTTGCGCGGCAGACAGCTAGGGCCGAGTTGTTGGTCCTTCGGCTAGACCCCTTCGGTCAACTTTCTCGGCCGAGATTTATTAGGCACAAACATTGCCCCCACATTCCTGGATTCTTCGGTCGCGGCTAGGAGGTAGGCCGAATGAATTCTAGGGGATGGACCCTTTGCATTCTTATGAAGTGATTGACAGTTGGTGCCTTAAATGCGCGAGTCAGACAGTCAGCGCCTTTAATACGCAAGCACATCTCTTAGGCTATCATTGCCTTGATTCGCGCGAGCCGTCGCTTCGTCTCGTCAATTTGAAGCGACGGACTCCAGGTTTTCGACACGTCATCGCATGCTCAAGTGTACTGCCAGGCCGTTACATCGTTCGAGAGAACATTACGTTGTTCGAGGGAGCCACGCCCATTCGTTTCGATTTCGCGGTGTTAGTATAAAAACCCAGCCTTCTTCATTCTTCATTCTTCCTCATCCTTCTTCAAACTCCAGTTTTCAGAACTCCTCTCTTTGTTTGCAAGCAACCTCGTCGTTTCTTCTGTTTCCTCATAGAGTTCACAAACCCCTTAAACCTCTTTCTGGGTCTCCAGCTCTTTTGGTGTTCTTCATGTTCATCCTTCTTCTTTTCGACTTTTTTTTTTTTTCAAAACACTCCACTCCACTTCAATCTGTTTCAATGGCCTCCAGCAACTCTGCATCTGTTGAGGTTCGGTCCCAAGTCTTTCAAACCGGCTTTGAAGACCTCTGCCGAGAAATCCAAGGCTCGGTTCTATCCAATATCGTTGCACCATGGATTGATGATGATGGCGCACCCACTGACTCATGCGTCCTCGGCCCTTCTCTGGATGATGGCATGCCAGTGAGACTGGCCTCTCATCTAAAAGACCACATGGTGGATCTCTCGGCCTTTGACTAGGGGGATTACCAAGTCTAGAATTTCATTCGACCGCAACAACAATGGCCGACCTCGACCCCAGACTGGGAAAAATGGCTGCCGAGGGTGGAGCACTTCTTCGGCCAACAGTAGAGAGATCAAGGCATCTACCACTTGATCAAATTGTTCGATCGGCCACTCATCATGGACTGATTGCTTTTGGCCGCCGCTCTGTATTTCTGGTCTTCGACCACGAACACCATGAACCTACGGTTCGGTATGATGACGCCGACCGTTCTGGATATGGCCACCCTATTCAGCCTCTCCCCCCTTGGCGTGGAAGTGAACGCCACTCTGGTCGCCCCTGAGGCTGAAGGGAGCTTTAAGGCCGAGTGGCCCACGGTCGCCAAGCTTGCTGGGAGTAAGGCGAAGAATATGCTCAACTACTCCAGCTTCTACAGCAACTTCAGCATGGAGGACAGCGCCGAAGATGACTCCATCGCCCCCTGGGCCAGGTCGAGCATTCAGCATTCTTGCTATACTGGCTATGCAAGTTCGTGTTCTGTACCCAGGCGAACAAAGTCACCCTGGAGTTCGCCCATTTGGCCGATTATCTGGCGCAGGGCGGGAGGCTGGCACTCGGCCCATTCCTCCTCGGCCACATCTACCGTATGCTTCATGACATCGTCACTGATGGGATGAAGTCGAAGCACTGCGGCCCACTCTGGGCCTTCTAGTTCTGGCTCCAAGCATACTTCCCAGAGCTGAGGGGGGCGGCTACAATTGCTGACACCGAGCCGCTAGCCAATGCCTTTGCCAGAGCCCCCAAGAATCACAACACGACGGCCTTCTGCTTCAAAATTCTCTATGAGCTGGCCGAGAGGACTGGGTCGCAGTTCCGTGTGTGCCTTACTCGGCCGTTCCCCTTGTTCCTGGCGCACGACCTCTCTGTGATCCCTGATGGTGAAACATAGAATGATCTAAAGGAGATCTGGGGCTCCTTTCTGGTCGCACGTGACCTTCATTACGGCCTTTCCAAGGCCGAGGCCAAGGTTTATTTTCCGCATTGCGTGGCGAGGCAATTCGGCCTAATTCAGACGGTCCCCCTCTTCCCTCTATCAATCAACCGGCTCTCGTCCTGGAGGGCCGATGTCCCTCAGAACCACGGCGTGGCTGGGATCTCCTTACAGCTTCAAAAGGGGATGACCTTCCTCACTCTGAGGCCGTGGATGCGTCGTAATGCGGTCGATGAAGAAGGGAGGGTTTGGTACGAGGACTTTATCTCGGCCAGATTTATTCGGCCGACAAGGGAGGCCGTGAGGGGCTCTCTGAAAGACGTAGATGGGGATTCCCTCGCCCCTAAGTCCAGCAGGGGAAAGAAGTCGTCCGCCGTACCCATGTCCAGAGTGACGTCCGCGGCTTCAACCACGGCCCCATCCTCCAGGACAACGGCTGTGGTGGGGACCCCAAGGACTTTGGCACTTAGGACCGTGCCATCGACTGAGCCGTTGCCAGCTAGTCCAAGCACCGCCGTTGGTAAGCACTTATCCTTCTAACTCATGCTTCACCTATTCGTTCATTTTTTTATAGCTCCGAGCTGCAAAAGGAGCCGAGAGGTCGCGGCCTCAAGCGCAGGCCGAGGCCGAGGCCAAACAAAATCGAGGCCAGAAATATTAAAATCAGATCATCACGTGATAGCAGGGACCCAGGCTTCATTTAATGAAGTAGTGCCTGTTTAATGCAGCAAACCCACTGGCTACAAGGAAGCATTTAATGCATGAGGGAAGGTGGGAAGTGACTGAAGTCAGAATTTGGTGATGGGGATCAGAGCGATTAGACGTGGACATTCTCACAAGAATTCTGACAGCCTGAGATATTGGTTCACCAGCTATCCAGGCCATAAATGCGTCTCCACGGCCAGAAGCTCAGAACCCGATCAAGAGCGGCGGCCGAGATTCACCGGGATTTCTGGGGTCACACCACCATACTTCACGATCCCAAATGTCGATTGGACTGCCCACTTGCTCCAAACCAGCTCCACCACTTGCTCCAGGGACTCTTCCTATAAATACAAGACTCGAGCTACATTCAAAGGGTTCAACACCAAAACAAAGCCTCCCACGGAGCAACTTATTTTTTCCTGTAATGCACTTTCAATATCTTTACTTGCTTTCCTAGGAGTAGTAGTAGATTGTAAGGAAAACCCATTCATCAATATATCATACGACCCTTGATTTTCAAGGCGCCGAAGCACCATCCTTGTTGTCTGTTCATTCACCCCATATATCATACGACCGTCGCTCCCTGAGCAGCGCGTCGGAGCACCGCCCAAAACCCACCACCTACACCATCACTCAACGGCCTTGTAGTTCAGGCCGTGAACCTGACAGCCAAGACCAGTTCCTCTCTCGGCTACAATCGTTTGATTAGGAAGACGAGTTCAAACAGGCGCACCACTCAACCATCCAACACTCATCAATTCATCGACGCACGGTAGACCGTGCTGGCACGCCCGCGCACAAGCCACACCGCACCCAAAAGCAGGAAACCGCGTGTTAACGCATATCCCCTTGGCCCGGAACTCCAGGCCGTGAGATTTGCGCGGCAGACAGCTGGGGGTTTGTTGCCCCAGTCGGCTGAAAACAGCTCTGCTGGTCGGCCGTCGGTCGTACTGACCACCGAATCTCTTTATGGTCGTTTGAGATGGCTCGGCGGCCTTCCTCTTGTTTTCCTGCGGCCTGGGCTGACCGATCTCATACTTGCATCGTTCGCAAAGGGTCGGCTCTAGTTCGACCAATGGCTCCTTCCCTTTCGCCGACCGACGAACTTCCCTATACCCGGCTGGGAGTTGGGCGTCGACCATGTTGACGACAGGTGGAGGGAACGGCTTGGAGTCGACCTGCATGGCCGCCTTCTCCGGAAACTGGAGCTTCTTCTCGTCTATTAATTTCTGGATAACGTCTCGCAAGACAACGCAGTTGTTGTTGTTGTGAGACCAAGAACTGTGGTATTTGCAAAACGTTTTCCCTTTGAGCTCTTCGGGTTTCGGAATTTTATGGCCGAAGGACAATTTGACCTTTTTCTCGGCCAATAGCAGGTCGAAGATAGCCTCGGCCCTTATTAAGTCAAAAGTGTAGGCCTTCGTTTCCCGCGTCGCGAACTTGGCGTCGGGGATTTTTGGGCGGCTATTGTCAGTTTTAACAAGCCCTTTGCAAACGAAGGGTTTGTCTATGCTGACTTCGGCCGAAATCATCTCTACCTCCTCGCCCTCGGCCTCCGTGGAGCCGTCTGCTTCGGCATAGCTGACGATGGGATTCCTGTAGTAGGTCCCTTTTGAGGCCGTCTTCTTCTGCATCTCTTCTTTCAACAAGGACGCGTACCTGTCCACCTTGTTGGTCAAGTCATGCATATCCCGGAATTCGATTCCCTGGAATTTCTTCCGGTACTCGAATTCCAATCCTTCTTCGGCCATCTTGACGAACTCCCTCTCTGGCAGGTTCGTGCGGCACCAATTCCTACATATTTTGAATCGTTGTAGGTAATCGCGAGGTGATTCGTCCGACGCCTGGCTCATCCTTGCCAACTCGGCGACCGTTATTTCTCGGTTGGTCTGATAGAAATGTTCATGGAATACCCTTTCCATATCAGACCAATCCCTTATTGAGTTCGGCGGAAGGTTTATGAACCATGAGAACGCCGCGCCGGTCAAAGAATGAACAAATAGACGGAGCTTCTGGGCGTCCGAATCGGCCTCTCCACACTGGGCCGTGAAACGGCCTATGTGTTCAATGGAGGAGGTCTGCCCATCCCCAGAAAAAAGCATGAATTCTGGCAATCGATAGTTCCGGGGGAGAGGGGTCCGGTCAATTTCTGGCGGGTACGACCTCGTATATCTTGGCGCGTCCGGCCGCCTCTGAGCTAGGCCGTCTTCGATCATCCGCCGGACATCTTCGAACCGGATCCCTTGAGGTGGTGCCTCCTGCTGGGCTGCATACGGCCACGTGACCTGTAGCACCTCGTTCTATGGCCTTATCTGCTGGGCCACTTGAACAAGGGGCTCGGCCGGGACGACCGAGCTGGTTGACGCCAGATGAGCACCGTGGGTTTGGCCAAGGTGCGTATGCGCTGCCGTTGGAATGGCCGACCCGTAGTGAAGGTGAGAGCCCAACGGACACGACGACGCCTGCAATAGTGGTGAGACGGTCGGATTGCCGTGACTGTACTGTTGTGAGGATACAGCGGTCGCGTTGCTTGGGCCAGGATGGGTGTGGACGGCCGCAGTATGAACTGGGCCGAGCGGGTGGATCGCAGGATGCGCGAGGCTGCCGTGCCCTAGTGATACGGCCAAAGCATGGAGCGGTCCGTGCGCTGTCTCTGCCGAGTAGGTTGGCCCAGAATTCGCCCATGTGGGCTGGGACTGCCCCCAGCTGTTTGTCGGTGGCAAAGAATGTTGGCCGTAGCCTGATGCTTGGGTGTGGGCCAAGGCACCGAGGCTGCTGCTTTCGCCGTAAGGCTCGATTCTCTCGCGCTCTTGGCTCCTCGGTCCGGCTCTGGGAGGTGTCTCGGGCGAGGCTACCGGCATCCTCTCCTGAAAAAGCGTTCGCAGTTCTGAAGAGAATCTGTCCATTGCGGCCATGAAGGATGTTTCTATCCTGTAGGCCTGCTTGGACATTAGCTCCTCCACTACTGCCTGTTCCTGCATGGACTCGGCCGTACAATTCGTCGTTACTGGAACGCTAGCCGAGATCCCGACCGTATGTTCGGTCTCGGTAATTGTGATTGGTGAGGTGGACTCAGGAGTCTCAGAAGTCATTTCGACTGCTTTGTTTTTTAGCTTTGCCTGTGCCCTAGTTTCCACCATAAGTTTTTGACAAGTATCCCACCGGGCGTTCCAAAAGTGTCTGCCGCGCAAATCTCACGGCCTAGAGTTCCAAGCCGAGGGGATATTCGTTGACACGCGGCTTCCTGCTTTTGGGTGCGGTGCGGTTGTGCGCGGTCGTGCCAGCACGGTCTACCATGCGTTGAGATGTTGATGAGTGTAGGATGGATAAGTGGTGCACCTGTTTGAACTCGTCTTTTAATCAAATGATTGTAGCCGAGAGAGGAACTAGTCTCGGCTGTTAGGTTCACGGCCTGAACTACAAGGCCGTTGAGTGATGGTGTTGGTGGTGGGTTTTGGGCGGTGCTCCGGCGCGTTGCTCAGGGAGCGACGGTCGTATGATATATGGGGTGAGTGAACGAACAACAGGGATGGTGCTCCGGCGCCTTGAAAATCAAGGGTCGTATGATATATTAATGAATGAATTTTCCTTACAGTCTAACACTACTCCTAGGAAAGCAAGTAAAGATATTGAAAGTGCATTACAGGAAAAAATAAGTTGCTCCGTGGGAGGCTTTGGTTTGGTGTTTGAACCCTTTGAATGTAGGAGGAGGCTTTGAATTTTCCTTACAGTCTAACACTACTCTCTGTTCGCTTGGTATACGGCCTTAATGGCTGAGTCAAATCCCTTGGTGATAAGGAGCCTCTCAGCTCTAGTGTTCTTAAGGGCCAGTTCCACGATCTCACGGTTTTCAAGGACCATGTCGTCTAGGTCGGTGGCCGAGTGGTCTTTGTGGAATTCTACGAGGAAGGATAAACCGTTGGCTGAAAATGGAGGGTCCCTTCCGCGATAGTGTTGGCTACGGAAATCTCACGGCCTGGTGCTCTGGGTCGAGGGGATATGCGTCAACACGTGACGTCCTTCTTTTGGATGTGGTGAGGTTGTGCGCGGGCGTGCCAGCACGGTCTACCCTGCATCGAGGGGGTGATGTGTTTGGATAAAATGGTTAAGTGGTGCGCCTGTTTGAGTTCGACTTCTAATCAAACGATTGTGGCCGAGAGAGGAACTGATCTCGGCCGTCAAGTTCACGGCCTGAGCTACAAGGTCGTTTGGCGGTGGCGTTGGTGGTGGGTTTTGGGCGGTGCTCCGGCGCGTTGCTCAGAGAGCGATGGTCGTATGATATATGGGGTGGATGGGAGAGTAATAGAGATGGTGCTCCAGCGCCTCGAAAAATCGAGGGTCGTATAATATATTCATGAATGGATTTTCCTTACAATCTATCACTACTCCTAGGAAAGCAAGTAAAGGTATTGAAAGTGCATTACAGGAAAATATAATTTGCTCCGTGAGAGGCTTTTGGTTTGGTGTTTGAACCATTTGAATGTAGCTCGAGCTTGGTATTTATAGGAAGAGCTCTGGAGGAGTAATCGAGGCTGAAAATCCGCATGGTGGAGCCTGATTAGAGCAAGTGGGTAGTCCAATCGACATTTGGGATCGTGAAGCATGGTGGTGTGACCCCATAAATCCCTGTAAATCTCGGCCGCCGCCCTGATCGTGGGTTCTGCACCCCTGGCCATGGAGACGCATTTAACGCTCTGATAGCTGGTGACCTAATCTCTCAAGCTGTAAGAATTTTCGTAAGAATGTTTGCGCCTAACCACCCTGATTTCCTTCACCAAACCCTGACTTCAGTCACTTCCCTTCTTCCCTCGTGCATTAAATGCCTTTTCGTGGCTAGTGGGTTTGCTGCAACAATCAGAGGCGTTACTTCATTAAATGAAGTGTGGGACCTTGTTGCCACGTGGCAATTTAACCTTGATATCTTCGGCCTTGTCTGTTACGCCCTTCGGCCTCGGCCGTTGCGAGGTCAAGAGGATTCCGCCTTCGCAGCTTTTCTTTTGTCTTTTAGGAAGGCAAAATGCCTAACGAACCACCACGTTTCAGTTCATGAGTAAGTGCTAGGGCCGAGAGGAAGTCCCTTCGGCCAGTTTATGACCGTGATTTATTAGGCACAAACAGATAGACATCGACGATACCCTCATCTGATTCCTCTGGGGCCGCGACCTTTGGACCGGTGGAAACGGCCGCTGTTTTATGAGGGTCTTCAACCTGCCGAGGGCGCCACATCTTTGGAGGCTTGATGCCGGCTGTTTTCGTCGTAGAGGGGCTAACTGGTACCGACGGCCGCTCATCAGCAGTCACCATTTCCTTTTGGCGTTTGGAGCGCTCGACCTGGGTCGACTGCGTTCTAGCATGCCGAGCCTGTCTCTACATTCTTCTCAGCTAGGTCTTTGTTAGTGGTTCAGCTCTGCCCCCAGATCGTGCATGGTACCAACGGTCCTCCCGCATGACTGGTGGTTTGAAAGTCTTGATTTGCCTAGGGACGGCCTCGTCTTTTCGGCCATCCGAGACACTGGGGGTTCGCGCCCCCAAGTGATCAAAAACGGCCCTGCTAGCTAGCCGGTGGTCGGGCTGTTCGGCGAATTTCTTCGCAGTCGATTGAGAAGGTTCAGTAGCCTTTCTTTGTTCTCCTGCGGTCTGGGCTGATCGATCTCATACTTGCATCGATTGCAAAACACCAGCTCTGGTCCGGCCAGCGGCTCCTTTCCTCTTGTCGGCTTCCGTATTGACGCCGAGCTTCCTATACTTCGCCCGAAACTGAGCGTCGACCATGTTGATGACAAGTGGAGGGAACGGCTCGGTATCAACCTTCATGGCGGCCTTCTCTGAGAACTGGAGCTTCTTCTCGTCTATCAGTTTCTGAATAACGTCCTGTAGGACGATACAGTTGTTCATGCTGTGGGACCAAGAGCTGTGGTATTTGCAGAATGTCTTCCCTTTGAGCTCCTCGGCCTTTGGGATCTTATGACCAAAAGATAATTTAACCTTCTTTTCGGCCAGTAGTAGATCGAAGATAGCCTCGGCCCTTATCAGGTCGAAGGTGTAGGCCTTCGTTTCTCGGGCCGCAAACTTGGCGTCGGGGATTTTGGTTCGGCTGTTGTCGACCTTGACAAGTTCTTTACAAATGAACGGCTTGTCTAGGCTGACTTCAGCCGAGCTTATTAAAATCTTGCCGTCCTCGGTCTCGACTGGGCCGTCAGCCTCGGCGTAGCCGACAATGGGGTTCTTGTAATACGTCCCTTTTGAGGCCGTTTTCTTCTGCATTTCTTCTTTCAATAAGGACCCGTATCTGTCCACCTTGCTGATCAAATCATGCATATCCCAGAATTCAATCCCTTGGAACTTTTTCCGGTACTCGAATTCCAGCCCTTCCTCGGCCATTTTGACAAACTCCCTTTGTGGCAGGTTCGTTCGGCACCAGTTCCTGCACGTCTTAAACCGCTGCAAATAATCGCAGCGTGTCTCGTCTACGGCCTGACTCATCCTTGCCAGCTCGGCTACGGTTATCTCCCGATTAGTCTGGTAAAAGTGTTCATGAAAGATCCTTTCCATGTCGGCCCAGTCCCTTACCGAATTCGGTAAAAGGTTTATAAACCAGGAAAACGCCGCGCCGGTCAGGGAATGAACGAACAGTCGGAGTTTTTGGGCGTCTGAGTCCGCCTCGCCACATTGGGCCGTGAAACGGCCTATGTGCTCGATAGAGAAGGTATGTCCATCCCCGGAGAACAACATGAATTCCGGCAGTCGATAGTTCCGGGGAAGGAGAGTTCAGTCGATCTCTGGTGGGTACGGCTTAGTATACCTCGGTGCCTCCGGCCGTCTTTGAGCCAGGCTGTCCTTGATCATACGCCGAACCTCTTCGGCTTGAAGACCCTGAGGGGGCGGCTCCAGCTGGGCTGCAAACGATCGCAGGACCGGTTGTGCATCGTTCTGTGGCCTTATCTGCTAGGCCATTTGAACAACGGGCTCAGCCGAGGTGACCGAACCGAACTGCACATGGTAAGCGTATGGGCTTGGCCAGAGTGCATGTGGTCTACTTGTAGCAAAGGCGTGGCCACCTGTTGCCAGTTTGGACCACTCTGGTAGTGGGAGCCTGAGTACGTCTGTGTTGTCGTCGGGACGGCCGAACCGTACTGAAGCTGGGAACCCGACGGGAATATCGGTGTCTGCAATGGCTGCACTACGGCCATAGTATTGTGGCCGACTGCTGTAATGATGTCGTGGACGCGTTGCTTGGGCCGGGCTACGTTTGGACGGCCAAAGTATGGATTGAGCCAAGTTGCTGGACCGCGGAATGCGTGGGGCTATTCTGCCCTAATGATACGGCCAAAGCATGGATCGGGCCGTACGGCGTTTCTGCTGGGTAAGTTGGGCCGGGATTTGCCCATGTCTGCTGGGACTACCCCCAGCTATTCGTCGGCGGCAGAGAATGCTGACCGTAGCCTGACGCTGGTGTGCGGCCAGTGGCGCCGAGGCTACTGCTTTCCCCTTATGGCTCAATTCTTTCGCGCTCTTGGCTTCTCTGCCCGGCTCTGGGGTGGTAGCGGGTGAAGTTATTGGCATCCTCTCCTGAAAAAGCGTCCGTAGTTCTGAGGAAAACCTGTCCATTATGGCCATAAAGGATGTCTCTATCCTGTGGGCCTGCTTAGCCATCAGATCCTCTACCAGAGCTTGTTCTTGCATGGACTCAGCCGTGCGAGTGGCCGTTGTTGGAACGCTGGCCGAGGTGCTGACTGCTTGCTCGATCTCAGGAATATTTATCGGTGAGGTTGACTCAGGAGACTCAAAAGTCATTTCGACTGTCTTGTTTTTGAGCTTTGCCTGCGACCTAGTTTCCACCATAAGGTTCCGACAATGATATAGTAGTCCCACTGGGCGTGCCAAAAAGTGTTGGCGTTCGCGAATCTCACGGCATGGTGCTCCGGGCTGAGTGGGTCTGGGTCAACACAGGTCATCCTTCTTGGGTTTTGTGCAATTGGATGCGCGAGCGTGCCAGCACGGTTCGCCGTGCATTTGAGGGGGATATGATTGGTTGGATATATGAGTGATGCGTCTGTTTGAGTCTAACTTTTAATCAAACGATTGTGGCCGAGAGAGGAACTGATCTCGGCCGTTAGGTTCACGGCCTGAGCTACAAGGCCGTTGATGGTGGTGCTAATAGTGGTTTTAGGTGGTGCTCCGGCGCGTCGCTGGGTGGCGACGGTCGTATAATATATGGGATGAACGAAAGAGGAAAAAGGATGGTGCTCCGGCGCCTTAAAAATCAAGGGTCGTGTGATATATTGATAAATGGATTTTTTTACAAACTACCACTACTCCTAAGAAAACAAGTAAATGTATTGAAATGGCATTACAGGAATGTAAATGACACGAAGTAAATGACAGAAAAATGTAATCTGCTCCGTGGGAGGCTTGTGTTTGGTGTTGAACCCTTTGAATGTAGTTCGAGCATTACTTCCTTCATTCCCTCGTGCATTAAATACCTTTTTGCGGCTAGTGGGTTTTGCTGCATTGGTCAGAGGCATTGCTTCATTAAATGGGGCGTGGGACTCTGATGCCACTTGTTTTTCCCACTTTGGCCGTGTATCTGAGGTGTCCTCAGCCAATTTTACCGAGGTGGCATTGATTTATAAGCTCATTTGTCTTTAAATAAAGGAAGCGAATGATGCCTTGACCGTGGATAGATGCTAGGGCCGAGTTGTTGGTCCTTCGGCCAAACCCCTTCGGTCAACTTTCTCGGCCGAGATTTATTAGGCACAAACAGACTTAGATACGGGAATTATCATCTAAAGAATCGAAAGAATCTGTTGAATGCATTGAAATCTAACTTGGATTGCTTGTGGTTGATTCCGAAACCCTAGACCTTCATCATTGTTTTTCAACCTTAAAATTCAACCTTTTTATTCTCAATTGTTTTTATTAATTTCTTTGTTTCATAAACTTTCACAACAACAATCTCTACAAATTCACTTGCGTATCAGTTAGATTTAATTTAGGTATTCGAATATTAGATTAATTTGAAATCCTCGTGGGAACGATACTTGGACTTGTCAAACGCTATACTACATCAATCTTGTGCACTTGCAAGGACAGACCAATATGGTCCCTAATCCTAAATATTTTCCTGGTCATTGTAGTATCAATTGGGCATTAATATTTCTCTAAGACCAATACACGGGATATCTTCTCTATATTTGGATAATGACAAGGTCTCAAGTCATTGAGTGTGGGTGCTTGCAGGAGAACAAGTACACTGAACGCAATCAAATATACATGAGTTCTAGAATGGAAGTTTTACTCACATGTCAAGCTAGAACGCATAGCTTGCAATGGTGCAAACTAATCCTTAGACGTGAGACATCATAGATGTCTTATGGCTATGTTGTTTGTCTTTGAGATCACTATACCGTTGTGTTTATGAAGACATGACTTAAATGTGTTCATTAGGACTCTCAATGAAGTCATGGAGGCAAATTAAGGTACGATAAGAGATCTCTACTCTCAGTAAAGAGAGTGAATACTCCGAAGATATGATTGATCAAATCTTTGCTCAAATTGAAAGATAAGATTTGTAAGAAGAAGTCTTCAATTCTTATCAGGATAATCATATAAAGGAATAATTCACATTAGGGTATTTAACATTTGATTCCTTTATCTAATAATGTGAATAAGGAGTATTGTACAAGAGAATGATTCAATTGCACACACATTCAATTTGAATTGGTTCTTTCCTACACCCTATTTGGTTCGGACAACCATGACATGTTGTAAGGTGTCAACCATGGTTTGTGGAAGTTTTGAAAGGAAGAATTACATTTAATTCACAAGTCAACTCAGAGACGTTGAGCTTACCCACTACCTTGCTAAAAGGAACCTACGGATCGCACACCGAGAAATCAGATTAGAGAAACAAATGAAGAGAAAAGAAAACTAAGAGTCAAAAGTCAAAGGCCGACTCGAAGAGTCAAAAGTCAAAAGAAAACATGTTTGACCAAAGCAATTGACCAACTCAAATAGTTTGACTAAGTCAAATTAGTAAGACTATAATAGTGATTTAAGAGTTAAATCATATTTCTTAATTATGAATTAATTATGGAATTAACTTTGGCATAAAGTAAATGGATTGGGTTTTAAATGTGATTTAATGGAAAAGGCAAAATATCCAAAAGCTTATTAGGCCCATGGACAAGTGTTGTATGACAACACAAAATCCACAAGACCCAAGTATGCCCACCCATTTACCCATGGCCAGCCATGAGAGCTCCCTCTCTCTCTCTCTCTCTCTCTCTCTCTCTCTCTCTCTCTCTCTCTCTCTCTCTCTCTCTCTCTCTCTCTCTCTCTCTCCATATGTGCTTTTGCCTATAAATGGAAATGATGACTCAAAACCTAGTTAGGGGTTTTTTGGTGTTCCACGATGGTGTGATGTGTAGGTGAGACTCTCTCCCTCTCATCTTCCTTAGCCAAAAATTCGGATCAACCTAGAGGAAGTCTAGCATCTAAATCTTCTAGGTTTTCTTCTCTTCTTCTCTAGTCCATTTGGTGTGATGAGGAATCTACATTCAAAGAAGAGATTGAAGGCCTTTCCAACAAGGTGATCATTCTTGGTTCTCCACTGATGCCCCACGACAACAACTTGCCAGCCAGAAGAAAAAGAAAAAGAAAAAAAGACATTGCAGTTGCCGCCACCGCGACACCACTATCGTCGCCGACGCCACCAAGAAGAAAAGACGAAGGAAAAAAACACATGCTTGACTTACCTTGGGATGCACAACAACTCCTCTCTTCGACAAGCAGTACAAAATCTCCAAGATCTCTCTCAAGCTAGAAAGTAGAGAAGACAAGTTTGCAATTTGAAGAACAGTGAAGAGGAGCCTTGTATTTATAAAGGTTGGGCATCCTAGGTCAAGGAGGAATTGCAAGTCTATTCCCATTAGGAGCCAAACTCCAAGAAAAGTCAAAAGCCTACTCCGATTGGGAGCCTAATTTACAAAAGGAGTCTAACTCACACGAGAAAGCTGAGAGAATATTTTTCATCTCCTACATGCCCCACAAGCTTCATGCAGAAACTGGGGGACATAAACCTACTCCGATTGGGAGCCCAATTTGCAAAAGGAGTCCAACTCACATGAGAAAGCCGAGAGAATATTTTTCTTCTCTTACATGCCTCACAAGTGCCATGCAGAAACTGGGGAGACATTTGTGAGAGCAAATAATTTGGCTTCCAGTCATAAGATGCCACGTGGACAACAAGAACATCTCCTAGGTCAATTAATTGAGCCCATTTATTTGGCAAATTATTTGATACTAAAAATAGGGATATTATCTTAAATATGAGATATTATCTTTATTTTAAAAAGATAATATCACCAATTAAGATATTATCCTAATTTTAAGATATCATCACCAAATTAGGAGATTTGATCCCGATCAAATCCCTAATGGACATAATCTCTATAATTTGGGGAAAGAATAAATTCCTTTCAAATAGGAATTATTCTTTGAAAAACCCTAGATGCCTAGAGCCCTATAAAGACATGGCTTCATTCAACACACAAGATAATCTGAAACCTAGCTCTAAAACACTCAAAATTCTCCACTCTCTCTCTCCTAGCCGATGGCATCCCTAGCCATTGATAAGTTCATAATTGCATACATTTGCATGCTTCCTTTACTTAGTGATTTTGCTTAGTTTCTCTTTATTTTGAGCCACTCGCCTCTATTTGTGTGTTTTGTAGGTTAAGACAGCAAGAGATTACATTTGATGCAATCCATGCATGTTTTGGGCTGATTGGGATGAGAGGAATATGAGCTTAAAGACAGACCCAATTTGGGCCACACTCCTTGTCAATCCAATTTCGTAGGTCATCTTGCAGGCCTCATTTTAGTACCTTACATAGCTCAAATGAGGAGACATCCTTGATAGAGGTTGTTCCGATGGGTGTTTATTATAACATATCCAAATTTCAGCCCCATTAGATAAATTTGGAGCCCTCAGCATGTCAAAGACCCAACCAAGTTCACAGAAAAGTCATAGTTGGTTGCCATCACATTTAATGTGGCTACATCCTTGGAGCCATGTGCTACACTTAAGAGCACCCACCAAGGTCTAAAATATCGGTAATATCGGAAATATCGGTAGGCCAAAAACACGGAAATTTCAATGGAAATATCGGGATATTATCGATATCGATAAAAATTGAATAAAAACCACGGAAATTGTAAGAAAAACTTGGAAATTTTTATTGAAACTTTGCAGGATGTTTATTTAGTCAATTATCAATTAGTTTATCATAAAAAAATTGGAAGGAAATGCATTGCATGATGGATTTAACTTATTTAAGTTGATTATATAGCGAGCTGGCAAACACTGTGAGTGTAGAAAATATGTAGTAATTAATGAAAAAAGATTAAACACACCATAATCATTTATATATAATGAATTAGTACAATATTTTACACTTTATACAATGCATGGTAAGATACATGGTCAAAAGAATTCAAAACAATTTGTTTCTTGCAAAAAAAATTCAAAACAAAACCATGTATATATATAAATATTTTAGCATATTTTCACAAAAACATAAGTGATATAGTGGTTAAGGTGTTGAAGGAGTAAAATGGGAGGGGTTTGAATCCCCTTGGTGTCTTTTTTAATATAGAAATTTATCATATATAATAAATATTAGCTTACAGACATTTTAAAGACGTTATAAATATTACACGCCAAAAATATAATCACAAACACGTACGCAGCTGAGTTGGATAAGGCGCTGGGCTGCCTCTTACAGAGGCAAGGGTTCGAATCCCTCCATGCGCAACAAGGATAATTTTCTTGTCTCGTGCGTTATTAGTTCCCAATATCCATTGTAACTTGTTATCTGTTGGTCGCTTACTTGATACACTTAATGCTTCTGCTACTTTCTATCCTACCCATTGCTCTTTTCAGGATCTCAAGACTCACGAGGTGATTGGGCATGGTAAACGGATAGGGGGGTTGTATTATTTGACATTACCTTCTGCACCAGTTCGTGATCGTGTCGTTAATACTGTTCAACGTTGCAGTGTCAAAGACAAACAGCAAATTTGGTTATGGCATCGTCGCTTGGGACACCCGTCATTTGGCTACCTTAAGCGTCTGTTTCCATCTTTATTCCGCTCCTGTGATGAGTCTAGCTTCAAATGTGAGACTTGTGTAATGGCCAAGAGTCACCGTACTGTTTTTCCCTTAAGTAATAATAAAGTTGCCTTGCCTTTTGAGTTAGTCCATTCTGATGTATGGGGTCCTGCTCGTGTGACTTCAAATGGTTTCCGTTGGTTTGTTACGTTTATTGATGACTGCACTCGCTTAACATGGGTGTATTTGATGAAGAATAAACATGATGTTGCCTCTATTCTCCCTGATTTTTGTGCCATGGTGTCTACTCAGTTTCATGCTCATGTTAAAGTTTTTCGGACCGATAATGGCGGTGAATATGTGAATCATACATTGAATCAGTTCTTTCGTGATCACGGTATCATTCACCAAACTACCACTCCATTCACTCCTCAACAGAATGGCGTGTCTGAAAGGAAGAATTGTCAGTTACTTGAAGTTGCCCGCTCTCTTATGTTGGATATGTCTGTTCCCCATCATCTTTGGGGACATGGTGTCTTGGCCGCGGCCTACTTGATTAACCGTACTCCTAGTCGGGTTCTTGATTTCAAGACTCCACTTGATGTGTTGTGTGCTCTTACTCCTCCGGTTTCGGTCTCTAAGTTACCTCCGAAGGTGTTTGGGTGTGTTGCGTATGTTCATGTCTACTCCCATCAACGGAGTAAACTTGATCCTTGTGCTCTCCGCTGTGTCTTCATTGGTTATTCTACTACTCAGAAGGGTTATAAGTGTTATCACCCGCCTACTCAGAAGGTACATGTCACTTTGGATGTTACTTTTCATGAAGAAGTACCCTACTATGTCTCTTTCTCCTCTTCAATTCAGGGGGAGAGGGGAGTGAATTGAAGAGTTTAGGAGTGGAAAATATGGAAGTTTTTGGACCTGAAGAAGGAATTTCTAGCGAACAGGAAGCGACCGGTCGCAGGGAAGACGCGACCGGTCGCCAACGACTCTGTGATGAAAACAACCGGTCGCACATAGGAAGCGACCGGTCGCTCGCGTCGACGAGCGACAACAGTACCGATACGAGTGACGCGACCGGTCGCGAGGAAAGCCACGACCGGTCGCCAGACGAAATTGTTGGTGTTTTTGAGCCTCTCTCAGAAGGACATAACAGTGATATTGGCGACTCTTGTACATATGAAGAGCCTCTCTCAGAAGGACATAACAGTGATATTGGCGACTCTCGTACAGATGAAATTGATAATAGACCCCCCTCTTCCTTGCCATTGCCTCAATCAAGTTGTGATAATGAGGTACTTTCTAGTGATGTGCCTACCTATTCTTTGCCCCCACGTACTACCTGTGGGAAACCTAAAGTGCAATATTCTCCTGATATACATGCCAAGTCTAAATATCCCATTAACCATTATATGTCAACTCATCGTTTACCTAAGTCATATGCATCATATTTGTGTCAATTATCTAGTGTATGTGTGCCAACTAAGTTGCAGGATGCTCTATCTGATCAAAACTGGGTAGATGCAATGCATGTTGAAATGGAAGCCTTGAACAAGAATGCTACTTGGGAGTTAGTTCCTTTACCAAAAGGAAAAAAGGCAGTTGGGTGCAGATGGGTGTTTACTTTGAAGCACAAGGCTGATGGTTCCATTGACCGTTACAAGGCAAGATTGGTAGCAAAAGGGTATACTCAGACATATGGAGTGGATTACACAGAGACTTTTGCTCCAGTAGCTAAGCTCAACACTGTACGCGTACTCTTATCCTTAGCTGCTAACCGTGACTGGCCGCTGCTACAATTTGATGTCAAAAATGCATTCCTCCATGGTGACCTCAAGGAAGAAATATATATGGATCCTCCGCCGGGTATCCCTGTGACTTCTAAGGAGGGTGTGGTGTGCAAGCTACGGAAATCCTTGTATGGATTAAAGCAGTCTCCAAGAGCGTGGTTTGGAAGATTTGCTGCATCCATGAAGAAGTTTGGGTATGTGCAAAGTAACTCTGATCATACTTTGTTTCTGAAGCGTCATAAAGGTAAATTGACGGCTTTAATTATTTATGTTGATGATATGATTGTGACTGGAGATGATCATGTAGAGATACAAAGTCTTCAGAAGTATCTGGCTTCTGAGTTCGAGATGAAATCATTGGGTGGTTTAAAGTATTTTCTTGGGATTGAAGTTGCCAGATCTAAACATGGTATTTTTCTATCCCAAAGAAAGTATGTTTTGTATTTACTTGCAGAAACTGGAATGTTGGATTGTAAACCGATTGATACCCCTAGTAAGCAGAATCATAAGTTGGGGATATATCCCGATCAAGTTCCGACTGATAAAGAACGTTATCAACGACTTGTGGGGAAATTGATTTATTTAGCTCATACCCGTCCGGACATTGCGTATGCTGTAAATATAGTGAGTCAGTTTATGCACTCTCCTAGTGTGGATCATATGGGGGCTGTGACTCGTATTTTAAGGTATCTGAAAGTAACTCCTGGCAAGGGGTTAATTTTCTCCAAGTATGGCCATACGAATGTAGAAGGGTATACAGATGCTGATTGGGCAGGTTCAGCCACAGATAGGCGTTCGACATCTGGGTATTTTATGTTTGTGGGTGGCAATCTTGTTACGTGGAGGAGCAAGAAACAAAAGGTGGTGTCTAGATCTAGTGCTGAGGCCGAGTATCGGGGAATGGCCCATGGTGTATCTGAGTTACTATGGTTGAGGAGGTATTTATAATAAGGTTACAAACCCTAGTAGGGTTAGACTAGGAAAATAAGTGGTATCCTAATTACATAATATCTATACAAAAGGAAATAAATAAAATAATATCCTAATAGAATAGGGATATCTCGCTAACACTCCCCCTCAAGTTGGAGCAAAGACGTCACGCATGCCCAACTTGTCAAGCGAGTTGAGAAAGATACTTGTAAAAACAGCTTTCGTAAGAACATCAGCTAACTGATACTCAGAACGGATGAAGGGGAAGGACACAATCTCCGCATCCAACTTTTCTTTAATGAAATTTCGATCAACTTCCACATGCTTTGTACGGTCATGTTGTACAGGGTTATGAGCAATTGCAATCGCAGCCGTATTGTCACAATATAAATCCATGGGTTTCTTAGGCCCAAAACCAAGGTCTCTCAACAATCTCCTCAACCATAGTAACTCAGATACACCATGGGCCATTCCCCGATACTCGGCCTCGGCACTAGATCGAGACACCACTTTTTGTTTCTTGCTCCTCCACGTAACAAGATTGCCACCAACAAACATAAAATACCCAGATGTCGAACGCCTATCTGTAGCTGAACCTGCCCAATCAGCATCTGTGTACCCTTCCACATCTGTATGACCATACTTGGAAAAAATTAACCCCTTGCCAGGAGTTACTTTCAGATACCTTAAAATACGAGTCACAGCCCCCATATGATCTACACTAGGAGAGTGCATAAACTGACTCACCATACTTACAGCATATGCAATGTCCGGACGGGTATGGGCTAAATAAATCAATTTCCCCACAAGTCGTTGATAACGTTCCTTATCAGTCGGAACTTGATCGGGATATAACCCCAACTTATGATTCTGCTCACTAGGGGTATCAATCGGTTTACAATCCAACATTCCAGTTTCTGCAAGTAAGTCCAAAACATATTTCCTTTGGGATAAAAAAATATCATGCTTAGATCTAGCAACTTCAATTCCAAGAAAGTATTTCAAGTCACCTAATGATTTCATCTCAAACTCAGACGCAAGATATTTCTGAAGACTCTGTATTTCTACCTGATCATCTCCAGTTACAATCATATCATCAACATAAATTATTAAAGCTGTCAATTTACCTCTGCGACGTTTCAGAAACAAAATATGATCCGAGTTACTTTGTACATACCCAGACTTCATCATAGATGCAGCAAACCTCCCGAACCAAGCTCTTGGAGACTGTTTTAATCCATACAAGGATTTCCGTAGCTTGCACACCATACCCTCCTTAGAGGTCACAAGGATACCCGGCGGAGGATCCATGTATATTTCTTCCTTGAGGTCACCATGGAGGAATGCATTTTTGACATCAAATTGTAACAGCGGCCAATCATGGTTAGCGGCTAAGGACAAAAGTACGCGCACCGTATTGAGCTTTGCTACTGGAGCAAAAGTCTCTGTGTAATCCACTCCATAGGTCTGAGTATACCCTTTTGCTACCAATCTTGCCTTGTAACGGTCAATAGAACCATCAGCCTTGTGCTTCAAAGTAAACACCCATCTGCATCCAACTGCCTTCTTCCCTTTTGGTAAAGGAACTAACTCCCAAGTGGCATTCTTGTTCAAGGCTTCCATTTCAATATGCATTGCATCTACCCAATTTTGATCAGATAGAGCATCCTGCAACTTAGTTGGCACACATACACTAGATAATTGACACAAATATGATGCATATGACTTAGATAAACGATGAGTTGACATATAATGGTTAATGGGATATTTGGACTTGGCATGTATATCAGGAGAATATTGTACTTTAGGTTTTCCACGGGTAGTGCGTGGAGGCAAAGAATAAGTAGACACATCACTAGAACATACCTCAGTATTACGAGTTGATTGGGGCAATGGCAGGGCAGAGGGGGGTCTTGTATCAATTTCATCTGTACGAGAGTCGCTAATATCACTGTCATTTCCTTCTGAGGAAGAGCCGGAAAATTCCAAAATATGGTCTGGCGACCGGTCGTGACATTCCAAGCGACCGGTCGCTGGACTCGCATCATCGTCGTCATCGCGTATCGTTGCATTGCGACCGGTCGCTTCCTCTATGCGATCGGTCGTTTCCGGGCAGATTGCATCGCGACCGGTCACTTCCTCTATGCGACCGGTCGTTTCCAGGCAGATTGTATCACGACCGGTCGCGTCTTCCATGCGACCGGTCGCTTCCTGTTCCTCCGAAATTCCTTCTTCCCTTTCAAGATTTTCCACATTGTTCACTCCGAAACTCTGCAATTCACTCCCCCTCTCCCCTTGAATTGAAGAGGAGGGGGAAACATAATAGGGTACTTCTTCATGAAATGTGACATCCAAAGTAACATGTACCTTCTGAGTAGGCGGGTGATAGCACTTATAACCCTTTTGAGTAGTAGAATAGCCAATAAAGACGCATCGGAGAGCACAATGATCAAGTTTATCACCATTTCAGCTTGGAAATTTCACGATAATATCGCTTTCGATATTATCGCCGAAATTTCAGCGATATTTTCGACATTATGACGACATCTCATTGGTTTGTGCAGAAAATATCGTTGTTCAAAAAATCCGATATTATCGCCGATATTTCGGCGATAATATCAATTTTTCAGTCCATGGCAGCCACACATGGGAGACCAAGAATATTCCACCAAAAGCATTTATTGGGTAGCTGGAGCAGTTGGCATTTATTTTTTTTGAAAAGAGACAATAGTGTTCATTAGAACGTAAAAGAACGATACAGGAGATGGCCAAGAAGGCCACCAAACCGATACAAAGAAAAGAAAGACCTACACTACATGGCTACCGCTTTCCAGTCTAGATGGATAAGCTGATAGCTAATCTCCCTAAACTCTGCTGTAACAGAAGCCCAAAGTGATGCCCAGACACGGATACGGTCCCATAACTGCTCAATGTCCTCCCCGACCACATTCTCGAAAATTCTCCTGTTCCTTTCCCCCCATATTACCCAGAAAATGGCCATCAAAGCGCAATTTCCCAGCACTGAGCCCTTCCTCCTGCCATCAAAGAATTTCAGCCTAGTTACAAGCAACGCTTTGCAAGTTGCGAAGTTTCCCCACGTTAGGCCTGCCACCTTAAATAACTTAGCCCACGGGGATGAGGCAATCGGGCAAAGTAAGAATAGATGATCCACAGATTCGTTATCTTTTTTGCACATAACACACCAGTTAGGAGAGAAGTACCAGCCGGGTCTTTTCCTTTGGATCAAGTCGCAAGTATTAGTTTTGCCATGAGCAATTAGCCAAACTAATATTCTTACCTTAGGAGGGGCTTTAGCTTCCCAAATTACAGTGGATGGAGAGAAGAGAGATGATTGGTGATTTACCATTAGGTGTCTAGAGAATGATTTACAGGAGAAAGCTCCCGAGGTCTCCAGATTCCATACTCTGGTGTCACTTCTGCTTTGGATCAACACCACGTGTTCCAATCTTGAGAGTAACTCAGACAATTCTTCATTTTCCTCCTCCCTAAGATTCCTGCGAAAGCCAAAATCCCAACTCAGCGGAAGGGAATTCATGTCTATGCACATATCTGCGATCTTGGCATTCCTTTTACAAGAAGTTCGAAGAAGCCGTGGAAAACTCTCGCCCAAAGCTCTAACTCCCAGCCACACGTCTTCCCAGAATCTTATTCTCCCACCGTTGCCCACCTTGAGACGACAGCAAGCCACAAACGAGGCCAAACCTTTAATTATTTCTGTCCAAGGGCAACGGCTAGAACCATTTGACTTCCTTTTAGAATCCCAGCCATTCATCTGCAGCCCATATTTACTCTTTATTACATCATACCAAAGGGTGTTAGTTTCAGTTTGGAATCTCCATAGCCACTTCCCCAGTAGGGCCTCATTACGTTTTCTTAGGTTTCCTATCCCAAGTCCCCCATTTTCCTTTGGTAAAGACACAACCTCCCATTTCACCAAATGATCCTTCTTGCCTTCCTCCATACCCTCCCACAGAAAGTTCCTCAATATCTTCTCCAAGCGCTTTGCCACACTAGCAGGCATTCGGAATAATGATAAGAAGTAAGATGGCAGATTACTCAACACTGCTTGGATTAAGGTCAATCTTCCCCCTCGAGATAGCAAGGCCTTGCACCATCCTTCTACTCTTCGCTCCACTTTCTCGATTACTGGAACCCAAAATGGTAAGGTCTTAGGTTTACCACCGAGCGGCAGACCAAGATAAAGCAGCGGCCAACTTCCCATGCCGCAGCCTATCTCCTCAGACAGTGACTTGACTTCGTTGTCTTCTGCGTTAATTCCAACAATTGAGCATTTACCTCTGTTTATTTTCAATCCAGAGCACAGGTTGAACACCTCCAGAATGTTTAGTAAATTCCTAAAATTTCCTTCCTTGTCAGATAGGAGAAAAATAGTATCGTCTGCAAACTGTAGATGTGATACCATCACCCTATCTCTTCCCACGACCAGCCCCTCAAACAAACCTCTTTCTCTGGCCTTTGAACACAATCTGCTCAGTGTGTCTGCAACCAATGTAAAAAGAAAAGGAGACAGTGGATCTCCTTGTCTTATTCCCCTTGAAGCTCCAAACTTTCCCCTGGGCCTACCATTTATTAGAACTGAGTAGTTTGCTGAACGAAGACACCCTTTTATCCATTTCCTCCATGTCAAACCAAAGCCTTTTTTTTCCAGCACAAAATCTAGAAAACCCCAATCCACATGGTCGTAGGCTTTCTCGAAATCAATCTTGAATATGAATCCTTTTTGGTTTTTCATCCTTGTTTCTTCCACCACCTCGTTTGCTATCAGCACCGCATCCAAGATTTGCCTCTTTTTTATGAACGCCCCTTGCGTTTGAGATATGGTATCGCTCAGCACCTCTCTCAATCGAGCTGCCAAAACCTTTGCAATAATTTTGTACACACTTGTGATCAGACTTATAGGTCTAAAGTCTCCCACCTTGACTGCTTCAGCTTTCTTAGGAATTAGACAGATGTAGGTTTCATTGGTTACCAAGTTCACAATGCCTGACTCATAGAACTCTTCAAACACCCTCATTAAATCACCTTTCAGGATCGACCAACAGTGTTGAAAGCATGCCAATGAGAATCCATCTGGGCCTGGGGACTTTTCCTTTCCGCACTCAAAAACAGCTTTTCTGATTTCCTCCTCTTCGAAAGGTCTTTCCAACCATGAAGCCCTTAATTCCTCCAAAGCACACCAGTCCAAACCTTCTAGTCTAGGCCTCTCCCGACCCTCACTTGAGTATAAGTTTTTGAAGTATGAGATTATTTCTTGTTCAATTCTTCCATCATCTCCCGTAGTGGACCCATCTGCTAATTCTAGTTTTTCAATTGAATTCCGTTTCTTTCTGCAATTAACAATTCTGTGGAAGAACTTTGTGTTTGAGTCCCCTTCTTTTGCCCATGCCACCTTTGCTCTCTGTCTCCAAATGATCTCTTCTTTGAAAGCTATCTCTTCGATTCTTAGTCTCAGCTGCGCTCTCTCCTGTCTTCTGTCTTGGGATAGGCCATCCCTTTCCTCCAATAAATCTAAGTCCTTGATTCGTTTGTTGTTAATTATTATGTTAACTCGCAATTGTACGGGGCAATTAGTAGTATAGCAAGACAAGTACGAGGTCGTACCCACGAAGACTGAGAAGTTCAAATTAGTTATGTACGTAGATTACCGAATTCAAGAAGTTAGGAAGTTAAGTCTAAAACAGAAATTAAAGTGAGAGTGATTGTGATTGTGAAAGGAAGTGAGCAAACTGAAATTGCAAATGAAAGCAAATAAACAAGTGTAACAAAGAGTGGTTTTAAGAGTTGGAAAACAGATTTGGAGACTAGGGCATTCGAATCACCATAACAATTCAATTCTGGGTTATATGGAGTCAAGTAACAAGTCTAATTCAAATTCAAAGATTGATTCTAGCTAAAGTATGATTAGGCCATGGTGTTTGGTCCTAACCTTGTGTTCCTAATTCCCTAATTTGATCATTTGTTGTCTAACCTAAAATTAAGCATTAGGAACCCATTAAGCATAGAAGAACAATTTAAACAACCAAGCATGTATCTAATCCCTGTTGTCGAATGTCCATACATACTCTTCTTATTCATAGTTCAATTCGAATTAAAGCATGGTGTCTACTCTTAATTCAAACCAATATAGTTAACAAACAAGTTCTAATGGTGATCAATCATTCAAACAAGCATGTTAACTTATAAGCATAATGAATAAGAACATGAATCATGAATCAAACTTGAAACTCCAAACTTATAAACCCAGAATATTCATGTTAGGTTACATCGAAGCCCTAGTTATGGATTTAGCTACTCATAATGGAAAAGAAACTAAAATAGAAATGGGAAAACATAATGAATGCCATAAGAGTAGAAAAACCCTTTTCTGAAGTTCTTGTAGTGTCCAATGCTTCTCCAAGAGCTTCTCCACGTCTAGAAGGATGTGGAGGTGATTTGAGATGAGCTTGAGTGAGTGGTGATGGCTGAGAAAGAGGAAATTCGTAGGGAAATGGAAGGGAGGTTTTCTGGAGCTGTTTTGGTGATTTTGGGGCAGTTTAGAGTATTGGGTTGATTGCTTGAGTGTTTGGGGTTGTGGGAATGTATGAGGATGATTTCTGGATGATGGAAGTGTGGAGGATGGCTGAAGTGAATTTTGTAGCTTGAAGACTCCTCTATTTATAGGGCTAAGAGGGAGGAACATCATGATGAAATCCAACACCACCATTCCTCATTTAATACAACCCATAACTCCCACTTCATCTTGTCTATGTAGTGTGGTTGGAATCAATCCCATCCCATACTTCTTTTGCTGCACCTCAAGCTTTCTTCACATGGGATCAAAGGTGATCAATTGTGGCTGCCTTTTGCTGCCAACCCATGTGGTCTTCTTTTGGTTGTTGAACAAAAACGAGTCTTCTGAACCAGACTTGGTGTAGGAAGGCCAGAGGTTTCAAAACTTATCCAATGGGGCTCAAATTTGGATATGTTATAGTAGACACCCATTGGAACAACTTCTATGAAGAAAGTATTCCCATCGGAGCAGTAGAAGTATTCGTTTTGGGCCTTGCAATTTGGCTGCCGAACAGAGACTGGAATTGACTTCATTTCATTTATGCTTTACATGCATGCACATGCTTTCTCAATAATAACTCCAGCATGTACCAACTTGATCCTTTAGACTTTCATAGCTGGAATGCCTCCCCACTTCACTCATTATGTTGGATCCAAAGTCAGTTGCAGCATGGGTGAGGCACATGGAGGCACATGACAAAGCTGGCAGCTGCAAATCCTCCTGAGCAGGGTTGAGTGTTGGGCGGGCTGAGCACTCCACAAATGTCCAATTGGGCTGCAATTTGGATATGTTGTACTAGACACCCATTGGAACAAGTTTCATGAAGATCTTCACTTCATCCAAGCCCCATAGCATGCTGATCCAAGGCCAAGAAGCTGACCTACGAAATTGGGCTGGAAAGGAGATGTAGCCAAAATGTGTTTGTCTTTAAGCCCTTCTTCCATTCACCCAAATCAAGCCTTAACATGCATGGATTGCATCATTTCCTACCCAAAGTCATCATTGTTACCTAAATGTCAATTAACTGAAAGATAAACACAAAAAGGATTAAAAGCACAAGTTTAACTCAAACACATAACCAAATCATAAGCTAGAAGGGTACAAAATGATATACAATTATGAACCGATCATCGTTCCTTTGCTTCTTTTGATTCGGAGCTAGTGTCTCTACTGATTTCTTTACTCCATATCTTCACTTTGTCTTTCACAGCCTTTAGTTTCTTCATAAACTTGAAACCTTCCCACCGATGTTGTAGATCTCCCTCCCACCATTCTTTAAATTTTCCCCTGAAGTCTTGCTGCTTCAACCATGTATTCTCAAATTTAAAGGGCACCGGTCCCCATTTCTTTGCAATCGAGTCCAATAGTATGGGGCAATGGTCAGAGGTTACCCTAGGTAGAGCCGCTTGCCTAGTGTGAGGAAATAATTCCTCCCAGGCAGGGGTGAACATGAATCTGTCTAACCTTCTTAGGATCGCATTCTCCCTCATATTGGACCAGGTGAAAGCGGCGTTGTGAAGATCCGGGTCACATAAATTTGTCTCCCTGATGAAGTCGTTAAACACCCTCATGCTTCTTGTGATTCTTCCCCCATTGGATTTTTCTGATGGAAATCTGGTGATATTAAAATCTCCCCCGATACACCAATTAGAACCACAGATGCCATAAACAGCAGCTAATTCTTCCCAAAACAGCACCCTGTCTCTTGAGCCATTTGGTCCATACACCCCTGTCAGCCACCACTCTTTTCCTTCCGTATCCACACAATTGATGGAAGCCGTATAATTTCCCAAGAGAGACTCTTTCACCTTGATAGCTTTTGTATTCCACATGATTAATATCCCTCCTGACGCTCCACATGAAGGAATACAAACCCACTCCCTAAATCTCGCTCCCCAAATATTTCCTATTAGTCTTTGGTCGACCTTCTCCTTCTTTGTTTCCTGGATCAGCACAACATCTGCATCATACGTCTTTAACATCTTCTTTATTACCACTCTTTTTTTCCTCCCCCCCAGTCCCCTTACATTCCAGCTAACTATCTTCATTGGTCTTTTTCTTTCCCCCATCCTCTTTCGTAGCTCACCCCGAATTTCAGATTTTCCAGTTCTCGTTTCCCTTTTCTCTTGGTATCCCTTTTTCCTGCTTGAATAACCTGTGTACTAATGTCCTCTTCCACCAATCGCAGGCCCATACTATCCAGCATTGTTTCCATGGTTTCTAAGCTCCCTTTGGGGGCATGTTTCTTTGAGCTCTCAGCAAGTGGTGAGACCCTTTCGTTTTCAAAAGTCTTACTGTTATTCCCCAGTCCAAACTCTTCTTCTTTACCTTCCCCTGAGTTTTCAGGAATTGGATCAATAGATTGATCCAATCCGTGGGGGGAACTAACCTGATTTGACTCGCCAGCCTGGTTATCCTTCTCAGAAAACATCTCTTGCAGATATTGTTCCGTTGCTGAATCTCCTCCCGGTTCCTCCGCAGCCACTGTGTCTACATCCTCAGACTCCACATAAGAGCTTGATAGTTCTTCCCAATTATCCGTTCCGGTGTAGTTCCCCATTTCTAGATCAGAATCAATACCCAAATCGACCTCCAGATCCTTGATGTTTGAGTGAACTTCCATATTCTCCAAAAACATCTGTGTCTCTGCGTCATGAATATCACATATTCGTGCCTGTGTTCCATCAGATAAGCCAATTCCCTCTTCATCGGACCCCCCCTCTTGCAAGTACTCATCTGCAGATTCCTTATCATAATGATTTATCACTGTTGTCAACTTTCCTTTTTTTTGTTTTCTTGCCCCCACTACCTTATCCTTCTCACGCTGGTTCCCAAATTTAGAGGGAGAAACACGTGATAGTCCTTTTCCTTTGTTTTTATTCTGCCCGAATCTTGTAAAGAGATTTGGCATAGAGATTTATTGGGCAGCAGATAAGAGAGGTGTGCTTCACCAGCCAAAAGGGGGGAACGAATTTGGCACTCTATAAATAGAGGGCTGCACACTCATTCAAGGATATACATTCATTTCATCCATTACTCATACAAACATTCAGATTCCATCATTCACCATAAAGAGAGAAGAGAGCTAGTTGCAAAGGAGGGAGAGCTTGGAGCTGTCCTGAGAACTATCTTGCTACCACCAACTAGTTCTTCTCTTCTCTTTATTCTATCTATGTATTTCTTATTTTCTGTATTCATAGTTATGTCTAACTAATCCATTTAGTTAGGGCTTAGGATGAAGCCCTAGTCATGAATATTCAATGTTATGGATGATTTCATAGTTAATTGATTTCCTTGCTTTCATTATCAAGTTGTTAATCTCCAGTTTATTATGTGCTTGATGTATATTTTCTTGGAGTAGCTAACTAGGATTTTATGCATCTAGCACAGGTTGGGAAGGGGTTTAGATTCACCAATTCTACTCTCCTTTCACAAGCAACACATGAATGGCCTGAGAGTCATTCAAGGGGTTAATAACCATAGGTTGACTAGGACAGATACCATGTTCTAGGACTTGTGTGATTATCATATTCTGAAGGACCTTAATGACTCTTGTATGCTTTATTCTAAGTAGATACCATGCTTAGGTTGCATATGATCACGTGTTGTGTAGATACCATGCACAATCACATACCTTAGGAGAATCATGCATCCTGACCTAGATACCATAGGCATGTATGCGATAATCTATTGTTGATGAGTTTGAGTCAATTTGTATGCATTCATAACTTGGATAGGAAGATTAGTGGTGGATTCCAAGGCTCTAACACCTCTTAATCATTGTTTCACAACTTGTTCATTGCTACCAGTGTTTACTTTCCAGCACTTTCATTTCACTTTCTTGTTTTCATTTCAACAACAAAACCCCCTATTTCGAGTGCATGTGTGGTGCTAGGATTTTGTCCTAGACCTTGCCATTTGTTAGTTGTTTGTTTACTTGTTTTTCTATTTTGCTGCATTTTAAGTAATTTAACTCGTATTTACATAAGCTATACTATAAACGGTTCGTGCACTTGTGAGAATTAAAGTTGCTACTTTTAATAACTCATTTTAGTTGTTAAGAAAAGGCTCAACAGCCACCGGTCCTCTCCATTTTGTCTCTCCACACGGCTAGGACCACCCGGTTCTCACCATAAAGAAAACTACGTACCCTTTTTTAGCTATTGTTTCACCTAAATTCAATCGAACTAACTTAGGCATTGAAGGGTCTTTGGCCAACACCCCCTAGGTGTGGTCTATTTACTCCGGTCTTTTTCACAGGAATCGAGCAAGAGAGAGAATGAAATTCTAGAGACGAAGGATCTTCAAGCGGATATTCTCTCGTGAGAATATTTGCACAAACAACATTCTCACTAGAACCTTGCCCCACCAAACAATGATTAGGATCCATGTCCATTTTAATTGAAAATATCCATCCTATCCAGCCCACCAAATAGGGCCTAATGAGTTTGACAAAGATGTCCTCATCACTACCCCATGATTTTAATGGAGGCTCCAATTCTGTTCCTTTTCGTTTGCATAAAGTAAAAAATTAAACTAAATAAATAAAACCCAAATACGTGAAGAAGAAGAAAACGACAATGATAATAATTAAAAGAAACAACATACGAACCTGTTAAGTAAGAATGAAGAATTCAAAGTGGGAGGAAAGGGCAGCCATTGCGAGTCAACATTATAAAATAAAAAAATAAAAAAAAAAAGACATGAACTTAGAGTTTGAAGAAGGAGATTTCGTACCTTAACTCAAATGAATAATATGCTACCCTAGGAGATTTTGTACTTTTAAATGCAACAGGAACAGAGCCTCGGAGAGACACCAACAACCAACAAGAGAGAGAGAGAGCTCAATTTGATTTCTATGGAGAAAATGAACGAGATTTGGAAAGAAAAAAACTGATCAACTGAGAGAGATAGTGACAGGATCGGACCCAAATTCCACTTTAGAATCCGAGTCGAACCTTGTGCGTATCCGACACCTGGCGGGTGCCAGGCACAAAGGACTAAATTACCCTTCAACTAAACTCCAAACTTATCTCAAGTTTGACTTCTGCCGAAAATTCGGCAGAGTCTCCCCTGTAATTTGAACATTTCCTAAAAAATTTACCTGTCAAATAAACATATAAATGTATATCACAACTGCCAGCATGTAATAAATTATATCCAAGAAAATCAAGCATCATATCACTCTGGCCTCAGGCCTTAACAATTCAAATCAAATATTCTGCCAACCAAATTCAATTCAAATTCTTAGAACATGCTTAGAACTATATGAGATTTTAGAATAACTTAGCTGGACTACCTTTCAATCACTTTACCTCACGGCTGCACCTAGAATTCTAGGTTGCCTACGTACCCTTGACTAGGGATCAAGCCACACGTAGTTCTTTCACTTTTTATACTGTTCTTGTTATACTTGTACAGAAACCGAATATGTTCATTTATATTTATATATTCATTCATACGTTTGCATAAGTCTTCACACCAGTTTAAAACATTATAAAACAAACATTCCTCTTCCACCTGGATGTGTCTATCATTATTTGTCATTTCCTCGTGTCTCAGTTCGTGACACGTCCTCGCAGGTCTCGGTAACGCATGGTCGCCCAAGCCGCAATCCTCGCAAGATTCAAGGGACGTTTAGTCGACCTGATCCGCATTCCTCGAAATAGTTCATATTCAAACATATGTAAGTCACTTACTGAATTTCCTCTAGTTCATACACCAATATATATAATTTATATGTTATCGGCTTAAATTATATATATATATATATATATATATATATATATATATATATATATATATATACACATAATAAATAAAGATGAAGACAAAGATAGATTAAGGTAAACATAAAGATAAAAAATAAAAATAATAAAATCAACAAGCTTCGAAGACCCTGTTTAACCTTGCTTCGAAACTTACATATATATTGATAAGTCCATAAATATACTCATTTATGTACTCTCTTTACTTAGGCTTTGTAGAAGAATTCGACTTAAAAAGGGCTTATTACTTCACTTTTCTGATTTTCAGCTTTTCTGCGCTCTTAGAAGGTTTTTAAGGGAAAATCAACTTTTCGGAGGAATTTTAGTGCAAGGTCAATTGGAGATGAAAGCTAACACCTTGAAGTTGAATCTGTGATTTTTCCAGAATTTTCTACCGAGCCAATTGGTACAGTATTACAAGTAAAGTTAGCCCACGTGCAGACAGGACAGTTTCGTACATGTTACGTGAATATGAAGAAACGGAAGCCTTCCCGAATTTTCCAAGTTACGTGCTATATATGGTTGGAAATATAAGACATTTATCTTTCTAAAATATATTTTTCCTGATTTTTCTAGAAGGCCGAAGATCCCCAAATCGTGTGACAATTGGGCTGAGCTGTATTTCCCTGTGGAGTTAGGAATTGTGATCTTTACTTTCCTATTTGGATTCCTTGTTTACCAAGACTTCTTGGACGACTTTTCAGTAAATTTTAGGGTTTAGGACTTTGATTTAAGTCATATAAAAGGCCAGCCAAGGCCCCATACAGAGGATTCACGTCCGAAGGAGATCAACCGCGCAAGAGGAAAAAGCTGCCAGCGAGTTCTTTCTTTTCCTTTCTTCTTTTAATTTTCAGTTCTTATGTATTTATTTTTGAGTTCATCCCAGAACATGAGTAACTAATTTCTTGTTAGTTAGGGCTTAATCTTGAAGCCCTAAACATGATTTCAATTCTATAAACAAGTTTGAATGGATTTTTCAGTTTCTACAAGCAGGATGATTTTGATTTCTCGATGTTATGTGAATTCTGATATTTTGTTTCTTTGAGTAGCTATCTTTGAAGCATGTATCGGAATTAAATTGTTGTAGAACATATGTCAATTGCCATATTGAATGTGTTCTTGTTTGCAACGAATAATTGGGTTAAGAACTAGTTATGAGAAATCGATTCTTGAATTCCTAATAACAAATGCCATGTTTTAGGGTTTTTGTGACACTCATATTCTCTTTGATCGTAATGGATTCTTGATTGTTAAATTGAGTAAATGCCATACTGGATTTCAATTAAGAATACACGTATTGATGTAAATGCCATACACTTTACATACACTTAAGAGAGAATCATACAACTCGAGTCAAATGCCATGATCTTGTTGTGAGTGTCGTCATCATATGCTTGCTAGAAATTGATTATCTATTGTTGTTTATGGATTGATTGATTGTTTGGAGGTGGATAGTGAGTCCTAGCTATTGTTCTTGATTGATTTTAAACTAATTTCTCTTAAACTCTAATTTAAATTCTGTTTTGTTTTCTTTTATTTACAAAATCAAATCAAAACCCCCTTGGTGTTGGCGTGTGTGTGGAAGTCCTTGTGATTTCAATCTTTATTTTGTTTTCGTGTTTAATTGTGTTCTAGTTTTCTTTGTGTGACATTGATAAACATCTCTTTAGATTACAATCTCTGTGGGAATGACCCTTGCTTGCCTACTATACTATCATTTGATTTGTGCACTTGCAAGGTTTTAATATTGTTGTTAAAAATTACCAACATATATCAACAACTTAATTAGAAACTATATATATATGGGCCTTTCTCCATTGCGAATTCAATACGGATTTCTATTTTGATCCATTAGATGACTTGGGCGGTGGAGATTTAACACAACAAACAAGACATAAAAAAAAACCAATATCTGACTTTACATTGCCATTTGAGAACTAGAGAAACAACATACCACTCAGCCCATGCTTTCTCTTTCCCATTTCATCTCCTCCATGTTTGATTTTTTCAGCTCTCTTTTTGAGTCAATATATATCAGGGATTTAATAAACAATGACATAAAAGAAAGAAAAAAACCCATAAATTATTGAAAAAATCAGCTCTAAAAACTCATCTTAGAAATCATTGTCGAAGAAGAAAACCCCTGTTTCAGACCAAAAAAAAAAAAAAACCAAACCCAATTGTGTTAGAAAAAAAAAAAAATAAACCAGAGAAAAATTAACTCTTTGTTTGTGGAGACGCTTTTGTTTGCTGTCAGCGATTGCACTTCAATTTAGTCTGGTGTGATATATTTTGGTTCTAAATTTATATTCTTTGAGCTATTGGTACGGAGTAAAGCTTGGGAAAACTCTTCAGGTGGGAAGAGAACTCAGAAAAGCACGGGAAAGAATAGTGGTCTTTTGCTGATCAGTTTGCACAACCACTACTCCGAGACCAATTTGAGTTGCATGATTTTGTTCACAAGGGATCCATCTCCACTCTAGTGAATCAAACAAGGAAGCCAACCCTTCTAATTGCAATCACAATGGGTAAGATAGTCCATGCCCCATTTACCTCCTCCATTGATATATTTTGACTAAAAAAGAGAGATGAAAAAAATCGAACATTGAGGAGATGAAATGAGAAAGAGAAAGCATGGGATGAGTGGTATCTTGTTTCTCTGTTCTCAAATGGCGGTGCAAAGTCAGATATGGTTTTTTTTTTAATGTCTTGTTTGTTGTGTTAAATCTCCACTGCCCAAGCCATCTAACAGATCAAAATAGAAATCCGTATTGAATCTGCATCAATGTAATTCGCAATGGAGAAAGGCCCATATATATATATCTCTATCTTCAATTGTAAAACAATTTATCACTTACGAAAATAATGGTACTGTATAAACTCCTCCATTTTAGTTTAAAAGCATCTCAAAACTTAAATTCTCTCCACTTAGGCATACCCCCATACCCCCATTCCTGATCCGTCAATTCCATCCTCGTAGGCCTCGAAGACACCAAGTCCACTCGAGCAGCAATCCTCGCAGGCCTCGGAGATACCAAGTCAATCCTCGCACCGCACGTTTCGGGTGTCCCCGAAACTTGTGGGGCATGTCATAAATGACAAATGGTTTCAAGACACTGGGGGGGGGGGGTACTCCTCTGGTAGGTTTGAAAGTCATATTCAGAAATTTATCACAAATTCTATTCCACAAATCTATTTTCTACTACTGAGTGCATGGACACAATATAGATATACATTTAAATATTTAACTAGTCTATTAGTCCCTTAGGACTCTGATTAACAACCCTTTCCAATATTATATTTATAATATTAACAACACAATTAACCATATGAATAAGTAAATAGGTGATAAATGAACAGATAAATAAATACTCATACTTTTAGAAATTTCCTCAGCTCCAATTATGCATAATTCCCAAACACTGAAATAACTCTTTAGATATACCCTCGCATAGTATAATATGCTTCCAATTATGCATGCTCATCCCCAGATCATATATATTCATGAAATTAATGCCATAATTAAACCAATGAACACTCGCACGTACACGAGCTTCTTAAAAGCTCATACACAAACAGTAGAGCTCATCATCATTATTTTATTGGAAACCTTGGCCCTGGGTTCCTAGAAGTACGTGCACAAAAGCTTTCCCAAGGTTTAGAACGATCTAAAAGTGTCTCGGGACTAAAAAAGGTGATGAAGTCCCAAAAAATCAACTCGGGACCCCGTGGGGTCCATGACCTCAAAATTCCAATCCGAAAGTTCCTAGAGATTCCAATATACTTAGGACATATGTCCTGAGAGTTTGGCCTCGATCGGACGGTCAGCTTGCTCACGATCGCACGATCGGACGGTCAAACAGTTCCCGTAACCCTAGCCCTAGGGTTGGCATTTCGGGGTATTTGGGACTCCGATTCACAATCCGTCGAATCCAACACGATCCTGGAATTACCTAGATCAACATATAAGAAATTGACTACGATCCAAAAGTTCAAACCTATCGAACCCGGGAATCATGTAATATGCGAGATCCGTTCGGGGTTCTAACATTGTCCGAATCGAAATCCGAAAGTACCTACGCATTTGTGAGGACCAGGGGATCATTATGGAACCCTAAGCCGGTATAAAACCTGGCCCACGCGCGGGCAACACGTGGATGCCCAAAGCGATACCACTAGCCGAAAAATCTCAAAATCAAGGGCCAAGATTCCTACCCTAGGTTTAGGACATCGATTGGAGCCACTTTTGTTCTTGGACCTACCCCAAAAAGTGGCCGGAAGTGACCAGAATCGCGATCCCAAAATCGACCAAAATCCAATTCGAAAATCGGATTACCTACGCTAGAAATTGCTCAATTCCTAGCCAACCATTAGCTAGAGCATGAAAAATAGGTGGAAATCCATACCTTAATCGTCGAAGATGGCTACCGGAGGAAATCCATACCTTCTTCAATTTTTCGGCGGTTGGAGCAGTGGTTGTCGACGGGGAAGGACAAGGATGTGACGGTAGGGTTGAGCCGGTCCATTTGGGTCTGATCTCGAGGCCAGACGTGGCCTGTAGCGACGGTGGTGGCTCATTGGGGCCACCGGCTATGTAGAAAAACGGGAGGGGAAGGGCTGGCTCGCGAGGGAGAGGAGAGAGAAGCTCAGTTTGGGATTGCTGTCACTTTTAAAAAAAAAAGTTGCTTCTGCTGTGCTTTGAAAATAATTAGTTGTAAAGTAAAGCAGCTCCATGTTTGGTAAACAATATTTTAAAAGTGCTGTTAGTACAAAAAGTAGTGTCAAAACCGTTTGGTAAATTTTAATATAAAATTGTTGTAACTATGAATAATGACTAAAATAGACATGATGTTGAAAGTGTTATGTACTAATCATGTGGTGGTAGTGGTGGTGATGGAAAGGAGGTGGTGGTGGTGATGAAGGTGAAGTTGGTGGTTGTGGTAGTGGTGGTGGTGGGGATAGCGGTTGTGGAGGTGGTAGTGGGGGTGGTAGTTGCAGCGTAGTGGTGGTGGTGGTTTTGGTTGTGTAGGTTTTGGAGGAGGTGGTGGTGGTGGTGGTGGCAGAAGATGAGGATGACAGTTGTGGAGGTGGTGGTGGATGTGGAGGTTTTGGAGGAGGTGGTGGTGGTGAAGGTGGAGGTGGAGGTGGAGGTGGATGCGGTGGCGGAGGAGGTGGTGGTGGTGGTTGTGGTGGTGGTGGCGGAAGATGAGGATGACGGTTGTGGAGGTGGAGGTTTTGGAGGAGGTAGTGGTTGTGGTGGTGGAGGTGAAGGTGGAGGTGGAGGTGGAGGAGGTGGCGGAGGAGGTGGAGGAGGTGGTTGTGGTGGTGGAGGTGGGGGTGGAGGTGGGTGGAGGTGGAGGTGGAGGAGGTGGTGGTGGAGGAAGTGAATGTGGTGGTGCAAGTGGTGGAGTTGGATGTGGAAGTGGAGGTGGTGCCATTTTTTAAAATGAATGATGGTATTTTGGGAATTAAAAAAATTCATTAAAAGTTCATCTCTGCTTTTTTGAAAGCAGCTTTGAAAAGTAACACAGAGCCTACTTTTAAAAGTTGCTGTCAAAAGGCTATTGCTTTTAAAATAATCGGGATATTTTATTTTTACCAAACACCTTAAACTGCTTAACTTTAAAGCAAAGCAGACTTTTGGCCAAAAAAAAGCAAAAGAAAAATCTGATTTTTAAAATCCAGATTTCAAAAATTACCGTTTTGCCCCTATTTGAATTTTTGATCGTATTTTCCTCGTTATAATTCTAATTCGAGCCCACTACATGTCTACGGACTTGTTTCGACGTGCTCTACACCATGTTATGAATAAAATTTCTAAATTCCTTCCCGGTAAAAAAGTCAACTTTAAACTTAATAAAAGATTCCAAGGGTATAATTGTCTTTTAAGTGGTTATTTTATTAATTAAATATTAATTTAGGATCGGGTTATTATAGATAGAGAGAGAGAGGCCCAAGATTGACAGAGAGAGAGCGAATGAAAAAGACAAAGAGTGACACTATGAATGAGAGAGAGATCGCGCGAATGCCAGAGAGCGAGAGAGAGCGTTGGGAGTTAGGCAAAAGTCGCGACACAGAGCGCTAAGTCGATTTCGAGAGAGTTGGGCAAAAGTGCGTATTATAAGAAGGTTATATTTATAGGCACCAGATTTATAAGGTTTAAAAATTATTAAAAAAAAGTGCCATTTTACCAATGTTTACTTAAGTTGGTGCCAAAGCCACCAATTTCCCTTGATTTTATGTAAATTAGGTGAAATTAAGTGAATTTAATAATGACATATTTTGTAATTTTAAGGTTTTTTCACTACATGATTGTAAATATTATATTATATTTTTAAGGGATTGTAAAATTTTGAGGTTATTACTCCCATCTAAATTCAGCTTTAAAGACCAATCATGTCAAAAAAAAGAAAATAATAATAATTTCACGGCTTTTTATCACAAATGGTCCCTGAAGTTGGTGAAATTATCGCCTTTCTTCCTTAATTTTTTTTGTGACACTAATGGTCCTTAAGGTTACCCTCCGCACATCAAAATGGTCCCTGCCGTTAACTTCTGTCAAATTTTCTGTTAAAATGCTGACTTGGTACATACATGGGCCACACATCCAATAATATAGAGCCATGTGGCATTAAATAATATATTTTAAAAAAATTAAATGTTTTTAGAAAAAATAAGAAGATTAAAACTTAATTTTTTTATTTTTATTTTAAAAATGAAGTTGTTTCTCGCCTCCTACCTCTCTTCTCCTTCCAACCTGCCAACCCACCTCCCTCACCCCTCTCTCTCTCTCTCTCTCTCTCTCTCTCTCTCTCTCTCCTCAGATTCGTTGGTGATGGTCAGGCAAGCAAAGAACTGGGTCGGAATCTGGCTGGGTAAATGGATCTGATGCAAGGGCATAATTGGTTTCGATAGTTGGGGAAGGCATGGGGTCCACATCTGGAATGGGTATGATGGGCAAAGGGTTTAGGTGGTCTGGAGGGGTGGAGGAAGTGGCTGTGAATCTATGATGGTTGGATTTTTTTTTTCCTTTTTTGTCAAAGCTGCTGAGAGAGATGAAACTTTTGTGATTACAGTGTACATGCTTTAAAATTTGAAATTGTGTTGGTTTCTTGTTGTTGTTTTTTTATTTATAAATTGAGTGGAAAGAGGGAGGGATTTCTTAGTGGGCATGGAAAAACAGAGGGAGTGGGAGAGGGGGAGAGAGAGAGAGAGAGGAGAGGGAGAAATGGTTGAGGGGTAGACGCAGGGGAGGGCGGAGGACCAAAAGGGTATGGCTAAAGGTTTTTTTATTAAAATTTAAGTTTTAATCTTTTTTTTAAATGTAATTTTATTTTAAATATATTATTTAATACCATGTGGCTCTATATTATTGGATGTGTGGCCATGTATGTGCCACATCAGCATTTTAACAGAAAATTTGATGAAAATTGACGGCAGGTTCCATTTTGATTTGCAGAGGGTAACCTTAGGAACCATTAGTGTCACAAAAAAAATTAAGGACGAAAGGCGATAATTTCGCCAACCTCAGGGACCATTTGTAATATGTAGGGGCTTTTTTCTTCCAGCAGCTACCATGGGCCTGGGCTGCCGTAAATAGCAAAATGGATGAAATTGCCCCTTGAGTCTGAGTTCAGAAATCAAGCCCCAAGAATGCTTCGAAAGGGTTGTAAAGCCTTAGGAAACACCTTGGTTACCTTCACCAACGAAAATAATGGCTGCTTACAGGTAAATTCTTGGCTTGGCATGAGAAGCTTGTGGCATGGGAGCAAAATCGACATAAGTTTAGCACTGAAGAGAAAATTAAGTGTTCCTGGGGAAATATGGATATCAAGAAAAGGGATTTTGAAGAGAGGTTTGGTTGGGAAATGAGGGAAGGAAAGGAAAAGATGGCTTGGGCGCTATTTCCGGCAGCTCGACAGTGACTCTGTCAAATGTCAGAATAGCATGACAAAGAGGAAAGCTAAGGGAGGAGATGAACTAAGCACGAAAATTGCTGGGTTTTGCATGCAAGAGAGGAAGCTTGCTCTCTGGATGTGTGTCGTTCTTTGTTGGGTAGAAGAGGCCCTATTTATAGGCGCTGGAAGCCATCTGTTTCCAAGAAACCCTAATGACTTCCTTCCTGTTTTTCCAAGCTTTTCCCTTCCTTTCTCTCCTCATCCTTTCAATCATCTTCTTGTGGTGAAATCTACTCTTCTCCTCTGCATAAAATCAGGGATTTTGGGAGCTCAAGGCACCCTTTTCCCGTGGCTACCTCTGTGAAGAATTCCTATTTTCATCCTCTCCTTTTTCTTCTTTTCTCCTCTTTCCATGGCCAGATCTGATGAAGAAAAGAAATGGCTATGTATGCTAGTTCGAAAAGTGGCATCCTTCCCTCCGCACCAATATCCCTTGATCCTTTGGATGTTGTAGCTTGGAACTTGTTCCTTCCTGCGCTGAAGCTCTACAGCTGCTCTGTGCACGTGGTCCTCCAAGCTCCTTGCTCAGCTTTGTCCTCCAGACAAGTGCTGGAGCTTTTGATATTTCTTATCCTAATTGTATGGGCCTTTCATGACAATAATTAAATAAATGGGCTACCCTTAAGTGTTGGGCCATCTTGATTGAGGCAATGGGCCATTCTTGGTTGGAGTAATGGGCTATTTTCTGGTTGGGCTATTTTGGTTGGGGTAATGGGCTATTTCAGTTGGGCTTTTTGGTTGGGATATTTTCTCTTTGTGCTCACCCACATGTTTGGGCCTAAGAAATGGGCCTGAGTTCCGAGGCTCCCAAGCAACCCCGGACTTCCATTTCTTGGCCCATCAATGGGCCTCATGTCAACTTATTACCATCCATACCACAACCCACTCAAGCAAGCCTTAGGCATCTTGCGTGGCTTGGGCCCACTTAAGCTTGTAGCATGGCGTGTTGTTTATTTGCTTGGTGTGGCGTGTGTGCAAGCGCATATTACGAACTTTCGCATGCCCAAATCGGGTTTCTTCTCGGTAAGGTATGGCATTGGGCTGAGAATTTATTTGGGCCGAACCGTGACTTTTTTGGGCCTCAACATTAGTCCCCTTGATTATTGGGGCCATGAAGTGGCCACGAGATGGGCCAAATAATCAATTTTAGCCCAAAATAATTGGCAGTGGCATGGCATGGCATGGCATGGATGTAGGAGCAACTCAAGGATGACCAGTTAAGGGTCTCTGAAATTACAGCCAGGTCTTTTCTGGGAAGGTTGGAGGGGTCGCAATGGTCCCGCTTAAAACCCAATCCTTCTTAAACACCGAGGGTGTTGCCTTAAAGAAATTTCCTGGACACTGTAATTTTGGAGGTCACTTACTAGAGTTACCAAGAGTTTGCCCATTTTGTGGCATGACAGAGAAGAAAATGCTTGGTGGATTAGCTCAAAATAACATAGCTTGCATGATTTATTTGCTTGAGTGACTAGAGGGGCTTGATTTTGGATTGTATGCTTGGATGCTTGGCATTGGCATGTACGCTTGGCTTGGGCTTGTATGCTTGGATACTTGGCATTGGCATGTACGCTTGGCTCGGGCTTGTATGCTTGGATGCTTAGTATTGGCATGTACGCTTGGCTTGGGCTTGTATGCTTGGATGCTTGGATGCTTGGCATTGGCATGTACGCTTGGCTTGGGCTTGTATGCTTGGATTTTTGGCATTGGCATGTATGCTTGGCTCGGGCTTGTTTGCTTGGATGCTTGGCGTTGGCATGTACGCTTGGCTTGGGCTTGTGTGCTTGGATGCTTGGCATTGGCATGTGCTGGAAGGATGTTTGAAATAGGGCAGGTGCTGGAAAATGTTTTGTTTGGCATGGAATAGGTGCTGGAAATTCTCTGCTTATGGAGTAGGTGCTGGAAGAACGTGACTTGGCTTGGCATGATTAGCTTGGATTTGCAATGAGGACGTGGATAATCTAATGGTTGAGTTGAATCAAGATATAGCTTGGTCTGGCATGAGGGTTCACTCTTCTGGCAACATGAATATAGAGCTTGAGCTATTTTCCAGAAGCACCTCGTACAACGCATCATTATCTTCCATGTTTTGCTTGGTTTGAATCTTCGTTACTGCAAGCATATTTTGGTTTACAACAGCTTGAATTCTTTGCAAGTTATGGCAAACTTGGAGGTCATAGTGGCATAATTGGGATTTCAAGGAGATATTGCAATGAATTCCTTCCTTAGCCCCCAAGTGCACCATAATCATCAGAAAAAGATTTGATTGGCATGAGCTGCAAAAATTCTTGCAATGTGGGCTTCGGAGCATTTGTTTGGGTCATTGCATGGCGTGATGAACTTTGGATATCCCTTTGTTGCAATGGTGACAATTTGGCATGATAGCATGACTTCTCCTCTGTGCTCCCAGCAGCCAGAAATGCCAAGTTCTCATTTTTATGATGACTGTGTTGCTTGAAAAGCTTGATCTTGTGATATCTGGTTTGGTTTGCTTGAAATGATTGCATCAAGTGAAGTGCTTGAGTTGCATGGTTTGTGTGGATTGATTCACAAATGCTTGTATTGATGCATGGTGGGTTGAAGAAGAGATACGGGTTTGAGAAAGCATAAGAGAGCTGGCCTGTTGTTTCCTTGACTGGCTTGGCATTCACATGGGCAAAATTTTGTTGCCCCTTCCTTTTGAATTTTTTATTATTTGCAAGCGGCTACTCTCTTTTCCTTTCATTTGGCATGGCATGCTTTATTTTCTCATTCTCTTCTTTCTCCTTCTTCTTCAAGACCCAAACCCGTGGGTATTGTGCACCAGTACATAAGTCATATTTCGGAAGCTCGGATCAGAAAACTTCCTTGATGAAAGTTGTTCATCTGCTCGAGTACTATAGCTTGTAAAATTTGTAGAATTTTTTGAATTTTTCTGATGCCTCAAAGTTGGTCTGCAACTTCTGCATTCATCCATGGCTGGTGAGTTTCTGCAGATTCTGCTTCTGCATGTGTCTTTAACTTATGATGCTCGGATGATTGCGCTTCCTTCACAAAATTTGCTCGAAGTTATGTTGTTTTATAACATATCCAAAGTTGCGGATCATCCACCCATTCTAATGATCTCTGCCTTCATTTTTCTGAAGCATGTTCATGAGTTGATGTTGATGCCTTTGGTGCATGCTTGTTTTCTATGCTTGAATGCTTGAGTTCCTCTGTATTTCCCAGCATTTGTGAACTATAAATTGAATTTTGAGGTTGAGCTTTTGATTTAGGATTCTAGTTTAGTGATAAACAAGAGTCATACAAGCTCACTTGGGTATGCATGCCAAGTGTTTGTCGAAATATCTCAAAGTAGCTTGCTGGCTGTTTTTGGAACTTTTGAAATATTTCTTTTCAAATCTGAGTTGGAGCTTTTGAGACATAAAAATGGACTTCTCAATGGTTATGTTGGAATTGGTATTACGTCACTTGAAAAAAAAATGAATTTTTTGGTGGAATTTCAAAGTAAGGGTTAAGCTGCTGGAGCTGTGCAGTTCTTGTTGCATGGGCTGTTTTAGGAGTCTGTTTGACATGCTTCCCTAGCTCGAAATGCAACGAAATTTTGGAAAAATGAAGCTTGATATGTCTAGTTCTAATCTGGAAAGTTTGGGATTTGTTGGTTGCAAGCTTGATTTATAGTGATTTTCTAAAAATGGGATGTTCTAGCTAGAATGGTTGGAAAGCTTTTGTGTAAGTTTTGCTTGGCATGCTGCTTTTTGTTGAGAATTTGGCATGTCCTTTCTGTTGGCATTGAGTGCTGATCTGAGTATTGCTAGAGCATGTTCTTGAGCAATATCGTCGTGAGAGCAAGATGTTGAAAGGTATTGTCGTAAGAGCATGAGTTCTTCAATTTTCTTGAAATGCCCGAATTTCTTGGAATGCTTGAATGAAATGAAATTTCTTGGCATGTGGATTGGTATCATGCCCTGTGAATTTTGTCAAATGCTTGATAGATGAGTTTGCTTGCACTTTGAGAAAATTATGCTTCCAGTGCCTCCCTTTGTGTATGAGTACCTTTCCAGCGTCTGATTTTGGCTAACATATTCTCTTGTTTAGAAGCTCCAGAGCATGAGAAAACATGAGAAGTCTAATTTTCTAGGATTTTGATAGCATGAAAGTGAGCTTTGGTTGCTTGCAACTTGTCTTTGGAAAAAAAATTATGCTTCAGTAGTGATTATGCTTCCGGCACCCCATTTCTGTGTATGAGTTCCCTTCCGGCACCTGATCTGGCGAATGTACTCTCTTGTTTCTTTTTCAGGCTTGATTGAGAGGTTCCAAAGCATGAGGAATGCCATCTTCTTACTGATTTGCTGGGAACTTGATAGAATAACGGTGAGTTTTTGGTTACTTTCACAGATGTAATGAGTTTGTTGAATTGTTGCAAGGATAAATTGAGCTTTGGGGGTTAAGGAGCATATACACTAGCATGATGTTTGAAATAGGGCAAGGGCTAAGAAGATTTGAAATAAAGCAAGTGCCAGAAATTCTTTGCTTGTAGAGTAGGAGCTGGAAGAATGTAAGAAAATATGCTTCTGGCACCTCTGTTTTTTTTTTTTTTTTTTTTTTTCACGAATACCTCTCCAGCATCTGTATCTTTTTTTAAGACTTGATTTAGAGGTTCCAAAGCATGAGAAGAACAAGCTAGTCGTTGAGGTCACCTCAAGTGTTCTTTTAGAGGTGCAATGAGGTTGTTTAATTGTTGTAAGGATGGATTGAAATCGGGTAGAGGCTAAGAAGGTTTGAAAATAAGGCAAGTGGTGGAAACAGTGATGAATGAATGTATATAGCTTGGACTTGGTTGAAGATGTGAATAATGTTGAATTACAGCTCTCGGAACCGAGGCATAGCTTGGTTTAGTATGAGAAACTTTAAAGTGCTTATGCTTGACTCTTTTTTTTTTCAAGTCATTTGGAACTGAATTTTGACTCCTCTTTTTTTTTTTTTGCAGATTCGCTTGGCAAGAAGCCCCCAAGTATTTTGGAGTTTGCATGTGTAGTTTGCTTCAATAGCATGAAAGATGGATTTGCCTAAGCCCCCAGCCCTTGTACAAGAGCTGTTTTGCTTGAGAATGGAGATCTAAGACACAAGAAAAAAAAGCACCTGTCAGTCATCCATGTTATGCTTGTTCTGCAAAGTAGATTGCCAACAAAAGGAAAAAAAAGAAAAAGAAAGAGGGAATGTTCTTATCTCTTTATTCTCTTTGATTTTTTTTGCTTCTAGCCTTCTTCTTCGGAGGCGTTGGTGAACATAACGGCCTGATCCCCAGCAGAATCGCCAATTTATGTGGGGGTCTTTTTGTTCCAGCAGCCTGACGAATGGGCTGGGCTGCTGTAAGGAGCGAAAATGGGTGAAATTACCCCCAGTGTCTGAGTTCAGAGATCAAGCCCCAAGAATGCTTCGAAAGGACAGTAAGGCCTTAGGAAACACCTTGGTTACCTTCACCAACAAAAATAACAACAGCTTACAGGTAAATTCTTGGCTTGGCATGAGGAACTTGTAGCATGGGAGCAAAATCGACATGAGTTTAGCACTGAAGAGAAAATTAAGTGTTCCTGGAGAAATATGGGTATCAAGAAAAGGGATTTTGAAGAGAGGTTTGGTTGGGAAATGAGGGAAGGAAAGGAAAAGATGGCTTGGGCGCTATTTCCGGCAGCTCGACAGTGACTCTGTCAAATGTCAGAATAGCATGACACAGGGGAAAGCTGAGGGAGGAGATGAACTAAGCACGAAAATTGCTGGGTTTTGCATGCAAGAGAGGAAGCTTGCTCTCTGGATGTGTGTCGTTCTTTGTTGGGTAGAAGAGGCCCTATTTATAGGCGCTGGAAGCCATCTGTTTCCAAGAAACCCTAATGACTTCCTTCCTGTTTTTCCAAGCTTTTCCCTTCCTTTCTCTCCTCATCCTTTCAATCATTTTCTTGTTGTGAAATTTACTCTGCTCCTCTGCATAAAATCAGGGATTTTGGGAGCTCAAGGCACCATTTTCCCGCGGCTGCCTCTATGAAGAATTCCTATTTTCATCCCTCTCCTTTTTCTTCTTTTCTCCTCTTTCCATGGCCAGATTTGATAAAGAAAAGAAATGGCTATGTATGCTAGTTCGAAAAGTGGCATCCTTCCCTCCGCACCAATATCCCTTGGTCCTTTGGATGTTGTAGCTTGGAACTTGTTCCTTCCTGCGCTGAAGCTCTACAGCTGCACTGTGCACGTGGTCCTCCAAGCTCCTTGCGCAGCTTTGTCCTCCAGCCAAGTGCTGGAGCTTTTGATATTTCTTATCCTAATTGTATGGGCCTTTCATGACAATAATTAAATAAATGGGCTACCCTTAAGTGTTGGGCCATCTTGATTGAGGCAATGGGCCATTCTTGGTTGGAGTAATGGGCTATTTTCTGGTTGAGCTATTTTGGTTGGAGTAATGGGCTATTTCAGTTGGGCTTTTTGGTTGGGATATTTTCTCTTTGTGCTCACCCACATGTTTGGCCCTAAGAAATGGGCATGAGTTCCGAGGCTCCCAAGCAACCCCGGGACTTCCATTTCTTAGCCCATCAATGGACCTCATGTCAACTTATTACCATCCATACCACAACCCACTCAAGCAAGCCCCAGGCATCTTGCGTGGCTTGGGCCCAGTTAAGCTTGTAGCATGGCGTGTTGTTTATTTGCTTGGCGTGGCGTGTGTGCAAGCGCATGTTACGAATTTTCGCATGCCCAAATCGGGTTTTTTCTCGGTAAGGTATTGCATTGGGCTGAGAATTTATTTGGGTCGAACCGTGACTTTTTTGGGGCTCAACACGATAAAAAGCACAATTTCACAAATATGAGGGATATTTGTGATAAAAAAATAAAAAATAAAAAAACAAAGTGGTGTGAACTTTGACCAAAAAAATAAAAGTACGGGTCGCAAGCAAAAAAGACCTGGACCACGTCGCCTTCAGAACAGAACGTCTTTACTCAATACCATCCCATCTTACAGACTCCACTATCTCTCTCTCTCTCTCTCTCTTCTGGGGCACTTATTCGCTAAGACTTGAATTCCGTAAATCAGGTTTTGATCTGACAAGTAAGTTCCTTCTTCCATATTTCTGTGTGTTAGTTGTAGATCAAGATTTTACCGTGACCCGTTTCTGTTTTTAAGAGGAATTGTGGGTTCTTGGTTTTGTTATTTAAATCTTTGACCCTTTTCGTATTCCTTTGTCTGGTTGCCGAGAAAATTAAAAGGAAACGATGGAAAGATGTGGTAGGAATGAAATTTTTTAAAACAGTGAACATTTTCTTTAATGTTCTTTTGTTTTGGTAGGTTAAGCATGTCAAAAACTCATCTAGGATTTGGAGTTAGTTACTGACTGGAACTTGTAGATATTTCAGGACTTGAATTTTACTTTGGGTTCGTTCGGTGTAGTTGACAATTACTATGTTCAGATTTAAGTAAACTATGCTTTATCGCGTATAAGCTAATCCTGTGTTTTGGTTTATTGTATTTGATGAATTTTTCTTACTTATATAATTTCTGTAGGTTACCACTGCATTTAGGTTCTGGTGATATTTCTCTTGTGCGTCTTCACGTGTTTGAAGTGATAATTCAGAGATGAGTCACAAAGGATTGATATATAGCTTTGTTGCAAAAGGAACTGTTGTTTTAGCTGAACACACGTCGTTCTCCGGAAACTTCAGTACCATTGCTGTTCAATGCTTACAGAAGTTACCATCTAGTAGCAGCAAGTACACATATGCGTGTGATAGCCACACCTTTAACTTCCTGCTTGACAATGGATTTGGTGGGGATTCTTTTAAGATTTGCAGTTAGATTGCTTTTTAGATTCTAATTACTGAATCTGTGGTTTAAACTTCTTATTTGGTTCGCAGTGTTTCTTGTTGTTGCGGATGAATTGGTTGGAAGGAGTATGCCTTTTGTGTTCCTTGAACGGGTGAAAGAAGATTTTAAGCAGTGTTATGGTTCAAATAATAAGATTGAAGGCCCACATCCTCTTGCTGATGATAATGAAGACGATGACCTATTTGAAGATCGATTTAGCATTGCATACAATCTTGACAGAGAATTTGGGTTTGTTTCTGCCTTTTGTTGTTTGAATCCAAATGTCTTCTATTTCATGTAGCATTACCACTAAATTTTGTGTTTTTTTTTTGACAGGCCAAGGCTTAAGGAGCACATGCAATATTGCATGGAGCATCCAGAAGAAATAAGTAAGCTTTCCAAATTGAAGGCCCAAATCACGGAGGTCAAAGGTGTGATGATGGACAATATTGAGAAGGTAAAAGATAATATAATCTTGGCTATGGAACTTTCTGAAGATATGGTTAATTTATGCATTTATTCATTGTTCCTTGCTTCTTCACTTGAGACTATGGGTTTCTTACAGAAATCTTGGGTCTTCATAAGAACGATACTGTGGTTGAATTTGTTTGTAGTACCATTCCATGTAGACATCCTTCCCTCCATTATTCTTTCGTCCCTACTTTCTCCCATATATTTCCCTTATATGTCTAACAGAAAATTTAAATAAAGAAAAACAGGAAAGGTTCCTAGTAACCACGAACTCTCCATCTTCCTAACTGCCCCCACTGGTTCTGCCCCACCCCATACCTTGCCCATCGCCTCACGGGCCCTGCCTCCTCGCCGATCACCCCACCCACCCAACCACAGCCCCGATGTCACCTGAGGCCACAACATTCAACAACCCCAATTACCCCCCAGTCCAGATCTCCCTCCATCACCTACCTGTCCTCTCTCTCTCTCTCTCTCTCTCTCTGTGTCCTTTCCTGAAGGGGACCGCCCCCATCCCCCAGCCACTATCCTCGCCCAAACCCATCACCATTGCCACCCAAATGGACCCCTAGGGGCCATCATCCTAGAAGCTTGGGAGAGGCATTCATATATATATATATATATATATATAGAGAGAGAGAGAGAGAGAGAGAGAGAGAGAGAGAGAGAGAGAGAGAGAGAGAGAGAGAGAGAGGGCTGCAGGGGAGAGGGAAGGGATATATGTGCAGTATTTTTAAAACTTCAAAATCAAAATATTTTTGGTATTTTAATAGATAATTTTTTTCCGCTCAAAATTTCAAAAAAGTTTCCCTTACTACTGGCAGCAATTAGATGGAATTCAAAAACAATTGACAGCCAGCCCCATATTGGCTATTTTGGTATAGTTCATTCCATTAATTTACTGAAGAAATCCTGGGAAATTTTCAATGTTGTGATAGTTCAGGTGGTGAAACAGAAATTTATTCTTTTCTTGTTAGACCATCCTATTTATTTTATTTATTGTATCTGCCTTTGTATCTTGAATGCTAGTCAGTAGCTCTTAACGTTTTCTACATCCTCAATAGGTCTGCGTATTTGGTTTGTTATTTATACTGACTTATCTAATATTTCCATCTGGCCCTCTTTTGGTTTAATGGTTATGATTAATAATGTTTTGTAGGTCCTAGCATATTCTGTTTCTAGTTTTACAATTTTGGCAGATTTTTTATTAAATTAAGCTATAGGTTGAATGTCCTAGAAGGGGTTAAAAGTGTGTCCAAACCTAGGTTACATATTCTTTTTTACATTGAATGACATTTTTCTATGTTTATATTATCCATAAAGAGTTTTAACCACAATTTAAATGTATGTGAGTGTTGTGTTTTTTGTTTTAAATGAAAAGATAAACCAATGCATGACTGTAGCCGATACCATGGTCACTTTTTGGTGTCATAGTTAATTAATATGATCCCCTCTTTACTGTATTGTCATAAAATTGTTAGAAGATGGTATTATCCATACCTCTTTACTGTATTGTCATAAAATTATTAGAAGATGATAAAATTGCAGAGCAGTCTCAATGCACATCCTCAGAAAACTCAACCTGGAAAGAAATTAAAAGAAAACATGAGTATCCAACCCATTCACTCTTAGCAGATCTCTTCCGTTCTTTTTCACCAGTCACAAGTGCTGTCGTCCTCATGTGATCATTAAGACAACCTCATGTTGTCCAAAAGGGATGGTGTGTGCTTAGCATATGTTACAGGTGCCTTTTGTCATAAAATTAGACCTGATAAAAAACGCCCTAATTGATCATTGTTCTGAATTTAAAGTGGTGACAATACTTTCCCATTGAAGGTTTGGCTCTTTTGAAATAGAGTATGAATAAATTATTGCTTGTCAGTGTTGGAACGTTGAGGTAAATTGGGTATTATTTCTGGAGATGTATTATGTGTGTATAAAGGGGAGATGTATTATGTGCGTATAAAGGGATGGGTAGTTAGTGGATAACTTGCTTCTTTCATGTGCAGCTCCTTGTGACCTGTTGTTTTCTTGTACGTTTGCTATCTCTCGATATCATCTTATTTATGCTCACGTCTGATGTAGGATATGAGTGAATTGAGTATTTAGGTAGTTTAGCGGAAGCGAAAACAATGGAAAACAGAAAATAGAACAAAAGGGATAGGTCTGGAATCACTCCAGGGGTTTGGCTTCACACCAAGTAGTCTCCAATCTCTGGAAAATAAGCTTTTCTTTATATCTCAACAACTCCCTAATGAATTACATAGACGGGGTATTTATAATAATTTAACCCTAGAGTGAAAAGGAAAATTAAACTTATTCTAGGAAGGAAATCCTAATCCAAATAAAATAGGAAACTTAGAAATCCTACTGAAATCTGGAAACACTAAAAATCCTAATAAAATCTGGAAAACTTAGAGAACCTAGGAACTAACAAATAAATTAGGAAACTAATTAATAATTCCCTCTTCCATCTCTTTCGTTTGTAAACCCTAATGGGTTTGACAAAGATGTCCTCATCAAAAATCTGGAAAACTTAGAGAACCTAGGAACTAACAAATAGATTAGGAAACTAATTAATAATTCCCTCTTCCATCTCTTTCGTTTGTAAACCCTAATGGGTTTGACAAAGATGTCCTCATCAATTCTCCCTGGCTGAGAAGAACTTGACTCCGGCGAGTTAGAATTGTAGTAACATTCCTGGAAGTCGGAATCAGCGTGCAAACATATAGACTCATCCTCTGCCTCCCTCCTGAATTTGATAAAATCAGTGAGTTGTAGGAATGCCGACTGATCAGTTACACTTTTCCCTCCTTTGCTGAACGGTGATTCGATCAATGGGCAACTTACTAGTGTCATCATAGGATGAAAAATCTTACCAGATTCAACCTTAATGTCGACAACACTAGCAAGAAGTTCAGGCTTACACACTTCTTCCTTAAAATCACCTAGACCAGCAGCTTCTACTTGAATCTACATGGTATTGTCTTGAAAATTTTCTCCTTGTTTCCAATCATCAATGGATTGACGTTCTTGAGACTCCTTTGAACAAATATTGATCACGTCAAACTTATCCACATAACGGTGCTTGGATGCTTCTAGTTTTGCAAGACGATGCTCCATGAGTCTGAATCGTTCTTCGGAATCTGCCACTTGCTTTGTTAGAGTTTCCAGCATATGAACAATCCGTTCGTAGGCCTTTGCTGGCATGATTGTCTTACCAACCGTAGTTGGAGCCATACAGTCGACATACAACGCGCAGAAAAAGAGATTTGAAAATTTTGAACCCAAGGAAAACGAAAACCAGGCTCTGATACCAAATTTGATGTAGGATATGGGTGAATTGAGTATTTAGGTAGTTTAGCGGAAGCAAAAACAATGGAAAACAGAAAATAGAACAAAAGGGATAGGTCTGGAATCACTCCAGGGGTTTGGCTTCACACCAAGTAGTCTCCAATCTCTGGAAAATAAGCTTTTCTTTATATCTCAACAACTCAACTCCCTAATGAATTACATAGACGGGGTATTTATAATAATTTAACCCTAGAGTGAAAAGGAAAATTAAACTTATTCTAGGAAGGAAATCCTAATTCAAATAAAATAGGAAACTTAGAAATCCTACTGAAATCTGGAAACACTAAAAATCCTAATAAAATCTGGAAAACTTAGAGAACCTAGGAACTAACAAATAGATTAGGAAACTAATTAATAATTCCCTCTTCCATCTCTTTCGTTTGTAAACCCTAATGGGTTTGACAAAGATGTCCTCTTCAACGTCTGTGATTGAATTTTTGTGTGGAGCTGGAGATGAGTAGGGGAAATATAGTTATGTGCTTGGACAGAAGTTTCTATATGCTTTATGTGGTGCAAGTGGACTAATTTAATAAGTGCCTTAGAATATATTAAACTTCCACTTTATTGAGATTAGATATTGATTTTTGTTTATTAACCTTTTTGCAGCTTTCTTTTTTACTGCTCATCTTCTTCCATTTCTTTTGATTAAGTTTGTGTATGCATCAAATATTTAAGTTCGACCCTAAACCCTAATGAATTGAGTTCGACCTTTATTAGCTTAAACCCTGAACTTAAACCTGAAACCCTAAGCCCTAAACTCTAGACATTTATTAGCTTTGGAACAATTTGGAAAGTATCATGATTACGAAGTTATTTTTCATCATTAGGGAGTGAAGAAAAACAATCAACTGGGTTGGTTGTTCCATAAGCATTGTAGACTTACAATCTTTGGTAATATAGAGAAAAATGTGTGTATAGCAAATCTTATTCATCTGGACTGTATGATGCAGGACGCGTAGGACCTAAATTTATTAGTTTCCTAATGTATTTGTTAGTTTCCTAGATTCTCTAGTTTTCCAAATTCTATTAGGATTTCTACTTTTCCAGATTTCTAGTTTTAAGTTTCCTATTTTATTTGGGTTATGATTTCTGTTTAAGCAAGGGATTTTTATCCTATTATGTCTAGGTTTTAGTTTGCTATAAATACCCCCATGTAGTTCTTTAAAATTCAGATTTGGATATTGAGTAAACCTTCTCTTAAAACTATGTGATTTCTGTTCTTCCTTCTCGGTTCTCTGATTTCGGTCCTTTCTTTCGTCCCTTCGATCTATATTTTCGTCTCCTCAACCTCTGATATTCTTCTTGTTCTACTGTTCTGCCCTTTCTTTCGTCTTTTCGATCTATATTTTCGTCTCCTCGATCTCTTATATTCTTCTATGTTCTATTGTTTGAGTGCTTAATCTAATACCTACGGGCTGTTCTACATCACTGTATGGTCTAATATGCTAGGATTCATCTATATGCGACTAAAGATTTTTATGGCCAGATGGAGCGATGTGGCTCATGGGAGTCTGGATGGTGTTGGGGAATTAGTTATCCCAAAAACAAGATGATGAGCAAACTTATTATCATGAGATGCTGGCCTGTATTGATTCTCAGCCTGCATCCATGTTATTCCTGAAAAGTTGAAAGATGTCTTATATGATAATTATTGCCCTTCAATTTGAATTAAGGGCATTAAGGGGTGGTAAGAAAAGTGAGTATAGTAATCAGACTAGTTTGGGATGTACTCTACGGCCTGAATATTATAAGTGCTCAAATGCTGAAAACAGAGTGGGAGGGGATGCTAAAAACGACTGAAAATATTTGTTCCCTGGTGGTTGGATGTAAGCATTATTTCACTTTGATACAAGAAAATATTTGTTCTCTGGCCCACTAGTGCTTTCATTGAAAGAAAATAAGTTGCTTTGTTTTTACCATTTGTGTTTCCATATTGTAAAGCATCCAAGGCATGAGAAGGTTCATTGGGAATGGATTCAGTAAACCCCGTCTCTTTTTTGGTGGCAGGTTTTGGATCGTGGGGAGAAAATTGAACTTCTGGTGGACAAAACAGAAAACCTGCAGTTCCAGGTACATGCCATCACTTACCTGGTTGTATAATTTGAAACTGATTTTGAACTTATAAGGAGTTTGTAGTTGATGTGCTTCTGGGGGTATTTGTATTGTATACAGGCTGACAGCTTCCAGAGGCAAGGAAGGCAACTGCGACGTAAGATGTGGCTGCAAAGTCTCCAAATGAAACTAATGATTGGAGGAGGAATCCTTATCCTGATCATCATACTATGGCTAATTGCCTGCGGAGGTTTCAAATGTTAAGGTGCTACGCAACACAAAATCTTCAAGTAGTGGCCATTCTCCGCTTGGTGTACAAAATGTTATTGTTCTTGTATATGTAAACTTCTGCATTACTCAAGAACCTCTTCTACCATGTAATTAACCTCTGCTACCTGCTCGTTCCGTTACTCAGTTGTTAATTTTAAGGATATTGTTGTTTACTTGGCACATAATTTGTCTCCCTGAAGTAGTCAGTACTTATGAGCAACTGTTAATTGTTATGAAAATGTGAGAATTGTTTTTGGCTTTTACTTTAGGAAAAAGGCTTTTTACAGGTTTATGAAATTGTCACGAATGGTCCTTTTAAGTATTTTTTTTCTGTGACATTAATAGTCCTTAAGGTTACCCTCTACACATCCAAATTGTCCCTATCGTTAGAAATTTTAAATTGCTGACGTTGGAGGTAAGTGAAACTCACTTGTCCAATTCATTCTAGTTTTTCAAATTCTAGTAAGATATCTAAGTTTCCTATTTATTTGGGTTAGGATTTCTGTTTTAGCTAGGGATTTTTATCCTGTTGTCTCCGTGTCTTAGTTTGCTATAAATACCCCATGTAGTTCTTTAAACTTCAGATTTGGATATTGAATAAACCCTCTCTTAAAACTCTCTGATTTCTGTCATTCCTTCTCGGTTCTCTAATTTCTCTCCTTTCTTTCATCCATTCGATCTAAATTTTCTTCTCCTCGATCCCCTATATTCTTCTTGTTTCTATTTTTTCGAGTGTTTAATCATACCCCTAGGGGTTGTGCCAAATCAATTGGTATTCAGAGCCTCTTGCTTCGCCACGGTTCCTCTGCTTACTTGACTGTGCTTGTTGTCATGGCTCCCAATATAAACGTTGCCAATTTGGCTGGACAACATTAGGAGTTCGAGGTGAAAATTTCTGCAGATGTCACCAAATTGGAAGACCAGTTCACAAAGTTGATGGCTGATCGGAAGGCTGAATTCCAGACATCGTGGTCATCTATGTCCACCGACGTGGCCAAGTTACAAGCTTCAGTGACAATGCTCATCAACCACATCAAAGTATCGACTACTAAGCCATCCTCCACAACCACTGTTCTATTGACTACTAGTCCCCTTCTACTAGGATGTCTATGGTTCGGTTTGACTAATGTGCTGATATTTTAGAAAAATTAGTATATAGTGATAAAAAAAAAAGTTTAGTGACAAGGATATGGTAAAATGAGTATGGAATGGGTTCCTTTAAACTGAATGTGGATGCATCTCGAAAGTCGGTTTCTGGGAATATTGGTGGTGGGAGTATAATTTGTAATTCTAATGGGGACTGGGTTAGAGGTTTTACTGTTAATTTGGGGATATGCCAAATATTGGAAGCGGAGATTTGGGGCTTGTTCTTTGGTCTGAAACTTGCTGTGGACAAAAGTCTCTCTCATCTTACTATTGACATGGATTCGATTGTGGCTGTGCAATTGTTCAATATGCATGAGATAATCCTTTTCCACCCGTTGCTAGTTTGATCTCTAGCTGTAAGCAGCTAATGAGTCAAGTTCCTACTTGTAAGCTGCATCATATTTATCGGGAGAAAAACTGTGTAGCCGATTGCATTGCGAATTGGAGCTATAATGTGGATTTGGGAGTGTGCTATTTCGCCTCTGTGGCTATCTGGATTAGCTCATTGATTGATTGATGATATGTTAGGGGTCAGTAGAAGAGATATTTAGGCCATCTCCAACCATAGGTCATAAGCTAAATATAGCCCTAAAATAATGCAAAACCCATCTCCAGCCATGGGCTCAAAAAAAATTTGGCCAAATTTGGAGGGCCACATTTGGCCCTTTAGCCCTCCAACCAGGCTAATTGTAACCCAGCTTTGGCCTAGACCAAATTTTTTTGTAGGCCCCATGCATGTGCTTTTCAAGAATAGAAATTATCTAGTGTGAGCAAAAGCACGAAACATTTTGTGCAAATGCATATCGTACAGCCAATATGAAAGGTGTGCTGACATCATCGATGACATTAGCTAGCCGTTAGGATAATATTTTATTTTATTTTAAAATAGCCTTTTTAAAAGTTATCAACATATACGCGTCATATATGCAATATTGTCTCTAAATAGTAGTTTAATTAAATTAAACAATACATAGTTGTGGAATGTGTAAGTGCTGTACCACAGTTTTTCTTAAAATAATAAAATATAAAGAATCCTAAAATATAGCCCTGCATGGCTGGAGATGGAAAAATTTAGCCCTACACTATCTTTGAAAAATTAATATTTTGAAAGCCTAAATTTATAGCCCTAGACTACGTTTAGCCCTATGACTGGAGATAAACCTTAGTTCATTAAAAAAAAAAACTAAACAAAACTCTTCAATTTACGTTATCAACATGGTATATAACTTACTTAATATAAATAAATGAGATCCAAAATTTCACATTTCATTTTAATATCCATAGCATCAATTTTATTATATATTTTTGGAAGCCGGGGTTCAAATTTGAAATATCTTTCGACGTAGCTAAATTATTAATTAAACAAGCTGTTAACATATACAATTAACCAAGCATGACCAATTTTAGCCCAAAAACAAATTAATAACGTATGCGTAATAATATAGTTGGGCCCAAGAACGAATTAATAATGTACGCATGCAAGATCAACTGAGATAATTAATAGCAAAGAAGATTGATTTACTAGATAGATAGAACAAAAAATTGAACACAAATCAATCGACCGACCCACAACAGAACAAACAGGCATGGAAATGTCACATGACTACTTGCAAACAATCACTCAACCTTTAAATAATATCTACGTGGCAGCATAAACTTTCCCCCCTCCAATAATATCCAAACTTGAACTTAGACAAAAACGAGTGAGGTTTTAAGACTCATTATCTTCCCTCAATACACAAAGATCTCTCATCCGCATATCCACACTCTACTTTAGGTTTTACCTCTACATTCACATATCCTCCATCACTTCCTCCTCGTCCTCGTATTTACTTTCCTCTTTGACGGTCGCATTATGGTATTGCTGATACTTAGAGAAGAGATCATTCATGTTGCTCTCTGCTTCAGTGAATTCCATTTCATCCATTCCTTCGCCAGTATATTAGTGCAAGATGGCCTTCCTCCTGAACATGGCAGTAAATTGTTCGCTCACACGTCTAAACATTTCTTGGATGGAGGTCAAATTAACGATGAATGTGGATGCCATGGATAGCCCTCTGGCAGACTGTCACAAACGCTTAATTTCACATTGTTTGGTATCCACTCAACAAAGTAACGCTTGATTTCACATTGTTTGGTATCCACTCCACAAAGTAAGAAGAGTTCTTGTACTAAACATTGATAATTTGTTCGTCCACCTCTTTAGTGCTCATCTTTCCCCTGAACATGGCTGAGGCAGTGAGGCACCAACCATGCCTGGGATCTGCAGCGCGCATCATGTTCTTGGAATCCCACATCTGTTGGGTCAATTATGGGGCTGTTAGAGCTCGGTATTGCAAATCCAACCATGAAGAAGTGGAGACTAGGAATTGGTGTGCCATGACATGGCATGCTTTGCCATATTCAAGGCAAGCCAGGTTATTTAAGGCATGACGAGCGAGGGTATGTGAGGCTTGGCTTGCCATGGTATGGCATGCTTTGCCATATTCAACGCAAGCTTGACTATTTAAGGCTTGTCGAGGGAGGCTATGTGAGGATTGGCGTGCCATGACATGGCATGCTTTGCCATATTCAAATCAAGCGAAGATATTTGAGGCTTGTCGAGTGAGGCTATGCAAGGCGTGCCATGGGTGACATGCTTTGCCATATTCAAAGCAAGCGAGGGTATTTGAGGCTTAGGCTATGTGAGGCTTGGCATGCCATGTCATGGCATGGTTTGTCATATTCAACGCAAGGTTGGCTATTTGAGGCTTGTAGAACGAGGCTATGTGAGGCGTTTTGAGGCTTGTCGAGTGAGGCTATGTAAGACTTGGCGTGCCATGGCGTGGCCTTCTTTGCCATATTCAAGGCAAGTGAGGCTATTTGAGGCTTGTCGAGTGAGGCTACGTGAGGCTTGGCTTGTCATGGCATGCTCATGCTTTGCCATATTATTGGTAAGTGAGGATATTTTAGTGTTGTCGAGCGAGGCTATGTGAGGCTTGGCGTTACATGGCATGGGATGCTTTACCATAGTCAAGGCACGTGGTGCTATTTGAGGCTTGTCGAGAGTGGCAATGTGAGGCATGACTTGCAATATTTGATGCAAGCGAGGGTATTTGAGGGTTGTCGAGCGAGGCTATACAAGGCTTGGCATTGTATGGCATGGCATGCTTTTCCATATTCAAAGCAAGTGAGGCTATTTGAGGCTTTTCGAGTGAGGCTATGGAAGGCGTGCCACGAGTGGCATGCTTTGCCATATTCAAGGCAAGCGAGGCTATTTGGGGTTTGTCAAGAGAGGCTATTTGGGGCTTGTCGAGGGAGGCTATGTGAGGCTTGGTGTGTCATGGGTGGCATGCTTTGCTATATTCAAGGCAACCGAGGCTATTTGAGGCTTGTCGAGCAAGGCTATGTGAAGCTTGGGGTGGAATGGCATGACATGCTTGCCATATTCAAGGCAAACTTAGCTATTTGAGGCTTGTCAAGTGAGGCTATGTGAGTCTTGGCATGCTTTGCCATATTCAACGCAAGCTTGGCTATTTGTGGCTTGTCGAGCGAGACTATGTGAGGTTTGGCGTACCATGGCATGGCCTTCTTTGCCATATTAAAGGCTAGCTTGGCTTTTTCAGGTTTGTCAAGCGAGGCTATGTGAGGCTTGTCGTGCCATGGCATGACATGCTTCGCCATATTCAAGGCAAGCAAGCCTATTTGAGGCTTTTCGAGCAAGACTGTTTGAGGCTTGGCATGTCATGACATGTCATGCTTTGCCATATTCTTAGTAAACGAGGATCTTTTAGGTTTGTCGAGTAGGGCTATCTAAGGCTTGGCATGCCATGGTATGGCATGCTTGGCTATTTAAACCTTGTCGAGGGAGGCTATGTGAGGCTTGGCGTGCCATGGCATGGCCATCTTTGCCATATTCAAGGCCAGATAGGCTATTTGAGGCGTATCGATCGAGGCTATGTGTGCTGGGGGTGACAGGGCAAGACATGCTTTGTCATATTCAAGGCAAGCGAGGCTATTTAAGGATTGTCGAATGAGCCTATGTGAGGCTTGGCGTGTCGTGTCATGGCATGGCATGCTTTGCTATATTATTAGCAAGTGAGGCTATTTGAGGCTTGTCGAGAGTGGCTATGTGAGGCATGACTAGCCATATTCACGGCAAGCTTGGTTATTTGAGGCTTGTCGAGTGAGGCTATGTGAGGCGTGGCGTGCCATGGCATGGCATGCTTTGCCATATTCAAAGCAAGCGAGGCTATTTGAGGCTTGTCATGTTTAAATGGATTTGGAAAATGGTTTTGGGTAGTAGTTTTATATAAAAAGGGTTTTATAACATATTCAGGAAATGTTTTCAAACCCACCATAGGTACCCTAGTTGTTGCCTTCAGAAATATTGTTGCCTTTCTGAATATTGGTTGCCTTTAGATATTATGATGTTCTGGGACATCCCAGTTGCCTTCGGAAATTAAAATGTCTTCGAACAACTTGGTTCTCTTCGGATAAGTCTACGCGCGTATGACATTGCCTGACGAGTCTCAAGGATGGCCGAACCGTGTGGTGCTAGGATTTTCATCTCGGGCTAACCTCTTGTCCCCCGATTATGCTAGGATTTGCGTCTTGGGCTGACCTCGTGTCTCCCGATTTTGCTAGGATTTACGTCTAGGATAGACCTCGTGTCCTCCAATTCTGCTAGGATTTGTGTCTCGGGCTGACCTCATGTCCCCGATTCTACTAGGATGTGCCACACATGTGGAGTGGATAGTTCCACAAGTGTAGTACTTGGAATTGACGGATTATATGGGGTACACCTAGGTGGAAAGTATTTTCAGTTTTGAGATGTTCTATATTGAATTTGATGATTTTATCTCCGGTTTATTAAATTTTAGTTTTAATGTTCATAGTTGATTTATCTCTTCACATTAGTTATGTATATATGGAATCTCGTCTTCTTGTACGAATATATATATACATTGGAAGTTTGAATGGTTTTCAAAACAGTTTTTAAACGGTGGGGTTAGTATGTTTGTATTATGTTTAATAACATTTATTTTTGTCCACTCACATCTTTACTATTTTGCGCCCCACAGGCAGTTGACGAGTACCATACCACCACTTGAGGGCATTTCTTCTTCTACTACTCTTCCAATTTTCCTCATGTAGGATTTCCTCATGTTGTTGTAGTTTCTCTTGTTGTAAACTTAACTTGACTAGATATGCTCTTATATAGCCCTGAATTGTTGTGAGGCCTGTGGGCATTCGAATTACTTGGTTTAGTTTGTGGACTTGTCTTGTGCTTGCTGAACATTTGGGTTTTAAACTACGCTTTTATAGGTGTTGTTGTTGGACTGAGCCTTTTTCAGGGGAGACTCTGCCAATTTTCTGGTAGGAGTCTAATCCTAAGGCGGTTTTAATTTCCTTTAGTTTCGTTTTAAGAAGGGTAAGTTGGCAATTTGGGCCCGACATCTACCAGGTGTCAGATAGGTGCAGGGTTCGTCACGAGTTCCAAGGGGGAATTCAGGGCGGATTTTGTCATCAATAAATCTCTCCACCATGTCAGAAAAAATGCTCATCATGCAACGCTAAAAAGTGGCGGGAGCATTACATAACCCAAAAGGCATACGACGATAGGCAAAAGTGCCAAATGGACATGTGAATGCCATGTTTTCTTAGTCTTCAAGCGCGATAGGGATTTGATTATACCCTAAGTATCCATCTAGAAAATAGTAATAAGCGTGCCCAACAAGTCTTTCCAGCATCTCATCAATAAAAGACAGTGAGAAGTGATCTTTTCTAGTTGTAGAATTCAATTTCCTGTAATCTATGCAGACTCTCCATCCTGTAACAGTTCTTGTCAGGACTAACTCATTATTTTCATTTTTTACAACAATCATCCCTCAATTTTGCAGTTTTATGTTTTTGCAAAACCAGCAACACTTTTTCTTCTTCAGTTTCACTCAAATTTGCATCAATAATAACTGGTAAAGTTTAAGAAGTTCCCAAATAAGCATACCTCAAATGCATTGGCAATGGTTTCAAAGTGAATGTAGGTGCAGAAATCACAGAAGGTGCAGCCTTAGGAGGTGCCACTCCTAGTGGTTCAAACTGATTCCTTTGCCCTCGGGTTGTACGGTTGTGATGCATCCAAATACAAGGCATATTCAACAACCATTGGGTTGTCATCTTGGGAGGTAGCGGCGTGGACCAATGTAGATTCCAATGGATGGCTCGGATTCTCCTTTTCAAATGTGTCTGAACCAATTTCATCAACTAATTCCATGCGAAAACAATCCTCCGCTTCTCTTGGAAGTTTCATTGCTTCAAAAACTTTGAATGTCGCTTTTTCATTCCCAACTATCAAAGTTAGCAACCCTTCTTCTACGTCAATCTGAGTGCATGAAGTAATCAGGAATGGGTGGCCCAAAATTAGCTGTGTTAGAATCTTCATCCATATCCAAAACCAAAAAATCCGCTGGAAATATGAGTGTATCAACCTTTACTAGAGCATCTTCAATAATTTCATATGGATATGTGATTGACCTCTCCACCATCTGCAAAGAAACAGTAGTGGGTTTAATTTCACCAATACTGTGGGAGCGATTTTCGTCCCACAAGAATATTCGATCAATTATTCCCCTTTCTTCTTCGTTGTCTCTTTCTCCTTGCAAAATAGATTGGAATAATAGGACCACACCCCGGGGGGGGGGGGGGGGGGGGGTGTCCAAAGGCCCTCCGATGCTTAAGTTAGTTTGATTGATTCGTAGAGAAACAATAGCTAAAAAGGGTACGGAGCTCTCGTGGGGAGAACTGGGTGGCCGGGGCCATGTGCGGTGGCTGGAGCCTTGTGTGAGAGAGAAAGAGTTTTGGAGGCTAGGGTTTGTGAGAGGGAATTTTTGCAAAGTTTCATATAGGATTTTAGACGTACCTCAACCCTTGTGCGTAGCCATCTATTTATAGGAGCCTCAGAGGCTAGGCTTTCATAAGAATAATTCCACAGATGAAAAGGAATTATTCTTCCCTGATTTGGCGAGATTGGTGTAATTAATTATTTGATTAATCAAATCCCTAATTAAGGCAAGAATCAAATCAATCCCAATTAAATCAGGTAACTCCCAATTAAATCGAGTAACTCCCAATTAGGTCAAATAATTCCCAAATTGATTGGCTTAATTATTTGACTAAGGATCTGAGATATTTTGCTTCCACAAATGCCCCCCAACTTCGGCATGGTGCGTGGTGGCATGGAGGATGTTTGAATTAACTATTGGGTTGTCCAGCTGTAATTGGGCTTCCTTTTGTGACTTGGGCTCCTGAGTGGAGGAGGTCTTTGACTTGCTAATCTTTTGACAGTATGAGTGAAGGCCATCATGTGTGGCACACGAACGTGCTAGAAGTCATCGCCAGATAGGAAGAGGAGGTCGGCAACGGTCCGCTCGTTCCTCTCACCTACTGTGATGGTAAGTTGTACCCCTTTGATCTGCCATAGGTATCCCAGGAATCGACCGGACGATACATCGAACGTGCATTTACTTGGATTCAGCTTCATGCGATACTGGCGGAGCAGGCTGAATGCCTCAGTGAGATTTTTGAGGTGGTCTGCGCGCTCAGGGGCTTTCACCAGCATGTCGTCCACTTAGACTTCCATAGTTTTGCCAATCTGCTCCTTGAAAATTTTATTCACGAGCCTTTGGTAGGTTGCTCCGACATTCTTCAGCCCAAAGGGCATGACCTTGAAGCAGTAGGTCCCTCTCTCGATAATGAAAGAAGTCTTCGCCTTGTCATCCTCGTGCATTAGGATTTGATTATAGCCGGAGTAGGCGTCCCTGAAGCTGAGCAGTTGATTGCCGGAAGTTGAATCCACGATTCTCGGCAATGGGAAGTTGTCTTTAGGGCATGCTTTGTTGAGGTCGGTGTAATCGATGCAAACTCTCCATATGCCCTTTCCTTGTTTCGCCACCAGAACAACATTGGCTAGCCACTCTGAGTAGGAGACCTCTTTGATGAAGTCGACAGCTAGGAGCTTGTCGATCTAGGCTTTAATGATTGTGACTCGCTTGGGAGCAAAGTTGCGTGTCTTCTGCCCCACTAGCTTGTTTGCGGGGTTGACAAGGAGTCGGTGGCCGATGATGTTTGGGTCGATGACAGGCATGTCAGATGGCGAGCAGATCTGCGCTTTTCTGTCTGGCTGGTCAGGATCGGGTGTTTAGCTTATTGTTTGTGCCTGATAAATCACGGTCGTACAATAACCGAAGGGGTTTTCCCCCCTCGGCCTCAGCACCTATTCACGATCCAAAACGCGGCGCTTTTGCCTTCCTCAAAACAAAGGGAAAGTTGCGAAGGCATAGTCATCTCGACCTTACAACCACGGTATTGTCAGGCCGAGGCCGAAGGGCGAAGGGGACACGGCCGAAGATATTAAGAGTCAAATCATCACATGGCAGCAGGGTCCCACGCTTCATTTAATGAAGTAACGCCTCTGACTAGCAAACCCACTAGCCGCAAAAGGGAATTTAATGCACGAGGGAAGAAGGGAAGTGACTAAAGTCAGGATTTGGTGATAGAAATAAGAGTGGTTAGGCGCCAACATACTTACAAATATTCTTACAAATTGAGGTCAGATCACCAACCACCAAACAAGGGCATTAAATGCGTCCCCACGGCCAGAAGCGCAGAACCTACGATCAGGGCGGCGGCCGAGTTTTACCAGGATTCATGGGGTCACACCACCATGCTTCACGATCCCAAATGTCGATTGGACTACCCACTTGCTCTGATCAGGCTCCACCATGCAGATTTTCAGCCTCGATTACTCCTCCAAGAGCTCTTCCTATAAATACCAAGTTCAAGCTACATTCAAAGGGTTCAAACACCAAACCAAAGCCTCCCACGGAGCAAATTATATTTTCCTGTAATGCACTTTCAATATCTTTACTTGCTTTCCTAGGAGTAGTGTTAGATTGTTGATAAGTCCATAAATATACTCATTTATGTACTCTCTTTACTTAGGCTTTGTAGAAGAATTAGATTTAAAAAGGGCTTATTACTTCACTTTTCTGATTTTCAGCTTTTCTGCGCTCTTAGAAGGTTTTTAAGGGAAAATCAACTTTTCGGAGGAATTTTAGTGCAAGGTCAATTGGAGATGAAAGCTAATACCTTGAAGTTCAATCTGTGATTTTTCCAGAATTTTCTACCGAGCCAATTGGTACAGTATTACAAGTAAAGTTAGCCCACGTGCAGACAGGACAGTTTCGTACATGTTACGTGAATATGAAGAAACGGAAGCCTTCCCGAATTTTCCAAGTTACGTGCTATATATGGTTGGAAAGATAAGACATTTATATTTCTAAAATATATTTTTCCTGAGTTTTCTAGAAGGCCGAAGATCCCCATATCGTGTGACAATTGGGCTGAGCTGTATTTCCCTGTGGAGTTAGGAATTGTGATCTTTACTTTCCTATTTGGATTCCTTGTTTACCAAGACTTCTTGGACGACTTTTCAGTAAATTTTAGGGTTTAGGACTTTGATTTAAGTCATATAAAAGGCCAGCCAAGGCCCCATACAGAGGATTCACGTCCAAAGGAGATCAATCGCGCAAGAGGAAAAAGCTGCCAGCGAGTTCTTTCTTTTCCTTTCTTCTTTTAATTTTCAGTTCTTATGTATTTATTTTTGAGTTCATCCCAGAACATGAGTAACTAATTTCTTGTTAGTTAGGGCTTAATCTTGAAGCCCTAAACATGATTTCAATTCTATAAACAAGTTTGAATGGAATTTTCAGTTTCTACAAGCGTGATGATTTCGGTTTCTCTATAATATGTGAATTCTGATATTTTGTTTCTTTGAGTAGCTAACTTTGAAGCATGTATCGGAATTAAATTGTTGTAGAACATAGGTCAATTGCCATATTGAATGTGTTCTTGTCTGCAACGAATAATTGGGTTAAGAACTAGTTATGAGAAATCGACTCTTGAATTCCTAATAACAAATGCCATGTTTTAGGGTTTTTGTGACACTCATATTCTCTTTGATCTTAATGGATTCTTGATTGTTAAATTGAGTAAATGCCATACTGGATTTCAATTAAGAATACACGTATTGATGTAAATGCCATACACTTTACATACACTTAAGAGAGAATCATACAACTCGAGTCAAATGCCATGATCTTGTTGTGAGTGTCGTCATCATATGCTTGCTAGAAATTGATTATCTATTGTTGTTTATGGATTGATTGATTGTTTGGAGGTGGATAGTGAGTCCTAGCTATTGTTCTTGATTGATTTTAAACTAATTTCTCTTAAACTCTAATTTAAATTCTGTTTTGTTTTCTTTTATTTACAAAATCAAATCAAAACCCCCTTGGTGTTGGCGTGTGTGTGGAAGTCCTTGTGATTTCAATCTTTATTTTGTTTTCGTGTTTAATTGTGTTCTAGTTTTCTTTGTGTGACATTGATAAACATCTCTTTAGATTACAATCTCTGTGGGAATGACCCTTGCTTGCTTACTATATGTTGCATTCCTAAGAGGACACAAATTAATGTGCAAACAACCAATTAAAAATACCCGCAAGTGCACGAGTCTATTGAAGTATAGATTATACAAGTACGGGGTCGATCCCACGAAGAACTTGTCGGCTTCCTATAAGTTCTAATTTGTGTACGTAAAGAACACTTAATTGACACACCACAAATGCACAAATACAAAATGGAAACTAAAAATGAGTAAAGAAGTGTAAAAGAAATGAAACAACACAAGAAAACTAAACAAAAACACAAACAGCATTTTCTATCACCCTTTTATCACCCATTTATCACCTATGAACAGTGCTAAAGCGACCGGTCGTCAGGTAAAAGCGACCGGTAGTTTTTGGGCAGATTCGAAACTCAAAATTTGTCTTGAAAAGCGACCGGTCGTCAGGTAAAAGCGACCGGTCGTTTTTGGGCAGATTCGTTTTCTCTGTTTTTCAGTTTCGACCTCTGTCCAGTGTTTTGCCTATAACGTTCCAATCGTATGTCCAAAATTCACGTTCTTTATACGGTTGGATTCAGCACAGAAAATGCAAGAACACAACGCGGACCAAAAGTCCAAAACAATTACGGAAACAAATAAAATTCAGTATCAAAGACACACCACGTGTCGAACTCACAACTCACACACACATTGGGGGGGGGGGTTTTGATTTGTTTCAAGTGATCTATTTCTATTGCATGAAAGTAAATGGACTTTGAATTTAAATGAGAAAGGCAGAGATGAATTATCGAATTGTGAAATTAAAATGTAACAAACACTAGGGTTTCGGAATCCACCCTAAACAATTCTACCTATGTTCATAAATACTCAAGTGATGAACTCTAAACGTGTTGATGAAGATGTTCGCAATCAAGACCATGGTTCGTGGCTCAAGACGCATTGATTCTCTCTAATGTATGTAAAGTGCATGGTTCGTGCTACAATACTTGTGCCCTCCCCATAACCGAACCTAGGTATGGTTCGTACTTCGATTCAATTACAAGGAGAACCCATTAAGTTCAAAGAGAATATGAACATCACAAGAATCCTAATAGCATGGTGTTTACATTAGGTATTCAAGAAACCAATTCACATGGATGATTCTTACTTCATCCATTTATTGCTTAGGATAACATGAAGATACACATAATCCCAACAATCTCAAGAAGCATGCTTTCAAAGATGGCCAACCAAGGAAAAACACACATCAAGGATAGATTAATTTGGTGAATTGGAATTCATCAACAATATCTAGAAATTCATACACTCAAGTATCAAAACATTAAGGTAATCATGTTTAGGGCTTCAACCTAAGCCCTAGCTATGGAGTTTAGTTGCTCATACTTATTTCAAATACAAACTCAAAATGAAATTAGAAAGAGTTTACAGATTTTCAGAAAATGATGAAAGCTTCAAGATCATCAATGGTGGAAGTCTTCTTCTCCACTTTTCTTGGCTGCACCTTGGCTTTCTCCTAGCTCCAAATCTCCAAAATCTGCTCTCTAGTTGTCTGGAATGATAGAATCCTCTTCTCTCTCGTTTCAAGCTTCCCCCAAATCAGATTGCACCTTTGACTTCTCTTCCCTCTCTCCTCCTTTCCAGCTTTTACCTTTTAATATTAAACTACCACCTTTGATAAAGCCTTAGCCCATTGTCCCCTTGCCATGATGAAGTTTTGTCCTCAATAAGATGCCAATTGCTTCAGAAAATATCTCAAAGCTAAGGTAACTTCTTGTTACCAAGAGTTATGGTAACAAGAAAATCAAGATAACACAAAGGAGGTAAAAGCTGGACAATTCCGGATTTCCAGAGCTGTGGTAACATGTTGGATTGGATGGATAGGCAATACTTGTCCAATGGAGCTCAAATTTGGATATGTTGTAATTAACATCCATTGGAACAAGTCTCATGAAGATCATGACCTCATCCGAGCACCAGAGCATGTTGATCCCAGGCCAAGAAGTTGACCTACGAAAATGAACAAAAACAGAATTTATAACCAATAATGCACTTTTAGCTCATTTTCATTCCAACCAAGGTAAAATCTAAGAAAACACAAAAAGGAAGTAAAAAGCTATAAAATGTCAAGAACTAACTCAAAATAGTGGGTGAATAACATGAAAAATCATGTGTAAAAATGAACTGAACAAACTTCCCAAACTTATCTTTTGCTAGTCCTCGAGCAAAACAGAAACTAAAACAAGACTCGAAACAAACTTTCCGAACACTTTCCAAAGAGAGAGCGACTCATGCAAACGACTCAAAAGTTTTCACAAGAAAAACTCAGTTTACACATTATTCACAAGGCGGCAAAATTCATAACACAACATGCTCAAGTGTAGTAGTGTGATGGCCAAATGAAACTCATTCTCCAATTTCAGTTTTTACACAACTTCAAAAATCATTCCAAGCACAAATGTAACTTCAAATCTCACCAAAGTTGTCCTCTCACAAATGAATCACTCGGAAGAGGGGTACAATGCAACACTCAATAGTAAGTATGAGAATAGAGTTAAACCACACGGGACTTAACTCAAAATAGAAGGATGAAGAACATGCATAACTATGATCTCAAGAAGGATGCCAAACACTTAAAAGCCGAAAAATGTGTGCAAATCAACCACATGACATTTAGGATCAATTTAGGTCTTTATTATAGGTTGTAATGGGGCTAAGGGTGTAAGGTAAGTGAGAAATGAAGGGAATGGATACAACAAAGTCCAAGGAACTCACAATGTAAGAGCATATAATCGTTGACTAAAAGACTTTGAAACATCACGCTTGAGATTTTCACTCATTTTTTTTTTGGTGATCAAATAGACCACAAAGCCTTATACCTCCACTAATTACGATTCACACTCCTTCCTTCCATTTGAACAACCAAGAAACATGGAATTGAATTTGAAACTATTGCCACTTAACCACGACTTTTCTCTTTTCTTTCACCCTTTTAGTGAAGTACTCTTTTTTTTTATATATATATATATATATATTTTTTTTTTAAGATTAATTTGAAAGTAATAACCCTTCCCAAACTTAGCATGAAAAACACATCTAAATTAAAGCTCACGAGTTCCTTAGAAAGGTAAATTCTTGTTTTTCAGGCTAAGGCTAGAAGTAATAACTGGTTACTTGAAAGAAAAGGCATACATATAGGCTCAAGGTGGTTAACAATGGAAAATCATGCTTAAGCATGCATAGGGTTAGCTTGAAAGGCACAAACGGTCCAAAGAGGGCCTTAATATCATTTCTCAAATGTCATGTAATCAAATTTCACAAGAATGGATGTCTTTTAAGTGTTCAACCAAGTCAATGAATAATGAGATCAAACAACAACTCGGATGACAAGAAAATAAGAATATGTGTACAACACTCATGAATTGAAGCACAAGGCTCAAAGCTCACATTATATGGTTATACAAGTCTAATTCATGCTTGATACAATTCTTTGGATCATGCAAGTCCCTCAACTAGAGAATTATGAAACAAATGGCAAGTGCGTGGAGGGTTTCAAACATATCATGCTAGAGCGATGCCATTTAGTGAATAACAATTTTTTATTTTATTTTTAAAGCATTTTCAATCAAGTCATTTAAACATTCATCACAATCTCATCATATATGTCCGGAAAGTGACTTAAGAACAAAAACAAAAAAAAACTCAAAACAGAAAAGAAAACAAAATAAAAGAAAGTAAGAATTTAAGTGAAACGAAAAAGACTTGCTATCCCTTCCCAAACTTAGAAACAAACATTGTCCTCAATGTTAAAGAATTCAGGCATCAACAACGTTATAACGAGAATTAAAGGGAATAAAGCAAGTAAATACAAGAACAAACACGAAAAACAACTACAACACGGTCGCAAAAACAAAAACAAAAACGAATCCAAACAGAAACAAATAAAACAGTAAGCCCTAACAACAGTCTTACACATGCAGAAATCCAACCCAAAGAAACGCACAAACCAAATGAAAGCCCAACCCAAACGAAAGCCCAAAAGCGAAGAAAGTAAATAAAACAAAGAAACCAAGTCAGAAGCACAAAGAGCGAGGACTCAGTAAAATAGAAAAAGTGGGCCCTAAAGTCTCGGCACCTGTGAGTCACGGGATACAAAGTGAGAGACGTGTCGACAAGCAGAGGTCTCTCTCACGGTCCCAAGCCAGAATTATTGGCTTCATAGGAAGGTGTGACGACTTTCGTTTCTCAAAAGCGCTGAAAGGCGGAACTGTAATTAAAGGGGTTGGGGACCAGGTGAGGTGACCTAAGGGGATAGGCCGTAAGGGCCGCGCAAAACGCAGAAGCGCAGTGGCTAGGGTTACGTAAAAACTAACTCTATAAAAGAAGAAGAGAAAGAGTTGGGGAAGAACACACAAACTCATAAACACACAAAAGAGAAAAGAAAGACAAAAGAAAGTAAGAGTTGAAATGGCGTCTTCCTACCCATTCTCGTTGGATCTCAACCTAGCTCCACCGACTCAGACTCGGGGCCAAGCAGTGGCACCAGTGTGGATGCCCTACTTTGCCTCCGCACGGGGGCACGTGACAGTGAACGACTCGATACTGTTGGACAACGATGTTGCCCTTGGAGTTGCTAGAAATCTAGTGACTCCCAAGGATATACGGGTGCTGGGAGCAAGGGATGACAACAGGGTCGTGAGCGATGCTCTGGCACTAAGCGTGCAAAGCACCGCAACAGTCGCAAGTGTGGGTCATCGCCTACTTGCGAAGTCCCATGAGGTGGAGGTGCTAAGAGGTCAGTTGGCGGCGGAGCGAAGTATGGTGGAAGAGTGCCAGAGTATTATTAAAAGTTTAAAAACAGAAAGGGCAAGGATACTAGAGGTGAATCGACACCAGCTGGAGGCGTTGCGGGAAGAGAACAAAAATCTCTCAAAGATGGTAAGTGTTTACGCCCATGACATGAGAAAGCAGCTGGAGGACATAGACCGACCGGGAAAACGCAAGAAAACAGATCGCGAGAGTAAGTACGCTCAAGCTAAGAGTGCGATCTTTGGGAGCTCGAGTGATGAGCCCCAAGAGGCTGTGCGTGAAGCCCCGGAAGAGGATAGCCATAGGGCTAAGCTCAAAGGTCCAATGGCCGAGACACCGAGCACTGTGAAAGAATAATTTCTAATGTATTATTGGTGTGCCTGTTTGTGTTGCCCTTTCCGTGTAAATGTTTTTTTTTTTTTTTTTTCAGAAATAAAAGAAATGAAGTTGCAAAAGAAAAAGAAGCACACTTCCCAAACAAAACAAAGACGACAGCCGAAAGGGAAAACACACTTCCCAAAATTAAAATAAAACAAAACAAAACACAAAGCACCAAAAAAAACATAAAACACCAGAAAACACGGAGGTAAAAGAAAATTAAAGTGAAAGTAGAAATGCTCCCTTCTAAATGCATGCGACCGCAAAATCCTCGTGAAGCGTAGGTATCGAGAGAAAATGGCAAACAGCTGGACCACAAATCTCTCATCAGCAGACGTCTATTTAAACCATGCCTCTGCAAGCGGAAGAGTACCCTGCATTTCTTTCTGCAAACTCAAGGAAAACCATCAAAAACATCCAAAAACAAAACAATGGCATTCTCATGCACTCACCTTGATGATCTCAACCTTGAGCTGTCACTAGCACCACCAAATTCCCAGATAAGGGCTCCTCCAACCCCTATCTTCCCAAACTCCTCATACCATCATGGTTCGGCCTCAAATTTCTCTGAGGTGGTGCCATGCAGGGCAGTATTGCCGGAAGGCATGTCTGTCAGCAGACTTACAGCTGCAGATCATCTGCATGTGGCACAGCGGTCAGACAGGATGGCAGTGGACAAGTCCCACAACTTGACCGTGCTCAACGCGGTCTCGGCCACTAATTTGGGTATGCGCCTAACGGCGAGAACACAAGAGTGCAGAGCACTGGCTGAGGAGGTGGCAGCCCTGAAAGCTCTGGTGGCGGACCTGCAGAAGCGGCTCTACAGCGCCAACCAGCATGTAGAGATGCTGCAGAAAAGGAACGAAGATCATGTAGAGCTGCTGCAGATTCTACAAGCAAGAACAGACAGAGGCAATTAGCAGAAGCCTCAGGTGGCGCAGAATGCAACAATGAACGTGTGATTAGGAATTTTATGTATGCATTTTCAAGTTTATAAATGTAATCACATGTTATGAAATGGAATAAGCATTTGAGCCAAAGTTCAGAGTGTGCAATCATGAAGCAATCTACTTCCCAAACTTACTAACAAAATAGAAACACAAACAAATAAAAGAAAGAAAGAGTAAGAAAAACAAAGAGAAAAAACAAGAAATTCGAAATTACCTTGGTTGGAAAATTGTAACCCTAACACAAAAATAAAATAAATAAAATTAAATAAAAGAAAGTTTGAGTCTAGAGAAACTCCACTTTGAAGCGATTAGGACGACAACAAACTTCTTCTATTCACCTTGGGTTGCCTCCCAAGAAGCGCTAAGTTTAAAGTCTTTTGCCGGACTTCCAACATACCATGGTCACTTAGGGGGTTTTGGCTCAATCGCCTCCTTGTGCCGAACATGAAGTTTCTTCAAATCTCTTTGCCATCTAATCAACCCATTTCGTATTCTTTTCTTTTTATGCGCATGAGTAGATTTCAAAAGCAATTTTAAGCGCTTTTCAATACGTGGATTAGATGGAGGAGGCACATATTTAGGATCGGGTGGCCTTCTCATTTGAGTAGAAGGAATGACATTGAACATATGATTGGTACTTGGAACATGGATGCTCAGCTTGTCTTCCTCTAGTACTTCAAAAATAGAATAAGACATTAGATTAATTGAAGCACCTAAATCAATTAAAGGTTTCTCAAACAATTTATCATCAATTATACAAGGAATTGTGAAACTTCCTGGATCTTGTAAATTGGGAGGAAGCTTCCTTTGCAAAACAGCAGAAACCTCTTCCGTTAATGCAACAGTTTCGTCATCTTTGAAGTTCCTCTTGTTGGTACAAAGATCCTCCAAGAGAGGAATGTTGACTTGCACCTTCCTACAAGTTTCCAATATGTCCTTGGCATGTTGAATTTTTTTGGAACTCATAAGCCTGTGAGGAAAAGGAGCACGTAAGATTTCTTCATCAGTAGGTTCACGACTTACCTTCTCCTTTCTTGCCCTTCTTGCAAGTTCATGCTTTGGGATCCATTCGGATGAAGAAGCTGCTTGTTTATCTTTCTCTTTGCTGCTTTCATGTGGGTATCATTCCTCTGCATGTGGGTATCATTCCTCTGCATGTGGGTGTCATTCCTCTGCATGATGAAATTATCTGTGTTTCTAACCATTGAAGCAACAATTTCTTCCAAAGTTGGTCCTTGAGGTGGTTGGTGAGATTGACTAAGTGGTGGTGGATTATAATATTGGGGTTGACCATAAGGTGGAAAAGTATTATGTTGGCCTTGATATGGTTGATATGACCCTTGTTGAAAATTTGGATTGTCGGTCCACCAGGAGTTTGAATGATTTCTCCACTCCAGATTGTATGTTTGTTGGAAATATTCATTCATAGTCAACTCATTCTGAAATGAGCCAAAAGCATTTGCTTCCTCCATCACAAATTTATTGGAGTAATCTTGCATAGTAAGTTCCACAATTTCAGTTGCGGCTGCCATTGGTGATGGTGGAGGTGACTCGTCGGATGTTCCTATAAGAAAAAGAAACAAAAACAAATCAAGATAAAATGAAACAACAATAAATAAACAAAAATAAAACTAAGTGCCCTAAACATACTCAAACAAAACATATAAGCAACCGTGCCAGTTCCCCGGCAACGGCGCCAAAAATTGTTGCATTCCTAAGAGGACACAAATTAATGTGCAAACAACCAATTAAAAATACCCGCAAGTGCACGAGTCTATTGAAGTATAGATTATACAAGTACGGGGTCGATCCCACGAAGAACTTGTCGGCTTCCTATAAGTTCTAATTTGAGTACGTAAAGAACACTTAATTGACACACCACAAATGCACAAATACAAAATGGAAACTAAAAATGAGTAAAGAAGTGTAAAAGAAATGAAACAACACAAGAAAACTAAACAAAAACACAAACAGCATTTTCTATCACCCTTTTATCACCCATTTATCACCTATGAACAGTGCTAAAGCGACCGGTCGTCAGGTAAAAGCGACCGGTAGTTTTTGGGCAGATTCGAAACTCAAAATTTGTCTTGAAAAGCGACCGGTCGTCAGGTAAAAGCGACCGGTCGTTTTTGGGCAGATTCGTTTTCTCTGTTTTTCAGTTTCGACCTCTGTCCAGTGTTTTGCCTATAACGTTCCAATCGTATGTCCAAAATTCACGTTCTTTATACGGTTGGATTCAGCACAGAAAATGCAAGAACACAACGCGGACCAAAAGTCCAAAACAATTACGGAAACAAATAAAATTCAGTATCAAAGACACACCACGTGTCGAACTCACAACTCACACACACATTGGGGGGGGGGGTTTTGATTTGTTTCAAGTGATCTATTTCTATTGCATGAAAGTAAATGGACTTTGAATTTAAATGAGAAAGGCAGAGATGAATTATCGAATTGTGAAATTAAAATGTAACAAACACTAGGGTTTCGGAATCCACCCTAAACAATTCTACCTATGTTCATAAATACTCAAGTGATGAACTCTAAACGTGTTGATGAAGATGTTCGCAATCAAGACCATGGTTCGTGGCTCAAGACGCATTGATTCTCTCTAATGTATGTAAAGTGCATGGTTCGTGCTACAATACTTGTGCCCTCCCCATAACCGAACCTAGGTATGGTTCGTACTTCGATTCAATTACAAGGAGAACCCATTAAGTTCAAAGAGAATATGAACATCACAAGAATCCTAATAGCATGGTGTTTACATTAGGTATTCAAGAAACCAATTCACATGGATGATTCTTACTTCATCCATTTATTGCTTAGGATAACATGAAGATACACATAATCCCAACAATCTCAAGAAGCATGCTTTCAAAGATGGCCAACCAAGGAAAAACACACATCAAGGATAGATTAATTTGGTGAATTGGAATTCATCAACAATATCTAGAAATTCATACACTCAAGTATCAAAACATTAAGGTAATCATGTTTAGGGCTTCAACCTAAGCCCTAGCTATGGAGTTTAGTTGCTCATACTTATTTCAAATACAAACTCAAAATGAAATTAGAAAGAGTTTACAGATTTTCAGAAAATGATGAAAGCTTCAAGATCATCAATGGTGGAAGTCTTCTTCTCCACTTTTCTTGGCTGCACCTTGGCTTTCTCCTAGCTCCAAATCTCCAAAATCTGCTCTCTAGTTGTCTGGAATGATAGAATCCTCTTCTCTCTCGTTTCAAGCTTCCCCCAAATCAGATTGCACCTTTGACTTCTCTTCCCTCTCTCCTCCTTTCCAGCTTTTACCTTTTAATATTAAACTACCACCTTTGATAAAGCCTTAGCCCATTGTCCCCTTGCCATGATGAAGTTTTGTCCTCAATAAGATGCCAATTGCTTCAGAAAATATCTCAAAGCTAAGGTAACTTCTTGTTACCAAGAGTTATGGTAACAAGAAAATCAAGATAACACAAAGGAGGTAAAAGCTGGACAATTCCGGATTTCCAGAGCTGTGGTAACATGTTGGATTGGATGGATAGGCAATACTTGTCCAATGGAGCTCAAATTTGGATATGTTGTAATTAACATCCATTGGAACAAGTCTCATGAAGATCATGACCTCATCCGAGCACCAGAGCATGTTGATCCCAGGCCAAGAAGTTGACCTACGAAAATGAACAAAAACAGAATTTATAACCAATAATGCACTTTTAGCTCATTTTCATTCCAACCAAGGTAAAATCTAAGAAAACACAAAAAGGAAGTAAAAAGCTATAAAATGTCAAGAACTAACTCAAAATAGTGGGTGAATAACATGAAAAATCATGTGTAAAAATGAACTGAACACTATACTATCATTTGATTTGTGCACTTGCAAAGTTTTAATATTGTTGTTAAAAATTACCAACAATTGTAAGGAAAATCCGTTCATCAATATATCATACGACCCTTGATTTTCAAGGCGCCAGAGCACCATCTCTGTTACTCTTTCATTCATCCCATATATCATACGACCGTCGCTCCCTGAGCAACGCGCCGGAGCAACGCCCAAAATCCACCATCAACACCACCATTAAACGGCCTTGTAGCTCAGGCCGTGAACCTGACGGCCGAGATCAGTTCCTCTCTCGGCCACAATCGTTTGATTAGGAGTCGAACCCAAACAAGCGCACCACTTAACCATTTCATCTACATTACCATCTCGACGCACGGTAGACCGTTCTGGCACGCCCGCGCACAACCGCACCGCATCCAAAAAAAGGAAGCCACGTGTTAACGCATATCCCCTCGGCCCGGAGCTCCAGGCCGTGAGATTTGCGCCGCCAACACTTTTGGCACGCCCGGTGGGACTCTTGTCAAAAACTCATGGTGGAAACTAGGGCACAGGCAAAGTTAAAAAACAAAGCAGTCGAAATGACTTCTGAGACTCCTGAGTCCACCTCACCAATCACTATCACCGAGACCGAACACGCGGTCAGAATCTCGGCCATCGTCCCAGTAACGACGGATCGCACAGCCGAGTCCATACAAGAACAAGCCGTGGTAGAAGATCTGATGTCTAAGCAGGCCTACAGGATAGAGACATCCTTTATGGCCGCAATGGACAGATTTTCCTCGGAACTGCGGACACTTTTCCAGGAGAGGATACCGGCGACCTTGCCCGCAACACCTCCTAGAGCCGGACAGAGAAGCCAAGAGCGCGAAAGGATCGAGCCTTACGGCGAAAGCAGCAGCCTCGGCATCTTTGGCCGAACCCAAGCGTCAGGTTACGGTCAGCATTCGTTGCCGCCGACGAATAGCTGGGGGCAGTCCCATCCCACATGGGCGCATCCCAGACCAAATTACCTGGCAGAGATGGTGTACGGACCACTCCACGCTTTGGCCGTATCCTTGGGACAAACCAATCCCACGCATTCCGCGGTTCAGCAACTCGGCCCAGTTCACACTGCGGCCATCCAGACCCATCCTGGCCCAAGCTACGCGACCGCTGCACCATCACAGCAATACGGTCAGAGCAATCCAACCGTTTCACCACCGTTGCAGGCGTCGTTATTCCCGGTGGGCTCCCACCTTCGTTACGGTTCGGCCATTCCGATGGCAACGTACACACACCTTGGCCAAACCCATGGCGCTCATCTAGCGCCAACCAGCTCGGCCGTACCAGCTGAGCCCCCTGTTCAACTGGCCCAGCATTTAAGGCCACATAACGATGTGCAGCAGGTCCGATTCGAAGACATCCGGAGAATGATCGAGGACGGCCTAGCTCAGAGGCGACCGGAGGCGCCAAGATATACGAGGCCTTACCCGCCAGAAATTGACCGAACCCCTCTTCCCTGGAACTATCGATTGCCAGAATTCATGCTGTTCTCCGGGGATGGGCAGACCTCCTCCATTGAACACATAGGCCGCTTCATGGCCCAGTGTGGAGAGGTCGATTCGGACGCCCAGAAGCTCCCTTTATTTGTTCACTCTCTGACCGGCGCGGCGTTCTCATGGTTCATAAACCTTCCGTCGAATTCGGTAAGGGATTGGTCTGATATGGAAAGGATATTCCACGAGCATTTCTATCAGACTAACCGAGAAATAACGGTCGCCGAGCTGGCAAGGATGAGCCAGGCGTCAGACGAATCACCTCGCGACTACCTACAGCGGTTCAAAACATGCAAGAACTAGTGCCGAACGAACCTACCGGAAAGGGAATTTGTCAAGATGGCCGAAGAGGGATTGGAATTTGAGTATCGGAAAAAATTCCAGGGGATCGAATTCCGAGACATGCATGACTTGAAGGAAGAGATGCAGAAGAAGACGGCTTCAAAAGGGACTTACTACAAGAATCCCATTGTCAGCTATGCCGAAGCAGATGGCTCCGCGGAGGTCGAGAGCGACGAAGTAGAGATGAGTTCAGCCGAAGTCAGCATAGACAAACCGTTCGTCTGCAAAGGACTTATCAAGGCCGACAATAGCCGCACAAAAATTCCCGACGCCAAGTTTGCGACTCGAGAAACGAAGGCTTACACTTTTGACTTGACGAGGGCTGAGGCTATCTTTGACCTGCTATTGGTCGAGAAAAAGGTCAAATTGTCATTCGGCCATAAAATTCCGAAACCCGACGAGCTCAAAGGAAAGACGTTTTGCAAATACCACAGTTCTTGGTCTCACAACACCAACAACTGCGTTGTCTTGCGAGACGTCATTCAGAAGTTGATAGACGAAAAGAGGCTCCAGTTCCCATAGAAGGCGGCCATGCAGGTTGACTCCAAGCCATTCCCTCCACTTGTCGTCAACATGGTCGACGCCCAACTCCGAGCTGAATATAGGAATATTCGTCGGCCGGCAAAGGAAAAGGAACCGTCGGCCGAATCAGAGCCGGTGCTTCGCGAGCGATGCAAGTGTGAGGTCGGTCAGCCCAGGCTACAGGAGAATAAGAGGAAGGCCACCGAGCCATCTCAACCGATCACGAAGAAATTCGGTGGCCAGAACGATCGTCGGCGTGCCAGCAGAGCTGTTTTCTACCGACTGGGGGCACAAACCCCCAGTATCTCGGTGGGCTACGAAGACGAGGCCGCCCCTAGACTAGTAAAAACTTTCAAACCGCCGGTCATGCGGGACGACTGTTAGTACCATGCACGACCTGGGGGCAGGGCCGAACCACTGACAAAATCCCAGCTGAGAAGGATGCAGAGGCAAGTCCAGCAGGCCAGGATACAGACAACCCAGGCCGAGGGTTCCAAGCGCCAAAAGAAAATGGTGACTGCAAACGGGCCACCATCTGTACCAATTGTCCCCTCTACGGCAAAGACGGCCAGCATTAAGCCTCCAAGGACGTGGCGCCCTAGGCAGGGCGAGAGCCCTCGTAGAACGGTGGCCATTTCGGTCCAGCCAAAGGCCGTGCCCCTGGAGAAAACAGACGAGGGCATCATCGACGTCTACCACAGAAGGGATCCCCCGTTCTCGGCCAACGGTTTGTCCTTTCTCATGGAATTCCATAAAGACTATTCGGCCACCGACCTATACGGCATGACCCCTGAGAACCGTGAAATTGTAGAATTGGCCCTCAAAAACGCGAAGGCGGAACCAACGGATCTGACTTCGCCATTAAGGCCATGTACCAGGCAAACAGGGAAGCCAGAGCGAGAGGGATGCCAGGTTACCAGCTCGGCCTAGCAGGATTGGAGGCTAAGGCCCCGTTCAGCAAGGGCGACTTAGAATATCTCCTCCAGTATTTCACTGTGACTCCGGCCGACACTATCTTTGGTCTGACGACTGAGGAAAGGGCCCGGGTGGGCCGTCTGGACGAGTACTTAACAGCTAGGGATACGTTGGCCAAGGCTAGACGAGCCCTCAAAGAGGAAGCGGAAGCTGGTAAGGGATGGCTATGAGGCCGAAGAGGAAGCTGGTAAGGGAGACCAGCAAGAGCCGAGGGAGGCCAGCATGAACATGGTCTTGGTACTACCGTATGAGTTCTCAGCCCCAAGAGGGCAGACTAACGGTTTGGATAATGACGTAGCCGAGGAGCAACTTGATCAGAGGCCAAAGACAAAGGAAGAACTGTTGGCCGTGGCTTTTAACGAGGTAATACCCAGAGACGAGCCGAACAAATACCGACATCTCAAGCCGTTGTACATCTCGGCTCATGTAGAGGGTGTGCCCGTGTCCAAGGTCTTCGTTGACTGTGGGGCCACAGTCAACATCCTTCCCTATTCCCTGATGAGGAAACTGGATAAATCAAAGGAGGACCTCATCCCCAGCGACGTGGTCATGAGCAGTTTTGTCGGCGATAAATCTAAAACCATCGGGGTATTGCCGTTAAAAATCACCGTGGCCGACCAGACAAGGGTCGCGGCCTTTTACGTAATCAAATCCAGTGTGGACTACAATATATTGCTCGGTCGTGACTGGATCCACCAATCCGGATGCATGCCGTCCTCCCTCTTCCAACTGCTTTTCTTTTGGGACGGCCAGAGGGTGTCCATACACCCGGCCGACGAAAAACCCTTCGAAACCAACGCCGTGCAAGCACGGATTTACGACAACGACGTTGGATGGGTTGTCTTCACCAGCCACGATGCAAGCGGCCGGCCAACCAGGACAACAGCCCAGAAAGTACTGGAGTTAGGCGCCGAGAATGTCCGACAGGATTCGGCGCGCGAAGTATTGATTGACCTCACTAGCCTTTAGATGACAGACAAAGCCACTAAAGAAGAAGGAGCGTCGGCCGTGATCGACCTGCTGGAAAGACTGCTGGAACATTGGCCGGGGAATCCCTACGACCAAACTCACCAATCAATCTAATCGAGTTCCTCCACGAATCAGATGAAGCGGACGCTTTGACCCTTGACGACTTGGAAACGGCGCCCGCCGAGATGGAGGATGATTACCCTGAGATCCAGGACCCTCTAATAGAAATAAATGTAGGGACCAAGGCCGATTTACGGCCTCTTTTTGTAAGCCAGCTTTTGAACCCTGAGTTGGCGGCCGAGATTATCGGCATGCTTCATGAATATAAGGATTGTTTTGCTTGGGATTACCATGAGATGCCTGGATTGCCAAGAAGTTTGGTTGAGCACGAATTAAAAATCAAGGAGGGATTCAGGCCTTTCCAACAGTCGCCAAGGCAGTTCTCGACCGAAGTACAACTCAAGGTCAAGGAGGAGATTGAACGGCTCCTTAAGGCCGGCTTCATCCGAACGGCCCGGTAAGTAGAGTGGTTGGCAAAATTCATGCCAGTTCTGAAGAGGACCGGAGCTTTGAGGGTTTGCACCGATTACAGAAACTTGAATCTCGCGACCCTCAAGGACGAGTACCCCATGCCTATGTCAGATCTCTTGGTAGATGGAGCCGCGAAGCATGAGCTCCTGTCTTTCATGGACGGCCATGCTGGTTACAACCAAATTTTCATAGCCGAGGAAGATGTCCACAAGATGGCGTTCAGATGTCCGGGCGCGAACGGAACCTACGAATGGGTGGTCATGCCGTTCGGCCTAAAGAATGCCGGCGCGACATACCAGCGAGCTATGAACCTTATTTTTCATGACCTTATTGGCCGGACTGTTGAAGTTTACATCGACGACGTAGTTGTAAAATCCCCATCCAGAGCTGACCACGTAGGCCATCTCCGGCAGGCTTTCGACCGAATGCGGGCGTACGTCCTAAAGATGAACCCAAAGAAATGTGCTTTCGGCGTCACCGCTGGGAATTTTCTCAGTTTCTTGGTTCACCAACGGGGAATCGAGGTGGATAAAAATAAAGCCACGGCCATCATGGCGGCACCTCCACCAAGGACCAAGAAGGAGCTCCAGTCCTTCCTCGGAAAGGTCAACTTTTTAAGGCGATTCATATCCAATTTGGCAGGGAAAATTCGGCCGTTGACTCCTCTGCTCAAACTAAAGGACATGGAACGGTTCGTATGGGGAGCAGAACATCAAGCGGCCTTCGACGATATCAAGAAATATTTATCTCAACCACCGGTCCTTATGCCGCCGAAAAGAGGGAAACCCTTGAGGCTTTACATTTCGGCTTCGGAGGGCTCTATTGGCTGTCTGCTGGCTCAAAACAACGAGTCGGAACGAGAGCAAGCAGTGCACTACCTGAGCCGTACCCTTAACATGGCCGAGCTAAACTATTCGCCGATCGAGAAACTATGCTTAGCGCTTTATTTCGAGGCTACCAAGTTGCGCCATTATATGCTTCCCTCGGTCGTTCAGATCATCTCCAAGACCGATCTCATCAAATATATGCTCACTCGGCCAATCATACGCGGCCGAATTGGGAAGTGGATGATGGCATTGTCCGAATTCACCTTCCAATATGTGGCTCAAAAGTCGGTCAAGGGTCAAGCATTGGCCGTTTTCTTGGCTCACCACCCGGCTCAGGGGCAGGAAGAGGAGGTGGAGGTCGAGATCGGCATGGCCCGCATGGAAAAGAACTACTGGACCATGTACTTCAACTACTCCAGTACCGAGGCCAGGTCCAGAGCCGGAGTCGTGATCGAATCCCCTCAAGGACAAAGGTGGCAATTTGCATTCCAGCTCGATTTCAAATGCACCAACAATCAAGCCGAATACGAGGCACTCATCATCGGTCTCGAAATTTTGAAAGAAATGAAGGCGACCCGTGTCTTGGTCTACGGTGATTCTCAGCTGGTGATTAACCAATTGATCGGGGAGTACCAGTGCACGAGCGAGAATTTAACTATGTACTATGTAACGGCCCTCAATGCGGCCGACGAATTTTCTAGGATTTCCTTTGTCTACGTACCGTGTGCCGAAAACCATGAGGCCAATGAGATGGCCCAGGTGGCGTCAGGCGTGAATATTCCGAAAAATGACCACGATCGTGTGATAAGATTCGAGAGGCGTACCTTGCCAGCTTTGGCTGAACGGGGAATGACAACACAAGTGTCATCGGCCGAGATCACCGACGAAGTCAACGCGGCCGAGGCCGATTGCCACTACCCCATAGTGAAGTATTTGCGCGACCCCTCCGGCAGCCATGAGAGGACTACGCGTTTCCAGGCTCGGTGTTATTTGATTTATCAAAATGAGCTATATCGAAAGGGATCGGACGACTTATTGCTCCTGTGTCCCAGCGCCGGAGACATCAAGGTTATCATGACCGAATCTCACGAGGGGATTTGCGGCGCTCACCAGTCTGGCGTCAAGATGAGGTGGCTGGTTCGAAGGCACGGCTATTACTGGCCGACCATTTTAAAAGATTGCATAGAGTATGCGAAGGGGTGTATCAAATGTCAAATCTACGGCCCTATACAAAGGGTGCCGGTCGAATCCCTCCACCCGGTTACTAAACCATGGCCGTTCAGGGGTTGGGCCGTGGATATCATCGGCAAAATCTATCCGGCCGCGTCCAACCAACACGCATGGATTTTGGTGGCAACCGACTATTTTACTAAATGGGTCGAGGCGGAGTCCTATCGGTCAATTTCTAGTGCACAGGTGGTCAAATTCTTCGAGAAACACATCGTCCACAGGTTCGGTATACCTGAAACTATCACGGCCGACAACGGCCCAGTTTTCGCATCGGCCGAGACCCGGGAGTACACCGAAAAAATGGGGATCAAATTGGTTCACTCAACACCTTACTACCCCCAGTCTAACGGACAGGCCGAGGCGAGCAACAAGGTAATCAAGGGCATCCTTGAGAAAATGATTGAGGAAAAACCTAGGGCATGGCACGACTTACTCCCCGAAGCCCTTTGGGCTTACTGAGTCTCAAAACGATCGGCCATGGGCACATCTCCTTATGCCTTAACCTACGGTCATGACGCCATCGTTCCAATGGAGTTAAAGGTTCCGCCTCTCCGTATGACCTAACATCCTGGGGAAGAAAGGAAGGACTATGCGCAAGCTATGGCTCAGGAGTCGGAGGATTTGGAGCAGTCCAGACTCGATGCTTATAACCTAATGCCGGCACAGAAGCAAATCGCGGCAAGGGCCTATAACAGAAGGTCAAGCAAAAGACTTTCGCCGAAGGCGACTTGGTATGGCGAGCCGTGCTTCCTATTGGGACTAAGGACCCTCGGTTCGGCAAATTCTCACCTAACTGGGAGGGGCCATTTATTATCGAACGAATCCTGGGCCGAGGCGCATTCCAGTTAAGGGATAGGGATGGAGAATGGCACAACCTACCAATAAACGGCCAGTATTTAAAGAAGTATAACCCGTCATTATGGGAGACGGCCGAGAATGGGTTATGTGGTTTTGCAACTGTTTGTGCCTGATAAATCACGGCCATAAGCTGGCCGAAGGAGCCCCTTCTCTCGGCCCTGACACTTGTTCGTAAAAACTGAAACGCAGCGTTTTGCCAGGGTACTTCGCCTTCCTAAAGACAAAAGAAGAAATGCTAAGGCATGATCATCTCGGCCTCAAGCGCAGGCCGAGGCCGAGGCCGAACAAAATCACGGCCAAGGCATTAAAGGCAAATCATCACGTGACAGCAGGGTCCCAGGCTTCATTTAATGAAGTAGTGCCTGTTTAATGCAGCAAACCCACTGGCCACAAAGAAGCATTTAATGCATGAGGGAAGGTGGGAAGTGACTGAAGTCAGGATTTGGTGATGAGGATCAGAGTGATTAGACGTGGACATTCTCACAAGAATTCTGACAGCCTGAGATATTGGTTCACCAGCTATCCATGCCATAAATGCGTCTCCACGGCCAAAAGCTCAGAACCCACGATCAAGAGCAACAGCCGAGATTCACCGGGATTTCTGGGGTCACACCACCATACTTCACGATCCCAAATGTCGATTGGACTGCCCACTTGCTCCAATCAGGCTCCACCATGCAGATTTTTAGCCTCGATTACTCCTCCAGAGACTCTTCCTATAAATACAAGACTCGAGCTACATTCAAAAGGTTCAACACCAAAACAAAGCCTCCCACGGAGCAACTTATTTTTTCCTGTAATGCACTTTCAATATCTTTACTTGCTTTCCTAGGAGTAGTGTTAGATTGTAAGGAAAATCCATTCATCAATATATCATACGACCCTTGATTTTCAAGGCGCCGGAGCACCATCCTTGTTGTTCGTTCACTCACCCCATATATCACACGACCGTCGCTCCCTGAGCAGCGCGTCGGAGCACCGCCAAAACCCACCACCAACACCATCACTCAACGGCCTTGTAGTTCAGGCCGTGAACCTAACAGCCGAGACCAGTTCCTCTCTCGGCTACAATCGTTTGATTAGGAAGACGAGTTCAAACAGGCGCACCACTTATCCATCCAACACTCATCAACACATCGACGCACGGTAGACCGTGCTGGCACGCCCGCGCACAACCGCACAGCACCCAAAAGCAGGAAACCGCGTGTTAACGCATATCCCCTCGGCCCGGAACTCCAGGCCGTGAGATTTGCGCGGCAGACATGGTGAAGTGGACTCAGGAGTCTCAGAAGTCAGTTTGACTGCTTTGTTTTTGAGGTTTGCCTGTGCCCTAGTTTCCACCATAAGTTTTGAAAAGTATCCCACCGGGCATGCCAAAAGTGTCTGCCGCGCAGATCTCACGGCCTGGGTTTTCGGGCCGAGGGGATATGCGTTGACACGTGGCTTCCTGCTTTTGGGTGCGGTGCGGTTGTGCGCGGGCGTGCCAGCACGGTCTACCGTGCATCGAGAAGTTGATGTGGATGGAAATGGTTGAGTGGTGCGCCTGTTTGGACTCGTCTTCTAATAAAACGATTATAGCCGAGAGAGGAACTAATCTCGGCTGTTAGGTTCACAGCCTGAGCTACAAGGCCGTTTAGTGATGGTGTTGGTGGGTTTTGGGCGGTGCTCCGGCGCGCTGCTCAGTGAGCGGCGGTCGTATGATATATGGGGTGAATGAGCGAATAACAAGGATGATGCTCCGGCGCCTTGAAAATCAAGGGTCGTATGATATATTGATGAATGAACTTTCCTAACAATCTAACACTACTCCTAGGAAAACAAGTAAAGGTATTGAAAGTGCATTACAGGAAAATATAAGTTGCTCCGTGGGAGGCTTTGGTTTGGTGTTTGAACCGTTTGAAAGTAGTCTTGAGCCTTGTATTTATAGGAAGAGTTCTTGGAGGAGTAATCGAGGTTGAAATCCTGCATAGTGGAGTCTGATTAAAGCAAGTGGGTAGTCCAATCGACATCTGGGATCGTGAAGTATGGTGGTGTGACCCCATAAATCCTGGTGAATCTCGGCCGCCGCCTTGATTGTGGGTTCCTGCGCCTCTGGCCGTGGGGACGCATTTGTTGCTCTGATGGCTGGTGACCTACTCTCTCAAGCTGCAAGAATTCTTGTGAGAATGTCCACGTCTAATCACTTTTTCCTGTCGCCAAACCCTGACTTCAGTCACTTCCCACCTTCCCTCATGCATTAAATGCTTATTCGTGGCCAGTGGGTTTGCTGCAATAAACAGAGGCATTACTTCATTAAATGAAGCATGGGACCCTGCTATCACGTGATGATTTGACTCTGATATCATTGGCCGTGATTTTGTTCGGCCTCGGCCTATTATCGAGGCCGAGATGATCATGCCTTGGCAACATTCCTTTTGTCTCCAAGAAGGCAAAACAACTTGGAGAAACGCTGCGTTTGAGCAAATGCCAAGGCCGAGAAAAGGGGCTCCTTTGGTCAGTTCATGGCCGTGATTTATTAGGCACAAACACTAGCTTTTTGACATCCTCTGCCCGTAGGGCTGTTGGCTCGGGTTGATGTCTTCGGTGCCTCGAGCATGTCTGCCGCTCAAATCTCACAGCCTGGAGTTCCGGGCCGAGGGGATATGCGTTAACACGCGGTTTCCTGCTTTTGGGTACTGTGCGGTATGTGCGCGGGCGTGCCAGCACGGTCTACCGTTCGTCGATGTGTTGATGAATGTTGGATGGATGAGTGGTGCGCCTGTTTGAACTCGTCTTCCTAATCAAACGATTGTAGCCGAGAGAGGAACTGGTCTCGGCTGTTAGGTTCACGGCCTGAACTACAAGGCCGTTGAGTGATGGTGTAGGTGGTCGATTTTGGGACGGTGCTCCGGCGCGCTGCTCAGGGAGCGACGGTCGTATGATATATGGGGTGAGTGAACGAACAACAAGGATGGTGCTCCGGCGCCTTGAAAATCAAGGGTCGTATGATATATTGATGAATGGATTTTCCTTACAATCTACCACTACTCCTAGGAAAGCAAGTAAAGATATTGAAAGTGCATTACAGGAAAAAATAAGTTGCTCCGTGGGAGGCTTTGTTTTGGTGTTGAACCCTTTGCATGTAGCTCGAGTCTTGTATTTATAGGAAGAGTCCCTGGAGGAGTAATCGAGGCTAAAAATCCGCATGGTGGAGCTGGATTGGAGCAAGTGGGCAGTCTAATCGACATTTGGGATCGTGAAGTAAGGTGGGGTGACCCCAGAAATCCCGGTGAATCTCGGCCGCCGCTCTTGATCGTGGGTTCTGAGCTTCTGGCCGTGGAGACGCATTTATGGCCTGGATAGCTGGTGAACCAATATCTCAGGCTGTCAGAATTCTTGTGAGAATGTCCACGTCTAATCACTCTGATCCTCATCACCAAATTCTGAGTTCAGTCACTTCCCACCTTCCCTCATGCATTAAATGCTTCTTTGTGGCCAGTGGGTTTGCTGCATTAAACAGGCACTACTTCATTAAATGAAGCCTGGGTCCCTGCTATCACGTGATGATCTGACTTTAATATTTCTGGCCGTGATTTTGCTTGGCCTCGGCCTCGGCCTGTGCTTGAGGCCGAGATGATCATGCCTTAGCATTTCTTCTTTTGTCTTTAGGAAGGCGAAGTACCCTGGCGAAACGCTGCGTTTCAGCTTTTACGAACAAGTGCCAGGGCCGAGAGAAGGGGCTCCTTCGGCCAGCTTATGGCCGTGATTTATCAGGCACAAACATTGCCCCCACATCCCTGGATTCTTCGGCCTCGGCATGGGTAGGGGCCGAATGGATTCCAAGGGATGGACCCTTTGCATTCCTTTCTGAAGTGATTGACAACTGGGGCATTAAATGCGCAGGCCAGTCGGCGCATTTAATGCCTCAAGAACGTCGTGTAGGCCATCATTGCCCAGGGCGTCGCTTCGCTTCATCAAATGAAACGACGATCTCTAGATTTTCGACGTGTCATCATGCTCTTAATTCGCACGAGTCATCATTTTGCCCTGCCAATCGAAACGTCGGCCACCACGTCTCTGTCATAATTTCGCGTGCTCTGAGTGCGCTGTCAGGCCGTTTCATCTTTCGAGATCATACCTCTGTTTTGAACTCCAGCGCCAGTATAAAACCCAAACTCCTTCACATTTTCCTTCACACTCCCAAGATCTCTGAGTTCATTTTCTTCAAAGGTTCATACTGTCCTTCCCCAGTTTTCTCAACCCTCGTTCCTCAAACTTAAAATTATTATCCAGCGAACTTCCTTCTTGCTTTAATCGCTTTGGAACCCTTCTTTGATTCCTGGGTTTCGCCCTCCCTTATTTCCAAACTGCCCTAATGATCCTTATTGCAGCTTCCTCAAAACCAGGGAGCCAAACCTGCTGAGTCGCATGACTTGGCAATTTGACCTGGTCCAGATGACTCGGCAGTTTGATGAGGGCGAGAAGATCTGGAATGATGACCTCGACGTGGCCGAATTCATGCGGCTGAATACTCGGGTCACATCCATGGCCGGAGTGACGGCCTTCATCAAGGCTGGAGTGATGGCTTCTACCATAATCGGAATGACGACCACTTACCATGTCCAGAGTGATGGCCGTGACCACGGCCTGAACGACGGCCGCTGCCACTGCCGGAATGGCGACTGCTTACCACGGCTGGAGTGGCAGTGGCCTTCCGTGTCCGGAGTGACGTCCCTTGCGCTTTCCACGGCCTGGAGTGAAGCCCTGGATTTAGGCTGATGGCGATATAGATGGCGAATGCCCTGCCTCAGGGGAAGGCATCGGATTGTCTCGCAAGAAGACCAAGGAGCCGAAGCGCGTAAATTTAGGATGTGATTTTTCTTATGTGTGTTTGTACTCGGCCAGGACTTGGCCGTCTCCTTGTAAACGCACCCCCCTTTTCAACCCAAATGAATAAAATGAAGTATGATTTCCTTTAGTTTGTCTTCGTTATGTTGCATACTCCACTTTGGTATTTGCAAATCTCATAACCTTTCTGCGGTCGTCTCCCACAATGACGGGATATATCTCTTCAAATATTGGCCGTTGATCGGCAAGTTATGCCGTTTCCCATCTCTATCTTTTAACTGAAATGCACCTCGGCCAAGAATTCGTTCGATAATGAACGGTCCTTCCCAGTTGGGCGAAAATTTGCCGAACCGAGGGTCCTTTGTCCCAATAGGAAGCACGGCTCGCCATACTAGGTCGCCCTCGGCGAAAGCTTTTTGCTTAACCCTTTTGTTGTAAGCCCTTGCCGCGATTTGCTTTTGTGCCTGCATCAGGTTATAGGCATCGAGTCTAGATTGCTCCAAATCTTCCAACTCCTGAGCCATGGCTTGTGCATAACCCCCCCTTCACGCTCAGGCTGCTCGGCCGCACGAAGAGACCAAACCTTTAACTCCATCGGGACGATGGCGTCGTGACCGTAGGTTAAGGCGTAAGGAGATGTGCCCGTGGCCGACCGCTTTGAGGTTCGGTAAGCCCAAAGAGCTTCGGGGAGCAAGTCGTGCCACGCCCTAGGTTTTTCCTCGATCATCTTCTCAAGGATGCCCTTGATTACTTTGTTACTTGCCTCGGCCTGTCCGTTAGATTGAGGGTAGTAAGGTGTTGAGTGGATCAATTTGATCCCCATTTTCTCGATGTACTCCTGTGTCTCGGCCGATGCGAATACCGGCTCGTTGTCGGCCGTGATAGTTTCTGGAATACCGAACCGATGAACGATGTGATTGTCAAAGAATTTGACCACCTGTGCGCTGGATATTGACCGATAGGACTCGGCCTCGACCCATTTGGTGAAATAGTCGGTCGCCACCAAAATCCAAGCGTGTTGGTTGGATGCGGCCGGATGGACTTTGCCGATGATATCCACGGCCCACCCTCTGAATGGCCACGGTTTGGTAACCGGGTGAAAGGCTTCGGCCGGTACCCTTTGTATGGGGCCGTAGATTTGACACTTGATACATCCCTTTGCATACTCTATGCAATCTTTCAAAATGGTCGGCCAGTAATAGCCGTGCCTTCGAACCAACCACCTCATCCTGACCCCAGACTGGTGAGCACCACAAATCCCCTCGTGAGATTCACTCATGATGACCTTGATGTCTGTTGCGTCGATACAGCTGCACCAAAATGGATTCAGTTGCATCCTCAACTTGTGATACTCGCAAGTGCACGAACCGTTGGTAGTTTAGCGTATGTAAGTGCGAGGTCGATTCCACAGGGATTGGTGATTGAATGATCCAATTTAGTTTCCCTACACAAAACAGAAATGAAAAAGAAAGGAAATAAATAAAACAAGGAAGAAAGAAATAACTAACTCAAGCAAATAAGTTCCCAAGTTCAATTTAGATTAATGGATTGATTCTAGCTAAAGTATGATTAAGCCATGGTGTGTGGTCATAACCTTGTGTTCCTAATTCCCTAATTTGATCATTTGTTGTCTAACCTAAAATTAAGCATTAGGAACCCATTAAGCATAGAAAAACAATTTAAACAACCAAGCATGTATCTAATCCCTGTTGTCGAATGTCCATACATACTCTTCCTATTCATAGTTCAATTCGAATTAAAGCATGGTGTATACTCTTAATTCAAACCAAGATAGCTAACATGCAAGCCTAAATGGTGATCAATCATTCAAACTAGCATATTAACTTATAAGCATAATGAATAAGAACAAAAACCATAATTGAAACTTGGAAACTAATTAAACTTGAATACTTAAGAAAGAATGTACATTACAAGAAAAATAAATTACAACTAAGAAAACATTAAAGAAAGCTAGAATTGAGAACTAGAAAGCAAAACTAAGAGAATTTGAGGGAGAGAAGGGAAGGGAGCTCTAGAGAAGTGTTTGAGAGCTCCCCCCCTTGGGGTGTGTTTACAAGCTTAGAGAACTTCTCTATTTATAGGCCTAGGGGAAGTGAAAATCTGAATTCAATATGACTAATGCATACAACACTTGTATTATAAAATCTGAATTGGTTGATGCACTTCACCAATAAATCCCACCAGCAGCCCTAGCTCATCTTCATGTCACCATGACCAAGCTTCCAACCAGAAACAATAGCTCATCCTGAGGTCAGCATGACCAGCAACTTCAAGGGCTTACAAATTGGGCTAGGCTGAATCAAATGAAGACTTTAAGATGTCCATTGTGAAGTTCAGAATGTGTATGATCCAACCACACAAGTATTGGCCCAATCCAAGCTCGGAGGAGGAAGTTAAGGCCGAAACAAATTGCTAACTCGTTTTGCTCGCTGACAAAAATCCATCCTGAGCATGGTTCAGTGTTTGCTAGGTTACGGACTCCAGATTTATCCAATGGGGCTAACTGTTGGATATGTTATAGTACACACCCATTGGAACAACTTTCATGAAGAATGCGGCCTCATCCGAGTTGTGTAGGTTTCTGAAACAAAGCTTGCAATATGACCTACGGAATTGGACTGGCAAGGGGCTGTAGCCAAAATGAGTTTGTCTTTAAGCACTTCTTCCCTTTATCCAAATCAGGCTTTAACATGCAGGGATTGCATAATTTCCTATCCAAAGCCATCATTGTTACCTAAAGCTGAAAGATAAACACAAAAAGGATTAAAAGCACAAGTTTAACTCAAAAACATAACCAAATCATAAGCTAGAAGGGTACAAAATGATATACAATTATGAACCGATCAATGTCCTCGGTGCTGGGACATAGGAGCAATAAACCGTCTGATCCCTTTCGGTACAGCTCATTCTGATAAATTAAATAACACCGAGCTTGGAACCGTGTAGTCCTTTCATGGCTGCCAGAAGGGTTATGCAGATACCTCACTATGGGGTAGCGCCAGTCGGCTTCGGCCGTGTCGATCTCGTCGGTGATATCGGCCGAAAACACTTGCACTGTCATTCCTCGTTCGGCCAAGGCTGGCCAGGTACGCCTCTCGATTCTTATCACGCGATCATGGTCGGTGCTCCGGATGTTTACGCCAGACGCTACCTGGGCCATCTCATTGGCCTCGCCGTTTTCGGTGCGCGGTATATGAACAAAGGAAATTCAAGAAAAACCATCGGCCGTGTTGAGGGCCGTCACATAATACACGGCCAAATTCTCACTCGTGCATTGGTATTCCCCAGTTAACTGGTTAATCACCAGCTGAGAGTCGCCGTAGACCAAAACACGGGTTGCCTTCATTTCTTTCAAAATCTCAAGACCAATGATGAGCGCTTCTTACTCAGCCTGATTATTAGTGCATTTGAAATCGAGTTGGAAAGCGAACTGCCACTTCTGCCCTTGAGGAGATTCAATTGCAACTCCGGCTCCTGACCTGGCCTCGGTGCTGGAGCCGTCAAAGTACATGGTCCAAAAATTCTTTTCCATGCGGGCCATACCGATCTCGACCTCCAACTCCTCCTCTTGTCCCTGGGCCGGGTGATGAGCCAGAAAATCGGCCAAAGCCTGACCCTTGACCGATTTCTGAGCCACGTATTGAAAGGTAAATTCGGACAATGCCATCGTCCACTTCCCAATTCGGCCGCGTATGATCGGCCGGGTAAGCATATATTTGATGAGATCAATCTTAGAGATGATTTGAACAACCGAAGGAAGCATATAGTGCCGCAACTTGGTGGCCGCGAAATAAAGCGCTAGGCATAATTTTTCGATCGGCGAATAATTCAATTCGGCCGTGTTGAGGGTGCGGCTTAGATAGTGCACTGCTTGTTCGCGCCCAGACTCGTTGTTCTGAGCCAGCAGACAGCCGATAGAGCCCTCTGAAGCCGAAATGTAAAGCCTCAATGGTTTTCCCCTTTTCGGCGGCATAAGGACCGGCGGTTGGGACAAGTATTTCTTGATGTCATCGAGGGCCGCCTGATGCTCTGCCCCCCATACGAACCGTTCCGTGTCTTTGAGTTTGAGCAAGGGAGACAACGGCCGAATTTTTCCCGCCAGATTGGATATGAAACGCCGTAAAAAGTTCACTTTACCGAGGAAGGACTGGAGCTCCTTCTTAGTCCTCGGCGGAGGGGCCGCCATAATGGCCGTAGCCTTATTTTTATCTACCTCGATTCCTCGTTGGTGAACCAAGAAACTGAGGAAATTCCCGGCGGTGACACCAAAAGCACATTTCTTCGGGTTCATTTTTAGGCCGTGCGCTCGCATCCGGTCAAAAGCCTGTCGAAGATGTCCTACGTGGTCGGCTCTGGACGGGGACTTTACAACCACATCGTCGATGTAGACTTCAACGGTTCGGCCTATAAGGTCGTGAAAAATAAGGTTCATGGCTCTTTGGTATGTCGCGCCGGCATTTTTCAGGCCGAACGGCATGACCACCCACTCATAGGTTCCGATTGCTCCTGGACATCTGAACGCCGTTTTGTGAACATCTTCCTCAGCCACGAAAATCTGGTTGTAACCCGCATGGCCGTCCATGAAAAACAGGAGTTCGTTCTTTGCGGCTCCCTCCACCAGGAGATCTGACATAGGCATGGGATATTCGTCTTTGGGGGTCGCGAGGTTCAGATTTCGGTAATCGGTGCAAACCCTCAAAGCCCCAGACCTCTTCAAAACCGGTACAATGTTGGCTAGCCATTCAACGTACCGGGCCGTTCGTATGAAGCCGGCTTTAAGGAGCCGTTCAATTTCCTCCTTGACCCTAAGCTGTACCTCGGTCGAGAAACGCCTTGGCGGCTGTTGGAAAGGCTTGAACCCCTCCTTAATTCTTAATTCGTGCTCAACCAAACTTCTTGGCAACCCAGGCATCTCATGATAATCACAAGCAAAACAATCCTTATATTCATGGAGCAAGCCGATAACCTCGGCCGCTAACTTAGGATCCAACAAATGGCTTACAAAAAGAGGTCGTGGTTCGGCCTCGGACCCTACATTAATTTCTAACAAAGGGTCCTGGACTTCAGGGTAGTCATCCTCCATTTCGGCGGGCGCCGTTTCTTGGTCGTCCAAACTCAATGCGTCCGTTTCGTCCGCTTCGTGGAGGAATTCGATCAGGTTGATTGGTGAATTTGGCCGTATGGATTCCGCCGCCCAGTGTTCCAGCAATCGCTCGACCAAATCCCTCACGGCCGCTGCCCCCTCTTCTTTAGTGGCCTTGTCTGTCATTTAAAGACTGGTGAGGTCGATCAACACTTCGCGCGCCGAATCCTGTCGGATATTTTCGGCGCCTAACTCCAGCACTTTCTGGGCCGTTGTTCTGGTTGGTCGGCCGTTTGCATCGTGGCCGGTGAGGACAACCCATCCAACATCGTCGTCGTAAATCCGAGCTTGCACGGCGTTGTCCTTGAAAGGTTTTTCGTCGGCCGGGTGTATAGACACCTTTTGGCCGTTCCAGAAGAATAACAATTGGAAAAGGGAAGACGGTATACACCCAGATTGATGGATCCAATCACGGCCGAGTAATACGTTGTAGTCGACGCTTGATTCGACCACGTAGAAGGCCGCGACCCTCGTCTGATCGGCCACGGTAATCTTTAAGGGCAATATGCCAATGGTTTTTGACTTATCGCCGACAAAACTACTCATGACCACGTCGCTGGGGATGAGGTCCTCCTTCGACTTGTCCAGCTTTCTCATCAAGGAATAGGGAAGGATGTTGACCGTTGCCCCACAGTCAACGAAAACCTTGGATATGGGCACACCCTCTATGTGAGCCGAGATATACAACGGCTTCAAGTGCCAGTATTTGTTCGGCTCGTCTCTTGGTATCACCTCGTTAAACGCTACGGCCAGCAATTCCTCCTTAGTCTTTGGTCTCTGATCAAATTGCTCTTCGGGCACGTCATCCTCTAAGCCGCTGGTCTGTCCTCCTGGGGCTGAAAACTCGAATGGCAGCACCAAGACCATGTTGATGCCGACCTCCTCCGGTTCCTGCGGGTTTCCCCTACCGGCTTCTTCTTCGGTCTCAGAGCCATCTTCGGCGAGAGCAGTTCCCTCGACCATCCCGAGGATTCCCTCATATTCTTCATCGGAGATTCCTATTGCGGGGTCATCCTCGGCCTCATGCCCGAAGAGAGGATCTCCAAAACCCTCGTTCATAAGCCTCATGGCCCTCAGACTATCGGTTGTGGACGCTTTGACCTCAGGGGGTTCTGAGGTTTCGATCTCCTCTTTGAGGGCCCGTCTAGCCTCTGCCAATGCGTCCCTGGCTGCTAGGTAATCGTCTAGGCGGCTTACTCGACCCTCTTCCTCGGTCGTTAAACCAAAGAACGTGTCTGCCGGCGTCACAGCAAAGTACCGGCGGAGATATTCCAAATCGCCCCTGCTGAAGGGGATTTTAGCCTCTAATCCGCCGAGGTCGGGCTGGTAACTTGGCAGGCCTCTTGCTCTGGACTCCCTGTTTGCCTGGTATACGGCCTTAATGGCCGAGTCAGACCCGCTGGTGATGAGGAGCGCTTCTGCCTTTGTGTTCTTGAGGGCCAATTCTATGATTTCTCGGCTCTCAGGGGTCATGCCGTACAGATCCGTGGCCGAATGGTCTTTATGGAATTCTCTGAGGAAGGACAGACCGCTGGCCGAAAAAGGGGGATCCCTCCCGTGGTAGATGTCGACGACACCTTCGTCTGTTCTTTCCAAGACCGCGGCCTTTGGCTTAGCTGAACTGGCCGACGAACCACGGGGACTTTCGTCTTGCCTGCTCTCACGCCCTTAGAGGCTTGGTGCTGGCTGCTCTCATGGCCGGGGAGACAACTGGTTCGGATGACGGCCCGTCAGCAGTCGCCACTTTCTTTTGGCGTTTGAAGCCCTCAACCTCGGCTGTCTGCTTCCTGGCCTGCTGAACCTGCCTCTGCATTCTTCTCAGCTGGGTTTTTGTCAGTGGTTCGGCCCTGCCCCCAGGCCGTGCATGGTACCAATGGTTATCCTTTATGACTGGTGGTTTGAAAGTTTTTATCGACCTAGGGGCGGCCTCTTCTTCGTGGCTGGCCGAGACGCTGGGGTTTTGTGGCCCTAGTCGGCTGAAAATAGCTCTGCTGGTCGGCCATCGACCGTACTGACCACCGAATCTTTTCACGGTCGTTTGAGATGGCTCGGCGGCCTTCCTCTTGTTCTCCTGCGGCCTGGGCTGACCGATCTCACACTTGCATCATTCGCAAAGGGCCGGCTCAAGTTCGGCCAAAGGCTCCTTTCCTTTCGCCGAACTGCGAACTCCTCTATCCCCGGTCGGGAGTTGGGCGTCGACCATGTTAACGACAGGTGGAGGGAACGGCTTGGAGTCGACCTGCACGGCCGCCTTCTCCGGAAACTGGAGCTTCTTCTCATCTATCAATTTCTGGATAACGTCTCGCAAGACAACACAGTTGTTGGTGTTATGAGACCAAGAACTGTGGTACTTGCAAAACTTTTTCCCCTTGAGTTCTTCGGGCTTCGGAGTCTTATGGCCGAAGGACAATTTTACCTTCTTCTCGGCCACCAGCAGGTCGAAGATAGCCTCGGCCCTTGTTAAGTCAAAAGTGTAGGCCTTCGTTTCCCGCGTCGCGAACTTGGCGTCAGGGACCTTTGTGCGGCTATTGTCAGTTTTAACAAGCCCTCTGCAAACGAAGGGTTTGTCTATATTGACTTCGGCCGAACTCATCTCGACCTCATCACCCTCGGCCTCTACGGAGCCGTCTGCTTCGGCGTAGCTGACGATGGGATTCTTGTAGTAGGTCCCCTTTAAGGCCGTCTTCTTCTGCATCTCCTCTTTCAACAAGGACGCATATCTGTCCACCTTGTTGGTCAAGTCATGCATGTCCCGAAATTCGATTCCCTGGAATTTCTTCCGGTATTCGAATTCCAATCCTTCCTCGGCCATCTTGACGAACTCCCTCTCTGGTAGGTTCGTGCGGCACCAATTCCTACATGTTTTGAACCGTTGTAGGTAATCACGAGGTGATTCGTCCAATGCTTGGCTCATTCTTGCCAACTCGGCGACCGTTATTTCTCGGTTGGTCTGGTAGAAATGTTCGTGGAACACCCTTTCCATATCAGACCAATCCCTTATCGAGTTCGGCGGAAGGTTTATGAACCATGAGAACGCCGCGCCGGTCAAAGAATGAACAAATAGTCGGAGTCTCTGAGCGTCCGAATCGGCCTCTCAACACTGGGCCGTGAAACGGCTGATGTGTTCAATGGAGAAGGTCTGCCCATCCCCAGAAAAAAGCATGAACTCTGGCAATCGATAGTTCCGGGGAAGGGGGATCCGGTCAATTTCTGGCGGGTACGGCCTCGTATATCTTGGCATGTCCGGCCGCCTCTGAGCTAGGCCGTCTTCGATCATCCGCCGGACGTCTTCGAGCCGGATCCCTTGAGGTGGTGCCTCCTGTTGGGCTGCATACGGCCGCGTGGCCTGTAGCACCTCGTTCTGAGGCCTTGCCTGCTGGGCCATTTGAACAAAGGGCTCGACCGGGATAACCGAGCTGGTTGATGCCAGATGAGCACCGTGGGTTTGGCCAAGGTGCGTATGCGTTGTTGCTGGAACGGCCGACCCATAGTGAAGGTGAGAGCCCAACGGACACGACGAAGCCTGCAAAGGTGGTGAGGCGGTCAGACTGCCCTGACCATACTGTTGTGATGATACAGCGGACGCGTTACTTGGGCCAGGATGGGTGTGGACGGCGGCAGTATGAACTGAGCCGAGTGGGTGGACCGCAGGATGCGTGAAGCTGCCGTGCCCTAGTGATACGGCCAAAGCATGGAGCGGTCCGCGCCCTGTCTCCGCTGAATAGGTTGGTCCAGAATTCATCCACATGGGCTGGGATTGCCCCCAGCTGTTTGTCGGTGGCAAAGAATGCTGGTCGTAGCCTGATACTTGGGTGTGGGCCGAGACGCCGAGGCTGCTGCTTTCGCCGTAAGGCTCGATTCTATTGCGCTCTTGGCCCCTTGATCCGGATCTGGGAGGTGTCGCGGGCGAGGCCACCGGCATCCTCTCCTGAAAGAGCGTTCGCAGTTCGGAGGAGAACCTGTCCATCGCGGCCATGAAGGATGTTTCTATCCTGTTGGCCTGCTTGGACATCAGTTCCTCCACCACTGCCTGTTCCTGCATGGATTCGGCCGTGCGAACCGCCGTTATTGGAACGCTGGCCGAAATCCCGACCGAACGTTCGGTCTCGGTAGTTGTGATTGGTGAGGCGGACTCAGGAGTCTCAGAAGTCATTTCGACCGCTTTGTTTTTGAGCTTTGTCTGTGCCCTAGTTTCCACCATAAATTTTTTGACAAGTATCCCACCGGGCGTGCCAAAAGTGTCTGCCGCGCAAATCTCACGGCCTGGAGTTCCGGGCCGAGGGGATATGCGTTAACACGCGGTTTCCTGCTTTTGGGTGCGGTGCGGTTTGTGCGCGGGCGTGCCAGCACGGTCTACCGTGCGTCGATGTGTTGATGAGTGTTGGATGGATGAGTGGTGCGCCTGTTTGAACTCGTCTTTCTAATCAAACGACTGTAGCCGAGAGAGGAACTGGTCTCGGCTGTTAGGTTCACGGCCTGAACTATAAAGCCGTTGAGTGATGGTGTAGGTGGTGGGTTTTGGGCGGTGCTCCAGCGCGCTGCTCAGGGAGCGACGGTCGTATGATATATGGGATGAGTGAACGAACAATAAGTATGGTGCTCCGGCGCCTTGAAAATCAAGGGTCGTATGATATATTGATGAATGGATTTTCCTTACAATCTACCACTACTCCTAGGAAAGCAAGTAAAGATATTGAAAGTGCATTACAGGAAAAAATAAGTTGCTCCGTGGAATGCTTTGTTTTGGTGTTGAACCCTTTGAATGTAGCTCGAGTCTTGTATTTATAGGAAGAGTCCCTGGAGGAGTAATCGAGGCTAAAAATCCGCATGGTGGAGCTGGATTGGAGCAAGTGGGCAGTCCAATTGACATTTGGGATCGTGAAGTAAGGTGGTGTGACCCCAGAAATCCCGGTGAATCTCGGCCGCCGCTCTTGATCGTGGGTTCTGAGCTTCTGGCCGTGGAGACGCATTTATGGCCTAGATAGCTGGTGAACCAATATCTCAGGCTGTCAGAATTCTTGTGAGAATGTCCACCTCGAATCACTCTGATCCTCATCACCAAATTCTGACTTCAGTCACTTCCCACCTTCCCTCATGCATTAAATGCTTCTTTGTGGCCAGTGGGTTTGCTGCATTAAACAGGCACTACTTCAGTAAATGAAGCCTGGGTCCCTGCTATCACGTGATGATCTGACTTTAATATTTCTGGCCGTGATTTTGCTTGGCCTCAGCCTCGGCCTGCGCTTGAGGCCGAGATGATCATGCCTTAGCATTTCTTCTTTTGTCTTTAGGAAGGCGAAGTACCCTGGCGAAACGCTGCGTTTCAGCTTTTACGAACAAGTGCCAGGGCCGAGAGAAGGGGCTCCTTCGGCCAACTTATGGCCGTGATTTATCAGGCACAAACAGAGCGTCGCTGGTTAACTTCCTCCTCAACTTCCAAAGGTCGTTCCCCTTGGTTGCTTTGTCCGTGGGGCAGATTAAGAGATTGAGCTTGTGAGGATTCCTTTACGGCTTGTCGCTGTGTGTTGGCTCTCGAGCTGGTTGGTGAGCATCGATCATTGCATTCGTCAAGCTATTGTTCACGAACTCGAGCTCCTTGTAGGCCCAGCCTAGATTGGATACTTCCTTGTGGGCCCAAGCGAGCATGGACATTGGACTGTGGGCCCAGCCTCTCGGGCACATTGATCCTTGGACTTAACCTCGAACAGATCATCGACCGGCTTAGAGTACGGCTTGCAGAAGATCTAACCAGCCCATTTGTCCCTGTCAACCAGCCTGGGATCTCTTGAATTGTTCACCGGCATGTTGGTGCATCCTCCTCTCCTCATCAAGTGTGGTTGTTTTGAGTTGATCTCCTTGAGTAGCTGACCAATCAGGTTGTTTTGATCATCGACTCTCTGTGTGAGTTGATCAACTCCCTAGCTCTAAATGCAAGAAAATTTTAGGAAAATGAAGCTTGATATGCCTAGGTCTAATATGGAAATTTTGGGATTTATTGGTTGTAAACCTAATTTCTAGTGATATTCTAAAAGTGGGATGTTCTAGCTAGAATGGTTGGAAAGCTTGTGTATAAGTTTTGCTTGGCATGTTTTGGTGCATTGAGCATTGGCCGCATTCATCAATTTGCTCTCACTTTTGTATAAGCATGCTTATTGTCTTCAATGCCTATGCTTGATTTCTTCAAATGAATTGGGAATAGCATGAACACCCTAATTATTTGCTTTGATCTGTTACACTTCTTGTTTCCTTGCTTTTTTACATGGCTTTGCTTGGCTTAGCTTGGCTTGTCTAATTGGCTTGCATTACTTAGTTTGAATGTCTCTTATAAATGCTCATCCAACTTCAGTTTCTTTGCTTGGTTTACAATACCAAAGTGAATGGGCTCATTTACTTGATAAGAGCTGCGGCTAGCGTGGTTTGGAAATGATTTGCTTTGAAGCTTGATTAAATTGATTCGGTAGGCTTGCATGTATCTTCCATGTTTTTGAAGTACTTTGCATAAGGGATTTTTATTTTTTATTTCCAGCCTAGCATGGTATAGCTTGACTTCTAACAAGAGCCTTGCTTGATATGTTGTATAGAGCTTGCTGATATGGTTGCTTGATATTGGTTGAGATTGAGATAATTAGGTTTCTTGGCATGTTGAAAAGGACAATTTTTGTTTTTCTTGGCTTAAATTTTGTTCCTTGCATGATAGCCTTGCTTGATTTATTGATGATCTGCCTTGAAAATTTCTATCTTTATATCACTTTATGACAGGATTCTTTGAGCATGGTTGTGGACGTAATTGCTCTATTGTCCTTTTTTTTTAAGAGCAGGATGCTTGAATCTTATGAATAGTATTCAAGGGGCTTGATTGCTTATGGGCATGATATTGACCAATTTTCTTATTCTCTTTTCTTCTTTCCTTTATGTTCTTTCCAGCATCTTGCTTCAAAGATGAATTTTCCAGTAGCTTGGAGCAAACTTCATGCACGTCTTTATACTTTGTTTATTTGATTTTTTTTCTTTACTTGCTTGTTGTTGATCGGTGCATATTTATATATCATTTTGTACCCTTCTAACTTATGATTTGATTATGTTTTTGAGTTAAACCTGTGCTTTTAATAAATTTTGTGTTTGTTTCAATGTAATAAGCTTGAGACTCATTAAATGCATTTTGGAGACAAGTTAGCTCAAAACGGTGTCTGCAGATCAGTCAACTTCACGAATTGGACTGTAATTTCTCAGGATGAACCAGATGATGAGCCCTATATCATTGGAAAGATGCAGAAGTCTAGTTTCTGGAGCATTTTACGGTTCATGATTCCAAGTCTCCTAGAGGAAGTTATGCAAGTTTTGGTAGCTTAAGGTCAAATTCGGCAGCATCTGCGTTACTGGGCCAAAAATGACATTTGAAGGTCTTTCCGATTTTTTCTTGAGTTGGGCTGCATATGCTTGGAAAGACAATTCAAAGGGTTTGAAGATCCAGATTTTTCCAGATTTTGTAGGAGGGAAGATCAAGCCCAAAACAAGCCCACAAGATGACTGCAATGCATTGTCAATTCCAGTTTATTTTCAGCAGTCAACGTGCAAGGCCCAAAATGTATACTTGTATTGCTCAGATGGGAATACATTCTTCATAAACGTTGTTCCAATGGGTGTCTATTATGACATATCCAAATTTGAACCCCATTGGATACATATTGAAACCTCAGGCCTTCCTACACCAAGCCTGGTTCAAAAGAATCGTTTTTTCCAGCAACCAAAAGAAAACCCACATGGGTTGGCAGCAAAAGGCAGCCACAATTGAATACCTTTGAAAACCCATGTGAAGAAAGCTTGAGGTGCAGCAAAAGAAGTATGGGATGGAATTGATTCCAACGACACTAACATAGACAAGATGAAGTGGGAGTTATGGATTGTATTAAAAGAGGAATGGTGATGTTGGAATTCATCATGATGTTCCTCCCTCTTAGCCCTATAAATAGAGAAGTCTTCAAGCTTCAAAACACACCCCCAAGGGGGAGGGGGGGGGGGGGGGGCGCTCTCAAACACTTCTCTAGAGCTCCCCTCCCTTCTCTCCCTCAAATTCTCTTAGTTTCTCTTTCTAGTTTTCAATTGTTGTAATGAAATCTTTGTGCTGAAATTCTCCTTAAGTTTTTCTTAGTTCCACTTTACTTTTCATTGTTATATAAATTCTTTTCTTTAGTTTCAAGTTTTATTAGTTTCCAAGTTTCAATTATGATTTTTGTTCTTATTCATTATGCTTATAAGTTAATATGCTAGTTTGAATGATTGATCACCATTTAGGCTTGCATGTTAGCTATCTTGGTTTGAATTAAGAGTAGACACCATGCTTTAATTCGAATTGAACTATGAATAGGAAGAGTATGTATGGACATTCGACAACAGGGATTAGAAACATATTTGGTTGTTTAAAATGTTCTTCTATGCTTAATGGATTTCTAATGCTTAGTTTAGGTTAGACAACAGATGATCAAATTAGGGAATTAGGAATACAAGGTTAGGACCAGACACCATGACTTAATCATACTTTAGCTAGAATCAATCCGTTAATCTAATTGAACTTGGGAACTTATCTGCTTGAGTTGTTTCCTTTTCTTTCTTTCTTGTTTTATTTATTTTCTTTCTTATTTTTCTGTTTTGTGTAGGAAAACTAAATTGGATTATTCAATCACCAATCCCCGTGGAATTGACCTCGCACTTACATATGCTAAACTACTGAACGGCTCGTGCACTTGCAAGTATCACAAGTTGAGGATGTAGCTGAATCCATTTTGGTGCGGCTAGATCGACGCAACAGTTGTCATGCGTTGGACTTATGCTTTGGCAAAGAAGAAAACTGATATCTGGTCTTTCCTGCAGATGCAATTTTTTCACTGATTGTAAAACGAAGCTGCGGAACCTACTATGGACAGCTGTTGGAAGCTTGAGCTTGCCCAACCTCATAGCTTGGGCCAATATACTTCTAGGCTTTGTAAGGAATTCTTCATAGCTTGGGACATCGCATATCTTTTTCTTTTGCTTTGGCATGTTGTTTTGATTGGTTAGAATTTGACATGTCTTCCTTCAGAACTGACTTGTTATCCTAGCAATGACTTGTTGTGCCTGAATCTTTTTTCTTCTTTTTTCACATCTTGCTTGGCATGAGATGACTTGCTTTTCTAGGCATGAAACCTCACTTGTAGTGCGGAAGACTAGTCCTATTTTATTCATGCTTCATGTTGCAACTTATCATCGATAAATTTATTCACAAGTTAAGCATGTGCAAGTAGGGAAAATAACCTTCAAATGCCTGAGAGAATACCTTTCTGCACCTCCTTATATCCTTCCGGTGCTTGGAATGCCCTTTTCAGCGCCTCTTTTCTTTGAGAATACGGCACCTCTATTAGAGGTAATAGTTGTCCTATGTTGTCAACGCTCGTCTGCTAGTTCTTCATTGCATTGAGCGTTTTGGCATTTGGCATGGTAACTCATTTCATGTAGCAGTTGTATTTTTTACATGGAAAGCCTCAGATTTTAGCTGTCGGAACTTAAATTATTCCTAGGACTTGAATTATATACATTATGTTGCTTGTTCGTGGTGCTTGCTAATAGTTTGGGATCCCATCCAAGTAGCTTTGCTTAGTATGTCTACTTCTTTGCGTGTTTGTTTCTTTGCAGACCCAATTTATGCTGCTGCAATGTTATATATATATATATTGTAAAACCAGGCCCTAGGCTCTAAAATCCTACAAAGGGGGGGTGAAGTAGGCTAGAGGTCAAAGACCTACCAAATTAAATTTTAAGCCCAGCTAAGAATGAAATGCGGAAACTGGATTAATACAGACAACTCCACGTATTAATCCAAATAGAAACTCTTGTGATTTCGGATCAATACAGTGCAATGTCGTATTAATCCATGTTAGTGTACTGATGTGATTTGAACAATATGCAACAAGTACAGCAATGACAGCAAGAGTAAAAACATACACACAGATTTGTTAACCCAGAAAACCCAAGTGGGTAAAAAACTGGGAGCACCAAGCTAGGAGAGATTCAATCCACTCATTAAGAAATACAAGAAATGAAGGAAGACAAAACTCAATCTATCACCTATAGGCAGCTTCAATCAACCTTACAGCAAGCACCAATTCCTTTGTTTCTTAGCAGCAGCAAATCCTCTCAAGAGCACCAAGCTCAAGTTGCATATGTATGAAGTGAGTTATGGTTTCACATATTCATCTATCTCAATCACAAAGTGTGATTGAGCTAGACAAATGAAACCTAAGTGTTGTGATGATTAAACTAGAAGTAATGAACTTGAAGCAAATAGTTTAATTCAACATAACAACAATGAAACAATAAACTCAGCCGAAATCAATGTGAATATACTTGGAGGAAATTAATGTGTATGCAATCATACTCATACTCTCAAGTAATCAACAATGGCTGAGACAATAAAATAGTTTTTGAATGCTCAATAGCAAATATAAAATGTTTCAAAAACATAGAACCGGTTCTGCATCAAGGATGCAGATTTTCTATTTTCACATGACTAGCATGAGTGGTTCTTGAGGAACTTAGAAATGGTTCGGCAAGGGATAAGAAATGAGATGCAATGCCATTTCAAAAACAAGTCCTGCCCCCTCCAGCCGATAGGTATAGAATATATATATAGAGAAGTCATTAAACACACTTGTTTGTTTAAAGCCATAGACAAAAGAACTTAACAAGTTAACGGCTCCAAAAACCAAAACAATATAAGGAATTGTTTTATACCTTTTGGAGAACATGTGGGCAGACAAGGTATGGAGAGGAATAAAGAAAACATGGGAGTGTTTGAGCAAAGAGCCGTTGGATTCTTCAAGAAATAAGCATGGGAAAGAAATGTAATAATCATCCCATGCTTTTGTTAGAAACACATGCACATGGACTCTTCAACACAATGATATAAAAAGCATGGGTGTGTTTCTTTAAAACCAAGAGGAGCCGCACAAGGTAATTGAACAAAGAGAAGAATCAATATAACAACATCCCATCACTTTAAAAAGGTGGAGACAAGAAAACATTTTGTAAGAAGCAAGAGTAAGGGTTAATTAAATAAACAAAAGACATGCTCCCTACAATATATTATGTTATAATATATTATGTCTCCACACACAAATTAACCAAACTCCACACACACACCCGTTGGGCTAAGGAGGAAACATTCAACAAGGAATGAATAAAGAAATCTGCCAACAGCTTGAAAACAGACGCAACATGGATTAATACATTCATAGAATGTATTAATACAAAGAACAGACAGCAGCATGAATGTACGTTGGATCAATCCAAGTGAATATGGATTAATCCATGTGTGCAATGCAAATGATTATACCTTTTGATCTGCAACGAGGAGACTTGGAAGCCCTTCAACCCACACTGATTCTAACCTAGAATCTAATTAATATTACAAGGGTTTTGTTGGTTTAAGAGAAGAGCCAAAATACAATATTGGTTCAAATAAGAACCTTACATATATATATATGCTTGGCATGGTAGTTATGAAGTCTGGCATTCGCATGGTTTCTTATTGGTTCTTTCAACATGTGTTTTGAACTGTTCCAACAGCCAGCTAGCATTTGCATGACCAAAGTTAGAGATGGAAGTGTGTTGAACTTCTCATGGATCTTGTCCAACACTTCTCCCATTCCAAGGAAGTTTGGGAAGCCCCCCCAGTCATCATCTGCAACTTATTGTGTTTGTTTGCCTCAGGTAAGTGCCAACAAGAGCCCTTTCATTAATTCCATGTTTGATATAATTTCTTCATTGCGTTGAGCATAAAAATGCTTATGCCTGCATCCACTTCACAAGTTGTGGGTTCTAGTGGCAAATGACATCATTCTTGTATGCTTGGATGTTAAGCTTGGAACGCATTTGATTAAAGCTATGTCTTCCAATACCTTGTTATGAATTCCAGCAGCCCAACTTTGGGCTTGTTATTAGAGTGTTGACCCAAGTAGCATAGTTTAATCTAGCTTTTGGGTCGTTTAGCATGGTGGCTATGTTTGAGTGTATGGGTTTTAGCTATGAAAGTTAACAAAACTTGTGAGCAGTGGGATTGGATGCTAGGCAAAAGGTTTCAGCATGTATATTGGCATGGTCTAGCCTTTTGGTTTTTTTTTTTTTTTTTTACAATAGCTATATGTGTTGGTAGATGATGGAGATTCAATCTTGGAGTTGCAACAGGATTCTTGGTAATTATTCTCCTGTAGATGGCTTGTTGGGTTGTTATTACTTGGTTTTCATGAAAAGAAAAGGATAATTGCTTGCCATTGAATCTTCCTAGGCTTGAGGTAAGCAAAAAGGAGATTTTGTATTGTCTGGTAAAGGATTGATTTATGAATTTGCTTGTTTGCTTGTTTGCTTGTTTGCTTGTTTGCTTGTTTGTTTGCTTGCTTGCTTGCTTGTTTCCTTGTTTCCTTGTTTCCTTGTTTCCTTGCTTGCTTGTTTGCTTGTTTGCTTATGCATCCTCTTATGCATTATCTTCTACTTTGCAGGAGTTTCTTTAAAGAAAATGAGAGCACATATGCAAGTTCAGGTGCTGGGCATTCATCTTCATAAAACGAGCATTTCAAGTTTGTTTGAGAAGAATGATGGTGATGAGGAGGTTATGATTTACAAGGGAAATGATAGATTTCAAAGATGAGAAGATATGAGGAATTGCATGAGGAGGTGATAGGTTTGGATGTTGCAAGAGAATGGATGAATGTAGGAAAAATATGCTTCCGGCACCTCATTTTTTTGTCTACAATACCTCTCTAGCATCTCATTCTTAGCTAATGTATCCTTTTCAGGCTTGATTAAGAGGCTCCAACGCATGAGAAGTCTCATTTGCTTGGAGTTTGATAGCATGAAGGTGAGTTTTGGTTGCTTGCAACTTGTCTTCGAAAAAATTATGCTTCCGGCACCCCTTTTTTGTTTACACCTTTCCAGCACCTAATTTTGGGCAATGTACTCTCTTGTTTCTTTTTCAAGCTTGATTGAGAGGCTCCAAAGCATGAGAAATGTCATCTTCTTACTGATTTGCAAGGAACTTGATAGCATGAAGGTGAGTTTTTGGTTGCTTTCATCTTGACTTGCAATGTGTAGGCTTATGGAAGATTTGAATTGCTTGACCAAAGAGACTTTGGATGAGACAGAGAACAAGCTAGTTGTTGAGGTTACTTTGAGTTTTCTTTCATAGATGTAATGAGTTTGTTGAATTGTTGCGAGGATGGATTGAGTTTTGGAGGTTAAGGAGCACATACACTAGCAGGATGTTTGAAATAGGACAGGTGCAGAGAGGGTTTGAAATAAGGCAAGTGTTTGGAGAATATTTAAGATACTAGAAGTGGTGGAAACGGTGATGGAAGAATGAATATAGCTTGGACTTGCTTGAAGATGTGAATAATGTTGAATCACACAGCTCTTGGAATCGAGGTATAACTTGGTTTAACATGAGAAACTTTGAAGTGCTTGTGCTTGACTTTTTTTTTTTCACTTGGCAAGAAGCCCCCAAGTCATTTGGATTTGCATTTTGACTCCTTTTTTTTAGATGGAGCCCCAAGTCATTTGGAGTTTGCATGTGCAGTTTGTTCAATGGCATGAATGATGGACTTGCCTAATGTCACGACCCGATTCGAAAATAAGGAATATTCCCGAATCATGGTGTGAGTCATACCATAGTCATAAGAATAAAATCCTACAACCATGATATGATGAGAAATAGAGCCACAAATACTACAAATTTACTTAACATCACAGAATCAGAGTCGCAGTAGCTCGTAGTTAAATACACACTAAGATCTTTAACAAATGGTTGACTACTTACAAATATTAATTACACAAATCAACAACAAAAGCCTAGTAGCTTGGTTGAAACCTGCTTCCTCATACTTCGCCTTGAATCCTGCACAATCTATTGGGGTATGAGCATTCTAATGCCCAATAGGGTACCGTCAAACCCCTCAAGGTCAGCTATCATAGTTAATCAAAGTGTCATGCATCAAACAACACAAGATATATAAATTATGCAATCATACCAGATAAATAAGTTTGCATATGCGATGATGCCATGAACTCACTCCCTGCTAATCCCACTAATTCATATCCTAGGGCAACAAGCCTGCATGTCCCATACCATGCGTTTTACCACTGTGGCTCCGAATACCCTAAAATATGAACTAGCGCCCATCCGTCCCTTAACCCATTTTTCTTTTGTTTACGAATTTCTCAACTTTCACTTTTCATTAGAGGCCCTACTTCCATCACCTCGATATATTCAAGCTCTGCTCCCGTCACCTGAATATATTCCACATTTTTTTTACTCAGATATATCTAAAGCCTTCTCCCACCCCTTAGATATATCTCAAACGACACACACTCCAAACACCACTGTATTTATAATGCATATGTAATGCAGCACAAACATCATTTATTTATGCTGAATAATGACATAGATAATAATATATCAGGCTTAATCATATGAATAATAATATTCACCCAACATCAAATAATATCCATGGAAAAACATCAATAATAATATTCACATAACATCAAATAATATTCATCGAGCAAAGCAACAATAATATTCATATTTATAATACTATATATAAGCACCAAGATTAAAAGTGACATAGCCCAATCATCGGGAATCAAGAAACCCTACCTCAAGTCCAGCTAGCTAAAGTACCAAAATTAACCTTCGGAAGTTCTCGGAGTTGTCGAATCTACACTTTTGATCCAATTCCTAAACAAATTCAAATCCAAATTATTATTGAGCAGTCTTCACGCTATTTCACCTAAGACCAACCCCAACCCCAACCTTATGCATTTCAAAGATTTTGCATAAAAATGACAAAAATGCCCCTATGCCCAACTCAGGGTCCAAAGCGATCAAATCTCGTCCAAAATAATCTAAAACTTCATCCCATGCCTTGTCAACACCGACACAAGGCCAACGACACCCGTTATCCAAAAGTTACCACTTGGGTCTCGTGGGCCCCACAACAACCGATACTTTGCACAACCACGGATTGACTCAAAACATATGCCATCAGACTCGGATCGAGAAATCGAGTCGAATGGACTAAAAAATATGGCGTCGGAGGCTGCCGGAACAGCCGCCATGTGCCGCCACGCGCCGCGATGCGCTGCCACTTGCCGGAGCCGCGAGTGGCTTGTTTCTGGTTAGTATTCATCGTCTTCCCTAAAAAATCCTGCAATTTCTCCTGTTTACCAGATTAAATCTCAGATTTTGTGAGTCATTTTGACCAACCAAACGTCAACGAAAATGGGCAAACTTATGGTGGTTTTGAAGCTTAATATCTCTAGTTTCTAACCCAACAAACCAAACTCAAAACGGAGCTAAAACGAGAGAGAAAACTAGGTCCAAAGTTGTACTCGTTGCTGGTTTTTCTGCAGAAAACAGATTTTTTTTCCAAACTTTGAACATGTGTTTGATGTATCAAAACTCAACCAAATTCGACAAAACCAATTGTGTTTTGTTCCTTGCCAAGTCTAGTTTAAAACCCAATAGATGGCTTCCTCAAACCCAAAACGTATTGGGAGAAAAATAGAGCCAAAGTGAGGCTCACGGACTGCAAATTTCCAGAAAATGCAAATTTCCAGATTTTGTTCAAAGTTGTTTTCAACCATTCTAAAACCCCAAGTGGTTCCTAAGGCTTCTAAAACTCTTCTAAACTTCATACCTATCATTAGAACTCATCAAAAACTCAAAATAGAACCAAAATTATAAACACCCACACTTGAAAAATTGCTCTATGCACCCAACCCGAAAATAGAGGTTCAACCTCTTCTAATTCAATCTTCCTAACACTCATATGACTCAAATTATTCTTTAAGAGATTAAAATCACACAACCACAAGGTTAAAACTAAAATTTTCGAAATTTACTCACCTTAGAAACTCTCGTCTTCTCTTCCTCCTATTTTCTCCTTTCTTCCTCACCCAAATTTCATTTCTTTCATCCCAAATCTTATCTTAGTTTATGCCATTAATTTTCTTAGCCTAGACTAGGTGACTCATCTACCATAGGTTTACAACTCATCCCAAAATCAGATTTTTGAAGAGAATGTAAGTGGGAAGGGGGGAAGAATGAAGGAGGGAAGAAATGCTTGGCTTACAATTTGCCTCCTTTTTTTTTTTCTTTTTTTTCCTGCAAGGGTATTTTGGTAATCTTTCACACATAGGGGTGTTTTTTGGTCATTTTTGTCCAACTTCAAATTAAACTTACTTAATTTAATAATCTCAATCCAAAATCTCTTGATAAAATACCCATAATCATTTTCCACCATAATATTATTTTTTACTAAAATATGAAAATCCACCTTGAATTTTTCGGGGTATTACACCTAAGCCCATAGGGCCCTCTTACAAGATCTTATTTTGCTTGAGAATGGAGATCTAAGACACAGACAAGGGGAACTTGTGAGTAATCTATATTATGTTTGTTCTGCAAAGTAGATAGCCAACAAAAGAAAAAGAAAGAGAAAACATTCTTATCTTTTTCTTCCCTCTAGTTTATTGTTTCTAGGTGACTAAAGGATCCCGAAGCTTGCAGTGGAAGAGCCGATGTAAGAATAATGGCCTAGTCCCCAGCATAGTCGCCATTTATGTTGGGCTCTTTTTCCGTCGGAAGGCTTGTCCGGGCTTGTTCTTTCTTGGACCGCCACAGAGTGGTGAATCAGGCTTTCATTGTGCCTTTCTCTGAGTTAGCGAAAATTAGGCCTAAAGCATCCCGAAGGAGAAGCAAGTCATAGGGGAATACTTTGTTGTTCTTTCAGTGGCTGCGTGTCTTATGTTCACCTTTTCGGCATCTTTGAAAATGGGTAGAGATGATTTGCTTATGTTGAACAGAGATTGTAGAGCTTGTAGTGTGGGAGCTGAAGACCCACAAGTTTAGCAAATGATAGAGGTTGATTGCTGAGGAATAACTGCAATGACTGCTAGAATGTAGCAACCGAAGGAAGGTACTCTGATGGTTGCTAGGGTGCTTGCAACCACTCAAAGAAATGGGTTCTCATGATTGCTGAGAGGCATGCAGAAACCCAGAGAAGTTGGGTTTTGCATAGCAATGCCTACCAATTTATAGAAGGTGAAAGCTCTTTTTGGTTTCCAATAGGTAAAAGAAAGTGTTGGAACCATCCTATTTCCAACGGATAAAAGCGAGCATTGGGACATTTTTATTTCCAACAGGTAAAGCTAGGCATTGGAAAATGACTATTTCCAATGGGTAAAAGGAAGTGTCGGAATTGGCTTGTTTTCGGAGGGTAATAGGAAGTATTGGGACATTATTATTTCCAATAGGTAAAGCTAGGCATTGGAAAATGACTATTTTCTATGCATAGAAGGAAGTGTTAGAATTGGCTTGTTTCCAGTGGGTAATAGGGAGTGCTTGAAGAATATCTCATTTGCTCACCCATATTGGAGAACTCCAAGTAATGGGCTTGGACTTTGGTGCTCCTAAGTAGCTAGCCCAAAGTCTCCATTATCCAAGAGCTTTCGTGGACCTTGTGGACCTCCATAACTTTCCACACCACAATCCCTCGTGCAAGCCCCGTGAACCACATGACTTGGGTTCATGTGAGCTTGGTAAGTGATTAGCATAGGAAAAATGTATTAGCGTGACATGGAGTTATTTGGCATGTGCTTGGAATGCTTGTGCACGTGTTACAGTGACTAGGGCTTTTGTGATCGAGCTTAGTGACATATCGAAATTAAATGAATAAGTTTTTGGCATGACATGGATGCTATTAGAATTTGTATAAAAGCTTGCGTACATATTTATTTTGTCGAATTAATTCCCGATAATATAATTGGAATTAATACATGACCAATTTATCCCCTATTTCATACATCATATTGGGCTTTAAATGCTTTTGGGCTTTAAATGCTTTTGGGCTTATCGTGACTTTTTGGGCCTCAACAATTCCTTTGTCGATTAAATTCTCGAACCTGATTGACTTGCTCAGCAGACGCAAACGGGTTCTCTGTAGTGCACTCCGAACTTGGATGGGGGCCTGCACAAAATTCACAACCAAAATTAGTATTAGTGTTCACAGCATTAACACTCAAAGAATCAACTTTTTTAGTAAGGTTAGAAATTTGTGTTGTTAGCAAAGCCATAGTGTTGACTTCCAAGACCCTAGCTGGCTTCAGATTTATTCTCTCACTAGGCCATTGGTAAATGTTGGACGCCATGGTCTCCAATAATTCAAATGCTTCTGTAGCCGTTTTTGCCATTAAACCACCTCCAGCTTCTGCATCAACTAATGTCCTGCTTGTTTGACTCAACCCATTGTAAAAAGTCTGAACTTGAACCCAGGTGGGTAACTCATGGTAAGGACACTTGCGCAATAAATCTTTGAATCGTTCTCAAGCTTCATATAGATGCTCTTTATCATATTGAGTGAATGACATAATATCTTTGTCGAAATTTTGTAGTTTTGGCCGGAGGGAAAAATTTAGCAAGGATTTCTTAGATAAATCATCCCAAGTACGGATGGAGTCTTGTGGCTGTGATAGTAACCAAAGCTTGGCTTTATCCTTCAAGGAGAAAGGGAATAACCTTAAACAAACTGCATCGTCAGTTACCCCATTGAACTTGGATGTGTCACAAATCTCCAAAAATACCACAAGATGTATATTTGGATCTTCATTCGGCAAACCAACAAATACAGATGCATGTTGTAGCATGGTGATCATGGCTGGTTTGATCTCAAAATTATTAGCCGTGATTGCAGGACGTCGGATCGGTGAAGGAGTTGCCACTGGTACGACAAATTCCCTCAATGAAGAATTCATGTGAAATCTCTAATGTGATTTCTCTTGTCTTATATGATTCATTTGAGCAAGATTAGAAAGATCTTTTCTCAATCAAGTCTAATACTCTGGCTAGAGGTTCCTAAATTATATCTTATAGTATTCTCTTGCATGGGTTTTCTTTTGGTAGATCTTGTGAGATTTTGGTTTCCAACTCAGCTTCTCGAGATTTCGACCACGTCAAAACAGCTTGTATTAAAAAAAAAAAAAATTAAAACAAGAAGAGAGGGAAGTACCACTCAATGCCACTGCAATCCAAACTTAATTTGCAAATACCACCTTTACCCACACATTTTGCAAATACAACCTATAAATACATACTTATTGCCCACTTAACACTTTTTCTTGCCTTTTCTTTTCTCTCTCAGCTCTCTCTCTCAATTCTTCCCCTCAGCGCTCTCTCTCTCTCTCTCTCTAGGGCACTCTCTCTGACCTACTCGTTCAAGGTAACACATATCTTTCTCCTCTTCCTCTCTCTTTCTCGCCCCCTAGCCCTTCACTTGCTGTGTTTGGATTTGAGCTGTTGGATTGATCTTGATTTGGGCTTTTACGCCCTGTGGCTGGTCATATCCATGATCATCAGCATCCCATGGACCCCTCTCCAGTGTCAACCACTCAACCTCTTGATGAAGAAGATGAGTGGGGTACGTACGGCCTTTGGCATCTATCCTTGTTTGGTTACTGAGAAAATTTTTTGGAAAGTGAAAAAGAACGAGAAAAGCTTGAATCTTTTTGCCTGATTTATGTGGGTTTTTGTAGTTTTGCTAAATTCACCTTATACTAGTCCAATAATTGTGTTATGCACGTTTGTGGTGCATTCGGGCATTGATTGCTGAATTCTTTTGTTGGGTGATGCGTAGACATTTAAGTTGATTTGGTTATTTTTATTTTTGTTACAAAATGGAAAGCGGAAGCGGCTTTGTTAGTTTTAGTAACTTGGGGATTATTTTCTGTCTTGTGAGTTTTGCTACCATAATTGGAATGATTTTCTTTTTAGTTTCTCTTCATGTTGGTTTGAATGGTCTAATTGTGAATTTGCTACAATGTTATGAATGCGGGGTCGAAACTTGGCTCATTTACTTGATCGTATTTTCTAATTTTCATGCTATATTGTTAAGGAGTACCATTTTGACTCAATTACGGTGGATTTCATATTAGTCAATATTAAAGATTTGGGAATGGGCTTGCAGTTGCATTATAATCTGTTGTTCTTTTTGTGTCACTACTGGTTAGTGTAATTTGAGGAAAGTGTTTGATCCGAATATGTTTTTCTTCTTGTTTTGCATGTGGGTAGTTTAATTAAGTGGTTTGATTCTACTTTTTACTATGGAATCATTAGATTAGCATGTTGGCTAGTTGTAATTGGTTATTGTTTTCACTTATATCTGTTACAAATTGTCTTACTTTTATGCCTTTTGGTTTCTGTTTATACAGATGGCTGGAACTTTTGGTTTTGGCCATGACTGGCTATTGTGGAGCTTTTGGCCATGACTGGCTAGGTGAAGGAGCTTTTGAGGAATTATTTTAACAAGAATTTCAAAAATTGAGGTCTCTTGTGGCTTTTGGAAGATTATTATCTCTGCATATTATGAGATTCGATAGATTGTTCTTTAAAAAAATATCCATTATTGAATAAATTCTCTATAGATGTCATTATGCAAAATCTAACTGAGAGGCTTAGGCCCCTTGTGGGTTTGAAAGGTTGGGAATATTGTGTTATCTGGAAATTAAGTGAAGACCAAAGGTTAAGAGAAACTTTTTAATTAACAGTTACTAATTCATGTTTCTTTTTGTGACTAATTTTTAGATTGGTTAATTTTTATTTTTTTATTTTTGGTTTATTGAGTTGATGGATTGCTGTTTTTCTAGGGCTAATGAGAACTCTCAGACTAATGGAGGAAATGAACTTATTTTTCCAGTTTATCCAGCCTTCCATGCAGGGATACAATGCAGCACTCAAGAACAAATTCATGTGATCTTCTTGCCCAGCTTCGTTCTTCTTTGTCCTTAGACTCTGGGTACCTATATATCCTTTCATTTTACCATTTTTGTTTACTCATTCAATCATAATTACCAATTACCATACATATCTTAACAAAAGAAATTAATTAGTGTTTTTATATCATTAACCATGAGCAGAATTTATGCACATCCATTAATATCAAACCAGCCCATTTGGTTGAACTCATCTTCTAACATAGATTCAAGTGCCATGGTAGTGAGCTCAAGTTCCCAATTTTCCCAATTTTCCTAGCTAGTTCCCAAAGAAAGTCCTTTTCTGCACATATAATTAAATGTAACTGTATACTTTTACTTACATTTTGCTGGAAAGAGATGGGACCAGAGTTTTGGTTCCAAGTGCAGAGGGTTGATATTGAGCTATTTATCTCCAAAGATGTATGATATTTTATGATGCTTCACTCAAACCTTGCTTTAATTTCTTATGTTAGATTTGAAATTTTATTTTGGTCACATCTCTCACAAATAGTTTTTTTTTGGTAATTATCAAATTCACAAGTCTCTAAAGACCAACAAGTGATTGATTATATCACAGCCCAATGCAACATTTCATTGGAGAAAGACACCTTACTTGGTGCTGGCTGCAATACAAGCTTCCGTATCAATATAAATGACATGAGCACTGAAATACAACCACAGCCCTTTCCAAGCAATGAGAATGAAGGAAATGATCATCTAAACAGTAATCATTTCTAGCAGCCACCTGTTGTTTCCCCAGTGGATCATGATTTGAATGTGCCATACGACATATCAGTTGATCGAATCCGTCTCTGCAACACTTCTCCAATGAATGTCCTGCAACATGTCACTTACAACTCAGAGAACAACATGAAGAATGTCCTTGTTTTTGTGAGAATTGATAATGCCCATGTATTTGACAGAGGTCATGTGTTGAGCTAAACACGAATGATCGTAAAAATTTTCATATTTTTTATATGGTTTTGCATGTATAGTTGATGTCTTGTATGATTCTTAATTGTAGATAAAGGTGGGATTCATTGCTTAGTACCAACAGATAACAAGACCCTCAAGGTCGATGATAAGAGCAGTGATTTTTTTAATTTTAATTTTAGTATTTTTCTGATGTGAAAATATAGTAGCTAATAGTACTATAGAATGTTATGTAATAATATTTCTTCAATTCTTATACAAGTTGTTGAACAAGGATTATTGGCAAATATATCAATCATATTGAAGAGGTACATATATGGTGCTTGTTGTACCTTATTTATATGGTAATGAACAATGATCCAGCATTTTCCTTTACAAAATAACCTTATACAAACAAGCGTTTTCCTTTACAAAATAACCTTACAAGTTCATTCACAAGACAAACTTGAAAAAACAGGTGATAAGAAACAAATATAAGTGCAATAACAGGCAATACCACAACACTACAATGGCAATACGATGGCAATACAAACGCAATAGTGTAGCAATACAATGGAAATACAAAAACTCCACATTCCCATTATAATTTCATTCCAACAAAGACTTGGGAAAAAAAAGTGATACTGGGGCACTACGGTGGCAATACCAAGGCAATATAGGGCTATCCATTGGCAAACAAAAACTCCATACTCCCCCTATAATTTTATTCCAACACATACGTGAAAATAGGCGATACAGGGGCACTATGATCCTAATAAATGAGCAACACGATGGCAATACAAGAGCAATACGATGGCAATATATGTTCAATAAATAGGCAATATGAATACAATGAGGATCAATTACAAAATGTTCCCTAACCCTTCTGTTTGTTCATTCAAAATACATGATACCAAGTGAAACAAAGTACCACAAAATAAACCCAACATATGTAATCTGGTGAAACCATCGTCGCATAATCACAAAACATTTCGAACCTGCTCTCGAAAGCTTCAACTATTCATAACATTGTCGTAAATTCACAATCAGACCATTCAAACCAACAGGAAGATAAACTAAAAAGAAAATCATTCCAATTATCGTAGCAAAACTCACAAGACAGAAAATAATCCCCAAGTTACTGATCCTCTAGGCAATCATGTAGCTAACCAATTCAAATTGCAATGCCAAACCCACATCTAATACTAACAAAGCGGCTTCTGCTTTCCATTTCGTAACAAAAATAAAAATAACCAAATCAACTTAAATGTCTAAGCATCACCCAACAAAAGAATTCAGCAATGAATGCTCGAATGCACCACAAACGTGCATAACACAATTATTGGAGTAAATTTAGCAGAACTACAAAAACCCACATAAATTGGGCAAAAAGATTCGAGCTTTTCTCATTCCTTTTCACTTTCCCGAAAATGTTCTCAGTAACCAAACAAGAGAACTAGATGAAAAACAAAAAAGACAGATGCCAAAGGCTGTACCCCACTCATCTTCTTCATCAAGAGGTTGAGTGGTTCGCACTGGAGAGGGGTCCAGGGGACGCTGATGATCATGGATTTGACCAGCCACAGGGCGCAAAAGCCCAGATCAAGATCAATCCAACAGCTCAAATCCAAACACAGCAAGTGAAGGGCTAGGGGCCTAGGGAGCGAGAGGGCGAGAAAGAGAGAGGAAAAGGAGAAAGAGATCTGTTACCTTGAACGAGCAGGTCAGAGAGAGCATCCCAAAGAGAAAGAGAGCACTGACGGAGGAAGAGAGAACTGCGAGAAAGAGTTGAGAGAGAGATCAAAGAGAGAGCTGAGAGAGAAGAAAAAGTGAGAAAAAATGTAAAGTAGGCAATAAGTATGTATTTATAAGTTATATTTGCGAACTGTGTGGGTAAAATGGTATTTTATGAGTTATAGTGGCATTGAGCGTTATTTCCAAAAAATCAATGCTTTTTTCATTGGGTTAGGCTAGACGTTGGCTGTACCCCGCTTCCTTTATTAATATTGTTGGGTGGAGGGCCTCAAAACGATGCTCAATGCTCAATAGAAAACAGAGAGGAAAAAAAGCATTTCTCTTTTCTGCTTTCTTCTCTGTCAAATTCTCAATTATTTCTGCCTTCCGGCACCAAATCCTCTCTCTTCTGTAAAGAGGTCTCTTACTTTCATTCATTTTATAAAACCCCAAATTAGCGATCAAATACGAACGGATCATATATACCAAGTGACGATATAAGAATAATAATAATAAACGAAAATGGTGTCGGCGACGAAGGAGATGGTGGCTTACTGCTTCGACACTCTCCTTGCTCACTACAACAGCGAAGAACCTCCTGCCCCAGCCTTCGATGAGGGCCAACAGTACTCTCTCTCTCCCCCTCTCTTTGTCTCTATCTCACAACCATACCACAATTACGCATGTATATGTATTGATTTTATCAGTTTAATTAAACTAACTATTTCTAGAAATTGTGATGATGGCATGGTGTTTATAGATTTTAAATTTTTTTTTAAATTTTTTTTTTTGATTGTAAGGTGAACTCTTAGTTTAATTTTTTTTCCTACTATGAAATACAAATATATACATATATATTTTATGATTTTTCATGTGATTGTTGAAGTTTAAGTTAGCTCACCCATGCTTTATTTGGGTAATCTCCTGTATTGGCATTCAAAACAACTTTTATAAGGATGGGTTAATAAGTGGTGTTGGGAGGCCACCTATTGAACCCTCCTTGTTTAAAATCAGTCCTAGTTAAAAAGGGATAGGATGTACATTTAGTTCGATTTTTGATTGAGATCCGTTCTTGATTATGAGAATGAACTTGTGTGGCTGTTCTTTAGATTTTTAAACATAAACGGGGATTGCTACAGGTGCAAGCATCTTCAAGTTGTTGAGCAAAGGTTTTCTTGTAAGAGTGGATGAAATGCATCTTAACTGTAAATATCTAATGTGAGGATGACCTGCAGTCCAAAAATTAGTTTATTAACTTGTCTCTGAACACACAACACAATAGACACATCCATATATATGTACAATCTGTAAGTTCTCTAGATTTAAGCCACTGAAAGAAAGCGATGTTGGTTGCAGATAATGCATTGGTAATTGAAACAGTCCAGTCATGATTGAATAGTTCGTCAGTGACTGAAATATGAAGTAAGAAAGGTAATAAATTAGAAAACAAGAGGTCCTATGCACTACAATTTTACTTGAACTAAAAAGTTGAGAAATTAATAAAATATGAAAGAAAAGGCATCTAGTTGCAAGAATATGAAGCTGTCTATGCTCCCAATATAGGCTATTATGACAGAGAATTAAAAGGCCAGCACACAATGGCTTAAAACATCACCAAACGTCAAAAAAATCCGCACATCTGGATTTGAGAAAAACTGTATATATATTGATGTATGTCTTAAAAAGCAGAACCTTGATACTATTGACTTTCTCATCTGATATTAACAATGCCTTGGTCTCAGTCCATTGTTTGTTACTTGGAAGAAAGTGGTGAATGGTAGTGAGACTCGTTTGCGTGGATGCATTGGAACACTAGAAGCTCGTAGCTTGATGAATGGATTCAAGGACTATGCTCTAAACAGGTATTACAACAGATCTTGTACTTTACATCTTGACCATTTCTGTATCATATGCGGTCACATGTACGCGCGGTAATGTGTCTGCATGTTTTCTATATCTTCCTTTGTTATTTCAGATAAGTCTTTGACAGTGTGTACTATGTGATATTTATATTTGTGTGCATTGTTCGTGGATGCTTGTGCATTTTTATTTTTATGTTTTCAAGGCAGGTAACTTAAATTATGTAAATCATGAATGATGTATCTGAATTCATACTTTATTTTTGCAAAAGCAGATTGTTCAATATGAACTATGAGGGTACCATGTTTGTGTTTGTCTGTGCGTGCACATCTATGCGCCTATGGATTGAAGAGAAGTGCAATGGATAGATGGGCCAGAAATTTAGTTGGGATGGACCATATGTAGTGCCATTTAGCAAATTAGCGAAGAGCACATCAAAAGGATGGTCAAGTTTGTTACCTTGATGCCATCAGATTTAGTTATTAATTATTTCCTTCCCTTCTTATAGAACTAATCATTAAGCTAATCATTAAGGATTAGCATTTATACCTTGCTACGCTTAGTTGTTAAAGAAGAGGAAGTTCATGCATGCAATCTTGGTCGCGTGATATCACATTGTCGAAACCTGCACTACTATATCTTTTTTGTATGATCCACATTCTTGATCTTCTTGGTATGGTCATACCACATTCTTGATGTTCCACAAGTGTTCTTCACACCTCCGCTTGATAAACCTCTCAAGGGTGTGATGATGGGCATCACGTCTTGGTTTTTATCCACAAAAGAAAAAAGAAATGAAACTAGAGATTGGGGGCAAAGTATATTTGGTGCAGCTAAGAAATGGATGCACCTTTCTTTTGGAAGTGATAGTGTGCATGCAGCAAGTCCTTGGAATTTTCGCTATGCTTGCTGCATTTTTTTTTTTCTAGAGGGAGAGTTTCAGTTATAAGACCACTCCTTTTCAAAGGAGCCTTAATGTTTGCTTACACAGACTAGGAGACTAGAAGGATAACTCTTATCCTAGTCTAATTAGACATATCCATTTTCCCCATTAGGATTACATAAGGGCATATTTGTTTAATCTAGATCAGATATATAAACGAGCAAAGTCACAAGCAATGCCACACCATGCCTAGCTGATATTGGCATTTTGAGGGCCCTAATCCTTGCAACTTATGGTATTGTGTCCCAACTCCTGGTTGGAGGTCCAAAATCTTTCCCTCGCATACTTCCAAACTAAAATTAATGCTCCCTTACCTGGTTTAAACTGCTCTCTTTTTTTTTCTTTTTTTTTATGTTATTTGTTATTTTCCTCAACTAATGTAGTGTCTTCTTTTTTTTTTTTTTTTTTTTGGTGTATTATATAGTCATTTAGTCCTTGTTGTTAATGTTCTGCAGTGCTTTGAAGGACCGTAGGTTCCCCCCAATACAACTGAAAGAATTACCTTATTTAGAATGTACAGTTTCCATTCTGACTGATTACGAAACTGCTAGCCACTACCTTGATTGGGAGGTATGTTCAAGTTCTTTATTGGGATATTTGTTAGTTCTATGTATCTAGTTCATTATGCCTTGCAGTGATCCACTGCATGCTTCGATTTCTTGTCCCTGATACTGAATAGGCGATTTCAATAATCTCTGTGTAACTATATGTTCCTTTTAGTTTCTAACATATTGCAGAGATTAGTTTATAGTAAAATGCCAAATTTCACTTTTGGTCCCCATAATTTGAGTTAAGCTGCAATAAGGTCCATGTACTTTCAGTGTTTTCTATGTTGGAACTGTAATTCAAGATGCATCCACAATTTCATATTTTGCCTTGGCAGAAGTGGCATGTGCTGGTCACGTGTGGGAGCATTATATCAGCTGTTTTGCTTAATACAATATTAAAAAATTAAAAATCATTTAATCACTATTCCCCTTATTTCAAACCTTTAGAATGCTGGCCTTCTCTTCTAGTGTCGGATCCAGGATTGTAACCTCATAGGGTAATAGAGTAAAAGTGTCAAAATTTCTTCAAGAAGAAAATAATACTAAAAACCAGAAATATAATACTTCCATTCATAATTCATGGCAAAACTATCAATACAAATTACAATTGTCAATATCTCATCTAACTCCATTGGTCTTGCTCTTGCACTTGAACTACTCAGATTAGACGAATTATCCGTAGGTAATTTTCTCTTAAAAGTATCGTTCCATAATTCTACTTATTAATTAATTCAATCAATCAATTATAAACTGATTAATTTGAATAACAATTTTAATTCGTATAAACTCTAATCCAATTATCCAAATAATAAAATCAATAAATAAATTCTACTCCATAAAAAACAGTACAAATAAGTCAATATAAACTCTAATCCAAATAACAAAATCAATCAATTCCCCTCCCCTCTAGTTTAGACTGTCGCTTGTACTTCAAATAAAAAAATCAAACAATATCAATATCATACCAATAAATTCTAATTCATTACAGATATATCAATTTCATTAAAATTATAATTCCTAAGCCCAGTATACTATATTTAAAGGATTATCCTCCTACTCACTTCATTTAGGCTAGAGTTTAGAAGATAAATTTAGGATATATCAATTAGGGGAAGGGGATTAGGCCTGGCCCAAAACGGCGTCGTTTTGGCCAGGTCATTTAAAAATATAACCTTGGCCAAAAGGACCTCTTTTTGCCAGGTTGTTTAAAAAAATAAGAACTCGCAGCAGCTTCTTCTCCATGAGTTGCTCCGATGGCTGCCAAGGGCAAAACCAGGGAGCTCCAACCAATACCCAGGGCTGCCATGGGGTCGTCTAACCCCATTGACCCCATGGTGGCTCCACCACTGTTCTCTTCACCCTCTCCATCCCTAGAAGCACTAGCACAAACACCCAACACCACCTACTTTGCCACAAATGCCACCACCTATACCATCCCTCCTACCCAAACCACGTGACCTGTGCAGTCTCATCTTTCAGAGGGGTGGTTCATCCCCAAATACCACGTCACAACCAACCACTCAACGTCACTTCTGAAAGCCAAACAAAAGGGTCCAAAAGACTAAATGGGTCGTGTTTACTGTGTTTGTGTCAACTCGCTTTTCTTAGTAGTTTGACACGACATGACCCGTTAAGTTAACGAGTGGAAAATACCAAACATGAACATGACCTGTTAAAATAACGAATGACTCGATTCACCCAATAAGAATTTAAAAAACTGAAGAAAAAAATTAATTACAAATAAAATTAAATCTGAAAAAAAAAAAATCAACCAAAGAAGAGTTGGGGTAGGGGAGAAGGGAAGAAAAAAGGAAAAAGGAAAGATATATATAATTACAAAATTATCATATTCTTAACGGGGGTATTCGCGAATTCACACGACACGACCTGTTAGCTTAACATGTCCACCCGTTTTCAACATGACCCGTTAAGTCCCAACTCAAATCTCGAATACTGATTTTTTCATGCAAATTCGTTTCGTGTACAATGTCTACAAAAGACCTTACGCCAAATATAGCTCTAAATTGTATGTTGTATTACTTTCTATCCCAATTTTCTGTTTTATTTTTAAAAAATAATGTTGAATTTTTTAGCATTTTCAAAAGTAATAAGACTGAAATACTGCTACATGGTATGTTTCTTCTCAAAAAAAAAAATTATGTTACATGTGACAAGCAATTCCGTCAAGTAAATACACATAATTATGGGTGTCTCCTTGAAATTGCAATGGTTAGCAATCTACAATGGCAAATTGGAACTATAAGGACCTTAGTGGAACTTGGACCAAACTACAAGGACCAAAAGTGATATTTTCTGTACTTTTAGATGGATCAGCCACATATGGATGGACGGTTATGCTCTCATCTGGATGTCCGCATGTTATTATCGTGCGGATACCATTGTAAACAGAGAAGAAAGTAGGGAGGCGTAGTAGAAAATACATGGCGTCTGCACGATAATAACGTCCGAACGTCTATATAGGAGAATTTCTATATGGATGGATATTTAATTATATAGATTAATTTTTCCTATATATATGACAGGTAGATTAACGATCAGATGCTAAAAATTGTAGCATGTATGAGAAGCACTTGTGATTTACTCTTTGAAAGAATTTCCGAAGTTTGGCTTGCCCTCTGAATTAATAATTATTGCAGATTGGAAAACATGGTATAATTATTGAGTTCACTGATCCCGAATATAGTACAAGGCGCAGCGCCACATACTTGCCTGAGATTGCTGCACATGAAGGTAATTTTTCCCATTTATTATTAGCCAAACACAGGGTTTTTTAAAATGCATGCGCAAAAAGTAAGCATAATAGCCTTTTTTTTCATATAATTATTTTGAGAGAAAAGTAATAGCTTTGAAAATCTGGCAGTGTACCTTTGACGTTGACCGTGAGTTTAAGATATTAAGGATTTAGAGCTTCGGATTTGGGTTTTAGGAAGCCTAGATGCTACATTGAAAACCTAAAACCCGAAACAGATTCCAAACAATAGAAAAATAACAAATGAAGTTAGCTGTGAATACAACTCAATCACAATTGTTTGATGGTCATTGAATCACAATTGGGTTTGTGAAAAAATACAATACAAATAATTGTTGGACCGTTACTGTTCAAAGGTATGAAAGGCCTTATGGCCCAAAATGATTCCGTCTCCTAATTGTAAACTTAAACAATTTTTCTACGTATGCTATACCAAAAAATGAATACAGGTTCATTGTAGCACTGGAACTGAAAGGACCCTCTCTTTTATAGAAAAAAATTTCATCTGGAGGGCTTGAGTGGTAAATCATTTATTGGTCATGCAGTCACCTATTTCCTAATTTTTAATTTTTAATTTGCAGTTTCATGGTTTCTGTTGTTGCTCATCCACTAATTATTTAAAATTACTAAGTCTAAAGAGTTTAAGAAGTTATAATGTACATATTTTTGCCAGGTATTATAACAGAGTCAGGTGAGCTGAAATTTGAAAATATGTTTTGTGAACAACTCTCTTCTTTGAATACTTTCATTTTGAAGATAAGGTCCCATTTACAGTTAGGTTTCTTATGCACTTGAGGCAAGCTATGCGATTTGGGTTTTAGTAGACCATTAATCCAAATTTTCTATGCAATTTTATGTTTGGCTAAAGTTTTGTTTTTTATTCTGGTCTGCTTCGGTTTCAGCTTGGACAAAAATAGAAGCAATTGACTCATTGATGCGGAAAGCTGGTTATAATGGCACCATCACTGAATCGCTTCGGAAGCGTATAAAATTGACCCGCTACCAGAGCACCTTATGTACAATGCACCACAGTGACTATATTTCCTATGTTAAGGCAACCAGAGGCGCAGCCCCGTCTATTATTGGCGCTAAACCAGGCAGTCACTGACTTCAAAGATGCATTTTCTAAGTCGAAAAAGGTGCTTCCATCTGAACAAAAGAAACCTTGGTGGGAATGCATTTGTTTGTTGTTTCAGTCCAGACTGCAATAATGGTGACCTTAAATATAATTCTTCAAATTCATTTGATTTTGAAGAAAGAAACCAAAGAACACTTTTGAACTTGGGTTTCTCAGATTGCACTTCACATCATTCACGTTTTAATTCTTGTAAAATATTGTGACTCAATTTTTCTGTAATGCTTATCAACTGCATTTATGTCGCCTTCTATCTGGTTACAAATGATAATTAATGCTCTTGTAAGTTAATTAGTAATCATTTGAATATTTTCAGACCAGAAGGCAGAATCCTAGAGTTAGCTTAGATGGGGTATATTTTCCACTGTTATCATAAATTAGAATATCGGTAGTGCAATGCAGGTTGTGAGGTCGGAAGGTGACCTCTGCCTGTTTGCAGGTTGTGAGGTCGGTGGCCGCCCATGGTGACTAGCACCACTTTGTTAACCTTTGCTTGTTTCATATTGGAATGCAAGAATTTTTTTGGAATTGTGCAATGCTAACTATTTTTGTTGCCTCCCTACTTGTACTCATTGTACCGATATTATCCTCAACCTCACCAAGTCTCAGGAAAATAATATCAGGAAAATAATTAAAATCCTAATTAAAATCATATCAGGAAAATAATATCCTAATTGATAACTTATTCTAAAAATATAAATATAATATAGATCTTCTCAAGAAATCAAGCAATCCGAAAATCCCAACGATACTTCCTTCTTTTCCGAGCCCCATAATTGATGCTCAAGCATATTTTTCATATTTGAAGCCCAATTTTCTAATTTTGAATTTTTCCCCTTTTTCCAAATTTCCTTCGTAAGAACAAACCTATGATTTGTCCTACACCCACCCTCTCCCTCTTTTTGACTTTGATGGATAATACTATCTTACTGCCACAAGCACGAGCTTCCCAGCATCCACCGAGACCTTATGCGCATTTGAGATGAGGTCACGTATCTGTTTTGATTTCAATGAAATTGAATTGGGTTTTCAAGGATTGGAGGGCTTCTTTAGAACCGTCTCAAGAAATAGGCTGGGATTGAGTTGGGTTGTGTCACGCCTCAATCCACGGATTTACGTAACCTTGGGTTAAGAAGTAAGTAATTGTTGAGGCCCAAAAAATCCATGGTTGGACCCGAATAAATTCCTAGCCCGAAGCGATATATTATTGGAAAAAGACCCGGTTTAAGGTATACAGAAGTCTGCCATGCGCAAGCCATATCATGCCAAATAAGATCTACGGTGCTAGAAATCAGGATTAAAATTATAAGATGCATTTAGCTCTGCAAATCCATGCCAGTTATCCTATCAAGCGTCGTATTTAAAAGCACGCCCAGCGACATGCCATGCCAAGCGAGAAAGTATTATCCCACAACAAGCTTAAGTGGACCCAAGCCACTCGAAAGCCCGGGGCTTGCTTGAGTGGGTTGTGGTATGGATGGTAATAAATCAACATGAGGCCCATTGATGGGCCGAGAAATGGAAGTCTCGAGTCGCTTGGGAGCCTCGGGACTCAAGCCCATTCCTTAGGCCCAAACATGTGGGTCAGCACAAGAGGAAGAAATAGTCCAGTCAAAATAGCCTATGGACCTTACCAAAAGCCCAAACGTTTAATAAAAATAGCCCAATCAAAGAATAGCCTATTGACTCAACCCAAAAGCCCACTTACTTAATAAACCATCTTGGCCCATACAATTACCCCAGCTGGCTGGGAGAACAAAGGCCACGAAGGGGGAGGTCTGGAGACTTATTTAACAAAGCTGCTGGAGGTTCCAGCACATGGGGGGAGCAAGTTCCAAGCAAGAAACATTCAAGGAACCAAGGGGTATTAGCCTGCGAGCTGCCAGAAGCACCCTTTGAACCAGCATGTATATCCACTTCCTTTCCCTCATCAGATCTAGCCATGGAAGAAGGAATGAAAGAAGAAGAAAAATAGCTGAAAGTGGGAGTCTCCCACTGAAGCTGCTGCGGGAAAGGGAGGCCTTGAGCTCCCAAAATTCCTAATTTCGTGCAAATAGATAGAGGCAATTTCACTGAGATAGGAAAGTCAAGGGAGGAGAGGAGAAAGGAAGGAAAAGCTTTGCCAAATTGGAAAGAAACCATTAGGGTTTCTTGGGAAAGGATAGTTTCCCGCAGCTATAAAATGGGGCCTCTCCTACCCAACAAACACAACCCACACTCAGAGAGCAAGCTTTCTCTCTTACCTGCAAAAACCTAGCAACCACGTGCACTATTCACCCTTCTTCTCCATCTTCCTTTCCTGGCAGACAGAGTATCTGTCAAGCTGCCGGAAGAACATTGTCCTCTAATTCTCTCTCCTTAGCCAAATCTCCTACAAACCTCTCCTTACTCACCTTAACACTTTCCTTTTCCCCCTAAAAAGCCTAAATTTCCCCTCAGTGCTAAACTCATGTTGATTTTGCTTCCATGCCACATGCCTCTCATGCCAAGCCCAAAAGTTTATCTGTAAGTATGGAGAAATTATCTGTAAGTTGTTGTTTTGGTCGGTGAAGGTAACCAAAATACTTCCTAAGGCCTTGCTGCCCTTTCGAAGCATTTTGGGGCTTAATTTTCGAACTCAGACAAAGGGGACAATTTTATCAGCCCAGCCCACCTGCTGCCGGAAGAAAAAGGCCCCTACATAAATTGGCGACTTCACTGGGGATTAAGCCAATATCTGAACCAATGCCTCCAAAGAAGAAGACTAGGAGCAACAACATGACTTCTCAAGATGGCCCAGACCATGGTGATTCGGAGTCAAGGCAAAATGCCTCCTCTAGAGAAGAAGGGCGTGCAAGTGAGGGAGCTTTCACCCTCTCAGACCTCATCGCTGCCATCCATGCCATGGGAGAAACTCAGAAGGGGATGGCAGACACGATCAAGGAGCTGAAAAGTTCGGTCTCTAAGCCAAGCGAAGAAAATGAGAAACACCCACAGGAGGAGTCTGCTGCTGCGGGAAAAGGGTCTGAACAAAAGGGACCATCTTTTGTCACCCAAGAAGATGTCATTGCTATGCTGGAAAAAGAGCTGAGTAGAAGCTAAGAGGATTGGAAGTATATTCCTCAACCGCCGTATCCATCAAGCTTGCTCCAGCAGCCATATCCTAAGGGCTATGAAACACCAAGCTTTGTCCTCTTCGATGGAAGGAAAGGGAGCCCGAAGGAGCATGTCAACCGCTTCCTTGATGCCTTGGGACCACATGCTGGCAACCATAATCTCCGGCTCCGCGAGTTCTCAAAGAGCCTTACCGACCGTGCTTATACATGGTATACGACACTAGCACCAGGCTCTGTTCGTTCGTGGGAGGGCTTGGTCAGTAGGTTCTGCAAAAAGTACTTCCAGCATGAGGAGAGAGTTACAACCACTGAACTCAACAACACTCGCCAAAAACATGGGGAGGATCCCGTGGACTTTGTACGCAGGTTCCGGGACCTAGCTTTGGACTGCTATGATGAGAAGGACGAGGAGGCGCTGGTCGAAATTTGCATCAGCAATATCATGGCAGATTATAGAGTCTATTTGGAAAACATTGGCATCAGTCAATTTTCTCGGCTGCTGGAAGCAGTAAGGAGGACAAGTATGTTTGTCAAACCAGCTGGACAGAGGAGCTGGAGGAGTGAGAAGAAGGAGGCGCATCAGACATTGGCAGTGGACGATAAATCATCGGGTGACTACAACTCACGCAAGCGAAAGGATAGGGAGACATACCCACCATTACCTTGCAAAGACGAAGAGTTCCATGCTATTCTCGACACAATGATTGCTAATGGAGCAATCAAGCCTCTCAGACCTTACAAAATCCCCACCCGAGAGGAGAAAAATGATCATAGGTACTGTCGTTATCACCAATTTGTGGGGCATCCAACCACAGCTTGTCAAAGCTTAAGGAGGATTTTACATGCTAAAATACATGAAGGAGTTCTTGAGCTTCCCTATAGGAAGCAAATCATCGATGAAGACCCCTTGCCAAAACGAAGGGGGAAAGAGATAGCTGCTGTCATCACATGCTCTGATGATCTGCTCAACGACGATGAATTGTGCCACCCTTGGAGGAATGACCCGAAGCCACCGGAGGCTATGTGGGAACCCTGCGGAAATATGGAGAAGGCTTACTGGTGCAAATATTCAAAACCTTCAAGTTACAATACCCCATGGCCACTTGCTGATGGATGGGATGATAGCACAGCCAATGAGGTATTCCCGATGGACGTGCCGGAAGAATGCTACTTGGGGGCTTCGTCTGTGCCGCAGGAAACAGCTGCTGTAACGTTTCACAATCTTACGGAGGCCGAAGCAAGTATGATGGAACGTTATCTAGGTCTGAAGCAGGGACCTACGGCCTCACAAGTCCTCCAAAGGAATCCAAAATTCAAGTCACTCTTTGACCAACTTGGCTTTGGGCCTCAAGCAAGAGAAGCGGCTGCTGTAGCTCTCATAAACATCTCTGCGGAGTCGAATCCTCATTGCTTCACTGCTCAACCACAAAGGTCATTCTTAGGAAATGACAATGCTATCGTTTTCACAGATGAAGACATGGAAGTTCCATATCCGAATCATAGAAGACAACTTTATTTGGAGGGACAAATCAACGATGTGTTTATAAGAAGGGCTTTGGTGGACACTGTTTGTGCCTAATAAATCACGGCCATGAACTGGCCGAAGGAGCCCTTTTTCTCGACCCTAGCACTTTCTCGTGAAGCTAAAACGCAGCGTTTCGCCAGGGTGCTTTGCCTTCCTGAAGATAAAAGAAAAATGCTAAGGCATGATCATCTCGGCCTCGAGCGCAGGCCAAGGCCAAGGCCGAGCAAAATCACGGGCAAAGGCATTAAAGGCAAATCATCACATGACAACAGGGTCCCAGGCTTCATTTAATGAAGTAGTGCCTCTGTTTATTGCATCAAACCCACTGACCACGAATAAGCATTTAATGCACGAGGGAAGGTGGGAAGTGATTGAAGTCAGGATTTGGTGATGAGGATCAGAGTGATTAGACGTAGACATTCTCACAAGAATTCTAACAGCTTGAGATATTAGGTCACCAGCTATCAAGGCCATAAATGCGTCTCCACGGCAGGAAGCGTAGAGTCCATGATCGGGGCAGCGGCCGAGATTCACCAGGATTTATGGGGTCACACCACCATACTTTACGATCCCAAATGTCGATTGGACTACCCACTTGCTCTAATCAGGCTCCACCATGCAGATTTTCAGCCTCGATTACTCCTCCAGGAACTCTTCCTATAAATACAAGGCTCAAGCTACATTCAAAGGGTTCAAACACCAAACCAAAGCCTCCCATGAAGCAACTTATTTTTTCCTGTAATGCACTTTCAATATCTTTACTTGTTTTCCTAGGAGTAGTGTTAGACTGTAAGGAAAATTCATTCATCAATATATCATACGACCCTTGATTTTCAAGGCGCCGGAGCACCATCCCTGTTGTTCGCTCACTCACCCCATATATCATACGACCGTCGCTCCCTGCTACACTCATCAACATCTCGACGCACGGTAGACCGTGCTGGCACGCCCGCGGACAACCGCACCGCACCCAAAAGCAGGAAGCCGCGTGTCCACGCATATCTCGGCCCGGAACTCCAGGCCGTGAGATTTGCGCGGCAGACAGACACAGGTTCCTCTGTCAATATATTGCCTCTATCTGTGCTTACGGCAGCTGGTATTCCATTATCCAAGATAGTCCAATCTCAAACAAGCATCAGTGGCTTCGGAAATAAAAGTGAGATCACAGTCGGGCATGTGCAAGTAAACTTGAAGGTGGGGCCAATCAGGTCACTTACCAAGTTTTACGTGGTGGATATAGATGTTGCTTATCATGCTTTACTTGGAAGGCCATGGCTCAACAAGTATAAACTCGTGGTCTCTACTTATCACCAGTGCGTGAAGGGACGGATTGGGTTAAGGCCACTTCGCATACCTGGGAATCAAGCACCGTTCAACAAAGACGAAGCCCACTACTCCGAGGCAGAATTTTATGCTGAGTGCACAGGCGTTGGAAGCAGCCCATCTAAGGATTTTGGAATCTACCTACCCTCATGGACTGAAATTCGTGGTTTAAGCAATGAAGAACTCATCACCATTGTTGAGCGAGAAAGAAAGAGACACTCGGAAGCTAGCAACCATGCCTACAATCATCCCCAATGCTTGAAAGTGAGCTGCCAGACGGACACATCGTGTACCGCTTCTGACGGGATTGGGGCCTCGACCGTGTCCTACGGGAAAGCCCCGAGTATGAAGGAGAAGCCATGCAAACAAACAGCCGTAAGGGTCCAGATAACAAAACATCCCCGCCTTGCGCTTTCCAGGAGCCAATGACCGCACCTAGACACATGCAAGATGGATCAACAGCCGTAGCTGAGCAGCTGGAAGCAATCAATTTGAGTGACGACCCCTCTGCCCCAAAGCCTATCTCCATCAGCATTCATTTAACAAGTGAAGAAAAGGAGGCTTTGGTGTCCTTGTTAAGAGAATTCAGTGATGTATTCGCTTGGAGCTATGAAGAAATACCCGGTTTAAATCCAAACTTGGTGAGTCATACGTTGAATATTGAGCTTGGTACGAAACCTGTTGTGCAGCCAAGGAGGAATTTTCATCATGAAGTTGAAAAGCAAATCAAGGTGGAAATTGAGAAATTGTTAGCTGCTGGATTCATCAAGCCAATCAAGCACCCAACATGGCTAGCAAATATTGTTCCCATGAAGAAGAAGACCGGAGTAATTAGAATATGCACGGACTATCGAGACCTCAACCGAGCTTGCCCAAAGGATGAATTCCCGCTGCCCAACATGGATATCCTAATTGACTCAACTTCGGGTCAAGGTTTGCTATCATTCATGGATGGGTTTAGCGGTTACAATCAGATTAAAATGTCACCCAAAGATGCTGAGAAGACGGCCTTTCGAACACCATATGAGAATTTTTATTACACGGTCATGCCATTCGGTCTTAAAAATGCTGGTGCCACCTATCAAAGAGCCATGATAGCAGTGTTTCATGATATGATGGGGAAAGAGGTGGAAGACTATGTGGATGATCTTGTGGTGAAGTCAAAAACTAGAGAAGGCCATCAAGAGGTGCTGAGGAAGGTGCTGGAAAGATGTCGACTGTATGGGTTAAAGATAAACCCCAAAAAGTGTGCATTCGGGGTGTCATCCGAAAAATTCTTGGGGTTTCAAGTGCATCAGCGTGGCATAGATGTAGATCCTGAAAAAACAAGAGCTATAAATTCCCTCGCGCCTCCAAGAAATCCAAAGGAGTTGAAAAGTTTCATGGGGAGATTGTCCTATATCCGGCGCTTCATCCCAGGTCTTGCTGCCACTATGAGTGTTTTTACTCCCTTACTCAAGAAGGGCAGGCCATACGAATGGAGCAAAGAATGCCAAGAAGCCTATCTGCAGGTGCAACAAATAATTGCTAAGCTGCCCACCATGAGAGCACCCATTCCAGGGCTTCCTCTCAAGCTTTATCTAGTTGCAACCAGTACAGCAGTCGGGGCCTTACTTGCTCAAGATGACCATGCTGGAGAGGAGGGCACTATCTACTACGTGAGTAGGCAATTAAGGGGAGCTGAAACGAGATATCCAAAGACCAAGCTTTTATGCCTTGCCCTTGTCTATGCTGCGCAACGCTTGCGTCACTACTTCCTTGCTCATAAGCTACAGCTCATCATGAAGTTTGACCCCGTAAGGTACTTGCTCACAAGGCCGGTGCTCTCCGGACGCCTTGCAAGGTGGCTATTGCAGCTGTCCGAATTTGATATCACATGCACAACTCCTAGGGCCATCAAAGGACAAGCCGTGATTGATATGCTGGCTCTGTTTCCTGAAGAAGAAGGACCAATTCTTTCGGAGGAGATTTTGGGGGAGCTGCTGGAAACGGTGGCTGTTGTTACAGAGGAAGAACCGTGGACCCTCTACTTTGATGGTTCTTCTACGTCAAATGGTGGAGGAGCAGGTGTGGTACTCATCAACCCCGAAGGGCAAGCCACGGCCCTCTCGTTCAAACTGAATTTTCCATGCACAAATAATGTGGCGGATTATGAGGCATTCATTATGGGGTTATCTACAGCAAAAGAAATGGGCATAGAGAAGATCAAAATCATTGGCGATTCAAATTTGGTGCTAAGTCAGTTACAAGGAAGCTTTGCTGTAAAAGAATCAACATTGGCGCCATATCGCACAGCTGCTGAAAAATTGATCGGTTCTTTCAAGCAAGTGTTGCTGGAACATATCCCAGGAGTCACCAATAGATAAGCCGATGCTTTGGCCACATTGGGGTCAAAGCTCTCATTTATCCAAGAGCAGCCCAACATCACCGTGATAAAAAGGGATGTTCCAGCAGTTGAAGCAATGGCTCAGGAAGAGCCGTTGGAGGAAAAGGATTGGAGAAAATCCGTGAAAGAGGGTCTGATCGAGGGAAGCAACATCAAGGACTTGAAGGACTATGTGGTTATCTTCAGCGAACTCTACAGACGCCTGCCAGGAGGTATTCTGACTCGCTGCATAGGACTGACAGAAGCGCAAAGAAGACTTCGAGAGGTATATGAAGCCACTTGCAATTTGGAGCCAATAATCAGCCTATATCGACTCTTGCAACGCAAAGGTTATTATTGGCCAAAAATGAAGAAACAAGCAGCTGAAGTCCAAACCAATTGTCCCAATTGTGCAACAATACCCTCCACCGAAGAGTCATTCACCATTTCATTTGCGGAAGATTGGAGGGTGCCATACTTGGCCTTCTTTATTGAAGGAGTTCTACCGAGCAACATTAAGCATGCCCACAAGCTCAAAAATACGCTGAAGAGATACTTTGTAGATGGATCCACCCTCTATCGCAAAGGGTTTAATGCTGAAGATTTGAAATGCTTAGGAGAATCTGAAGCACAGCAAGTGATGCAGGAAATTCATGCTGGAGAATGTGGTGAACACCAGGGGATGAAAAGACTCTATCGGCAGCTGCTGAATGTTGGGTATTATTGGCCCACCATGAAGAATGTGACTGCCGCGCAAATCTGACGGCCTGGAGTTCCGGGCCGAGGGGATATGCGTTGACACGCGGTTTCCTGTTTTTGGGTGCGGTGCGGTTGTGCGCGGGCTTGCCAGCACGGTGTACCGTGCGTCGAGATGTTGATGAGCGTAGGATGGATAAGCGGTGCGCCTGTTTGAACTCGTCTTCTAATCAAACGATTGTAGCCGAGAGAGGAACTAGTCTCGGCTGTTAGGTTCACGGCTTGAACTACAAGGCCGTTGAGTGATGGTGTTGGTGGTGGGTTTTGGGCGGTGCTCCGGCGTGTCGCTCAGGGAACGACGGTCGTATGATATATGGGGTGAGGGAACGAACAACAGAGATGGTGCTCCGGCGCCTTGAAAATCAAGGGTCGTATGATATATTGATGAATGAATTTTCCTTACAGTCTAACACTACTCCTAGGAAAGCAAGTAAAGATATTGAAAGTGCATTACAGGAAAAAATAAGTTGCTCCGTGGGAGGCTTTGGTTTGGTGTTTGAACCTTTTGAATGTAGCTTGAGCCTTGTATTTATAGGAAGAGTTCCTGGAGGAGTAATCGAGGCTGAAAATCTGCATGGTGGAGCCTGATTAGAGCAAGTGGGTAGTCCAATCGACATTTGGGATCGTGAAGCATGGTGTTGTGACCCCATAAATCCCGGTGAATCTCGGCCGCCGCTCTTGATTGTGGGTTCTGCGCTTCTGGCCGTGGAGACGCAATTATTGCTCTGATAGTTGGTGACCTTTTCTCTCAAGCTGCAAGGATTCTTGTGAGAATGTCTACGTCTAATCACTCTGATCCTCATCACCAAATCCTGACTTCAGTCACTTCCCACCTTCCCTCGTGCATTAAATGTTCATTCGTGGTCAGTGGGTTGCTGCAATAAACAGAGGCACTACTTCATTAAATGAAGCCTGGGACCCTGTTGTCACGTGATGATTCGCCTTTAATGCCTTTGGCCGTGATTTTGCTCGGCCTCGGCCTCGGCCTGTGCTCGAGGCTGAGACGATCATGCCTTGGCATTTTTCTTTTGTCTTCAGGAAGGCAAAGCACCCTGTTGAAACGCTGTGTTTCTGTTTTACGAGCAAGAGTCAGGGCCGAGAGAAGGGGCTCCTTCGGCCAGCTCATGGCCGTGATTTATTAGGCACAAACATTGCCCCCACATCCCTGGATTCTTCGGCCTCGGCATGGGTAGGAGCCGAATAGATTCCAAGGGATGGACCCTTTGCATTCCTTCTGAAGTGATTGACAACTGGGGCATTAAATGTGCAGACCAGTCGGCGCATTTAATGCCTCAAGCACGTCGTGTAGGCCATCATTGCCCAGGGCGTCGCTTCGTTTTGTCAGAGGAAACGACGGCCACTGGGCTTTTGACACGTCATTGCGCTTGTTCAGCGTGCTGACAGAACGTTACGTCTCTCGAGAGAGACACGCCCTTTTGTTTCGAATTCTAGCGCCAATATAAAATCCCAGACTTCCTCGCTTTCTCCTTACGCTTTCAGAATTCTCAGACGCCCAAGCTTTGTCAAAAAACCCTTTTCTCAAACCTTCAAACCCACCAAACTCTCGAACCTCTAAGTTTACCAGAGAATCCCTCCTGAGCTCGCGACTTTCCAGAACCTACAAACCCTCTCCCTTTTTCAGGACTTTCTTCCAGTGTTCTTCACGTTCATCATCTTTTTCTCGCGTTTCCCCCTTAAACACTCATCTCAAACCTGCTCTAATGACCTCCAGTACCTCCACCTCCGTTGAAGTTTGGTCCCAAGCCTTCCATACTGAATTCGAGGCTATTTGCCGAGACATCCAGGATTCGGTCCTCCCCAACATCATCGCGCCCTGGGCTGATGATGATGGTGCCCCTACTGATTCCTGCGTTCTTAGCCCCTCCATTGATGGCGGAATGCCAGAGAGGCTCGTGGCCCATTTGAAGAACAATTTGGTGGATCTCTCGGCCTTTGATGGGGGGGACTTCCAGGATTGGAACATCCTCAGGCCGCAGCAACAGTGTTTTTGGTCGTCAGCCACCAACACTATGAATTTTCCGTTCGGCATGATGACGCCAACCGTGCTCGATATGGCCGCCCTGTTCGGCCTGTCCCCTCTCGGCGTGGAAGTAAACGCCGCCCTCGTTGCTCCCGAGGTGGAAGGGAGTTTTAAAACCATGTGGCCCACTCTCACGAGACTTGTTGGGAACAAGGCGAAGAATATGCTCAACTACTCCAGCTTCTACAGTAATTTTGGAGTGGAGGACAGCGCCGAAGACGACGTCATCGCCCCCCTCGGCGAAGTTGAGCATGCTGCATTCTTGCTGTACTGGTTGTGCAAGTTTGTATTCTGCACCCAGGCGAATAAGGTTACCCTAGAGTTCGCCCACGTGGCTGATTACCTAGCGCAGGGCGATAGGTTAGCACTTGGCCCATTTTTGCTCGGCCACATCTACCGCACGCTTCACGACATCATCACCGATGGAATGAAGCCGAAGCACAGTTGTCCGCTGTGGGCTTTCCAGTTCTGGCTGCAAGCCTACTTCCCAAAGCTGAGGGCGGTGGCCGATATCAACGATGCCGAGTCGCTGGCCAATGCATTTGCCCGAGCCCCCAAGAAGCATAACACCTCGGCCCTCTGTTACAAATTTTTCTATGGCCTGGCTGAGAGGATTGGTACACAGTTCCGAGTCTGCCTTGCTCGGGCGTTCCCCCTGTTCCTAACTCACGACCTCTCCGTCATTCCTGATGTTGAGACGGAGAACGATCTGAAGGAGATCTGGGGCTCCTTCCTGGTTTCGCGCGACCTTCACTGCGGCTTGTCCAAGGCTGGGGCTGAGATTTATCTGCCAAACTTCGTGGCGCGACAGTTTGGCCTAATCCAGACGGCCCCACTCCCTCCTCTGTCAACCAACCGGCTCTCGTCCTGGAGGGCCGATGTCTCTCAGCAGCACGGCGTGGCTGGCATAACCTTCCAGCTTCAACAGGGGTGACCTTCCTGACTTTGACGCCCTGGTCGCGTCGTAATGCGTATGACGAAGATGGAAGGGTCTGGTACGAGGAGTGTATCTCGGCCAGCTTTATCCGGCCTGTTGAAGAGGCCGCAAGAGTGGCTCTAAAGAACGCAGACTGGGACCCTCTCACCCCCAAGGGCAGCAAAGTGAAGAAGGTATCAGCCGGGCCTCCTCAACTGAGTACCCCGGCCGTGGCCGTTCCTAGGGTGACGGCCCCTCCCCTGGCTGGAACAGCGGCCGTGGCTTCCACCGCGGCCCCATCCTCGACTGTAGCTCCCGCTCGCGGGGCGACGCCTGTTGTGGGGGCGCGAAAGACGCTGGCGCACAGGACCGTGCCGTCCTCCCTGCCAGTTCGACCAACCGCTGTCGCTGGTAACCCTCGCCTATTTTCTCTATTTATCATTTATTCTTCACCGGCCTCTCTAAACCACTTTTGTCCCTTCTCTTTGTATACGCAGCCTCATGTCGCAAGAGGAGCCGAGAGGCGCCAGGTACTGAGGCCGCAACGGTGGAGGCCGCACTGGCCCAGAGTGCCGTGGCCGAGACGGCGGCCCTGCAGCGGCCGAGGAAGAGGACCCTTTTTACCTTCTTGGAGGGTAGAGGTGAGGAGGAAGCTCCTCCCGTGATTGTGAGTGAGGCCCCTCGTGCGATCGTAAGTATTCCTCCTTGGCATCCTTTTTCCTCTTTTGTGCATTCTGGTAATCTGGTTTTTTCCTCAGGACGTGGCAATAGTCGAGGAGGAGGCTATGGCCGAGGTGCCGTATGTAGAGGAAGCGGCTGCTGCCCATATGGTGGTCGAGGAGGTGGGAGCCGCAGAGGCGGCGGTTGAGGAGGCGGTCACTGCCGAAGAAGTGGCTGAGGTGCTGGATGCTGAGATTGCGTCCGCAGAAGTGCCGCCTGCCGAGGAGACTGCCGAAGAGGAGACCGAAGAGATCGCCGAGGAAGCCGCTGAAGAGGCCGCTGAGGAGGCTGCCGACGAGGGCGGCGAGGAGGCCATTGAAGAGGCCGCTGAGGAGCCAACCGAAGAGGCGGCCGAAGAGCCTGCTGCAGACGTGCTTGGTGAGCCCTTGCCGTCCGCCCCTCGTCGCCCAAGCGGCATCTCCTTTCGCTCGGTAAGAGTCCACTTTCCCTATACTTGGCTTTATCGTTCTCTCTTTAGAACTGCACTATACTTCTGACCGAATTTTGTCTCTAGCATCCCAAATCGTCGTCGCCGCTGGCCATGGTTGCCGCGACCATGCCCCCTGCGCCGTTGTCCCAGGATTCGACGGTCATGACCGAGTCGGAGGTAACTGGAGCCGCGGTCGTGAGTGTGCCGAGTCTCCTGAGGACCACCTCTTCGGTCAGAACCGAGCTTTCGCTCGCCGTGAGTATTTAGTCCTTTCTTTTTGTTATCTCCTTGTGTCCTAGCTGGTTATCTCTCACCCCTACTCCCTCTCATGTTCAGGAGGCCACCTCCTCCGATGATCTTGAGGAGCTATACGCCAGCCTCCATGAGGAAGGGGGGAGCTCGGCCTCGGCTCCCTTGGATGAGGATTCCAAGACCGTCATTGAACGGCTCCGAGAGTTCCTCCTCCTTGGAGTTCAGCAAATGACCGCCGCCGGGACGCTTACGGAGTTTAGGTCCTGCTTGGACACGGCTATGGCGATCGATCTGTTAAACTCGGCTCAGCTGGAGGAAATGATCGGCCGGTATGCTGAAGCTGTCATGCGGATGGCCGAGGGGAGCTCGCTCGAGCAGGATTTGGTGGAGATAAAAGACCAAGTCCACCCTGCGATGGCTCGGCTGAAAGAGAACGACCTCGTGGTCCAACGGGAAACTGAAGAACTTGCGCAGGTCGAGGCTCAGATCGCCGAGCTCCAGGCTCGTCGAGCTCTCATACTCTAGCGCCGAGATGGCGCGGTCGCGACCGGGAAAGAACTGAAGTCCTCGGCCAAGCAAATCCTCAAGGCAGCGACCGAGACGAAGAAGGCCCTGGCCGAGCGGAAGCTGATCCGAGCGAGATGGCAGGCAGACATCGACGGTGGGGACATCGCTTGGAGAAGGATTACCTGCCTGATCTGGGGGATGTTCAGCGAAGGGGTCTAGGCGGGTGGCGAGTGACTTGTTTCTGACATATTTTGGGATGTAATAATTAACCATATACATTTTACTTTATATATATTTTTGTATAGTTTCTGTACTTTTCGACCGGCCACGACTGGTCGTTCATCTTTATTGTAATGAAACTCCTTTAAACTAATTATAAGGCTAGTCTTTTTCCCAAAAAATCAAACGTATGCTTCTTGCCTTATGTTGACCGTACCGTTTGTTTAATTCGTTCACCTACCTCCCTCTTTTCTTCTTCTTGACTTTTTTGTCGTAGGTCCTCGGTGCCATTTCCTTTTGAACTTGCGCCGAGTTGTAGGCGTCGAGTTTCAACTGTTTTGAACTCTCTGAACTCCTGGGCATCATTCGCGAGTAGTCCTCCTTCTTTCTGCCGTGTTGCTTGACATCTCGAAGAAATCGAACCGTAAACCTTAATAGCTTATTAGTGTCTCGGCCAATGGCCGAGACATAAGTAGATGTGCCCACGTCCGAGTTTTTTGAAACGCGGCGTGCCCAAAAAACTTTAGGAAATAAATTGCGCCAAACCATGGGCTCGCTTAATAGGCACGGCTTTGTGTACCCTGGTGCCCCCGGCTCCCCCTGTATTGAAACGTCTTTCAAGATAGATCGGATGTCTTCGATCTGAAACCTTTGAAAAGGCTCGCCCTGTCGCGCATCGTTTCGCGGCCTTTCCTGCTGGGTCTTTTGAGCACAGGGCCCGGTCATTTCGACCTAGCCAGGTAGTTTCAGAGGAACGCCGTGGGTTTGGCCGAGATCAGCTCGGTCCGCTGGCCATCGAGGTATAGTCACCTGGTTCCGTTGATCTGCATCATAATGGGAACCTAGGTGCGTTTGTGTTGTCGTTGGAATGGCCGTATCGTGTATTTGTAATAGTAGTGCAGCGGTTGAGCCATTCTGATCGCATGGTTGTGGTGACTCCCCAGTCACGTCGGTCTGGTCGGACTGCGCCTGATCAGTCGAGGTATGGGTTGGGCCGAATTTCTCGGCCATAGACACCGCAGGGCTACTCCGTCCTAATGCTTTGGCTAAAACGTGGAGTGGGCCGCATGCTGTTTTTGCTGGATAGATTGGTCCGGAATTTGCCCACATGGGCTGCGACTGCTCCCAGCTGTTTGTCGGTGGCAAAGAATGCTGGCCATAGCCTGATGCTTGGGTGTGGGCCGATACGCCGAGGCTGCTGCTTTCGCCATAAGGCTCGATTCTCTCGCGCTCTTGGCTCCTCGGTCCGGCTCTGGGAGGCGTCGCGGGCGAGGCTACCGGCATCCTCTCCTGAAAAAGCGTTCGCAGTTCGGAGGAGAACCTGTCCATCGCGGCCATGAAGGATGTTTCTATCCTGTAGGCCTGCTTGGACATCAGCCCCTCCACTACTGCCTGTTCCTGCATGGACTCGGCCGTACGTTCCATCGTTACTGGAACGCTAGCCGAGATCCTGACCGTATGTTTGGTCTCGGTACTTATGATTGGTGAGGTGGACTCAGGAGTCTCAGAAGTCATTTCGACTGCTTTGTTTTTGAGCTTTGCCTGTGCCCTAGTTTCCACCATAAGTTTTTCACAAGTATCCCACCGAGCGTGCCAAAAGTGTCTGCCGCGCAAATCTCACGGCCTGGAGTTCTGGGCCGAGGGGATATGCGTTGACACGCGGTTTCCTGCTTTTGGGTGCGGTGTGGTTGTGCGCGGGCGTGCCAGCACGGTCTACTGTGCATCGAGATGTTGATGAGCATAGGATGGATAAGTGGTGCGCCTGTTTGAACTCGTCTTCTAATCAAACGATTGTAGCCGAGAGAGGAACTAGTCTCGGCTGTTAGGTTCACGGCCTGAACTACAAGGTCGTTGAGTGATGGTGTTGGTGGTGGGTTTTGGGCAGTGCTCCGGCGCGTCGCTCAGGGAATGACGGTCGTATGATATATGGGGTGAGGGAACGAACAACAAAGACGGTGCTCTGGCGCCTTGAAAATCAAGTGTCGTATGATATATTGATGAATGAATTTTCCTTACAGTCTAACACTACTCCTAGGAAAGCAAGTAAAGATATTGAAAGTGCATTACAGGAAAAAATGCTCCGTGGGAGGCTTTGGTTTGGTGTTTGAACCTTTTGAATGTAGCTTGAGCCTTGTATTTATAGGAAGAGTTCCTGGAGGAGTAATCGAGGCTGAAAATCTGCATGGTGGAGCCTGATTAGAGCAAGTGGGTAGTCCAATCGACATTTGGGATCGTGAAGCATGGTGTTGTGACCCCATAAATCCCGGTGAATCTCGGCCGCCGCTCTTGATCGTGGGTTCTGCGCTTCTCGCCGTGGAGACGCATTTATTGCTCTGATAGTTGGTGACCTTTTCTCTCAAGCTGCAAGGATTCTTGTGAGAATGTCTACGTCTAATCACTCTGATCCTCATCACCAAATCCTGACTTCAGTCACTTCCCACCTTCCCTCGCGCATTAAATGCTCATTCGTGGTCAGTGGGTTTGCTGCAATAAACAGAGGCACTACTTCATTAAATGAAGCCTGGGACCCTGTTGTCACGTGATGATTCGCCTTTAATGCCTTTGGCCGTGATTTTGCTCGGCCTCGGCCTCGGCCTGCGCTCGAGGCCGAGACGATCATGCCTTGGCATTTTTCTTTTGTCTTCAGGAAGGCAAAGCACCCTGTTGAAACGCTGCGTTTCAGTTTTACGAGCAAGAGTCAGGGCCGAGAGAAGGGGCTCCTTCGGCCAGCTCATGGCCGTGATTTATTAGGCACAAACAGAATGGTGCATGCAATTTCGTGAAGAAGTGTCATACATGCCAAGTTCATGGCAATCTAAGGCACAAGCCTCCCACGTTATTACAGGACATGCGTACTCCTTGGCCTTTTCACACTTGGGGGCTTGACCTGATCGGAACTATCCACCCGCCTTCTGATGGTTATATATGGATCCTCACAGCCACTGAGTATTTCACAAAGTGGGTTGAAGCAATTCCTCTTCGAAAGGCCACGGGGGCTGCAGTTGCAAATTTCATCCGTGAATACATCGTCTGCAGATTCGGAATCCCATAAAAGATCGTCACCGACAATGGTACCCCATTTGTCAACAAGCAAGTAAGCTCGACACTTAGCGGCTATGGCATCAAGCATCGTCGTTCCACGCCATACTACCCGCAGGGAAATGGCCAAGCAGAAGCCACAAATAAGACTTTGTTGAGAATCCTAAGCAAGATGGTGTATGAGTATAAAGGAGGCTGGAGTGTCCACCTGCCGGATGCTTTATGGGCTTACCGCACCTCTCCAAGGAGCGCCACGGGTTTCTCGCCTTATGTACGGTTCCGATGCCATATCTCCCATCAAAATCACTATCCCCACTGCTAGAGTATCAGCTGTTAATGACCTTAAATGGGATGCAAAGACATGCTCGGAGTGGCGCTTGTTAGATATCGAGGCTTTGGATGAGAAAAGAGTGGAAGCCGAAAGAAGAACAGCACTTTACCACAGAACCATTGGCCAAGCTTACAACAGAACAATCAAGCCGCAAGCCTTCAAGCAAGGAGACCACGTGCTAAAAGTCGTCGAGCATGTGAGAAGACAAGTATCGGGACCTTACAAGTTTGCCCCGCAATGGGAAGGGCCATTTGCAGTCAAAGAAGTTTACAGCAGCGGCTATTATCGCTTGGTCTCTGTCAAAAAAGGCATGCTAACGGATCCCATCAACGGGAAGTGGCTCAAGCCCTACTACTGCTAAGTTCATTTCATGCCCAGCACTTTTTATTATTGTACTTCCCTTTGTTTTAAATATGAACTCCTTCTATGTTCTCACTTGGTATTTTGGAAAACTCTTGTATGATGCACCATTACGGTAGCATAAGCTTTGCAATGAAAATGAAGGAGTATTTTGAAAAAAAATCTGTCGCCGAGCTATTATTTTCCTTTATGTAGCACCAAACTCGCCTTGCACCAAATACTATATATATACGTATGTAATAACAATAATAAAAATATATATATACATGCCACTTAGCAGTAAAACATGCCAAGCAAAGCCACTTGGATGGGGTCCCAAATCGTCAACAAGCATCATGCCTAAGCAAAATGACATAAGCCAAGCTATTACAAAAGAGGGAGCATGCAATTCTTGAGGTGCTGGAACAATGGAACCATTGTACCCTCTCAATAAGCAATTCAAAACATTTGGAATCATGAACATGTCGGCCTAGCCCCTTCAGAGGCATCACAAAAAAAAAAGAGGAGGTGCGTCTTGGGCCAAATGACTAAGGCAAGACTTGCAAAGAAATTCTAAAAGCAGTGTAGCAGAGATCTTGTTTTTCAGAAGTCCTATTGGAATTTTGGGCAGCATGTACTTTGTTTTTAAGAGTATCCAACCTGCCAGAAAATCTCAGAAAGAGGAAGTTTCACAAGGACAGATCTTTCCAACCAAACAGCATATATATGAAATACGTGGATTACAATATGCTTCGAGCATTGATAAATTAATACAAGCTCCGGGAGTTCAAAGTTACATTGCAAAAACCATAACGACATGATCGTTAGATTATCCAAAATGTACACAGCCATAACACAAAATAAAGTTATACATGCTGAAGGGTGATATGTCCTATGGTCATGAGGAACTGCACATCAAGCCAAGTGGCTCCAAATCAAAGAGGGTAACCTGCAAAAAAAAAGAAAAGAAAAAGAAGGCACGCGTCAAGGCTAGGTGATGCTAGAAGGTGTAGTGCAACAGAGAAATAAAAATAAAAATAAAAAAAGATTGCATACCTTAAAGCTATGAGGAATGCCCAAAGAGAACGGAAGAAGCCTTGAGAGACGACCTGGTCGCTGCCTCAGCCACGCATTCGGCACTATCAATTGAGACACCCTTAGCAAGAAGCAAAGTCTGGAACTCACGGTGCTTGTCTTCCAATTCGCGCTGCTTAAGGTTCAGCGCGTCGACTGCAGGCTTTATCTCGTCGAAACCCGGCAGCGATCTCATACTATCAATAGCCCGTGCTCCGAATACAGCGCATGCTAAGTTTCTCACTAGATTGAGAAGAAGGTCCACAGGGAACCCTAAAGTCATGGCCTCACAGATCGCATCTCGCCAGCAAAGGAGCCGGTGGTCTGTGATGTCCAAAAGCTCCATAGTGTCCATCCCGTGAAGTACCAAACCCAAAGCCCGGAAGGCGGCGCTCCTGGAGAAGGATGAACTGATACCCGTGACTTCTGCAAAGCACCCATACTTGTCCATGAACCTTCTCAAGGCTCCGATCGTTTCTGGGTACACGAGGGTGCCTTGGAATATTGCATACCCATCGAACCTGTAACAAAGAGGGAGGAGTTCGTCGATGGACCGGAGAATCTTGACGCCGCCATCAAAGAAGGCTTTGAACGCCATAAAGGAAGTCTCAAAGAAGATGCGGGGTAACAAGGGCAGCAACATCAATCAGAGGAGTAAAGGGCACGCCTTCCGCGCCTTGTGGAGCGCCCTCAACCTGAGAAAAGAAAGAAAAGCAAGTCTAAGGGATGAGTGACCTAAGAGGAGGCTAAGTTGGGACATAGAAAATGGGGAACAAGGAATGGGTACCTCGTCGGCAGTCTGCATAGTGTCAGCAGTGGGAAAACTAGGGCCGACCTCTGAGGAAGGATGTGTCGTGTCCACAATAGTAAGGACCACCTGCGAAAATAATAATAATAATAATAATATATATATATATATATATATATATATATATGTGGCAGGGCATGAATGGTGAGGTGAAGCAGGCAATACGCAGCACGTATACACAAAGGCAACAAGCAAAAAAAAGACTTCCAATACCAGTTCAGGATTCATGCGTCGCTCGGGGCTGCTGGCAAGTCCGGGAGGAATATTTGAGGTATCCGGCTCCTCTGAGTAAGTATCTGTTTGTGCCTAACAAATCACGGCCATGAGCTAGCCGAAGGAGCCCCTTTTCTCAGCCCTGGCACTTGCTCGTAAAACTGAAACGCAGTGTTTCAACAGGGTGCTTTGCCTTCCTGAAGACAAAAGAAAAATGCTAAGGCATGATCATCTCGGCCTCGAGCGCAGGCCGAGCAAAATCACGGCCAAAGGCATTAAAGGCAAATCATCACGTGATAGCAGGGACCCATGCTTCATTTAATGAAGTAGTGCCTGTTTAATGCAGCAAACCCACTGACCACGAATAAGCTTTTAATGCATGAGGGAAGGTGGGAAGTGATTGAAGTCAGGATTTGGTGATGAGGATCAGAGTGATTAGACGCAGATATTCTCACAAGAATTCTGACAGCTTGAGATATTAGGTCACCAGCTATCAAGGCCATAAATGCGTCTCCACGGCCAGAAGCTCAGCACCCACGATCAAGAGCGGCGGCCGAGATTCACCGGGATTTATGGGTTCACAACACCATGCTTCACGATCCCAAATGTCGATTGGACTACCCACTTGCTCTAATCAGGCTCCACCATGCAGATTTTCAGCCTCGATTACTCCTCCAGGAACTCTTCCTATAAATACAAGGCTCAAGCTACATTCAAAAGGTTCAAACACCAAACCAAAGCCTCCCACGGAGCAACTTATTTTTTCCTGTAATGCACTTTCAATATCTTTACTTGCTTTCCTAGGAGTAGTGTTAGACTGTAAGGAAAATTCATTCATCAATATATCATACGACCCTTGATTTTCAAGGCGCCGGAGCACCATCCCTGTTGTTCGTTCACTCACCCCATATATCATACGACCGTCGCTCCTTGAGCAACGCGCCAGAGCACCGCCCAAAACCCACCACCAACACCATCACTCAACGGCCTTGTAGTTTAGGCCGTGAACCTTACAGCCGAGACTAGTTCCTCTCTCGGCTACAATCGTTTGATTAGAAGACGAGTTCAAACAGGCGCACCACTTATCCATCCTACACTCATCAACATCTCGACGCACGGTAGACCGTGCTGGCACACCCGCGCACAACCGCACCGCACCCAAAAGCAGGAAGCCGCGTGTCAATGCATATCCCCTCGGCCCGGAACTCCAGGCCGTGAGATTTGCACGGCAGACACTTTTGGCACGCCCAGTGGGACACTTGTCAAAAACTAATGGTGGAAACTAGGGCACAGGCAAAGCTCAAAAACAAAGCAGTCGAAATGACTTCAGACACTCCTGAGTCCACCTCACCAATCACAATTACCGAGACCGAACATACGGTCGGGATCTCGGCTAGCGTTGCAGTAACGACGGATCGTACGACCGAGTCCATGCAGGAACAGGCTGGATAGAAACATCCTTCATGGCCGCGATGGACAGGTTCTCCTCAGAGCTGCAAACGCTTTTCCAGGAGAGGATGCCGGTAACCTCGCACGCGATACCTCCCATAGCCGGATCGAGGAGCCAAGAGCGCGAGAGAATCGAGCCTTACGGTGAAAGCTGCAGCCTCAGCGTATCGGCCCGCACCCAAGCATCAGGCTATGGCCAGCATTCTTTGCCGCCGACCAACAGCTGGGGGCAGTCCCAGCCCACATGGGCGAATCCTGGACCCACCCATCCGGCAAAAACAGCATGCGGCCCACTACACGCCTTAGCCAAAGCATTAGGGCGGGGTAGCCCGGCGTTGTCTACAGTCAAGCATCTCGGCCCAACCCATACTTTGGCCGACCAGGCACAGCCCGGCCAGAGCGATGTAACCGAGGCGTCACCACGACAATGCAATCAGAAAGGCTCAACCGCTGCACTACTATAACAAATACACGGTCCGGCCATTCCGTCGACGACGCAGGCGCGCCAAGATTTCCATTATGATGTGGTTCAGCAGAACCAGGCGGCCATACCTCGATGGCCGCACCCAAGCGTCCCCTTGAAATTGCCTGGTTCGGTCGCAGCGACCGAGCTTTGTGCTCAAGTAACCCAGCAGGAGTGGCCGCGAAGCAATGCGCAGCGAAGCAGGCCTTTTCAAGGGTTTCAGATCGAAGACATCCGATCTGTCTTGAAAGACGTTTCAATACAGGGGGAGCCGGGGGCACCAGGGTGCACAAAGCCGTGCCTATTAAGCAAGCCCATGGTTTGGCGCAATTTATTTCCTAAAGTTTTTTGGGCACGCCGCGCCTCAAAAAACTCGCCCGTGGGCACGACACTAATAAACCACTAAAGCGGATGACGCCCAGGAATTCAGAAGATCCGAAAGGGTCGAGACTTGACGTCTACAACTCGGCGCAAGTTCAAAAGAAAATGGTGCCGAGGACCTACGACAAGAAAGTCAAGAAGAAGAGAAAAGGAAGGTAGGCGGACGGGCTAAAGCGAAAGGCCCGGTCGTCATATAGAAAAGGAAAGTATACATTTCGTTTTTCAGAAAAGAAGGCCCTTGCCTTACATTTAGTTAAAAGGGTCGTTACTTACGGAAAGAAGAGAACGGCCAGTCACGGCTGAAATAACATATACACATATCTGTCCATGGTCGTAAACAAAGAAAAAATATATATATATGTGTAAATAAAATAATGTATGTTTGTGGTTACTTATTACATCCCAAAAAGAGAAAGGAAAGGGGAGAAATAGTTAAAACAACCGCTCATCGCCTGCCTAGACCCCTTCACTAAACATCCCCCAGATCAGGCAGGTGATCCTTTTCCAAGTAATGTCCCCGCCATCAATGTCCGCCTTCCACCTCGCTCGGATCAGCTTCCGCTCGGCCAGGGCCTTCTTCGTCTCGGTCGCGGCCTTGAGGATTCGCTTGGCCAAAGATTTCAGCTCGTTCCCGGTTGCGACCGCGCCGTCTCGGCGCTGGAGTATGAGATCTCGGCGGGCCTGGAGTTCGGCAATCTGGGCCTCAACCTGCGCAAGCTCTTCATTCTCTCGTTGGACAACGAGGTCATTCTCTTTCAATCGGGCCATTGCAGGTTGAACTTGTTCTTTGATCACCTCCATATCCTGCTCAAGCGAGCTCCCTTCGGCCATCCTCGTGACGGCTTCAGCATACCGGCCGATCATTTCCTCGCCTAGGCGGGCTTGCAGTTCATCCAGCTGAGACGAATCGAGCAGATCGAGCGCCATGGCCGTATCCAAGCAGGACCTAAACTCCATAATCGCTCCGGCAGCGGTCATTTGTTGAACCCCAAGGAGAAGGAACTCTCGAAGCCGTTTAAGGACGGTCTTGGAATCCTCATCCAAAGGAGCTGAGGCCGAGCTACCTCCTTCCTCTTGGAGGCTGGCGTATAACTCCTCAAGATCATCAGAGGAGGTGGCTTCCTGGGCATGAGAGAGAGGTTGGATGAGAAACAATCAGCTAGGACATAAGGGAATAATAAAAGAAAGGGCTGAATACTCACGGCAAGCGAAAGCTCGGTCATAACCGCCGAAGTAGTCCGCAGGAGACTCGGCACACTCACGACCGTGGCCCCAGTCACAATCGTCGAGTCCTGAGACAACGGCGCAGGGGGCATGGTCGCGGCAACCATGGCCAGCAGTAGCGACGGCTGGAGACAAAAATTCGGTCAGAAGTATAGTGTAGTTCTAAAAAGAGAGCGATAAAGCCAAGTATAGGGAAAGCGGACTCTTACCGAGCGGAAGGCGATGCCGCTTGGGCGACGAGGGGCGGACGGCAATGGCTCAACAGGCACGTCCGCATCGGCCTCTTCAATGGCCTCCTCGCCGCCCTATTCGGCGGCCTCTTCGGCAGCCTCCTCAGCAGCTTCCTCAGCGATCTCTTCGGTCGCCTCTTCGGCAGTCTCCTCGACAGGCGGCGCTTCTGCGGACGCGATCTCAGCATCCAGTACCTCAACCACTTCCTCGGCAGTAACCGCCGCCTCTGCGGCTCCCACCTCCTCAACCACCATATGGGCAGCGGCCGGTTCCTCTACATACGGCACCTCGGCCGTAGCCTCCTCCTCGACTATTGCCACGTCCTGAGGAAAGAACCAGATTACCAGAATGCACAAAAGAGGAAAAAGGATGCCAAGGAGGAATACTTACGATCGCAGGGGGAGCCTCACTCACAATCACGGGAGGAGCTTCCTCCTCACCTCTGCCCTCCGAGAAAGTAAAAAGGGCCCTCTTCCTCGGCCGCTGCAGGGTCGCCGTCTCGGCCACGGCACTCTGGGCTGGTGCGGCCTCAACCGCTGCGGCCTCGCTACCTGGCGCCTCTCGGCTCCTCTTGCGACCCGAGGCTGCGTATATGAAGAGAAGGAACAAAAGTGAGATGACCAGGGACAAAAGCGGTTTATAGAGGCCGGTGAAGAATAAATGATAAATAGAGAGAATAGGCGAGGCTTACCAGCGACAGCGATTGGTCGAGCTGGCAGGAAGGAAGGCACGGTCCTGTGCGCCAGCGTCTTTTGCGACCCCACCACAGGCGTCGCCTTGCGAGCGGGGGCTGCAGTTAAGGATGGGGCCACAGTGGAAGCAACGGTCGCTGTTCCAGCCAGGGGAGGGGCCGTCACCCTAGGAACGGCCACGGCCTGGGTACTCGGTCGAGGAGGCCCGGCTGATACCTTTCTTCACTTTGCTGTCCTTGGGGGTGAGAGGGTCCCAGTCTGCATTCTTTAGAGCCACTCTTGCGGCCTCTTCAACAGGCCGGATAAATCTGGGAGACATCGGCCCTCCAGGACGAGAGCTGGTTGGTTGACAGAGGAGGGAGTGGGGCCGTCTGGATTAGGCCGAACTGTTGCGCCACGAAGTTTGGCAGATAAACCTCGGCCCCGGCCTTGGACAAGCCGGCGTGAAGGTCGCGCGAAACCAGGAAGGAGCCCCAGATCTCCTTCAGATCGTTCTCCGTCTCAACATCAGGAATGACAGATAGGTCGTGAGTTAGGAACAGGGGGAACGGCCGAGCAAGGCAGACTCGTAACTGTGTACCAGTCCTCTCAGCCAGGCCATAGAAAAATTTGTAACAGAGGGCCGAGGTGTTATGCTTCTTGGGGGCTCGGGCAAATGCATTGGCCAGCGGCTCGGCATCGTTGATATCGGCCACCGCCCTCAGCTCTGGGAAGTAGGCTTGCAGCCAAAACTGGAAAGCCCACAGCGGACCACCGTGCTTCGGCTTCATACCATCGGTGACGATGTCGTGAAGCGTGCGGTAGATGTGGCCGAGCAAAAATGGGCCAAGTACTAACCTACCGCCCTGCGCTAGGTAATCAGCCAGGTGGGCGAACTCTAGGGTAACCTTGTTCGCCTGGGTGCAGAATACAAACTTGCACAACCAGTACAGCAAGAATGCAGCATGCTCAACTTCGCCGAGGGCGGCGATGACGTCGTCTTCGGCGCTATCCTCCACTCCAAAATTACTGTAGAAGCTGGAGTAGTTGATCATATTCTTCGCCTTGTTCCCAGCAAGTCTCGTGAGAGCGGGCCACATGGTTTTAAAACTCCCTTCCACCTCGGGAGCAACGAGGGCGGCGTTTACTTCCATGCCGAGAGGGGACAGGCGCACCACTTATCCATCCTACACTCATCAACATCTCGACGCACGGTAGACTGTGCTGGCACGCCCGCGCACAACCGCACCACACCCAAAAGCAGGAAGCCGCGTGTCAACGCATATCCCCTCGGCCCGGAACTCCAGGCCGTGAGATTTGCGCGGCAGACAACACCTGGCAAGTGCCGGACACAATTGACCTAATTGCCCTTCTAGTCAAAATTCAACCAAAACTGGGGTTTAACTTCTACCGAAAATTCAGCAGATCTCCCCTGAAATCGGACCAATCCCAAAATTACACCTGCCAACAAGCATAAGAATACACACCAACTACCAGCATGCAAAAATATTTACATTCTAATAGTTAAACAAGTATTCTAGGGCAATATCAGAGCATCTACTCAGAATATATTACAAGGGTAAAATAACTATATGGAGCCCTACATTGGCAAGGATGTGGCGGAAGGTGGTCTCAGCCCGGTGGTGGCGCACTGATGCACGGCTGCTGCCTGGGGGCGCAAAACATTGAAAAGGTGAGTGGACCAAAAACAATGCTTTCTGAAAATAGTATAGGAACATACTAACCCCACTGTAAAATTAGTTATAAAACTATATCATTTCTTTTATATATATTCGTACTGAAATCAATGCATTCATATTTATATCTATAGAATCATTCAAATACTTAATCAAACATGAAATCTTGAAAGCATTGAAATCAACTATAATCTACCACCTAGGTGTACCCATTTATTAATCAGTCAATTCCTTATGATCCGTCAATTCCACTAGTTTCCATCAATTCCATTCTCATGCCACCGGAGTGACACATTCTCGCAGGTCAAGGTGACACAAAGTCAACCGAACCGCAGTCTCGCAGGATTCAGGGGACACTTGGTCCACCTGATCCGCAATCTCGCACCTCACGGGTCGGGCGTCCCCGAATCCCGTGGAGCAGTGTCGAGCATGCTGACATATCTGAAGGCAACTGATAAACCAGAGGCAACCATTTAATCTGTAGGCAACATATTTATCGAAGGCAACCTTAATAAATCTTGGGTACCTATGGTGGTTTCTAAGAAAATAAAGTTTTAGAACTAATTTAACGAGAAATAAAATAAATTCTTATTTATCCTTGAACTCTGCTGCCATTTTATCTATTAATTATCTAAAATTCTAGTATGCCAAAACCTCTAGGCACTCTCAACTCGGTAGCATATAAAATATAATAATAAAACATATCAAAGCGATAAATCAAGCTACAAAAACTCTGATCAATGAATAAACTCATTCAAGATCAAACAATGAGATTAAATTACATAAATTCATTTATGAAAATAAAAAGGTCCACTCACTGGTGATCTGAGCTAGCTGGACCTTTCGAAGGTCCCTCTTGCGGGTCACCTGATACCCGAGGGCCTGAATAATCATTACAATATTTTATTAATAAATCTGCTTATTAAAATAATAATAAATTAAAAACCCGGACCCCCGGCTCCTAAGAGTGCGTGCATCCTTTTAAAGGTTGTTCCTAAGCCCACACTAGCTTTCCTCTCAGTGGACGTAGGTTAGAAGTAACTCAGGACTCAAAAACGATAAAGTCCCAAAAAGTCAACCCGGGACTCCGTGGGTCCACAACCTCCAAATCCTGATCCGATCATTCCTAGAGGTTCCAAAATTCCTCGGACACAAGTCCCGAGAGTTTGGTTTCAATCGGACGGACGAGCGATTTTCCGTAATCCTAACCCTAGGGTTGGCCTTTTCGGAGTATCCGGGACTCCGATTAACGATCCGTCAAATCCTACACGATCCTGAAATTACCTAGATCAGCATATTCCAATTTGACTACGATCCAACGGTCCAAACGTATTGAACCCGGAAGTCACACAATATGCGAGATCCGTTTGGGGTTCAAACGTTATCCGAATTGAGATCCGCGAAATCCTACGCGCTTGTGAGGACACGAGGATCATTCTGGGACCAAGGGTGTTCCCTGCTACCTGGCCCACGCGCCGGCAGCGTGTGGGTGTTTATAACAATTTCCTGCTACCTGGCCCATAGAAAAATTTGTAACAGAGGGCTGAGGTGTTATGCTTCTTGGGGGCTCGGGCAAATGCATTGGCCAGCGGCTCGGCATCGTTGATATCGGCCACCGCCCTCAGCTCTGGGAAGTAGGCTTGCAGCCAGAACTGGAAAGCCCACAGCGGACCACCGAGCTTCGGCTTCATTCCATCGGTGACGATGTCGTGAAGCGTGCGGTAGATGTGGCCGAGCAAAAATGGGCCAAGTGCTAACCTACCGCCCTGCGCTAGGTAATCATCCAGGTGGGCGAACTCCAGGGTAACCTTGTTCGCCTGGGTGCAGAATACAAACTTGCACAACCAGTACAGCAAGAATGCAGCATGCTCAACTTCGCCGAGGGGGGCGATGACGTCGTCTTCGGCGCTGTCCTCCACTCCAAAATTATTGTAGAAGCTGGAGTAGTTGAGCATATTCTTCGCCCTGGGCAATGATGGCCTACACGACGTGCTTGAGGCATTAAATGCGCCGACTGGCCTGCGCATTTAATGCCCCAGTTGTCAATCACTTCAGAAGGAATGCAAAGGGTCCATCCCTTGGAATCCATTCGGCCCCTACCCATGCCGAGGTCGAAGAATCCAGGGATGTGGGGGCAATGTTTGTGCCTAATAAATCATGGCCATGAGCTGGCCGAAGGAGCCCCTTTTCTCGGCCCTTGCACTTGCTCGTAAAACTGAAACGCAGCGTTTCAACAGGGTGTTTTGCCTTCCTGAAGACAAAAGAAAAATGCTAAGGCATGATCATCTCGGCCTCGAGTGCAGGCCGAGGCCGAGGCCGAGCAAAATCACGGCCAAGGGCATTAAAGGCGAATCATCACGTGACAACAGGGTCCCAGGCTTCATTTAATGAAGTAGTGCCTCTGTTTATTGCAGCAAACCCACTGACCACGAATAAGCATTTAATGCACGAGGGAAGGTGGGAAGTGATTGAAGTCAGGATTTGGTGATGAGGATCAGAGTGATTAGACGTAGACTTCTCACAAGAATTCTGACAGCTTGAGATATTAGGTCACCAGCTATCAAGGCCATAAATGCGTCTCCACGGCCAGAAGCTCAGCACCCACGATCAAGAGCGGCGGCCGAGATTCACCGGGATTTATGGGGTCACAACACCATGCTTCACGATCCCAAATGTCGATTGGACTACCCACTTGCTCTAATCAGGCTCCACCATGCAGATTTTCAGCCTCGATTACTCCTCCAGGAACTCTTCCTATAAATACAAGGCTCAAGCTACATTCAAAGGGTTCAAACACCAAACCAAAGCCTCCCACGGAGCAACTTATTTTTTCTTGTAATGCACTTTCAATATCTTTACTTGCTTTCCTAGGAGTAGTGTTAGACTGTAAGGAAAATTCATTCATCAATATATCATACGACCCTTGATTTCCAAGGCGCCGGAGCACCATCCCTGTTGTTCGTTCACTCACCCCATATATCATACGACTGTCGCTCCCTGAGCAACGCGCCGGAGCACCGCCCAAAACCCACCACCAACACCATCACTCAACGGCCTTGTAGTTCAGGCCGTGAACCTAACAGCCGAGACTAGTTCCTCTCTCGGCTACAATCGTTTGATTAGAAGACGAGTTCAAACAGGCGCACCACTTATCCATCCTACACTCATCAACATCTCGACGCACGGTAGACCCTGCTGGCACGCCCGCGCACAACCGCACCGCACCCAAAAGCAGGAAGCCGCTTGTCAACCCATATCCCCTCGGCCCGGAACTCCAAGCCGTGAGATTTGCGCGGCAGACAGATTGACAGAAACTTTGACAGAGTCACTGTCAAGCTGCCGGAAAATACGAAAATCACCCAAAACTCTTCAACATCCTTTTCCCTCTTCACCAAACCTCCTTAGAACCCCTCTTCCCTTCCATTAGTACCCCTGATCTTCATAGGAACCCGTAGCTCTCTCTCCTAAAGTGCTAAACCCATGATAATTTTTGCTCCCATGCCATAACTCTCTCATGCCAAGCTAAAAGATTTACTTGCAATTTGTTGTTATTTTCATTGGTAAAGATAACCAAAGAGTTTCCTAAGGCGTCATCACCCTTTCGAGACATCTTTGGGGCTTAATCTTCGGACTCAGATACAAAGGGGACACTTGCATCAGATTTCTCCTTGCAGTAGCCCAACCCACTTGCTACCGGAAGAAAAAGACCCCTACATAAATTGGCGACTTCACTGGGGATTAAGCCAATATCTGAACCGATGCCTCCAAAGAAGAAGACTAGAAGCAATAACATGACTTCTCAAGAGGGGCCAGACCATGGTGATTCGGAATCAAGGAAAAATGCCTCCTCTAGATAAGAAGGGCGTGCAAGTGAGGGAGCTTTCACCCTCTCAGACCTCATCGCTGCCATCCGTGCCATGGGAGAAACTCAGAAGGAGATGGCAGACACGATCAAGGAGCTGAAAAGTTCGGTCTCTAAGCCAAGCGAAGAAAATGAGAAACACCCACAAAAGGAGTCTGCTGCTCCTGGAAAAGGGTCTGAACAAAAGGGACCATCTTTTGTCACCCAAGAAGATGTCATTGCTATGCTGGAAAAAGAGCTGAGTAGAAGCCAAGAGGATTGGAAGTATATTCCTCAACCGCCGTATCCATCAAGCTTGCTCCAACAACCATATCCTAAGGGCTATGAAACACCAGGCTTTTTCCTCTTCGGTGGGAGGAAAGAAAGCCCGAAGGAGCATGTCAACCGTTTCCTTGATGCCTTGGGACCACGTGCTAGCAACCATAATCTCCGGCTCCGTGAGTTCTCAAAGAGCCTTACCGACCGTGCTTATACATGGTATACGACACTAGCACCAGGCTCTGTTCGTTCGTGGGAAGATTTGGTCAATAGGTTCTGCAAAAAGTATTTCCATCATGAGGAGAGAGTTACAACCACTCAACTCAACAACACTCGCCAAAAACATGGGGAGGATCCCATTGATTTTGTATGCAGGTTCTGGGACCTAGCTTTGGACTGCTATGACGAAAAGGATGAGGAGGCGCTGGTCGAAATTTGCATCAACAATATCGTGACAGATTATAGAGTCTATTTGGAAAACATTGGCATCAATCAATTTTCTCGGCTGCTGGAAGCAGTAAGGAAGACAAGTATGTCTGTCAAACCAGCTGGACAGAGAAGCTGGAGGAGTGAGAAGAAGGAGGCGCATCAGACATTGGCTGTGGACGATAAATCATCGGATGACTACAACTCACGCAAGCGAAAGGATAGGGAGACATACCCGCCATTACCTTGCAAAGACGAAGAATTCCATGCCATTCTCGACACAATGATTGCTGACAGTGCAATCAAGCCTCTCAGACCTTACAAAATCCCCCCCCGAGAGGAGAAAAATGTTCCTAGGTACTGCCGTTACCATCAATTTGTAGGGCATCCAAGCACAACTTGTCAGAGCTTAAGGAGGATTTTACATGCTAAAATACATGAGGGAGTCCTCGAGCTTCCCTCTAGGAAGCAAACCATTGATGAAGACCCCTTGCCAAAATGAAGAGGAAAAGAGATAGCTGCTGTCATCACGTGCTCTGATGATTTGCTCGACGACGATGAGTTGTGCCACCCCTGGAGGAATGACCCGAAGCCACCGGAGGCTATGTGGGAACCTTGCGGAAATATGGAGAAGGCTTACTAGTGCAAATATTCGAAACCTTCAAGTTATAATACCCCATGGCCGTTTGCTGATGGATGGAATGATAGCACAAGCAATGAAGTCTTTTCGATGGATGTGCCGGAAGAATGCTACTTGGGGGCTTCATCTCTGCAGCAAGAAACAGCTGCTGTAACGTTTCACAACCTTACGGAGGCCGAAACAAGTGTGATGGAACGTTATCTAAGTCTGAAGTAGGGACCCACGGCCTCGCAAGTCCTCCAAAGGAATCCGAAATTCAAGTCACTCTTTGACCAACTTGGCTTTGGGCCTCAAGCAAGAGAAGCAGCTGCTATAGCTCTCATGAACATCTCTGCGGAGTCGAATCCTCGTTGCTTCGCTGCTCAACCACAAAGGTCATTCTTGGGAAATGATAATCCTATCATTTTCACGGATGATGACATGGAAGTTCCATATCCAGATCATAGAAGACCACTTTACTTGGAAGGACAAATCAACGATGTGTTTATAAGAAGAGCTTTGGTGGACACAAGTTCCTCTGTCAACATATTGCCTCTGTCTGTGCTTACGGCAGCTGGTATTCCATTGTCCAAAATAGTGCAATCTCAAACAAGCATCAACGGTTTCGGGAATAAAAGTGAGGTCACAGTCGGGCACGTGCAAGTAAACTTGAAAGTGGGGCCAATCAGGTCACTTACCAAGTTTTACGTGGTAGATGTAGATGTGGCTTATCATGCTTTACTTGGAAGGCCATGGCTCAACAAGCACAAACTTGTGGTCTCTACTTATCATCAGTGCGTGAAGGGAAGGATTGGGCTAAGACCACTTCGAATACCTGGGAATCAAGCACCGTTCAACAGAGACGAAGCCCACTACTCCGAGGCAGAATTTTACACTGAGTGCACAGGCGCTGGAAGCAGCCCCTCTAAGGATTTTGGAATCTACCTACCTTCATGGACTGAAATTCGTGATTTAAGCAACGAAGAACTCATCACCATCGTTGAGCGAGAAAGAAAGAGACACTCGGAAGCCAACAACCATGCCTACCATCATCCCCAATGCTCGAAAGTGATGTGCCAGATGGACGCACCGTGTACCGCTTATGACGGGATTGGGGGCTCGACCGTATCCTATGGGAAAGCCCCGAGTATGGAGGAGAAGCCATGCAAACAAACAACCATAAGGGTCCAGATGACAAGACATCCACGTCTTGTGCTTTCCAGGAGCCGATGACAGCCCCTAGACACATGCAAGATGGATCGACAACGGTAGCTGAGCAGCTGGAAGCAATCGACTTGGGTGACGACCCCTCTGCCCCAAAGCCTATCTCCATCAGCATTCATTTGAAAAATGAAGAGAAGGAGGCCTTAGTGTCTTTGTTAAGAGAATTCAGAGATGTATTTGCTTGGAGCTACAAGGAAATGCCCGGTTTGGATCCAAACTTAGTGAGTCATACTTTGAATATTGAGCTTGGTACAAAACCTGTTGTGCAGCCAAGAAGGAATTTCCATCCGTAAATTGAAAGACAAATCAAAGTGGAAGTCGAAAAGCTACTAGCTACCAGATTCATCAAGCCAATCAAGCACCCAACATGGCTAGCAAACATTGTTCCTGTGAAAAAGAAGACCGGAGTGATTAGAATATGCACGGACTATCGAGACCTCAACCGAGCTTGCCCAAAGGATGAATTCCCGCTGCCCAACATGGATATCCTAATTGACTCAACTTCGGGTCAAGGTTTGCTGTCATTCATGGACGGGTTTAGCGGCTACAATCAGATTAAAATGTGACCCAAAGATGCTGAGAAGACAGCCTTCCGAACACCATATGGGAATTTTTATTACACGGTCATGCCATTCGGTCTTAAAAATGCCGGTGCCACCTATTAAAGAGCCATGATAGCGGTGTTTCACGATATGATGGGAAAAGAGGTGGAAGACTATGTGGATGATCTTGTGGTGAAATCACAAACTAGAGAAGGCCATCGAGAGGTGCTGAGAAGGGTGCTGGAAAGGTGTCGGCTGTATGGGTTAAAGATGAACCCCAAAAAATGCGCATTCGGAGTGTCATCCGGAAAATTCTTGGGGTTCCAAGTGCATCAGCGTGGCATAGATGTAGATCCAGAAAAGACAAGAGCTATAAATTCCCTTGCGCCTCCAAGAAATCCAAAGGAGTTGAAAAGTTTCATGGGGAGATTATCCTATATTCGGCGCTTCATTCCAGGCCTTGCTGCCATTATGAGTGTTTTTGCTCCCTTACTCAAGAAGGGCAGGCCATACAAATGGAGCAAGGAATGTCAAGAGGCCTATCAGCAAGTACAAAAAATAATCACCAAGCTGCCCACCATGAGAGCACCCATTCCGGGACTTCCTCTCAAGCTTTATCTAGCTGCAACGAATACAGCGGTTGGGGCCTTACTTGCTCAAAACGACCATGGTGGAGAAGAAGGCCCTATTTACTATGTGAGTAGGCAATTAAGGGGAGCTGAAACGAGATATCCAAAGACCGAGCTCTTATGCCTTGCCCTTGTCTATGCTCCGCAGTGCTTGCGTCACTACTTTCTCGCTCATAAGCTACAGCTCGTAGTGAAGTCTGACCCCGTAAGGTACTTGCTCACAAGACCGGTGCTGTCCGGACGTCTTGCACGGTGGCTATTGCAGCTGTCCGAATTTGATATCACATGCACAACTCCTAGGGCCATCAAAGGACAAGCTGTGATTGACATGCTTGCTCTATTTCCTGAAGAAGAAAGATCGATTCTTTCGGAGGAGGTTTTGGGAGAGTTGCCAGAAACAGTGGCTGTTGTTACAGAGGAGGAACCGTGGACCCTCTACTTTGATGGTTCTCTACATCAAATGGTGGAGGAGCAGGTGTGGTACTCATCAACCCCAAAGGGCCAGCCATGGCCCTCTCGTTCAAGCTAAATTTCCCATGCACAAATAATGTGGCGGAGTATGAGGCATTCATTATGGGATTGTCTACAGCAAAGGAAATGGGCATAGAAAGGATTAAAGTCATTGGCGACTCAAATTTGGTGCTAAGTCAGTTACAAGGAAGCTTCGCTGTGAAAGAGTCAACATTAGCGCCATATTGCACAGCTGCTGAAAATCTTGTCAGTTCTTTCGAGGAGGTGCTGCTGGAACATATCCCGGGGGTCACTAATAGGTATGCAGATGCCTTGGCTACGTTGGGATCAAAGCTCTCATTCATCCAAGAGCAACCCAACATCACCGTAGTAAGAAGAGAGGTTCCAACAGTCGAAGCAATGGCTCAAGAGGAGCCGCTGGAAGAAAACGATTGGAGAAAATCTGTAAAAGAAAGGTTGAGTGAAGGAAGCAACATCAAGGATTTAAAGGACTATGTGGTTATCTTCAGCGAACTCTACAGATGCCTGCCGGGAGATATTCTGACCCGCTGCATAGGACTGACAGAAGCACAAAGAAGGCTCCGAGAGGTACATGAAGCCACTTGCAATTTGGAGCCAATAGTCAGCCTATATCGATGCCTGCAACGCAAAGGTTATTAAGAAACAAGCAGCTGAAGTTCAAACCAATTGTCCCAATTGTGCAACAATACCCTCCACCGAAGAGTCATTCACCATTTCATTTGCGGAAGATTGGAGGGCGCCATACTTGGCCTTCTTTATTGAAGGAGTTCTACCAAGCAACACTAAGCATGCCCACAAGCTCAAAAAGACACTAAAGAGATACTTCATAGATGGACCCACTCTCTATCACAAAGGGTTTAATGGCGAACCTTTGAGATGCTTAGGAGAATCTGAAGCGCAGCAAGTGATGCAGGAAATTCATGCTGGAGAATGTGGTGAACACCAAGGGATGAAAAGACTCCATCGGCAGCTGCTGAATGTTGGGTATTATTGGCCCACCATGAAGAATGATGCATACAATTTCGTGAAGAAGTGTCATACGTGTCAAGTTCATGCTAATTTAAGTCACAAGCCTCCCGTGTTATTGCAGGACATGCGTACTCCTTGGCCTTTTCACACTTGGGGGCTTGACTTGATCGGAACTATCCACCCACCTTCCGATGGTTATATATGGATCCTCACAGCCACTGAGTATTTCACAAAGTGGGTTGAAGCAATTACTCTTCGAAAAGCCACGGGGGCTGCCATTGCAAATTTCATCCGTGAATACATTGTCTGCAGATTCGGAATCCCATACAAGATCGTCACCGACAATGGTACCCCATTTGTTAACAAGCAAGTGAGTTCGACACTTAATGGCTATGGTATCAAGCATCGTCGCTCCATGCCATATTATCCGCAGGGAAATGGTCAAGCAGAGGCTACAAATAAAACTTTGTTGACAATCCTAAGCAAAATGGTGTATGAGTATGAGGGAGGTTGGAGTATCCACCTGCCAGATGCTTTATGGGCTTACCGCACCTCTCCAAGGAGCGCCATGGGTTTCTCACCCTATTCGCTTGTGTATGGTTCCGATGCCATATCGCCAGTTGAAATCACTGTCCCCACTGCTAGAGTATCGGCTGTCAATGACCTTGAATGGGATGCAAAGACATGCTCAGAGTGGCGCTTGTTAGACATCGAGGCTTTGGATGAGAAAATAATGGAAGCCGAAAGAAGAACAGCACTTTACCACAAAACTATTGCCCAAGCTTACAACAGAACAGTCAAGCCGCAAGCCTTCAAGCAAGGAGACCTTGTGCTAAAAGTCGTCGAGCATGTGAGAAGACAAGTATCGGGACCTTCCAAGTTTGCTCCGCAATGGGAAGGACCATTCGCAGTCAAAGAAGTTTACAGCAGCGGCTATTATCACTTGGTCTGTATCAAAGAAGGCACACTAACGGATCCCATCAACGGGAAGTGGCTCAAACCGTACTACTGCTAAGTTAGTTTTATATTCTGCACTTTCGTTATTGCATTTCTTTTCATTTCGGATATCAACTCCTTCTATGGTTTCACTTGGTATTTTGAAAAATTCTTGTATGCTGCACCACTACGGTAGCATGAGCTTTGCAATGAAAATGAAGGAGTATTTTGAAAAAGAAAACTTGCCTCTGAAATATTACTTTATGTATCCCAAACTTACTTTGCACCGAACACAATATATATGTATGTATATAAAAAAAAATATAATAATAATGATAAAAAAAAAAAAAAACAAACAAACACATGCTACTTAGTAGTAAAACATGCCAAGCAAAGCCACTTGGATGGGGTCTCGAACCATCAGGCCCAAGCAAAATAACATCAGTATACGAAGCCAAGCTATTACAAAAAGACATGCATTCTTGAGATGCTGGAACAACAAAATCATGATTCTCTTTTGGCAAACAATCAGAATATGTGAGATATCTGGGAATTTTACAAAATCATGGCGAAAATCATGTGCACAAGTCTGGTCCCTTCAAAGCATGACAAGAAGGTGTTTTTCAGGCTTAGTAGCTAGGCAAGCCATGCAAATAAAATTTGGGAATTCTACCAAAATTTTGGCAGCATATGCTTTGTTTTTAAAGATATCCAACCTGTCAGAAAATCTCAAAAGACCTCAAGCAACTCACAAGAACAAATTCCACCAACCAGGCAACATATATATATATATATATATATATATATATATACCAAACAAAGGTTACAATGTGTCTCCAACGTCTAAAAGAAAGAAAAACGTAGGTTCCAGCAGCTTGAACACAGCAGCGTTACAGCACAAGTGTTGGAACATCAAAAGGAAACACGGCCTAAACACAACTAAATTATACAAGCTGGAGCTAATGTGTTCTTCAACATGTCAGGCCAGTCAATTTCATGCAAAGCAAAAGAACAACATGCGAGGCAACGTAAGGATAAATGTTAGAAGAAAATAGGCTGGTACGAAGCAAGATTACTAAAGAATGAGCATAAATAAGAAGGGATGGAGAGTCACGGACCTCAAAATCATCGGGTACTACTAGAAAAGGACAGAGGAAGCCCTGTGAGAGGATCTGGTTACTGCCTCTGCCACGCAGTCAGCACCGTAAGCGGAAACACCTTGGGCAAGAAGGAGGGCACGCAGTTCCCCATGCTGATTTTCCAACTCACGTTGCTTAAGACTCAAGGCCTTCGCCGCTACTCTTATTTCATCAGGACTGGAAGACGACTCCATGCTTTGAATGGCCCGTGCCCCGAATACGGCACGTGCTAAATCTCTCATCAAGTTCAAAAGAAAATCTACCCGAAAGCCCAAGGTCATGGCCTCACAAACTGCATCCCGCTAGCAAAGAAGTCTGTGGTCTATAATATCCAGCAATTTCACGGTATCCATTCCGTGGAGCACTACGCCAAGGGTCCCGAAGGCAGCGTACCGCGAAAATGAGGAGGTGATGCTAGCAATATCCATGAAGTCTCCGTATTTGTCTATGAACTTCTCCAAAACCGCAACTGTTTCGGGATAAACAAGAGCTCCTCGAAACGTTGCGTAGCCATTAAATCGGTGACAAAGTGGCAAGAGCTCATCTGTAGATCGAAGGACCTGGACTCCACTGTCAAAAAAGGTCCTAAATGCGATAAAGGACCGCTCCCACTCTAGCCAGGATGTGCTAGAAGAGTGCCCTGCGGGAATGATCTCGGTAACAATGTCATTAGCCAAGGGCTCTTCGTCAATAGCAGCATTATCAAATGAAATCAATGGAAGAAGTGCTGGAGGACTCGATTCTGGCACCCGGAGAAGTGGTTGAATGTGGGATGGAGTAGGCAATGTACCATGGAAGGTAAACGTCTTACTCCGGAAAGCTGCTGGAAGAATGGGTGAAAGGTCGGGCTCGAGGTTCCTTCGAAGGAAGTGCTGGATGAGGGGTGACAGTGGACTCGCGGCCTGGGGCACAGGTACTTTGTCTGGAGAATTTGCTGGTACTGTGGCTAGAGATGACTCAGCAAGGGCCGCTTCAACCAATGAGTCGAATGTGCAGGAGAAGGAAGGTACCACATGCACAATTTCCATACTATGAGCAGTGCCACCAACCTATTAAAAAATGTACATATGCAAGGGTAAGCATTAATGAGCCATGTCCCATGCACAAGCAAAAAGGCAAGAGGGGGACGACTGCCCAACTAAAAAAAATTGGAAATGCGCAAAAGAATGAACAAGTAGGGCGGACAATGGGTACCTCCTGGGTACTCTGTACAAGATCAGCAACACCAATAGCAGGGTTCAAATCATCAGTAAAGTCGATAATCTGCAAGGTGAGGGCAAAGGGTAAATAAGCAACTCATGGAACAAGGAAATAAAAGCAAAACAGGACATGAGACGTGTCGGGTACCGATTCAATGCTGATGTGACGCACACTGCTATCAGTAAAAGCATCCGAGCCACCCTGCTCTTCTGAGTAGTTGCTGGAATGTGCAAATGCATCTTCAACATAATCGTGATGATCACCCTCACCAAAATCCTCGTGAGTGCCATCCATATCGCCAACATCCTCCTCTTCTAGAACACTAGTCTCAGTCTCAGTGGCATCACCGCCATCACTATCATCATCAATGGTCACCACGGCGCCAGCCCCGGAAGCTTCACTGTTCTTTGCATGAACACCAGTGATTCTCGCCTGTCGGATGCGCACACTGCGGCGCTTTGGAGACGTGTGTGGGGTCACAGGAGTCGTATCGCCCCTTTTCCTCTTCGGGGTGGTCCCCATTTTCCCTATAAAAAAAAAAGAAAAGAAAAAAGAGAAAAGCAGAGAAAAAGTATATAAGTACATAAATATATAGGCACACACACGTGTGGCGAGGAATATAAAAAGGAGGATGGGTGGAAGCAAAACAACTTGAAAGCTTGGAAGTAGTTGGCACTTACTACGAAGAGGGGTGCTTTCTAGCGCCTTGCCGGCATGGCTCTAACTCCCAGAAGTAGCAGATTTTGAAGGCTGTGGACGTGCTGGGGAAGTTACTTCTCTAGTCCGAGGAGGGCTGCTCGCCGCCACCTTTGGAATAAACTTTCTAGGTTTACCCGCGGTCCGCTCCTTCTTCGCGCTTGGCTCCTCCTCCCGTTTCTGTTTACCTGACGCCGGCGTTGCCCTTTTCCCAGAACTGCAGGGACTCTGTCTTTGCTTCGTCTTGGAGAACTCCTCAACAATGTCACCACTTTTAGAAATAAAGGGCAGATTGCGCCACTCTGAGCATATACTCGTCCTTGAGTGAGTTGTTCTGGTCTCCTTGCCACTCCTAGCGCCCTAGACCTTTGTGGTGTAGGTTGTCCTCTTGGACGTTGTGCCTGTTGATTAACTGGACCTCTAAACTGATTCTGTGAAGCTTGGTATGGGGCTTTGTACGGAGCACAGTACTGTGTTTGTGGAGCTTGAAATTGTTGTTGTGGTGCACGAAACTATGGTTGGGGTTGTGGAGCAACAGGTATCTAATATGATTGTAGCTGGGGACAATCCCTCCAGTAATGTCCTATATGCCGACAATGATAACAAAATCCTGAGTTTTGAGTTGCCTCCAATGATCTTGGATTTTGATACCGGGAACGAAAGGGGAAAAATCTTTGGTGTTTACAACTTTGTCCTCCATTTGGATTCTTAGGTTCCAAAACTCTCTTAAAACTAAGTATCATTTGTTCAGCCATTAAGGCAAGATCAACAACTTCAGCATATTTCTTTAACTTAAAAAGTTCCACTTTCTCCTTGACCTCTAGTCTCAATCCTTCTTCAAATTTCTTTGCTTTTGCAGACTCATCAGGAATCATGTAAGGAGCAAAACGCATTAGTTCTTCAAACTTAGCTTGATATTGTCCCACAATCATATCACCTTGATAAACATTAGTGAACTCACGTACCTTCATGGTTTTCATAGTTTCAAGAAAATATTTCTCCAGAAATATTTTCTCAAAGGCAACCCAAGTTGCAATCTCAACATCAGGCATAGCCAAGATAGATTCCCACCAATGATAAGCTTGTCCTTCCAAATAGGTAGAAGCAACGGTCACTTTCAGGTTTCCACAAACTCTTTGTTCATTCATCTTTCCCCTCATTTGTCTTATCCATTCTTCTGCTGCCATAGGGTTTGGATCACCCTTGAACATAGGTGACCGTGTCTTACGAAATTCTCCTTGAATCCTCATTATTTGATCATCTTGAGTTTCCCGATGGGGTTCATGGTTATGTTGATTTGTCTCAGGAATAGTAGAGGCCATATTCTGAATGGCTAACATTATTCTCATACTATCACTCACATCATTCTCATTTTGTCCTTCTACTCCAGCCATATTAACAATTGAACCTTTACCAAATAATTCCTTAAGATTAATATATATATATATTCTATAAAAAATTATATTTGATAATATTAAACATTTATAAGTTGTTACAAACCTATTTCACAAAATTTAACAAAACAGTCATAAACCTATATTACAAAGAACTCCCCACTCCAAGACCTCCATAAGGCTATCCACAAAAACTATACAAATTCACCATACTAAAATCAGCCTGTTAGGTTCACATTATCTATTTTATTAGTCAAACTTTTGAGAGAATCTATTCATCATCATAACTAATATCTATAATTTCAACGGGAGGGATAACAGGCTAGAGATATTCATTTTCATCATCAGAACTCAAATTGATGACAGCTTGATTAGACTTTTGTGGTTCAATGATAACCACTGAAGCAACTGACGCAATAGACTCAGAGGATAGAGCATCAAGGTCCAGAAGTTCCAAATATGATTCATCTCCTGGGTTTGGGACATGGGGTAAGTCTAACCCCTGTGGTTCTGGAACATAAGGTCAGTCTATCCCTGGTGGTGGCCAAATATCAGAAGCTATAACCACAACATCTTTTAACACCAGATCGTAAGAGTGTGTTTCAATATTTAATTGATATCGACTCCTAATATTGTTGGCCTGCAACCGATGTCTAACAACCATTCTCTACATCTTTGGTGTATAAAACATCCTTCTATATCCGATATCTATAACTTCATTAACTACGTCCACATAAGCCTGGTTGCGAAGACAACTGTGGTATACTTCTTCGTCTACTGAGATGAGGCCATTGGGTCCCATTTGGAACCCTCCCCATGTATCATTACTTTGATCTAGTTGCATCCTAAACATTAATTTAACAAGTCAGTGAATAACAAAACAATTTAATGAAACCGTAAAACTAGGCTCTGATACCAACTTGTGATGCCCCAATCCATAGATTTACGTAACTTTGAGTTAAGACATGATTCACACCTTAATTATAGAATTTAATAAAAATTATAACTAAAATGTGAAGAAATAATTAAATAAATAAAATAAATATTTCACATAGAATATTCAGCGGAAACGACAACATCTGAAATCTTAAAAATTTTACATTATTTTACAAGTTAGAACTACTCGAGAATTCACTAAAAGAGTAGCTCATTATTCATCCACAAGCTATGTACAATATACACTCTACAGATATGTGTTGAGGCCCAAAAATTCAAGGGCTAGGCCCAAACTTATTCGCAGCCCGGCACAAATAATTAGCCGCAAATGAAGCCCAATCGGGGCATAAAGAGAAATTGTAGGAAAACGCGCCGTGGGTCATGTGTCACGCCAAGCAAGCATGCGCAAAAAGGGCCAAAAATGCAACGGCTTTATAAATTCACGCTCATCAACCTATCCGACTTTATTCGATCCGATCACGGCTTATTATGGCGCAATGAGACTCAAGCGCAAGCACGATAAATAAACACGCAATGCCTTCAAGCCATGCTACGAGCTCAAGTGGGCCCAAGCCACGTAATTACCCGGGGCTTGCTGAGAAGGTTGTGGCATGGATGGGTATGAGCACTCACAGGGCCCATTGAGGGACCAAGGAATGGAAGTTTTAGGCCACTTGGGAGCACTAAAACTCAAGCCCATTCCCCGGGCCCAAATACATGGGTTAGCATGAGAGAGAGAAAATTAATCCAATGCCTTAGGAGAATATCTAGCCTGCTGCAACACTTAGATAAACCCACATCAGTAAACAGCCCAAAATGAAAACAAATAGGTTGTTTCCAGTAGCTTGACGAAAACCCATTAGATGCTGGAAATAGCATGCCAATAACCCAATACTACACATAAAGCCCAACCCAGCGCTTTATAAAAAAAACAGCATCGTGTTCCACCCTTGTCAGAACTCCAAGGTGGTCAATGAGGAGCCATGGCAGGGACCAAAGGAAATATGCGTATGTAGAAGGAATACCCACTGGACAAACGACTTCATCCATTCTCTCCTTTCCTTTGCAAGCTCTAGTTTGAAAACCAAGGGAGAAAGCAAGTGGCGCCTCACCCCCATGGGGAGGCCCGGCTGCATAGAAAACCTTGGAACTCAAAGGGGCCTGCACTCTGGTGGAAGAGATTTTACCAAAAGGAGTGAATGGAGAGGAGCAAAGGAAAAGTGGGAATGGAAGATTGATAGAATTAGGGTCCTAAACGCCTATAAAAGAAAACTCCCTCTACCCAGCAAACAGACACCATTCCAGAGCACGACCAAGCTTTGTCAAGCAAGCTGGAATTTACCCCAGACTCCCCATCTCTTATTTCCATCGTTTTCTCTCTCCTTCTGGGACACAAATCCTCCTAATTTTCCCTTTTTTTACCCTTTTCTTCTGAAAGAAATTCATGCTTCGATCTCTCTCTCTCTCAAATTGCTAAACTTGTGAAGGTTTAGCTCCCATGCCACAAGATCCTCAAGCCAAGTCACTAATCAATTTGTTACGTTCTCCTGGCTGTTGGTGAAAAGAACCCAAAAGTATTTTTTAAGGCTTCAACAAGTCTTTCAAAACTCTTTTGGGAGTCTGGTTCTTGAACTCAGGCATTAGGGGGTTTTTGTTCGTTCCCTTCTTACAGCAGCCCAAGCCCATTCGTCAGGCTACTGGAACAAAAAGATCCCTACATAAATTGGCGACTCTGCTAGGGACCAGGCTGCCATTTTCACTAATGCCTCCGAAGAAGAAGACCAGAAGCAATACCATGGCTTCCCAAGATGGGCCCGACCGTGGTGATTCTGAATCAAGACAGAATGCCTCTTCCAGAGAGCAAGAACATGCATGTGAGGGAGCTTTCACCCTCACAGACCTCATGACGGCCATCCATGCTATGGGGGAAACCCATAGGGAGATGATGGACACCATCAAGGAACTAAAAGGTTCCATCTCTAAGCCAACCGAAGGAAACGATAGACACCCACAGGAGGAGTCTGTTGCTACTGGAAAAGGGTCTGAACAGAAGGGACCATCTTTTGTCACCCAAGAGGATGTCGTTGCCATGCTGGAAAGAGAGCTTAATCGAAGTCAAGAAGATTGGAAATACATCCCTCAGCCACCATATCCCTCGAGCTTACTCCAGCAGCCGTATCCTAAAGGCTACGAGGCACCAAGATTTGTTCTTTTTGATGGGAGAAAAGGAAGTCCAAAGGAGCATGTCAATCGCTTCATCGATGCCTTGGGACCGCATGCTGGCGATTATAATCTCCGGCTCCGAGAATTTTCAAAAAGCCTTACCGATCGTGCTTACACATGGTACACCACTTTGGCACTAGGCTCCATTCGCTCATGGGAAGACTTGGCAAGCAGGTTCTGCAAAAAATATTTCCAGCACGAAGAAAGAGTCACTACTACTCAACTCAACAATACTCGTCAAAAGCATGGGGAGGATCCCATAGACTTCGTGTGTAGGTTTCGAGACCTAGCCCTAGACTGCTATGATGAGAAGGATGAGGAAGTACTCGTTGAGATTTGCATCAGCAATATTGTGGTAGATTATAGGGTCTATCTCAAAAATATTGGCATTAGCCAATTTTCTCGACTGCTAGAAGCAGTAAGAAAAACAAGCATGTCTGTCAAGCCAATGGGGCAAAGAACTTGGAGGAACGAGAAGAAGGAGGTGCACCAAACGCAAGCTATAGATGACAAGTCATCCGGTGACTACAACTCAAGCAAGAGGAAGGATAGGGAGACATATCCGCCATTGCCATGCAAAGATGAAGAGTTCCACGCTATCCTTGATACAATGATTGCGAACGGAGCAATCAAACCTCTTAGACCCTACAAAGTTCCTACCAGGGAAGAGAAGAATGATACTAGGTACTGCCGCTATCACCAGTTCGTGGGACATCTAACCACTGCTTGCCAAACTCTAAGAAGGATCTTGCATGCTAAAATACATGAGGGAGTTCTTGAGCTTCCCTATAGGAAGCAGGCCATTGATGAAGACCCCTTTCCAAAACGAAGGGGAAAAGAGATAGCTGTTGTTATCACGTGTTCCGATGACTTGCTTGACGACGATGAGTTATGCCACCCGTGGAAAAATGACCCAAAGCCACCCGGGGCTATTTGGGAGCCTTGTGGAAATATGGAGAAAGCCTATTGGTGCAAATATTCGAAACCTTCAAGCTATAATACCCCATGGCCCCTTGCTGATGGATGGGATGATAGCACAAGTAATGAAGTATTTTCGATGGACATGCCAGAAGAATGCTACTTGGGGGCTTCGTCTATACAGCAGGAAACAGCTGCTGTAACGTTTCACAATCTTACGGAGGCCGAAACAAGCGTGATGGAGCGTTATCTAGGTCTGAAGTAGGGACCCACGACCTCACAAGTCCTCCAAAGGAATCCAAAATTCAAGTCACTCTTTGGCCAGCTTGGTTTTGGGCCCCAAGCAAGGGAAGCAGCTGCTGTAGCTCTCATGAACATCTCCGCGGAGTCTGATCCTCATTGCTTCACCTAGGGCTGCAATTCGGCCGGATCGGATCGGAAATAGCCATTCCAATATCCGTCCAAAATCTTTCGGAATTCCTTAAACACTTCCGATTCCGATTCCGAAAAATTCCGGAATTTTTCGGAACTTTCCGATTCTGAAGTTTCAAATTCTTCAAAACAAATTCGTATAATATTGTTCCGATTCCGAAAAATTCCGAATTTTTTTGAAACTTTCCGTTTCCGAAGTTTCAAATTCTTTAGAACAAATTCATATCAATATTATACGTAACTAACAAAAAAAATAATATTAAGATCCCAATTAGGCTTTCTATCAAGAAGCCCAACTAGGCATTAATTAAGAAACCCAACTAGAGACTTCATAAATACTACTAAATAATGACCTGTCGAGCCCACTTAAGATTGTAGGCTGAACTTGAAGTCTATTCAAGTACTGAATTGGGGTAAAGATATTTATAAAGAAGAAAACATCTGAAGTCTATGTTTTCAATCGATGTGGGATTCCAACAACTCTCAGAAATGGGACTCCAACAACTTCAATAACTTTCATAGAAAAAGAACACCTATGCATCCAAAACCTATGGATGGTATATCAAAACCAACTATCCTTATTTTATGCGTTTTTGGTTTCAGTCTATGATCAAAGCCCTTCTCCGTCAAATGATCAAACAATCCAATCAAATTATATCCAAAACAGTCAAATCTTCTCCTTCAAACATCATCATGCTCTGATCATGTTAATGAAAATTTATTGATTAAAATGCTAAAGATGGATTCACATTCATCAATCAATTGATGCTCAAGTTATAGTCAAGTGACCATCACGTTGGTTTTAGATTCTTGTGGGCATGAACATGTGTAAAGAGTGTTATTGCTCTAGGCAATTGGAATACTACAATTATTAAGATTCACTTAACATACTTATCTTATGTGTTGTATTTCATGTATATATAAAATAATTTTATAATTAAAATTTTAAATGAAGATAGTTTAAAATTTTAAAAATACATACATACATAGAATACAAAATATAATAGTATGATATGATACTCCCTACATTTACCATATTTGTAGTACGTTTGGATATAACAAGCACACATTATGCATATTTGCCAAATATATATTACTATGTTTAGTATATTACTATATATTACCCATAGTCTTAAAGTTATATACTACTATGTTTAGTATATTTTTTTGCCAAGCCTATGTTTAGTATGTACGAATATTTGTATGTGGGTACTAAAATATAACAAATAAGAAATGAAACATATATAAGACCTATAAACTAAAAATAATACAATTTTAATTAGAAACTCGGAATTTTTTGGAATCAAGTTGGAAAAATTGGATCGGAATGGGTTCGGAGAACTTCGGAATTTTTCGGATCGGAATTGCGGAATTTTCGGCATTTATCGGAAATATCGGATTCGGCATTTTCGGATATCGGATTTATCGGAGTTGGATTTTTTTGGAAATATTCGGACCGGAATCGGTCGGAATCGGATTTTCCAATCCAACTTACACCCCTAGCTTCACCGCTCAACCACAAAGGTCATTCTTGGGAAATGACAATGCTATTGTCTTCACGGATGAAGACATGGAAGTTCCATATCCGGATCATAGAAGGCCACTTTACTTGTGTTTGTGCCTAATAAATCACGGCCAGAAGGAGCCCCTTTTTCTCGGCCCTAGCACTTGCTCGTAAGGCTAAAACGCGGCGTTTCGCCAAGATGTTTGGCCTTCCTGAAAACAAAAGAAAAATTGCTAAGGCATGATCATCTCGGCCTTGATTATAGGCCGAGGCCGAGGCCGAACAAAATCACGGCCAAAGGTATTAAAGTCAAATCATCACGTGACAGCAGGGTCCCATGCTTCATTTAATGAAGTAATGCCTCTGTTTATTGCAGCAAACCCATTGGCCACGAATAAGCATTTAATGCACGAGGGAAGGTGGGAAGTGACTGAAGTCAGGATTTGGTGATAGGAATCAGAATGATTAGACGCAAACATTCTCACAAGGATTCTTACAGCTTGAGAGATTAGGTCACCAACTATCAAAGCAATAAATGCGTCCCCACGGCCAGAAGCGCAGAACCCACGATCAGGGCGGCGGCCGAGATTTGCCAGGATTTATGGGGTCACACCACCATGCTTCACGATCCCAAATGTCGATTGGACTATCCACTTGCTCTGATCAGGCTCCATCATGCAGATTTTCAGCCTCGATTACTCCTCCAAAGCTCTTCCTATAAATACGAAGCTCAAGCTACATTCAAAGGGTTCAAACACCAAACCAAAGCCTCCCACGGAGCAACTTATATTTTACTGTAATGCATTTTCAATATCTTTACTTGCTTTCCTAGGAGTAGTGTTAGATTGTAAGAAAAATCTGTTCATCAATATATCATACGACCCTTGATTTTCAAGGCGCCGGAGCACCATCTCTGTTACTCTCTCATTCACCCCATATATCATATGACCGTCGCTCAATGAGCAACGCGCCGGAGTAACGCCCAAAATCCACCACCAACACCACCATTTAACGGCCTTGTAGCTCAGGCCGTGAACCTGACGGCCGAGATTAGTTCCTCTTTTGGCCACAATCGTTTGATTAGGAGTCGAACCCAAACAGGCGCACCACTTAACCATTTTCATCCACATCACCATCTCGACGCACGATAGACCGTGCTGGCACGCCCGCGCACAACTGCACCGCATCCAAAAGAAGGAAGCCACATGTTAACGCACATCCCCTCTGCCCGAAGCTCCAGGCCGTGAGATTTGCTCAGCCAACAACTTGGAAGGACAAATCAACGATGTGTTTATAAGAAGAGCTTCGGTAGACACGGGTTCCTCCGTCAACATATTGCCTCTGTCTGTGCTTACAGCACCTGGTATTCCGTTATCCAAAATCGTGCAATCTCAAACAAGCATCAACGGTTTCGGGAATAAAAGTGAGGTCACAGTAGGGCACATGCAAATAAACCTGAAGGTGGGGCCAATCAGGTCACTTACCAAGTTCTATGTGGTGGATGTAGATGTGGCTTACCATGCTTTACTTGGAAGGCCATGGCTCAACAAGCATAAACTTGTGGTCTCCACTTACCATCAATGCGTGAAGGGAAGGATTGGGCTGAGGCCGCTTCTCATACCTGGGAATCAAGCACCGTTCAACAAAAATGAAGCTCACTACTCCGAGGCAGAATTTTACACCAAGTGTACAGGTGCTGGAAGCAACCCATCTAAGGATTTCGGAACCTACCTACCATCATGGACCGAAATTCGTGATTTAAGCAACGAGGAACTCATCACCATCGTTGATCGAGAAAGAAAGAGACACTCAGAAGTCAACAACCATGCCTATGATCATCCCCAATGCTCGAAAGTGACGCTGCCAAATGGACACACGGTGTACCGCTTATGATAGGATTGGGGGCTTAATCGTGTCCTACGGCAAAGCCCCGAGTGTGGAGAAAAAGTGATGTAGACAAGCAGCCACAAGGACAAGGTACCCACGCCTTGTGCTTTTCAAGAACCTGTGGCAGCGCCTAGGCATATGCAAGATGGCTTGATTGTAGTAGCCGAGCAGCTAGAAATGATTAATTTGAGTGATGATCCCTCTGTCCAGAGGCCCATTTCCATCAGTGATCGCTTGGCATAGGAAAAAAAAAAGAAGCTTTGGTGTCGTTATTAAAGGAATTCCGAGATGTGTTCTCTTGGAGCTACGAGGAAATGCCCGGTCTAGATCCAAACTTAGTCAGCCATACTCTGAACATTGAGCTTGGCACAAAACCTGTCATGCAGCCAAGAAGGAATTTTCACCCTGAAATTGAAATACAAATTAAGGTGGAGATCGAAAAGCTATTGGCCGCTGGGTTCATCAACCCAATCTAGCATCCAACGTGGCTAGCAAATATTGTTCCCGTAAAGAAGAAGATTGCTGTAATTAGGATATGCACGGACTACCGATATCTCAACCGAGCCTGCCCGAAGGATGAATTCCCACTACCCAATATGGATATCTTGATTGACTCAACCTCAAGGCAAGGCTTGCTGTCATTCATGGACGGATTTAGTGGCTATAACCAAATAAAGATGTCTCCTCGAGATGCAGAGAAAACAGCCTTTCGAACACCATATGGGAATTTCTACTACACGGTCATGCCGTTTGGTCTTAAAAATGCCGGAGCCACTTACTAAAGGGCTATGACAGCTGTGTTCCACGACATGATGGGGAAAGAGGTGGAAGACTATGTAGATGACCTTGTGGTGAAGTCCAAGAACAGAGAAGGCCATCAAGAGGTTCTGAGGAAGGTGCTGGAAAGGTGTCGGCTCTATGGATTGAAGATGAATCCAAAGAAATGCGCATTTGGGGTTTCATCTGGGAAGTTCTTGGGGTTTCAAATACATCAGCGTGACATAGATGTGGATCTTGAAAAGACCAGAGCTATAAACTCTCTTGCACTGCCAAGGAACGCGAAGGAATTGAAGAGTTTCATGGGGAGACTATCATACATTCGACGCTTTATCCCAGGCCTCGCCGCCATGATGAGCGTCCTCACTCCTTTACTCAAGAAGGGCAAGCCATATATATGGAGCATAGAATGTCAGGAAGCTTACCATCAGGTGCAACAATTGATCACCAAGCTGCACACAATGAAGGCACCTATCCAGGGACTTCCGCTCAAGCTTTATTTGGCTGCAACAAACGCAGCGGTTGGGGCTTTGCTTGCCCAAGATGGTCATGATGGGGAGGAGAGTCCTATTTATTACGTAAGTAGGCAATTAGGAGGGGCTAAAACAAGGTACCTAAAGACGGAGCTCTTATGCCTTGCCCTCGTCTATGCTGCGCAACGCCTGAGACATTACTTCCTTGCTCACAAGCTGTAGCTCATAGTAAAGTCTGACCCAGTGAGATACTTGCTCACGAGGCCAGAGCTATATGGGCGTCTTGCACGCTGGTTGCTACAGCTGTCCGAATTTGATATCACATGTGCAATGCCCAAAGCCATTAAGGGACAAGTCGTGATTGATATGCTGGCCCTATTTCCTGAAGTAGAAGACTCTACTCTCTCTGAAGAAGTTTTGGGAGAGCTGCCGGAAATAGTGGCCACTGTTACAGAGGAAGAACCATGGACTCTCTACTTTGACGGTTCTTCTACTACTAGTGGCGGAGGAGCAGGCGTAGTACTTATTAACCCTGAAGGACAAGCCACGGCCCTCTCATTCAAACTAGATTTTCCATGCACAAATAATATGGCGGAGTATGAAGCTTTCATCATGGGGTTGTCTACAGCAAGAGAAATGGGCATAGAAAGGATAAAGATCATCGGCGATTCAAATCTGGTGCTAAGTCAGTTGCAAGGGAGTTTTGCTGTGAAAGAAGCAACCTTGGCCCCATATCGTACAGCTGCCAAAAAAATCATTAATTCTTTCAAGCAAGTCATGATGGAGCACATTCCCGGAGTCACCAATAGATATGTTGATGCTCTGGCGACGTTGGGGTCAAAGCTCTCGTTTGTCCAAGAGCAGCCTAATATTACTGTGATAAAGAAGGATATGCCCATAGTCGAAGCGATGTTCCAAGGGGAGCTGTTGGAAGTAGAAGATGATTGGAGGAAAGCTGTGAAGGAGAAGATGAGCAAGGGAAATGACATCAAACAATTAAGAGATTACACAATCATCTTTGGGGAGCTTTACAAATGCCTTCCAGAGATGAACAGAGGCGCAGAGAAGATTGCGAGAGGTACATGACGTCACTTGCAGCTTGGAGCCAGTGATCAGTTTATATCGGCGTCTGCAACGCAAGGGTTATTACTGGCCAGAGATGAAGAAGTAGGCGGCTGAGATCCAATCCAGTTGCCCCATGTGTTCTACGATACCCTCAACCGAAGAATCTTTCACCATCTCTTTGTTTGTGCCTGATAAATCACGGCCATACGCTGGCCGAAGGAGCCCCTTCTCTCGGCCCTGGCACTTGTTCGTAAAAACTGAAACGCAGCGTTTCGCCAGGGTACTTCGCCTTCCTAAAGACAAAAGAAGAAATGCTAAGGCATGATCATCTCGGCCTCAAGCGCAGGCCGAGGCCGAGGCCGAACAAAATCGCGGCCGGAAATATTAAAGTCAGATCATCACGTGATAGTAGGGACCCAGTCTTCATTTAATGAAGTAGTGCCTGTTTAATGCAGCAAACCCACTGGCCACAAAGAAGCATTTAATGCATGAGGGAAGCTGGGAAGTGACTGAAGCCAGGATTTGGTGATGAGGATCAGAGTGATTAGACGTGGACATTCTCACAAGAATTCTGACAGCCTGAGATATTGGTTCACCAGCTATCCAGGCCATAAATGCGTCTCCACGGCCAGAGGCTCAGAACCCACGATCAAGAGCGGCGGCCGAGATTCACCCGGATTTCTGGGGTCACACCACCATACTTCACGATCCCAAATGTCGATTGGACTGCCCACTTGCTCCAATCCAGCTCCACCATGCAGATTTTTAGCCTCGATTACTCCTCCAGAGACTCTTCCTATAAATACAAGACTCGAGCTACATTCAAAGGGTTCAACACCAAAACAAAGCCTCCCACTGAGCAACTTATTTTTTCCTGTAATGCACTTTCAATATCTTTACTTGCTTTCCTAGGAGTAGTGTTAGATTGTAAGGAAAATCCATTCATTAAAATATATCATACGACCCTTGATTTTCAAGGCGCCGGAGCACCATCCTTGTTGTTCGTTCACTCACCCCATATATCACACGACCGTCGCTCCCTGAGCAGCGCGCCGGAGCACCGCCCAAAACCCACCACCAACACCATCACTCAACGGCCTTGTAGTCCAGGCCGTGAACCTAACAGCCGAGACCAGTTCCTCTCTCGGCTACAATCGTTTGATTAAGAGGACAGTTCAAACAGGCGCACCACTTATCCATCCAACACTCATCAACACATCGACGCACGGTAGACCGTGCTGGCACGCCCGCGCACAACCGCACCGCACCCAAAAGCAGGAAACCGCGTGTTAACGCACATCCCCTCGGCCCGAAACTCCAGGCCGTGAGATTTGCGCGGCATACACTTTTGGCACGCCCGGTGGGATTCTTGTCAAAAATTTATGGTGGAAACTAGGGCACAGGCAAAGCTCAAAAACAAAGCAGTCGAAATGACTTCTGAGACTCCTGAGTCCGCCTCACCAATCACAACTACCGAGACCGAATGTACGGTCGGGATCTCGGCCGGCGTTCCAGTAACGACGGTTCGCACGGCCGAATCCATGCAAGAACAGGCAGTGGTGGAGGAACTGATGTCCAAGCAGGCCTACAGGATAGAAACATCCTTCATGGCCGCGATGGACAGGTTCTCCTCAGAACTGCAAACGCTCTTTCAGGAGAGGATGCCAGTGGCCTCGCCCGCGACACCTCCCAGAGCCGGACCAAGGGGCCAAGAGCGCGACAGAATTGAGCCTTACGGCGAAAGCAGCAGCCTCGGCGTCTCGGCCCACACCCAAGCATCAGGCTACGGCCAGCATTCTTTGCCACCGACAAACAGCTGGGGGCAATCCATGCTTTGGCCGAATTCTGGACCAACCTACTCGGCGGAGACAGCGTGCGGACCGCTCCATGCTTTGGCCGTATCACTAGGGCACGGCAGCTTCACGCATCCTGCAATCCACCCACTCGGCTCAGTTCATACTGCCGCCATCCACACCCATCCTGGCCCAAGCAACGCGTTCGCTGTATCATCACAACAGTACGGTCAAGGTAGTCCGACCGTCTCACCACCTTTGCAGGCATCGTCGTGTCCGTTGGGCTCTCACCATCACTATGGGTCGGCCGTTCCAGCAACAACGCATACGTACCTTGGCCAAACTCACGGTGCTCATCTGGCATCAACCAGCTCGGTCATCCCGGCCGAGCCCTTTGTTCAAATGGCCCAGCAGGCAAGGCCTCAGAACGAGGTGCTACAGGCCACGCGGCCGTATGCAGCCCAACAGGAGGCACCACCTCAAGGGATCCGGCTCGAAGACGTCCAACGGATGCAGCCCAACATGCCAAGATATACGAGGCCGTACCCGCCAGAAATTGACCGGATCCCCCTCCCCCGGAACTATCGATTGCCAGAGTTCATGCTTTTTTCTAGGGATGCGCAGACCTCCTCCATTGAACACTTCGGCCGTTTCACGGCCCAGTGTGGAGAGGCCGATTCGGACGCTCAGAGACTCAGACTATTTGTTCATTCTTTGACCGGCGCGGCGTTCTCATGGTTCATAAACCTTCCACCGAACTCAATAAGGGATTGGTCTGACATGGAAAGGGTGTTCCACGAACATTTCTATCAGACCAACTGAGAAATAACGGTCGCCGAGTTGGCAAGAATGAGCCAAGCATCAGATGAATCACCTCGCGATTACCTACAACGGTTCAAAACATGTAGGAATTGGTGCCGCACGAACCTACCAGAGAGGGAGTTCGTCAAGATGGCCGAGGAAGGATTGGAATTCGAATACCGGAAGAAATTCCAGGGAATCGAATTTCGGGACATGCATGACTTGACCAACAAGGTGGACAGATATGCGTCCTTGTTGAAAGAGGAGATGCAGAAGAAGACGGCCTCAAAAGGGACCTACTACAAGAATCCCATCGTCAGCTCCGCCGAAGCAGACGGCTCCGCAGAGGCCGAGGGCGATGAGGTCGAGATGAGTTCGGCCGAAGTCAGCATAGACAAACCCTTCGTTTCCAGAGGGCTTGTTAAAACTGACAATAGCCGCACAAAGGTCCCCGACGCCAAGTTCGCAACGCGGGAAACGAAGGCCTACACTTTTGATTTAACAAGGGCCGAGGCTATCTTCGACCTGCTGGTGGCTGAGAAGAAGGTAAAATTGTCCTTCGGCCATCTCGAACGACCGTGAAAAGATTCGGTGGTCAGTACGGTCGATGGCCGACCACGAAGAAGAGGCCGCCCCAAGGTCGATAAAAACTTTCAAACCACCAGTCATAAAGGATGACCGTTGGTACCATGCACGGCCTGGGGGCAGGGCCGAACCACTGACGAAAACCCGGCTGAGAATAATGCAGAGGCAGGTTCAGCAGGCCAGGATGCAGACAACCGAGGTCGAGGACTTCGAACGCCAAAAGAAAGTGGCGACTGCTGATGGGCCGTCATCCAAACCTGTTGTCTCCCCGGCCGTGAGAGCAGCCAGCACCAAGCCTCTGAGGGCGTGGCGCCCTAGGCAAGACGAAAGTCCCCGTGGTTCGTCGGCCAATTCAGCTCAGCCAAAGGCCGCGGTCATGGAAAGAACAGACGAAGGTGTCGTCGACATCTACCACGGGAGGGATCCCCCTTTTTCGGCCAGCGGTCTGTCCTTCCTCAGAGAATTCCATAAGGACCAATCGGCCACGGATCTGTACGGCATGACCCCTGAGATCCGAGAAATCGTAGAATTGGCCCTCAAGAACACAAAGGCAGAAGCGCTCCTCATCACCAGCGGTTTTGACTCGGCCATTAAGGCCGTATACCAGGCGAACAGGGAGTCCAGAGCAAGAGGCCTGCCAAGTTACCAGCCCAACCTCGGCGGATTAGAGGCTAAAATCCCCTTCAGCAGGGGCGATTTGGAATATCTCCGCCGGTACTTTGCTGTGACGCCGGCAGACACGTTCTTTGGTTTGACGACCGAGGAAGAGGGCCGAGTAAGCCGCCTAGACGATTACCTAGCATCCAGGGACGCATTTGCAAAGGCTAGACGGGCCCTCAAAGAGGAGGTCGAAACCTCAGAACCCCTTGAGGTCAAAGCGTCCACAACCGATAGTCCGAGGGCCGTGAGGCTTATGGACGAGGGTTTCGGAGATCCTCTCTTCGGGCATGAGGCCGAGGACGACCCCACAATAGGAATCTCTGATGAAGAATATGAGGGAATCCTCGGGATGGTAGAGGAAACGGCTCTCGCCAAAGACGGCTCTGAGACCGAAGAAGAAGCCGGTAGGGGAAACCCGCAGGAGCCGGAGGAAGTCGGCATCAACATGGTCTTGGTGCTGCCGTTCGAGTTTTCAGCCCCAGGAGCACAGACCAGCGGCTTAGAGGATGACGTGCCCGAGGAGCAATTTGATCAGACACCAAAGACTAAGGAGGAATTGCTGGCCGTAGCGTTTAACGAAGTAATACCAAGAGACGAGCCGAACAAATACCGGCACTTGAAGCCGTTGTATATCTCGGCTCACATAGAGGGTGTGCCCATATCCAAGGTTTTCGTTGACTGTGGGGCGACGGTCAACATCCTTCCCTATTCCTTAATGAGAAAGCTGGACAAGTCGAAGGAGGACCTCATCCCCAGCGACGTGGTCATGAGTAGTTTTGTCGGCGATAAGTCAAAAACCATTGGCGTATTGCCCTTAAAGATTACCGTGGCCGATCAGACGAGGGTCGCGGCCTTCTACGTGGTCGAATCAAGTGTCGACTACAACGTATTACTCGGCCGTGATTGGATCCATCAATCTGGGTGTATACCGTCTTCCCTTTTCCAATTGTTATTCTTCTGGGACGGCCAAAAGGTGTCTATACACCCGGCCGACAAAAAACCTTTCGAGGCCAACGCCGTACAAGCTCGGATTTACGACGACGATGTTGGATGGGTTGTCCTCACCGGCCACGATGCAAACGGCCGACCAACCAGAACGACGGCCCAGAAAGTGCTGGAGTTAGGCGCCGAGAATATCCGACAGGATTCGGCGCGCGAAGTGTTGATCGACCTCACCAGTCTTTAAATGACAGACAAGGCCACTAAAGAGGAGGGGGCAGCGGCCGTGAGGGATTTGGTAGAGTGACTGCTGGAACAATGGGCGGCGGAATTCTTACGGCCAAATTCACCAATCAACCTGATCGAATTCCTCCACGAAGCGGACGAAACGGACGCATTGACTTTGGACGACCTAGAAACGGCGCCTGCCGAAATGGAGGATGACTACCCTGAAGTCCAAGACCCTTTGTTAGAAATTAATGTAGGGTCCGAGGCCGAACCACGGCCTCTTTTTGTAAGCCATCTGTTGGATCCTAAGTTAGCGGCCGAGGTTATCGACTTGCTCCATGAATATAAGGATTGTTTTGCTTGGGATTATCATGAGATGCCTGGGTTGCCAAGAAGTTTGGTCGAGCACGAATTAAGAATCAAGGAGGGGTTCAAGCCTTTCCAACAGCCGCCAAGGCGTTTCTCGACCGAGGTACAGCTTAGGGTCAAGGAGGAGATTGAACGGCTCCTTAAAGCCGGCTTCATACGAACGGCCCGGTTCGTTGAATGGCTGGCCAACATTGTACCAGTTTTGAAGAGGTCTGGGGCTTTGAGGGTTTGCACCGATTACCGAAATCTGAACCTCGCGACCCCCAAAGACGAATATCCCATGCCTATGTCGGATCTCCTGGTGGACGGAGCCGCAAAGCACGAACTCCTGTCTTTCATGGACGGCCATGCGGGTTACAACCAGATTTTTGTGGCCGAGGAAGATGTTCACAAAACGGCGTTCAGATGTCCAGGAGCAATCGGAACCTATGAGTGGGTGGTCATGCCGTTCGGCCTGAAAAATGCCGGCGCGACATACCAGAGAGCCATGAACCTTATTTTTCACGACCATATAGGCCGAACCGTTGAAGTCTACATCGACGATGTGGTTGTAAAGTCCCCGTCCAGAGCCGACCACGTAGGACATCTTCGACAGGCTTTTGACCGGATGCGAGCGCACGGCCTAAAAATGAACCCGAAGAAATGTGCTTTTGGTGTCACTGCCGGGAATTTCCTCGGTTTCTTGGTTCACCAACGAGGAATCGAGGTAGATAAAAATAAGGCTACGGCCATTATGGCGGCCCCTCCGCCGAGGACTATGAAGGAGCTCCAGTCCTTCCTCGGTAAGGTGAACTTTTTACGCCGTTTCATATCTAATCTGGCGGGAAAAATTCGACCGTTGTCTCCCTTGCTCAAACTCAAAGACACGGAACGGTTCGTATGAGGAGCAGAGCATCAGGCGGCCCTCGACGACATCAAGAAATATTTGTCCCAACCGCCGGTCCTTATGCCGCCGAAAAGGGGGAAACCATTGAGGCTTTACATTTCGGCTTCAGAGGGCTCTATCGGCTGTCTACTGGCTCAGAACAACGAGTCTGGGCGCGAACAAGCAGTGCACTATCTAACCCACCGCACCCAAAAGCAGGAAACCGCGTGTTAACGCACATCCCCTCGGCCCGGAATTCCAGGCCATGAGATTTGCGCGGCAGACACTCTTTCGCGGAAGATTGGAGAGCTCCTTACCTAGCATTTTTTGTTGGAGGGACTCTACCAAAAAATTCCAAACTCGCCAACAAGCTTAAGAAGACAGTAAAGAGGTACTTCGTAGACGGGTCGACACTCTACCATAAAGGGTTTAATGGCGAACCATTGAGATGCTTGGGAGAACCAGAGGCACATCAGGTCATGCAAGAAATACATGCTGGAGAGTGTAGAGAGCACCAGGGAATGAAGAGGCTTCACCGGTAGCTGCTGAGTTTTGGGTATTATTGGCCTACCATGAAGAAAGATGCGCACGACTTCGTCAAAAGATGCCACACGTGCCAAATTCATGCCAATTTGAGTCACAAGCCTCCCACATTGTTACAGGACATGCACACTCCTTGGCCTTTTCATACTTGGGGGCTTGACTTAATTGGAACGATCCATCCCCCTTCCGACGGTTACATATGGATTCTCACTGCCACGGAGTATTTCACAAAATGGGTTGAGGCGATCCCTCTTCGAAAGGCCACGGGAGCTGCTATCTCAAATTTTATTCGAGAATACATTGTGTGCAGGTTTGGAATCCCATACAAAATGGTTACTGACAACGGCACGCCTTTTGTTAACAAACAAGTAAGTTCAACACTTAGTGGCTATGGCATCAAGCATCACCGCTCCACACCCTACTATACACAGGGAAACGGTCAGGCAGAGGCTACAAACAAAACCATACTGAGGATTATGAGCAAAATGGTATACGAGTACTAAGGTGGTTGGAGTGTTCACCTGCCAGATGCCTTGTGGGCTTACCGCACCTCTCCGAGAAGTGCTACAGGTTTTTCGCCTTATTCTCTTGTGTATGGGTTTGACGCCATCTCACCCGCAGAAATCACCATTCCCATGGCCAAAGTATCGGCTGTCAATGATCTTGAATGGGATATGAAGTCATGCTCAGATTGGCGCCTATTAGACCTCGAAGCCGTTGATGAAAAAAGAGTAGAAGCCGAAAGAAGAATGGCACTTTACCACAAAACTGTTGCCCAAGCATATAACAGGACCGTCAAGCCTCAAACCTTCAAACAAGGAGATCTTGTGCTAAAAGTTGTCGAGCATGTGAGAAGACAAGTGTCGGGACCTTCCAAGTTTGCTCCACAATGGGAAGGCCCGTTTACAATCAAGGAAGTACACAGCAGTGGCTATTATCGCTTGATCTCCATCAAGGAAGGCATGCTAACCGATCCCATCAACGGAAAGTGGCTCAAGCCTTACTACTGCTAAGTAGGCATTGTATTTTTATCTCTTGTGTTATTGCATTTCCCTTTCTAAATATGGTCTCCTTCTATATTCCCGCCTTTTGCTCTAGGAAACTTTTGTAAAATGCACCATCATGGTAGCATGGGATTTGAAATGAAAATAGAGTATTTTGAAAAAAAAAAATTGTCTCTGGAAAATTTTGTCTTCTTACAAACTCCTGTGTATGTACACATATATGTATATACACATAGCAGTATTTAAAAAAAAATTATTAAGGAAATAATGCTACTTAGCAGCAAGCATGCCAAGCAAAGCCACTAGCAGGGATCCCAGATTATTAACAAGCTTCATGCTTAAGCAAAAAAAAAAGTACAATGGAATATGCCAAGCTGAGCGTTTACAAAGAAATTAGCATGCCCGCAACATCCAAGAGCCTTTGGGTGATTTTATATAAATAAAAAAAAAAGAACGGAAGGAGGTATCGAGAAGTTTGAACAGAGATCCTACCAAAATTGTGGCAGCATCTACCTTGTTTTAAAGTAATACCCAATTCCTAAGAAGATCTCAAGCAAAAGAATTCCACCAACCAGGCAGCATATATATATATATATATATATATATATATATATATATATATATATATATATATATATATAAATGCCAAACAGAAGCTACAACGTGTCTCTAGCATCTAAAAGAAAAGCGTAGGTTCCAGCAGCTTGAGCACAACAGCATTACAGCACAAGTGTTGGAGCATCTAAAGGAAATACAGCCTAAGTGAAATTAAGTTATTCAAGCTGGAGCTAATGTGTCCTTCAATGTGTCAGGCCAGTCGATTTCACACCAAGCAAAAGAACAACCTGCAAGACAAAGCAAGGATGAATGTCAGAAGAAAATAGGCAGGTGCTAGACAAGATTACTAAAGAAAAAAAAAAGGGGGGGGAGCATAAGCAAGAAGAGATGAAGTGTAACGGACCTCAAAACCATAGGATGCAGCTAAAAAATGACGGAAGAAGCCTTGTGCGAGGATCTAGTTACCGCCTCCACCACACAACCGGCGCCATCAGCGGAAACACCTTGGGCAAGAAGGAGGGCACGCAATTCCCCATACTGATTTTCCAGCTCACGCTGCTTAAAATTTAGGGCCTCTGCTGCTACCCTTATTTCATCAGGGTCGGAGAATGATTTCATGCTGTGAATGGCTCGTGCCCCGAACACAGCACGTGCCTAATCTCTCATCAAGTTCAGAAGAAAATCTACCCGAAAGCCCAAGGTCATGGCTTCAAAGACTGCATCCCGGCAGCAAAGGAGTCTATGATCTATAATATCCAGCAATCGCATGGTATCCATTCCATGGAGCACCAAGCCAAGGGTCCGAAAAGCGGCGCACCACGAGAAGGAGGAGGTGATGCCGGTAATGTCCATAAAGTCTCCGTATTTGTCCATAAATTTCTCCAAAGCTACAACTGTCTCAGGATAAACAAGAGCTCCTCGAAATGTTGCACAGCCATTAAATCAGTGACAAAGCGGCAGGAGCTCATCTGGGAATCGAAGGACCTGAACTCCACCATCAAAGAAGGCTTTAAATGCAATAAAGGAACTCTCCCACTCCAGCCAAGACGTGTTAGATGAGTGCCCTGCATAAATGTTCTCGGTAACAATATCATTAACCAGGGCCTCCTCATCAGTAGCTGTGTCACCAAATGGAATCAACGGAAGAGGTGTCGGGGAGCTCGGTTCTGGTATCCAGAGAAGTGGTTGAATGTGGAATGAGGTGGGCAATGTCCCATGAAAGGTAAATGTCTTACTTCGGAGAGCTGCCGGAAGAGTTGGTGAAAGGTTGGGCTCAAGGTCCCTTTGAAGGAAGTGCTGAATGATAGGCAGCAGCAGACTTGTGGCCTGAGACACGGATGCTTTATCCTGAGAACTTGCTAATACCATGGTTGAGGATGACTCGGCAAGGGCCGCTTCAACCAATGTGTCAAAGGTGCCGGAGAAAGAAGGTACCACAGGTATGATCTCCATATTGTGAGTAGCATGCCCAACCTAAAAAAAAAAAATATATATATATATATATATATATATATGCAAAGGCAAGTACGAGGTAATTAACAAGCTGCATCACATGCATAAGCGAAAGGCCAAGGAAAAGGTGACTGCCCAATAAAAAAAAATTGAAATAGGAAAAAGAATATATAAGCGGAGCAAACAATGGGTACCTCCTGGGCACTCTGTGCAGGGTCGACAATGGCAGCAGCGAGATTCAGGCCCTCAGTGATGTCGGTAATCTGCAAGGTAAGGGTGAATGGTGAATAGGTAGCTCACGGTACAAGAAAATAAAAGGAGAACAGGACATAAGACATGTCAAGTACCGATTCAATGCTAATGTGGCGCGCACTGCTACCAGCAAATCCAAAGAGAGCATCCGAGCCACCCTGTTCTTCTGGATAGTTGCTGGAGTGCACAAATGCATCCTCAGCATGATCGTAGTGATCACCCTCATCAAAATCCTCACGCGTGCCATCAATGTCACAAGCATCCTCTTGCTCCAGAACACTAGCCTCAGTCTCAGTGGCATCATCGCCATCATTATCGTCATCAATGGTCACCACAGTTCCAGCTTCGGAAGCTCCCCTGTTACTTGTGTGAGCACCAGTAAATTTCGCCTGCCGGATGCGCATACTAAGGCGTTTTGGAGACGTGTGTGGGGTCATAGCAGTTGTGTCGCTCCTCTTTCTCTTTGGGGTGGTCCCTATTTTCCTTGGAGAAAAGAAAAGAGGTAGAGCCAATATATATATATATATATATATATATATATATATATATATATACACACATGTAACAAATAAAAAGAAAGAGGAGAAGCAAAACAACTCAGGAGTCCGAAAGTAGTTGATACTTACTACAAAGAGGGGTGTTTTTCGGCACCTGGCTAGCGCAGCCCTAGCTCCCGGAGGCAGCAGGTTTTGAAGGCTGTGGACGTGCTGGGGGAGTTGCTTCTTTAGTTCGAGGAGGGCCACTTGACGCCACCTTTGGAATGAACCTTCTAGGTTTACCGGCGGTTCGCTCCTTCCTTGCACTTTGCTCCTCCTCCCGTTTCCGTTTGCCCGACGCCGGTGTCGCGCCTTTTCCGGAACTGCAAGGACTCTGCGTTCCCGGTTGATCAATTCATAATTGTATATCATTTTGTACCCCTCTAGCTTATGATTTGGTTATGTTATTGAGTTAAACTTGTGCTTTTAATCCCTTTTCTGTTTATCATTCAGTTCATTGGGCCTTAGGTAGCAATGGTGGCTTTGGATAGGAAAAGATGCAAAATGGTGCAAAAACTAGCATACTGAGTTAGCAATTTGTTTCGGCCTTAACTTCCTCCTCCCAACTTGCATTGGCCCAATTAATATGTGGTTGGAAAGAGGAGATTCTGAACTACAGGATGGACTACTCAAACGTATCAATTGATGAAGCCAAGCCCAATCCGTGAGCCCATCAAAATGCACACCATGCTCAGGATTGCAGCTGCCAGCTGTTGAGCCTTGTCACCTCCTTTAAGCCATGTGCCTCACCCCAGCAACCAAAAGAAAACCACGTGGGTTGGCAGCAAAAGGCAGCCACAATTGAACACCTTTGAAAACCCATGTAAAGAAAGCTTGAGGTGCAGCAAAAGAAGTATGGGATGGAATTGATTCCAACCACACTAACGTAGACAAGATGAACTGAGAGTTATGGATTGTATTAAAAGAGGAATGGTGGTGTTGGAATTCATCATGATGTTCCTCCCTCTTAGCCCTATAAATAGAGAAGACTCCAACCATCCTCCACACTTGCATGATTCCATCAACACATCCAGCAATCAACCCAATACTCTAAATTTCCCCAAATCACCAAAACAGCTCCAGAAATCCTCCCTTCCATTTCCCTACGAATTTCCTCTTTCTCAGCCATCACCACTCACCCAAACTCATCCCAAATCACCTACTAGCTGTCATACATCATTCTAGACGTGGGGAAGCTCTTGGAGAAGCATTAGACGTGGAGAAGCACTTGAAGAAGTCTTGGACACCACAAGAACTTTAGAAAATGGGTTTTTCTACTCTTATTGCATTCCTTATGTTTTCTCATTTCTATCTAAGTTTCTTTTCCATTATGAGCAGCTAATTTTATAACTAGGGCTTCGATGTAACCTAACATGAATATTCTGGGTTTATAAGTTTGAAGTTTGGAGTTTCAAGTTGGATTCATGATTCATGTTCTTATTCGTTATGCTTATCAGTTAATATGCTTGTTTGAATGATTGATCACCATTAGAACTTGTATGGTTTGAATTAAGAGTAGACAACATGCTTTAATTCGAATTGAACTATGAATAGGAAGAGTATGTATGGACGTTCGACAACAGGGATTAGATACATGCTTGGTTGTTTAAATTGTTCTTCTATGTTTAATGGGTTCCTAATGCTTAATTTTAGGTTAGACAACAGATGATCAAATTAGGGAATTAGGAACACAAGGTTATAACCAGACACCATGGCCTAATCATACTTTAGCTAGAATCAATCTTTGAATATGAATTAGACTTGTTACTTGACTCCTTATAACCCAGAATTGAATTGTTATGGTGATTCGAATGCCCTAGTCTCCAAATCTGTTTTCCAGCTCTTAAAACCACTCTTTGTTACACTTACTTACTTTGCTTTTGTTTGCAATTTTATTTTGCTTCTTTTGTTCAACAATCACAACCACTCTTGCTTTAAATTCTGTTTTATACATAACCTCCTACTTTCTTGAATTTGGTAATCTAAGTACATAACCAGTTTTAACTTCTTAGTATTCGTGGGTACGACCTCGTACTTGTCTTGCTATACTACTAATTGCCCCATACAATTGCGAGTTAACATAATATTAACAACACCGGTCTCTGTCTTATCTTAGGAACCTCCCCGACAATGTCACCACTCTTAGAGATAAAGGGCAGGTTGTGTTTCACGCTTAAGGGAATTGCTTTCTCTTTCGATAGTAGACCAGCATGGTAGGCGGTAGACGGAGGCAATCTGTCACAATGAGAGGACTGAAACTCGCGCAGGGAAGCAAGGCAACGGTTCCAGTAGGCTTGATAACCCGGTTAGAAACCACCAACTCTTTGCTTGCCGACTAGGACAGGGGGCCTAACGCCATCCGGCACGTTACGATTGCTCCAAAAGACCCTGTGAAGTAGGAAGGGGTCACCTTGGTTGGAACTGGCTGGCACGCCTTGGTCAAGTCCGAATTGCCGTCTAACCCGGTGGGGTGAATAGACTACGGAGATTTCTGAGCGGCTGTCGCCTAAAATGGGCAACGGGAGGTGAGCAGCGTTCTAAAGAGAGTATCTTCTAAAACGGCAACCTTGAGACATCACTGCTGGGACCTCAATGGTGTCGTTAACATTGGCAAAAAAGGGCACAAAGGTGAAGGTAAGGGCGGAAGATGAAGTATTTTATGTCATTCAGTAGCCCTAAAAAGTTCTGGCCTTTTCTCTGCATTCGCTTAAACCACCTGCAGACAAGGGGGAGACTATCCGGCATGAAAGAACCATGGCCTAGGTCAGCAGACTACATAGCACGCGAATAGGGGAGCGGGCATACATCCAGTCCTTTGAGATGTTCCCACAAAAACACCTGCAAGAAGCCGGAATTCAAGAAAGTCTCTACACCCATGGTTCCCGCTGCATTTTTCTCCAAAATCTGACACTGATCAAGTAGCCTGTATAAGTTTCCTAGGAACATGGGGGCTAAAGGAATCGAGTCACCACGAGCAATAGCCAAAGCCAAGGGAAATACTCGCTCATGCAGGTAGTCCTGAGAAAAGTCACAGAGCACGAACCGCCCAAGCCACAGTAATATAAATGCAGCTAGCCACCAAGGCCCCTGCCTATTCGCATCACCAAAATATTTTATCCAGTTGCTGAATCGAAGCGAAGTGCTGGGAGAGGTAGGAGCACCCTTTCGCAGGACTGCGAGATTGTTCATCTCTTCTAGGGTAAGGGTGATATCGAAAGGGCTTCGGTCCCCACAAACAGGGAGGCGAGATATGTTTGCCACGTCCTCAAGAGTGAGGGTAAATCCCCCCCATGGACATACAAAGGTGTGGGTAGCGGTGCTCCACCTCCGGACCACATGACGGAGCATCTTTGCTTCAATATGAATGTCCCACAGCTTGGAGAGGAAAATGGCGTCAAGAACTTGTGCTCGGCGTAAGATGTGGCAAGTGGATGGGTCTAGCAGCTCGCAATCCACCCACGTCGACCAGCCTTTACTGATGCTGCAAGGATACTGAAAGAACAGGGGGACGGCTGGAAACAAACCCTTCTCGATGCAGCACCTGGATATGGAAGCAGGATCAATTACGGGAGTAATTTCAGGCGACGGCTCATCACCAATGACAGGATTCTCACGAGCTTCTTCAAGCAGCAACAGGAGCCCTCCTGCTTTAAGATCATCATCCATGGAATAGAGGTGATCCATCATGATTGGTGGGAGATTAGCGGATGCCATAGTCGAACCCACTGAGTCACAGATATCTTCCAAAAAGGGAAAAATGCATAAGTTCCGGCACCTTCACGAATAGCCTAAAAGACTCAAATTCTCACTATATCAAAAACAAGGGGGGCAGAAAAGAAAAAAAAAAACAACACGCACACGCATATGCATGTTTCCATCATTCTTACAATTTCATGCCAATGCCACACTTGCAGAGAGATCAAGCCAATGCATTTGTACAATTTCACCCAAGGAAAAGGGGAAGAAGCTATTTGATGCAAGTACAAAAAAAAGAAGAAAGAGTTAATCATTTAAGGGGGGCCATGGATTGGTTATTCGACATAGTGCATGCTTATGCTTTTTTCTACCTTGCTTCGACATCATCTGGAGCAATAGAGGCGAAGCAGAAAGAAATTACCCAACATACAACAGCAAGAGGCTAAGAGGAAGAATCGAAGAAAATTGAATTCCTCTCTTCCCTTTTCGTGCGGCATTTTCAATATATATATATGGATGCATATATGCGACGAAGGAATCAAGAAGTAAAAAGGGGAAGGAGAAGCAACGCTTACCACCACTCTCACGCCCGTTCTTTCCAGCAGGTTGTCAAATCAAAGGAAGAGAAGGGAAAATCGGAGAACTGCTCTGCAATTTCCTCTCAAAGTTGCCCCACGCCTTGCGAAGTGGCCTCCTCGAATTTAGCCTTGAACGGATTGAAGAGGAAATTCGAAAGATTAGGGTTCTTAAATGAGAGGCGGTTGCTTCCTCCCAACGAGTGCGAGCGGTTTCTTCGTGCTTAACCGACTAGCAGTTACGGATGGTGCCCTTCGACGCTTTCATGTCTCCAACAATCCTGAGTCTGGACACGAGGGGAGATTAGAAGAAGTCAAGAGAGGAACAGAGTAGAAAGTTTGGGTTCGCACGCACAGGACAAGGAGACTAAGAAAAAGAGAAGGAAAAATGGGAAGTGATTTTTTTTTTTTTTACTTTTTTACAAAAAAACCAAGTGCTCACCTGGGAAACGTAAAAAGCTGCTGGAAGACAATCATGGCAGCAGCACACATGCGGGAAGCAAGAAGGTCACATCGCCAGTACGGATTTGATTTCTTTTGGGCTGGGTTTGATTATTTGGCCCATTTCGGTATCAGCCCATGGCCCCAATAATAAAGGGGGCTAATGTTGAGACCCAAAAATTCAAGGGCTAGGCCCAAACTTATTCTCAGCCCGGCACAAATAATTAGTCGCAAAAGAAGCCCAATCGGGGCATAAAGAGAAATTGTAAGACACGCCTACATAAGCCGTGGGTCATGTGTCATGCCAAGCAAGCATGCGCAAAAAGGGCCAAAAATGCAATGGCTTTATAAATTCACGCTCATCAACCTATCCGACGTTATTTGATCCGATCACGGCTTATTATGGCGCAATGAGACTCAAGCGCAAGCACGATAAATAAACACGCAATGCCCTCAAGCCATGCTACGAGCTCAAGTGGGCCAAAGCCACATAATTACCCAGGGCTTGGTGAGAAGGTTGTGGCATGGATGGGTACGAGCACTCACAGGGCCCATTGAGGGACCAAGGAATGGAAGTTTTAGGCCACTTGGGAGCACTAAAACTCAAGCCCATTCCCCGGGCCCAAATACATGGGTTAGCATGAGAGAGAGAAAATTAATCCAATGCCTTAGGAGAATATCTAGCCTACTGCAACACTTAGATAAACCCACATCAGTAAAAATCCCAAAATGAAAACAAATAGGTTGTTTCCAGCAGCTTGACGAAAACCCATTAGATTCTGGAAATAGCATGCCAATAACCCAATACTATACATAAATCCCAGCCCAGCGCTTTATAAAAAAAAAAACAGCATCGTGTTCCACCCTTGTCAGAACTCCAAGGTGGTCAACAAGGAGCCATGGCAGGGACCAAAGGAAATCTGCGTATGTAGAAGGAATACCCACTGGACAAACGACTTCATCCATTCTCTCCTTTCCTTTGCAAGCTCTAGTTTGAAAACCAAGGGAGAAAGCAAGTGGCGCCTCACCCCCATGGGGAGGCCCAGCTGCATAGAAAACCTTGGAACTCAAAGGGGCCTGCACTCTAGTGGAAGAGATTTCACCAAAAGGAGTGAATGGAGAGGAGCAAAGGAAAAGTGGGAATAGAAGATTGATAGAATTAGGGTCCTAAACGCCTATAAAAGAAAACTCCCTCTACCCAGCAAACAGACACCATTCCAGAACATGACCAAGCTTTGTCAAGCAAGCTGGAATTTACCCCAGACACCCCATCTCTTATTTCCATCGTTTTCTCTCTCTTTCTGGGATAGAAATCCTCCTAATTTTCCCTTTTTTAACCCTTTTCTTCTTAAAGAAATTCATGCTTTGATCTCTCTCTCTCAAATTGCTAAACTTGTGAAGGCTTAGCTCCCATGCCACAAACTCCTCAAGCCAAGTCACTAATCAATTTGTTACGTTCTCCTGGCTGTTGGTGAAAAGAACCCAAAAGTATTTTTTAAGGCTTCAACAAGTCTTTCAAAACTCTTTTGGGAATCTGGTTCTTGAACTTAGGCATCAAGGGGTTTTTGTTCGTTTCCTTCTTACAGCAGCCCAAGCCCATTCGTCAGGCTGCTAGAACAAAAAGACCCCTACAATATGCCAAAATCATCACAAGCTCTAGATTTTAGGTTCGGTACCTGCAAAATCTATTAGGGGGTGAGCGAAACCACACTCAGTAGGAACATAAACCTTTTTACATGAAATTGATATAATTAAATTAAGTGACATACAATCACACATCGAAATATCACATTAATAATAATAATGCATGAATGTTCTTCATCTAATCCCATTAATTCATATAATTGGACAAGCAGACCCGCACGTCCCATACCATGCTTATACCACTTGGTCTCGAATGCCCATTTATATGAACTAACCCCCATCTCAATCATCCCATAAATCCCCTTTTGTTAGTCATCTTCTCTAACTCCATGTCACCAGTCCCGTATCACCCAATAAAAATCATGCGCACTGTAGGATCCCTGAGATCTAGTACCTGTCAAGAGTTAGACTCAACTACACAAAAGATTATTTCCATTACCCTCTTTTTCACCATTATTTTCTCAACCCAAGAATTCTAGCCAATTTCCATGACATGTAGTTATGCCTTTCACAACAATGTAGCCATTTAAAACATCACCAATGTATATATAATTATGCCAACATTGTTCAAATAGTTAAGAGTATGTAAACACTGATGGGCATATTTTATATTATATATTTAGCCACATTCTTAGTATATTTTGGTTGATATTTTGGAAGAATTTTGATACTTTGAATTATATTTCCAATATAGGACTTTCGACTTTCTCTGGAGCAAAACATAATCAAATGGACGAATTTTGGAGTAATTCTAGTTGGAGGACGTTCGTGAGTCACTTGGCTTGATCGTATCAAAATTTCAGACTTTTCTACCAAGCGGTTATTTTCTGGCGATAAAATAAAGGAGCAGTGTGCAGTGTTGGAAAGTGACATTTTGGGCTTTTATGGCGTTTTTGGAGCCCGAGATGACCTTTGATGGATTTGTGGCCTTCTGGAGAAGTGTTCAGAATGTTTTTATCTTTAAAACGAGCTGTCTTGGGTCGGATTTGGAGTAGATTTGAGGCCAAAACGTGTCTGGGCAGATTGGGGACAGATTCTCCTAGTCCAATTTGGATTTTATGTCATGTCGTTATTTTTTTTTTTTATTTAGTTTCCTTGTGGGGATAGAAAAGCTGGTTGTGGTCAGTTTGTTTGTGGGAGTATTTAAGTTCTATTTCACAGAATTTTTAGGGCTTCTTCTCTTTTGGCTTTTGAACGCGACTTTTGCTAGGGTTTTGGAAGAACTTCTACTTCAAGGTGTTTTCGATCTTTATTATTTTAATGAAGAACTTGATGATTTTTATTATGAACATGCGTAACTAACTCTCTTTTGCTAGGGTGAGGCCACGAGCCTTAGCAAGAATATGTAGTTTCTGTCCAATTTGCTTATGATTATATGCATGCAGGTTTTCGAATTATTCATCACTGGGTTAAACTATCTAAGTGTCTTGATGCTTAATCACCATTAGGATGTTTAGAAAAGTAATTTGATGCAGTTTTGGTTGGAGGTCGGTCCCTGAAATTGACGAAGGCTTCTTGTGATTAATATGTGCTAGTTCACTTAGGATGAATACCACGTCTTAAGGGTTGCATGGTTTTTCAAAAGGTTTCACAGAACTTAATGAGTCATGTATGTTTAGATTTGATCTGAATACCACAGACGGATTGCATGTGTGATATACGCTCTATGTTGGGGGTCCAAGTAGGCATATATTAGGAATACCTAACCTTCGAAATATGCATGTATAAGTCATAAGTAATTGGGAGAACTATATAGAATTGTTAAGGTGACGGCGGATCACTAGTGCTTTCTTAATTTGATTTCTAAAAACACAACTGTTTCTCTTGCTCTTAGCTTTAATTTTGCATATTGCCTTATTTTTATTAGTTAAATTCGTTTTAATTTAAGGTTTTCAAATCAAACATCTCAATTTTCTCTTTTACAATAATTAATTAGGATTTGGTTTGCGACGAGTTATTTAATAATCCCTGCGGAGAACGACCTTGCGAGAATCATTTATACTACAATAACCTTGTCATTCTTGCAAGTTTTATAGGAGTTTTAACCTTGTTTGCACAGGTACAAAAATGCCTATCAAGAATTTGGCGCCGTTGCCGAGGATCGAACCCGGGTCACCGGCGTGACAGGCGGGAATACTTACCACTATACTACAACGACGCCAAATTGTACTACGCATAATAAAATGCTCATGAAATTTAATTAAATCAATCTCTGTAAAATGCCCCCAAGAAACCCCTACCTTGACACCAAAGCTTTTGCTAGAATTGTAAGGTGTTTCCCAATTTTCCACCGCATTCACAAACTCAGTTTCTCACTCTTTTTCTTACTTCTCTCTACCACTATTTCTCTCTCGCTTCTTTTTCAGTTGCTATGCAACTAATATTACATATATATATATATATATATATATAAGAGTCTGGGCCAGTACCTGGTATCAGAGCCAAAAGTCCCTAGAAGAGTTGTTAAGTTTAAGGTCCAAACTAAGTTGTTGGTTTAATCTTCTGGTTTTTCTGTCAAGTTTCCTTTACTCACTAGTCATCGAGTTGTCTAGCTGTCAGATAGGCTCATTAGCCGTTGCCCGTCAAGCTAAGGCGTTGAGAGACCTAGGCAGGGACTAGCAACCTTGAATTAGGAGGAGAACAGAAGGAAAGCATAAAATCCAGAATTTTAAAATGGCAAGCCTTAGGAGGATCTTGTCTCCGTTCTTCTGGAGAAGCAAGCTCTAGTAACAGTCCTAGCCATAGAACCCTACGAGTTAAAAACTCTCAAGAAATAATCATGCGGGACGTAGAAAAGGAGTTGTGCAACTGGGATATACCCAGAGTACCCATCACTGATATATACTATAAAGGATCTTTCAAGTTCAGATCTGATTACGCAATAAAAACTGTTGAAAAAACGATATCTGTCATTGATAAAAAAGATAGTTTTCAGCCATTCACCCAGAGTCAAATCGACCAGCATCTGGAGAGAAATTATAACTATTTGCACATAGGATTGGTGCAGGTAGCGGTGAAACCACTTACCAGAACAGGATTGCCCAGTTCAATCTTGCTTTGTGTAAGAGATGGAAGACATAGAAAGTTCACGGATTCCTTGTTAGGAATAGTTGAGTCAACCTTAGGGGAAGGTCCGATATACTTTAACTGTTTCCCAAACTTTTCTGTTGCACTTTCCGACGTAAATGTCTTAAAAGCTTTAACATTGAATATTCAAACTCAGGGTTATGATATGGACCCAGGATCCCAAAATCTAACGATCATTTATAGGGTTTCATATAAGGTTATGAACACTGTCTGTCCCAAAGCTAAAGATTTAGACAGCAAAGGTGAAACTACCTTGTTCCAAACCAACCTTGAAAAATCAAACGTAGCAGTCCCAAAAATGATAAAGTGGAGTGATATAACCCTACCAGAAAAGTGGATTTTGGATGAAATAGTCCCAAAGAAGCCCCTTGAAAATCAAGAACCTACTCGGATCTCCCAATTCGCTGATGGAGAGGTAGAAATACAATTCTCCAATGCTAGAAAAACTAGGATTGATCTAGCACCCTTTGGATCTAACCTAGAACCACATAGGTCGAGTACCTCTAGGATTGATCTAGCACCCTCTAGATCCAACCTAGAACCCCATAGGTCGAGCACCTCCTCTGATATAGCTTACGATCTAGACCATGACAGAATGATCTTGGCAGGTCTTAGGAGAACCCAGGAACAGACACAAAGGCCAGCCTACAGGTTTGAACAAACCCTTCCAAACCCAGGAATTAGGATAAATCCACCTCAACCCGAGCCTTCCTTCTCGGATGTAGAATTTGAAATAAATATGTTAAAATCCTTTGAAATAGAACACGAAAAGATAAAAAGGAATTATCTGAGTATTGAAAATATTAATAAAAGAATCTGGTTTGAAACAGCCTTTCAGGAGCATAGGCAAAATCATCTCTGGAAAGCCCATACCGCCTTTATGAAAGAAAAGAAATTCAATTGTTTCTTTTTTACGTGGTTAGATTGGTGTGCTCAGAAATATGACATTCCTGAATATAGGAGCCATGTAGAGATGATAGGAAGCCCATTCTCGACTTACACTTCCAAAGATGGGAAATCAGTAAAAGCCGTACATCCACACGAGATGGTAATTAAACAGAAAGATATGATAGCGGCTCCCTACAAAGAAACCACTTTCCTTGATGATAGCGCCAATAATTTTCGCACAGCTAGTAAAGAGGATATAGGCGCAGTTATTCAGCAGAATAATTACACCAACCTGTTTCTGCAGTCTCTAGGAAAGCAAGTCACTAGGATTGAAAAGTCTGTTTCTGTAAAGGAGCAGAAATCCGACCCCGGTCCCTCAGAAACTAAAAGGATTAAGGAAATGAGTAGTCAGGTGTTCTTCAAACCACCTCCCCCTTTAGATAATAAAAACTTTAAGATGGGAAGAACATTGTCAGAAGATGAAAATTTTGTTGACATCCTGGCAAAGAAATTATCAGAAGTAAAATTGTCAGATAAAGGAAAAGGTCCTCAAGTGTCGGTTCTCACTGAAGGAGAAATAGAAGACCTTGAAACTATGTTTAAGGAAGAACGACCTGAAATTAATAGGTTAACAAATGAAAAGAAATTCACTCAAACTGCTAAAACAAGAAATTACTACCCCAGACCCACTCCAGTAGATTTACAGTTTGAGGAAGATGGAATGTGGAATTCCGCTCAGTATGATGGAAGCTCCATAGTAGAATGGAATATTGATGGTCTAACGGAATATCAGATCATTAATGCAATGAAACATATGATGATGTACGCTACAGCCTCTAAGATAAAAGGAAATTGAGATAAGAGGGTGGCTGAAGCTATCATCGCAGGCTTTGTAGGTCAATTAAAAGGATGGTGGGATTTCCACCTAAGCGACTCAGCAAGAGCCCAAATCCTGAACGCCCAGGTGGCTATTGGTCAGCAGAATGTACAAGACCCAGTAACTGGATTAATCAAAAGTGAAAACATTTACCAGGAAGATGCGGTAAATTTACTAATTTACACAATTACTCTACATTTTGTAGGAACTACAGAATTACAGCACGACAGGTCTAGAGAACTCTTAATGAACCTTAAGTGTCCTACCTTGTCCCATTTTAGATGGTATAAGGACGTGTTTTACTCCAAGGTATTCACTAGGCAAGACTGTAATGCTGACTTTTGGAAAGAGAAATTTCTTTCAGGATTGCCACTTATATTCGCTGAAAAGGTTAGGAATAGAATTAAAGAGAAAAATGGTGGTGTCATTCCTTATGGGTCTTACACCTATGGGGAATTGTCCTCTGAAATCTGCGCAGAAGGATTAGCTCTTTGCACAGATATGAAATTAAGAAAACAGCTTGATAAGCAAAAGGCCCTAGGAAAAAAGGAATTAGGTGACTTTTGTGAACAATTTGGTTTTGAACCAATAAAATCATATTCACATAAAACATACAAGAAGGGAAAGAAATTTGGGGGGCGTAAGACTAAAAAATACGATAAATATAAGTCTGAACCTAAGAAGCCATATAGAACTTTCAGAAAAAGGAAATACACAGGAGATACTAGCAAAAAGGCTAGTAAAGGAAAGAAAGGAGCTGTCCCTACATGCTATAAGTGTGGAAAAGTAGGACATTATAAATCTGAGTGCAAAATGAAGGATAAAATCAGTAACCTAAGCATTAGTGAAGACCTTAAGCAACAGCTTTGCCAAATAATGCTTAATTCTTCTGGTTCTGAACAAGATAGTGATGACGAACTAGCCCAACTAGAAAATGAAGAATTGTTTGAATCAGATACTGAGACTAGCTCAGGTAGCGAGGAAGAGTGCGCCTGTCAATTTAAAGATTTGAGAATATGTGTCTTAACAAAAGAAGAAAGTCTAATAGTAGACTTAATTGATAAAATAGAAGATCCAGAAAAGAAGAGAGAAGCTTTGGAAAGTTATATCTCGCTAGCTAGAACCGGACCAAATAATCCCCAACCAGCCATAGCTAATGTAAGACAACCAGTTGAAAACTATAGTTTTAAGACTATAGTAAACAGAATGAATGATAAAATTCATAAAAAGGAACCTACGCTCAACGACCTTCAGTGCGAAGTCCATGATGTGAAAGAAGAACTTAGAGAGTTAAAAAATAGGGTTAGAGTTTTAGAACTCTATCGTCCTTTTTCAGAAAAAGATACAGAAGAAAAATCTGAGCAATTAGAATTCGAAAACCTAATGGAAGAATTTCAAGAGAAAATAGAACCTGTAACAAGAGAAACCCTCCAGGAAGAACAAGTTAATACTATGAGATTCATTAATAGCATAGATAAGGTGATATCACAAAAATGGTATGCAATGATAACTATTGTTATTAATAAAACCTACAAGTTTACTGTTGAAGGGCTGATAGACACTGGAGCCGATCTTAATTGTATAAATGAAGATGTTGCGCCAACGAGGTATTTTCAGAAAACTACCCAAGTCCTACACACAGCAGTCAATAGTCAAAGGATGGGGATTCAGTTTAAATTATCTAACGCTGCTGTACTTAATCAGGGAATTTGCTTTGAAACCCCTTTTGTCTTGGTGAAAGGATTAAACCAGTCCCTGATATTAGGAACCCCTTTCATTAATATGCTTTATCCCTTCTCTGTTTCTGAAGAGGGAATAAGAACTGAGGTAGAGGGTCAACCTATAGTCTTTAGGTTCTCTCAACCACCCAAGCATAAGTATATTAATGAAATTCAAGAAAAGATAAAGAAGAAAGAAAGTTATCTATATCACCTGAAAGAAGAATTGCAGTACAAAAGAATAGAGGAACAACTGCAAGACAATAGGGTAAAAGAAAAGGTAGAAGAAGTCCAAAAGATGTTTGAAAATCAAGTTTGTGCCGAAATACCCAATGCTTTTTGGAATAGGAAAAAACACATAGTGGAATTGCCGTATGAGCCTGATTTTGATGAAAAGAAAATCCCAACCAAAGCTAGGCCAATTCAAATGAATGCTAGGCTAATGGAAATTTGTAAATCTGAAATTCAAGATTTATTAGGGAAAAAGTTAATTAGGAAAAGCTCATCTCCCTGGAGCTGTTCTGCCTTCTATGTAGAAAACGCAGCAGAATTAGAAAGAGGGGTACCTAGATTGGAGATAAACTACAAACCTCTTAATAAAGCCTTAAAATGGGTTAGATATCCAATTCCTAATAAAAAGGACCTTTTGGATAGATTGAATAAGGCAGTAATTTTTTCTAAATTTGATATGAAATCGGGATATTGGCAAATTCAAATTGCGGAAAAAGACAGGTACAAAACAGCCTTTAATGTCCCCTTCGGACATTACGAATGGAATGTTTTACCGTTTGGTCTAAAAAATGCTCCCTCTGAGTTTCAAAATATTATGAATGATATATTTAATTCTTACACAGCTTTCACCATTGTTTATATTGATGATGTTTTGGTTTATTCTAATTCTTTAGAACAACACTTTAAACATCTGAATATCTTTTTGAGAGTTGTGAAGAATGCAGGATTAGTGGTTTCGGCAAAGAAAATGAAATTATTTTCTTCAAAGATTCGTTTTTTGGGACACAATATTAATAAGGGACTGATAGTTCCTATTGATCGAGCAATATCCTTTGCTGAAAAATTCCCTGATGAGATAAGGGACAAGCAACAGTTACAAAGGTTCTTAGGAAGTCTTAATTATATAAAAGATTTTTATAAAGATTTGGCTCAAGATTCAAAATTGTTATATCAAAGGTTGAAAAAGAACCCAACTCCCTGGTCAGAAGAACACACTAAAGCGGTAAGAAGGTTGAAAATTAAAGTCAAAGAACTTCCTTGCTTAGCCTTAGCCAACCCCGAAGCCTTTAAAATAGTAGAAACAGATGCTTCAGAAATCGGGTATGGAGGAATCCTAAAACAGAAGGTCAATAATTCAGAACAACTGGTTAGATTCACTTCTGGAGTTTGGAAACCGGCTCAAAAGAATTATTCTACTGTTAAGAAAGAAATGCTAGCCATAGTCCATGCTGTTTCTAAATTCGAGAGTGATCTTTTAAATAAAAAATTCCTGATAAGAGTGGATTGCAAGGCTGCAAAAGACATTCTGTTTAAAGATGTAAAAAATTTAGCATCAAAACAAATTTTCGCAAGATGGCAAGGAATACTATCTGCTTTCGATTTTGATATTGAATTTATTAAAGGTGAAACTAATGCGCTCCCTGATTTCTTAACTCGAGAATTCTTGCAGGGTGCGAACCAGGAGTTCCGGACAAATGACTCCAAGTAGGAGCTCTTCAGGAGCTCTTGCTAGGTCTTCCCCGACTGATCCAAAGCCCTTGATGACTTCTTCTCCATATAATAAGGGTAAGGAGAAGCAGATTGCTGAAAATCCATTCCGTGAGTATATGAATATGCCTGTAGCAATTATTGAAATGAATGATCTGGACAAACATCCGAATTTTCTAGCTGAAAAATATTTAAGGGATAACCTTCCTCCCTTAAATAAGCCCCGTCTATTCTATGAAACTCTCCTAATTGAAACTAAATCTGTTAATATAGTCAATCGTCATAGAGGTGAAAATACCAACACAATAGCCTTTTCCAAAATCCAAATTCTAAATGTTATTTCCTTGGAAGAATGGGGTCCTAGCCCTGAAAGGGCTAAAAGATTTATCCATCCTAAAATTAGGCCATATTCATATAATTTCTGGGATTATAAAAAAGCATGGGAATATGTCTTATGTTTTCAAAATCAAAACTATTCTCATACTTGGTTCATCCAATTTAAGCTTCGGGCTCTGAAAGAACTCCCAAATTGGTTCAAGAGCTTTTTCCTTATCTGGGGTCCTACTATGGAATACCTTCCTCCTGAAATTAAGGAGTCTTTTCAAATGAAATTTTGTAAATGGAATAAGAATCATCCTGATCAGAGGACGTTGTTCATGTGGTTCATGATAATGTATGAGCTACCTTGGATATTAAAATGGGAATATGTTATCTCGGAAGACATTGATGAAGAATGGACCTATATTCCTAACTTAGTCCGAAGCATCTTAATTCGTTGGTGGGACAAATTCACAAGAGACCACTTAGTTCCTGTCAAGATTACCCCAGCAATTATTCCCTCCTTTGATCCTGTTGCTGCTCAGCCTTTGGTCACTTCTTCTGCCAGTCTAAGTGTTTCGCAAAGGCTACAGATGCTGATAGATCAGCCAGGCTCTTCTTCATCAAAAGAAGATTTGAAAAAGAAAGTCCTCGAGATCCTGGATTTAGATGACGAGTCGATGGCATCAGCTTCCGCCATAATATTACTTGTGTTTACTGTAATTTTGATAAAGCTTTTTACTTTTACGTTTTTTCTGGTAAAAGCAAGACGTTCCTGCTTTTACTCTGTTTTTATTTGCCTTTTGTAAAAGTCTGCCTTTTTCCTTTTTTGGCCGTTTGCGTGAACGTTCGGACAGAATCATTAAAGTGAAGATGCCGCTCTACTGTAGGCTGCTTTGTGATCTTCTGCCTCTAATTGACACGTCAACAGCCAGGAGGCTTTAAATGAAGGGCTTCTCCTCCTTTGCGAAGCACCGAAAAAGATCGCCTCTCAAGCAGAAAATAAACTTTGTGTTTTGAGTGTTTTGGAGTGTTTTGAGTGTTTTCAAGTGCTGCTTCTGCGAAGCTTCTGTTAAGCACTACTGCTTTCCCTGCTTCTATGTAAGTTTGTTGAATATTAATGATACTATGTTTGATATCGTATTTAATTTCTCTATATTATTATCCTTGGTTTTGGCTTTGTATGTTTGAATTCCTCATAATAATTATGTTTATTCTCTACGTCTCTACACTACCTTCCGCTCGAAAGCTTAAAATTGATTGAGAAAAATTTTGCTCTTAAGAGTCTGGGCCAGTACTATATATATATATATAGGGAATAAGTCAACAATAACTCCTTTTCTATTGGATGGTGTATTGGCAGTTTATATGCTTACCATCCAAGTAATATATATAGTTATTAATGTAGTCTACCTTTGCAGATAAGGAAGATTCCAATTCCTCAATCCTATTCTATTCTTCTTCATGAATTGACAACGCTTGTATCATAGCCAGCTTGACACTTTTTTTCTTAGACACGTAACTACACTAACAAGAGCTATTTTACTAATACATATCCATATATATATATATATAATACACATATATATATATAATAAAATAAGTTATATATATATATATATATATATAATAGAATAAGATATATATGTAATACACATATATATAATAAAACAAGTTATATAATAGAATAATATATGTAATAAAATAAGATATAAATATTTATTAGTACACAAGACAATATATATTTAACCAAGATAATTACTTATAAATACATAGCAATTATCTTCTTTTATTTTTAAAAAGACGAACTCTCATAGGTTTCTTTATAATTTTCATGGAAATTCAATTCGGTTTGTTTGAAATTGGGTTTTGATTGCAGAGTGGGAGTGAGATGGGTCTCTTTGGATTATTGTTTTTGGAGTTGGTCAAGTTTGGATTGGATTGAATTGTCGATGGAGAGGAAGTGTTCCTTGTTCGGTTGGTCAGGTCGTGGGGGATTGGGGCTAGGTTTGTGGGTTGTGAGTGGATTGTGGCTGAGGCTGTGGGTTGTCGGTGGGGATGGGTTGTCAGGTTGTGGGTTGCAAGGGGGTTGGGTATGGGGTGGCGGTGGGTATGGAGGTGGGTAGGGGTTGGTGCGGCTAGGGAAAATGGCTTTTTTTTGCTTACGTGTTGGACTCGTGTTGGGCGTATGTTTTAGAAAGATGACGAGGATAATTTATGGGTTTCCCACGTACTTGTTGGACATGTGTCTAAATCTGGTGTACCCTCAACCTTAATCCCCAAATGTGGCTTGAAATCCCTAATCCTCAAATGGTAAACAAAAGCGATCTCAGATCACCCCATTCCTTTCAACTACCTTTCGATGTAGAACCATTTCGAATTGACAAAATCCTTCGAATATTGTCAATTGTAGGAGAATCTTGCTGAATTTAGGGTTATCGTGTCAGCCATGGAGTGGGTTTGTAGACCTCAAGGAGAAATCGTGCCAAATTATGGTAAGTTTCGAACTTCTGAAACATGTGGGGTTGAGTTTCATACTTTATTGTTTTGTATGGTTTTTGTTTCCCTCTTTTCGGCCGGGTAGGCCGACGGAAGGAGTTTTTGGTCCTTCTTCTCTTGAGATGCGTAGGCGTGCCACCACCAAGCCACTTGATGGCTTGGATGGAAAGATTGTGTGAGTGTGTTTGCGCTTCTGACTTCTTAATCAAACGATTGATCGACCAAGCAAGGAACCTCCTCTTGGCCTAGGTTCTTTTTCTTCCTTGAGGTCAAGGATGATTGAGCTTTGTATGACTATTTTTAGGATTTTTGTGATAAGTGTAATGAATGTAAAGGCAATGAAAGAAATGACAGAAATGTAAGTGCGATAAACGAAATGACAGAAATGTAAATGCGATAAAATAGATTAAAGCGATAAAGACTTGAATTAAATTCGAATGTAAAGACAATTGAAATTAAATTGCAAGAAAGTAAGCTTACACTAGGAAAACGAAGAACTTGGATAATATGAAAAGCTTGAAAGATAAAATCCTAGACTATGAATTGAAAAGTACAGGATAAAGAGATAGATTTTGTGTGTTGAGTCGGAGGTTCTTCTTTCTTCATCTGACGTCCTATTTATAGAGCTCCTCAGCTCATGGGTTTTGGCCATACAAAAAACTTCTGTCTTGAAAATCCTCCCAATGTTAATTCCTTCCGGAGCTCTAGGCACGAACCACCCGATGTCTTGGAAATGTTCCCAATATTAATGCCTTCCGGAGCTCTAGGCACGAACCACCCGATGTCTTGGAAATGTTCCCAATATTAATGCTTTCCGGAGCTCCATGCATGAACTACCCGATGTCTTGGAAATCTTCCCAATGTTAATGTCTTCTTGTCTTTAAACTCCGTCACTTGTAGGAAAACATCTGCTGGAACTTGTAGGCTGAGCTTTGGACTTGATTAAGACTCCCACCAACATTAAGTGGCATGTGAACTCCAAATATTTGATATCGGCCGCATGATGAATTCTCCAAATATTTGGAAATTCTAGCCTTGGTTGAGAACCTCCTCCCAATGTTAATTCTCCATTTTTTGTTTATATGGCCATACCTTGTCGGCCGCATGATGGACAGATGTCTTACTAATTTCCGCCTACCTTTGTCCAAGAACTCAGCCGCATTTTTCCAAGGTGCCTGGGTGAATTATCCCGCCTCCACACATTTATTCACTTTATATATATATATATATATATATATATATATATATATATATATAATAAGTCAATTAATTCCCAACTCAAAACCCTTCCAGTCCGGTTTGCAAAGGAACCAAATACCCCGGCCGCCATTCTCTAAAACTGTGTTTGCTCCAAACCAAAAGAATCCGGCCACAACTTCTACAAAATCCCACCGAGCTTCTACAAAAATCCCGCCGAGCTTCTACAAAATCCCGCCGCAGCTTCTACAAAGATCCCGCCGAGACTTCTACAAAGATCCCGCCGAGCTTCTACAAAGATCCCGCCGAGACTTCTACAAAGATCCCGCCGCGCTTCTACAAAGATCCCGCCGAGACTTCTACAAAGATCCCGCCGAGCTTCTACAAAGATCCCGCCGAGACTTCTACAAAGATCCCGCCGAGCTTCTACAAGGATCCCGCCGAGACTTCTACAAAGATCCCGCCGAACTTCTACAAAAATCCCGCCGAGATATCCTAGTAATTCCAGCCGTGCCCCACCGCACCTTTGCAATTTGCTTTACAAAAACTTTTGGCCACATCAATTTCAATTCCAAGCTTTGGCCGCACTCACTTACTCACTTTATAATATAATAAAAGCATACAATGATGAAGGCTTTGAATTCCAGCTTGGTTACACGTTTTGCATTCACTTTCTAATATATATATATATTATATCATACTTGGAAAGCCACATTCAAGCATTACCCAGCAAATCTGTCTCCGCCTAAATAAAAACCCCATCCGCTCCATTTTGGAACTCCCAAGTCACAACACCCGGCCGCATTTTTTCCAATAGACCCGGCCGCATTTTTTTCACACCCCGGGCCGCCTCTCAGGCCTCTCACCCCGGCCGACTTTTATTCTTTACACCCAACCAATTCTCTATTTCCAAAAGGCACCCGGGTTTGGTGAATTCTCACCACCCCCAAACAGTTTTGGTATCTAATGATAGTGTTTCTTATGGTTGTTTTCAATCAGTTTCCTTTTGAGAGGGTTTCGGGTGTTGCCTCTTTAGAAATGGGGGTTGGGCTATTACCTTTTAGGGTTTGGGGTTTTTTTTTTTTTTTTGATAAAGGAGATTTTTTCTGGTTGGTAAAGTAGTCAATGTAGAAAGTTAGGTTAGACATGTGAGTTTGCATAAGCATTTTTAGGTGGTCCCAAATCCATACCGCATTTTTGTCAAGTTGCTACTTCATTTTTTGTCTCATTGCTTGTTCTTATGTGCATTATATGAGAATTTCACTATTACAATGTTTCATCATGGTAGTTTTAGTGACAATTTCTATTTAGGAGGTGATATGGCATATTTTGACTATATTGATAAGGACATGATGTCTACGGTTGAAATAGGTTGGATGGTTAAACATTTGGGTTATATGGATGGGATCATTTTGTACCATTATAAGCTACCTGCATTTTAATGCATTTTACAAAGCCACATGGACTTCAAAAGTGGCTCACTAATACACAATGCACATGAAACTACCTAAAACTCTAGTTCGAGCCTCACATTGTGATTGGTTTCATCTTTTATGCATCCTTGCCCACTTAGAACCAATAGAAGCACAAAGATAGTGAACCATGACCCTAGTAGCAAAACCCACAGGAAACTAAATCTTCTAGAAGCTTTTCTCTGCCCCTCTTCATGCTTTGAAAAGCTTTTCAGAAGCCCAAGTATAACATTCCTTGACCTTTCGCACATCTTGGGATCAATCCAATGAAAGAAGGTGCAGCTTCTTGGTTTATGTAAAGAGACATGAGCAAGCCCTAATTAGTAATCGCAACCCATTCAATCTAACCACAACAAACTTACCCCATAGTTCGTGCAGCCCCAGAAATGGCGGCCTGGGTTTGTGTCTGTCTAAAACGTTAAAACGCGAGCTCTCTTACCACAGCTAGAGAAGGGCACCTCCATTCAATTTAGATTTGAAATTGGATTTAGGGTTTCATGATTTCTGTCGACTGCCGAGATGAAGATGTCAATTTGGGGTTGGTGGGTTCAGGCTTTGGGTTTGTGGGTGAGAAATAATCCAAGCTGGCAAAAAACCAACATGCAAGCAAAATAAAGCCACGTTGGATATGCCACGTCATCACTTAATGACTCCAATCACGGACTGGGTAATGGTGTGACAAATTTATAGGTTTTCCAAGAATTCAGGTATGCTCATGAAAATTTTAGTAGGTTGGGTACTTGCTTGTAACGACCCCTAAAGGTTGGGTACTTTTATGTAGTTTACCTTTTTATTTATGAGTACAAATAATAATTAAATTGTCAGTGGGGTGGGTCCCACGACAGCCACATCAGCAGTTAATAGTTGACCACATAGTCAACTTAACGTAAGGATAATATTGGACAAGTTTGAAAATATTGGGGTGTAACTTGATGAAATTGATACCCCAGGGCCCATATTAAAAATGACCCAAACCTGTAGTGTAGGGGATCTTTTGTCGTTAGACCTTTTTTTTGGCTTTTTAAGTTGGGTAGCTAATTTCTACGTTTTTTCTGATTCGATTTTGACATTGGGTCTCTTTATTATTATTAACTTTTATGGTAAATGGATAACTCCATTACGAAAACAGTAACAAGCAAAGGCTACAAACAGAAAGAACCGAAGTCCACCGAAAATAGAACAACGAAAAAACACATGACCAATCGGCAAGATCAGTCGCACACCAGAAACATAGAACAACGGGGAAACAAAAACTTAGTCGCCCTTAGCCACAAATTAATTTGGGTTGTTATCTAAATGTCCATAAATAATAAATAATGTATCAGTAAAGTATTCATAGAGCTAGGTACAAATTCATCCACTACCCCACATAATTAGACGCTCTATATACGAAGTATAATTTATGCACTTTTTCAATTAATTGAAATCCAAGAAATAACAGCAGTTGTGAGTCCTTGAACATACCGGTGTGGTGCCAAAGAGTCTCTAATGCTTAAGTTACTTGTGACAGTAGGATCAGCATGATAAGATTTCTCAGTTCAAGTCAGTACACGTGACGACTTATTAGTGCGAGATTTTTTATTCCTACAAGGATTCAGTAAATTTTCATGAGGGTTGTAAACATGTGTGTAGAAATCGACGAACGTAACAACTATTACGTATAAGGAAAATGATTGAGTAATAGCTATATTCAGTATAATTATTTTGTATAATGATAATCTTGATTCATATGTAACGGAATACTCACACACACCCAAAAAAAAAAAAAGTTTTCCTTCTGTAAATTTGAAAAATATACAATCAAATCAGATCAAAGACGAGAGGAAAGAATTTCATATTTGTGGCCCATGCACCAAGACAAGTGGGCACCAAATTTCGACCAGGATAAAAAAGGGAAGCACCTAATGAGTGTACCAAGAATAAACTTTATTCAGTGAACCACTTTGGGAGAAAGGATAAGGCCAACAACATCATCATCTACATCTGCTGTTGCTTCACTTTATTATTAAAATTAGGCCTTAAAATTAAACTAACTATTTTGCATGAATTAGCGGCAGCTGCTGGGAAGGAAGGAATTAATGGGGATTATAGAAATAGGGTTGTTTCTGATGATCTTTTCCCACCATTACCTTGTGGCGCCTGCATCTCTTCCTCGCAAGGCCTCGCCTTCAGGTGTTCTTCTCAACTCTCTCTGCTCGCATATTCTATTATTAATTAGTTTATTCTTGGCAATAACTTTTTCCCTTTTATAAACTGTAATCCCTGGTTGCTTCTTGGTTGTAAGAACTCAAAAATCAAAACTATCTAAACATAAAAGTGAAAAGGAACACGAAAGCAAGTAATTGAAAGTTGCTGTTTTTTTTATTTTTTTATTAATACATGCTATATTAGCAGAGAGGGGAAATCAAATCTAAGACTTCGGGTGCAGTATAAATGTTCTTAACCAATTGAGCTATAAGCCCCTGCACAAGTTGCTTATTAAGAACCAAATATGGTTTTTCATGGATCAAAAAGGAAACAAGAGGGAAATAATTTTTTAAGGAAACAACATATAATTAGCTATGTCCTTTCTAGAATTAAATAATAAAAAACTAGGATGCTAAGAAGAATTAACAAAACAAGTACGAGAACTTGGATAATAAGTTGGTAGAAGTTGTAATTTGTTAGTCAATTACACTTGGTTTTATTTGTTAGTCAATTACACTAGGTTTTAACGGTTGGGTTGTTGCAGAGAACAAGAAAGGAACAAGTTCAGTTGAACAAGGGCATATTTTACATTGAAAATTCATTGAGTGAAACACAATTTGAGCATTCGATTTGAAACAGAGTTGACAATCGAGTCTATTACCATTACAATCTTTTCCAACTCTTCTTCCTCTACAAGTTTTTGGACCAAAAAGAAAGTCGCTCTATTTGAGAATAATTCAACCACCCCCAATGCCAGATAAAAAAATTTTAAACAAAATAAAAATTTATATACAGAAGTTTTCTGATTTCCTAATGGCAAAAAGAAATCTGTGACCTTGTCGAACAAGTTTCGGTACTGGTTAACTTCTAAAAGAATACGTTGCAGAATTTATGCAGGAAACCACCACAGAAGATGAAGGTGCAAATGGACATGGAAGCAATGGTAGTGATGATGATAGTGATAATAGCAGAAGCAGAATAGCACATAGCAGCAAACTTGAACATGGATACAGTCATGGAAGTGCAAACGGCAGATCAACTGGTATTGGTGAGAACGGAAATAACGGCGGGACCAGATCTCCAAATACACAAGGTTCAACTTTCGTACCTGTATACACAGCAGGTTCAGTTAACAATCGCCACCATAACAATCACCATGGTGCTGCCAACAGCAACAAGGAATGCATTGGACTGCCCACCTTGTTCGCATCCAGCTGGGCGTTTCTTGTACATCTGTATATGGTATTCTGATACTAGACAAAGCCGAAGCATGAAAAGACAGTGTTGCTTGCTATCATTGTACATAAACTGTTAGTTTGAGTGTCTCGGTTTTGCAGTTGGCTCCTTGTGAGAGTAACATTTTCCAACAAATGTTAGGAAACCCTGTATTATGAATTATTGCCTAAACAAATTCGCGTTTGTGCATCTTGTGCATCAATGATATAGAATGCACACAAGAAGATTTGCAGTATTACATGAGTTCGCTTCTTTCGATTGTGTTTGTATGAGACTAAAGAATGAGATAGCAGGTTTTGAATTTTGTGTCTGTATTCTAAATTTAAAGATCTACACCCACCGGATTTCATAACTCCAAGCCGTTTATAAGTCGTACACACTTGAACTTTGTCCCTGGATTATCACATGATTCATGAAACATGTCTGCATGCATCATTATGTTTAATCATTCAGTTAGTATGTCACAAGAGCAATCAAAAGAATTCCTTAGTAACTGCACCATTGCAAATATTATAACTCCAAAATGGACATACGGTGGATTGCACAGATATGAAAGAAATTTTCCTCATCATATTACTCGCCCTCGGTCAAAAATTAAATCTACAATAGGTTGTTTAAGTTTTTTCATTTGCCTTTCTCAATAAATAGAACGGCGAAGCAAAACTCCAATGATTCTCTGATTTGAATCAAGAAAGGCAAATAATTGGAGAGAAGCAAAAAATACAAATCATAACGTGTCAAACCTTCTACTTAGAATTGAGTGACTTGCTCAAGTTTACGAGCCATAAAAAATTTGCAGCGTCCTTTACCACTTGATTCAATTTCTTCAATCTTTCTCTTGGATTTTGTGACACCAAAATTACTTAATTTCAATTGCCGCTTGCCATTAGCACTGCTAGAACCATCTCCATCCGTTTCATTGGATTCCCTATGAAAATAACAAAAAATATCAAAAATCGAATGTTAATTGGCACATAAAGGAGCCTCACCTGAAATAGGTAAAATCCAATATTTGCCTAATTGTAGTTAAAGTCGCAATAATTAAGTTTTAACATACAACTCAATATTTCTTTATTATTAGCACTGCAAACCATTTTGACCTTGGCTGTAGTAATCTCCATCACACATATTTTATAAAGCTTATATGGTTATTGATTATTGGTTGGCTTACGGTTTCTTGAAATTCGGGGACTACCGGTATTTCCACAGTACTTTAAAGAAAACTTTCGTCATTTTCTGTAATTTTGTACCAATATTTCTACCAATAAATCCAGGAACTACCGGTATTTCCACAGTACTTTTAACCTTGGGTATTTTGGAGCCTTGCTTCATTGGAATATCCTCAATGTCAACTCATGCTTACCCCTTTCTATAAAAAGCAGAAGGAAACTCAAAACTCACTCCATGCAGATACAAAAGAAATTGGAAAAGACAATAAATGTGCAGGTACATACAATGAACTACTAAATAGTTTGTGATAGAATTTTTTAACAAAGTGAAGAGGGACTGACCATAAGACTTCAACAATGTCTTTGAAATAGGGAGTGCATGTACCCCAGCTGAAACGGACCAATGTTGGGAATCCAAAAACCAAGTGTTTGTGATGTTGCAACCAGGCCTTAGTATTTGGATCTGTGGAAACAAAACAATAACCAGATTCCTCCAAGTACAGTAACCATATGATGTTTACAAAGTTATTGGGAAAGAAAGATAAAAGCCATAAACCTTTCACCTCCAGGATATCCAGAACCAAAGTTTTTGTGCAAGTCTTCAGCTGTTTCCTCAAGCACCCAGTCCCGCAAAGCTCTGTCTCTTGTGACCTGGATGATTGAATGAAAAGTAAAATTATTGTAGCCTCCAGACTTTCAGTGTGGAGTTACACAAGGGGAAGGTAATTACTTTTGCAACTATGCTTGCCCCACTGACAACTGGATAAAGACTATCAGCCTTCTTTGCAACGACAAACTTGACAGCAGGGAATCTTTCAGACAGTTTAGTGCTATATTTCTCAGCATCTCCCACCGTATCCACGTAAACCTGAAACATATATTATTTGTAACTTTATCAACCACTTTATTATTACCTTTTAAAAAAATAACCTAACAACGCTAATTTTGATATCTCCACTGCTTTGTCAAGCCTCATAATTTCCAAGAAACTATTTAATTGAGATGAACCTTTTCCATATATCCTCTAGAGGCTTGCACAAAACAGGGACTCAAAGAAAAAGAAGAAAACGAAAGCGGAGAAAAAGGTTTCCATAAGATTGTGAGAGAACAATAGAAACTGCATAGTTCAGTTAGCATTGAACTTGAAACAAGGTTGCACCAGGAAAACTTATCTAACATATTCTTTTATTATAGACGAAATATTTTTTAAGGTTTTCAAAACAGAAAATGTAATACCATTAAAGAGCTTTCACCTTGTTCATTGCCTCCTGTTAACTTTGTCCTACTTCTTGTTTTTTTTTTAATATTCTTTGTCCATATTGCCTTTTCCATTGACAGATCCTACGATAGTGTCTACGTGTTTCTCTTTCAGATGGCTTCTGTTACCATAATGGCACCTGTTACCAGATAACCCAAGCGCTTACTACAGCAAACTATTTATCTCACAATAGCTTTGTGTTTAGAATTAAGAATTTGCATTCTCTTTTTTCATCAATAATGTGTGGAAATTTCAATTTAAAAGTATTTGAGATCTGAAACATGCATATATGTAAATAAAAGACCTTTAGATGACCAGTAATCTTTTTAAGCTAGAAACAGTTTACCTCAGTTAGAAGAACTCCCATGTTTAGGACTTTAGTGATAAGGCCAATGGCAGAGTCATGTGAGATTTCATTCAGGTTTATCTTATTTCTGTTTTGAAAACAAACAAAAGAAATCGGATAAGAAAGCGGTAGCATGTGATTGACTTGAGAAAAAGTATTCATATATTTTCACTGACTTCTTCAGCATTTTGGCTGAAAGTTCCCTTGGATCTATGATATCAACAGCCCACCCAATGGATTCGTCAGCCTTCAAATTCTCAAATAATTCCTCCCTCTTCTCTTCTTTCAGTGTCTTCGAATCTACAGGAAACAAAACAGAATAAACAACACAGGAAGGGGTGTGATTTATGATGCCATATTGAACGAAAAAAGGAGCTCAGAATTTTCAGATAAAAAGAGATTCACTCTAAAAGGCAAACGTAGAGTCATGGGAGACACTAAGTAGAACTTTGCAGATGAAAGGGTCATTTCCCCCAATCAATTGGTTCTAAGGAAGGCATCCCAAACATCATAAAACTAGAATATGGTGTGAAGTAACACAAGTGTGAATCAGATCTTTCATGTGAACTTGGCCCACCAAGCTAAAGCTTAAAACTAATTTCCATACAATTGAAGACAATATTATGAGTTCAAAAGCAATGAAGACTCAGGTGATATGTACATGTGATGTTCAAGTATTTTTGTGCATATAAAAAGAACATAAATCTGTGGTCATCCATTTTCTTTAGTAATAATCCAACTGATATATTTGATGCATCATAAGTATTGAAATTCGAGAATCTGGATCAAAGCCATGACTCATTTCCACATCTACAAGTTTGACATGGTGTGCTCAATTGACCTGTATTTCACATAATGATATGTTTAGGTGACTAGTTGATTTGAAATCTTGTCTTGCGTGGTATTGACCAGAAGGCGAATATTGACAGTTGCACTTCCATTTGAAGAGCATATCTCCAAAATCACAGAAAAACATTGATGTTTTCTTTGGGGTTAGACTAATCATTATAATATCCAATCCACACTTGTACCCCTTTTTATATTTTATTTTTCGAGTTTATGACTCAACAGCTGATTTGACTCCTTTGTTTTGTGCTTAATTTTATTAGCATAACAGTTAACATCATCAGATCACAATGAACATCCATCATAGCATAACAATTTCTTTTTACTTCCGACAAATCATAGAAAGTGCAAGTTCCTCAACTTTCAAAGATAACTAAATCTTAAAACCAAACCCCCACCCCCAACACCCCCTCCGGCGCGGGGAATTAGATTAAAGCTAAAAATGAGTAAAGGAAAGGACATTGAAGAATGAAGCTAAACCTGCAAAATTCAAAGAGGAGAGAGTCTTCTCATACGAGCGAGGACAGTACAAGCATCCGTACACCATTGGACCTGTTCTCATTGGACATACAGAAAACCAAGTTGAAGTGTTGTGCATATGTAAAAATGGAAAAACAAATAAACATGGAAAACGAGAAGAAAGCAGACCTAAAACAGGGCCTCGGCCAGCTTCATCGATGCCCATGATGCAAGGCTCTGAGGTCCATTGGGGGATTGCGGCGCCCGATCCCATTCCACAACCACGCTGACTCTTTCCTTCTCTTTCTCAGGCCTTTGCGTTTCCTGTGAAATGTGACTGAGGGTTTTTCTTTTTCTCGAGAAAATGAGGTCAAATTTCAAGCGGAGTTCATGAGGTTTGGGAACTAACCAGAACTGTTGGTCAGCAGAAGACAGAGTGATAGTGAGCGACAGAAAGTGCAAGACCCTTCCAATTTTTTTTTTTTTGTTTTTTTTGTTTTTTGTGTGGTTTTTATCAAAAAACATTAAATAGGTTTTTACTTTTTTTTTAATTCCTCCAGGTTAACTTTCGGGTTCAAGTTTTTAATGACTTTTTTTCTGTGACATAATGCAGTGGAGGGATTTAGTTTCGGACCAAAAAACTTTCCGATTCAAGTTGGGGATGCCGAGGAATGGGAAATCAAATTAACTACCCCTAGTTAGGCGTGGGTACGGTCCGGTTTGGTCCGGTTTCACCCTCAAATCACAGCTGAACCAATTAAACTTTCACGGTCCGGTGTGGTTCGGTTTGAGCTAAAATCAAAACGAAAACCAAACCAAACCAAACCATTCATATCCGGTTTGGTGCGGTTTGGTTCGGCCGGTTTAGGCATAAAAGAAAACATGCTTACAATAACACAAAACCTGTTAAGATTTGTATTCCATCAAATAATCCTAAAACTGAACTTGCTCCTAACAAACATAAACATTTTCATCAAAGTTCATCCAAAATTCCAGCAACAAACTTCAACATACAATCACATATTTTCAAACAAATACAAACAAATTTCAATACCCAATCGATTAATACAATTGGAAATTACATACCAACTAGTCAGCTACAACATTCATTCTGATTTTATCAAATTAATGCAAAGAACAAAAAGTCAAACAAACACATTTCTTCTTATTCTTCTGCAAGGCATTTATGAGAGAACCATTAACCATATACTCTGTCCTTGTTGGCACAAAACCTCCATGCCCATCAAGCACAACACCATAGAAGCTACCACAAAGAGGTGGTGCAAATGTATTCTTGGACTTCCTTTGGACACATCCTCATCTTCCTGTGGAAACGAGAATTACATAGTCAGGGCTCGGAAAACTTCTTGTAAAGTCTAAATCTAACATGATCTAGTTCAATAGATGTGAACAAAAAATATATTCATCTATATTAGTTATGCAAACTCACAACCTGATGTTTTCCAATAAATAATAAAATGCCTCCATATTATTCCAAACTGAATGACAAATATAGGAACACAAAAGCCAATCAGTGATCCTAAATATAAACTGAACTAAAATTTTCATGTATCTAAAAGTTCTAATCATTAGTATTGAATTTCAGTTCTAAGTGCAAAATTCAATCAAAGCAAAATCGGAAAAAAAAATAAAAAGTTCCCACAATAAAAAACTCCAAGAGTAGAACTCCCTGAACAAGCACATAGAACTCCAGAACATAAAAAATCCAGGAAAACCCATATACTAAGCTCAAGACAGACATACAACATGAATTGGGTTTGAACCCAATGAACAGAATACTAATTACCAGAACTTAAATAAACACCAGACCAATTACATCATAAAACAAAAACCAATAAACAAAATAACCCATAAAGCATTTCAAGACAGAACCAAAAAGAATAAAGAATAAATAGACAGAAAAAACTTACAGCATGAGGAGGAGGAGGAGATGTTTTGGAAGGTTTGTCAGAAATGGGATTGAGCAAGACAGTGGTGAGATTAGATACAGAATACTAAGCTCAAGACAGACATGAAGTGGTATGAGCTATTTTCTCCAAGCCCCATTGAGTATGAGCAAGACTTTCTGGCGGCTGCTTAACAACGTTGGGGTTTTTTTTCAGATTAGGTTTGAGTTTTGGTTGTAGAGAAGAGGACAGAGGCTTCAAATGTGAGTGTAGTGGAGGGTTTTCTTGGTTTTGTTCTGTTTTGGGGTCCAATTAGGTGTGAAAGGGTACATAATATGACTTTCTACTAACCAATTGTTGTTTGACACATGTATATTAAATAAAATTAATATTAAATGGAGTTATATCGGTTCGATTTGGTTTAGGACAGTTTCAAAAACACTTAAACCGCAGCTGAACCAAACCAATCCGGTTCGGATCGGTTTTTCAAACTGTTGACTTTTTCTTTGGTCAAAACCAAACCAAACCAAACCAATATAATCCGTTCTGCCGGTGTAATCGGATCGGCCGGATTGATGCCCACCCCTACCCCTAGTTGATTTGATTTTTATTTCTTGTCTATTATTGGTAAGTAAATATGTGTAACACCCCGATCCAATAAATTGTTTTTATTTAATTATTTAATTGTGCAATTACATTTTTTGCCCTTTAAGAATAGGGGTACTTTAGTCACTTTTTGTTTTGGAAGGATTTTGGGGAATTGAGCGGCACCGTTGCATAGAGCTCGCTGATATGAGTTTGTAGACAGGTGGCATGTTCAATTCGAAGTTAAAACGAAGAAGTTATGATCTACGGAAGTGTAGTAGTACAACCGTAATTTTTGTAAAGTCAAATTTTAAAAATATCTGCCAGCCTTCTTTCTCTCTCATTTCTCTCTCTCCTCTCCCGACTTTCTCTCTCTTCTCTATCTCTCTTTCTAGTGATGCTGACCCTTTCAGCGGAGACCAAATTCGACGATTCTGATCCCAAAAGAACTGTCTCTCTCTCCTCTATATGACCCACCCAATTTCCAAACTCAAAGACCTAAGATTTGGCGGTGGTTTCGACTGGAAGTTTCGATAGAAACTATTGACATTGCCGGCGACATTTCAGTCCCCTCCAAGCCTCGACACCACCTGGAACAAATACCCATGCTTCTAGTACTCCAGAGGAAGAGCCCTCTTAGGATTGAGCAGTGTTGGACTTGTTGTGAGTGGACATTTATTTTTCAAATATGGAATTGCTTGCATAAATGTGATTTGATTGTAAATTGGTTTATTTTAGGTTAATGAGGTTATGAGATTTTAATATCGAGCTAGTCTCGGCTTTTACAATGTGATATGGGATTTCCATGGATTTTTATTATTATTATTATTATTATTATTATTAAAGTATATGGATTGGGCGATATTGGGTTTGTTTATGGAATTTGAACATGGGATTTGGTTTGTGTGGATTTTTTTATCAATGTCTTATAGGATTTTCGGAGTTGGTTATATCTATTTGTTGAGGCCCAAAATGTCATGAGAAGCCCAAAGATATTTAAAGCTCAATATAACATATAATGTTGGTCATGTGTTAATCCAAGCTGTATTTTAGGAATTAATTCATTAAATAAATATAAAAATAGTGTACATGTCATGTCAAACCAATAATACATTTTTCCTATGCTAATCACCTACCAAGTCATGTGGTTCACGGGGCTTACACGAGGGGTTGTGGCGTGAAAGGTTACTGAGGTCCGCAAGGCCCACGGAAGCTCTTGGATAAACTTTAGCTACTTGGGAGCACCAAAGTCCAAGCCCATTACTTGGAGTTCTCCAATGTGGGTAGCAAATGAGATATCCTTCAAGCACTCCTTATTACCCTCTAGAAACAAGCCAATTTCGACACTTCCTTTTACTCATAGGAAATAGTCAATTTCGACACTTCCTTTTACCCTTGGATACTGGTTACTTTACCCACACTTGAGATGAACGATGTCGGCGTGTGGGCGGATACTGTTACTAGATACTGATACTTGGATACTGATACTTTACCCTCACATGCGATGAGGGATGCCGGCGTGTGGGCGGATACTGGTTACTGGTTACTTTAGCACACGTGTGATGTAGGATTCCGACATGTGGGCCCACATGTTCGATGAAGGATGCCGGCATGTGGGTTGAGATTCGGCCACCCTTGGCGAGGTGTGCCGTAGGCGCTTGACGGGCAGTCTGCATGCGTAGGACTTGGTTTGGTTTGGTTGCAAGTACGATGTAGGATTCTAGCGTGTGTGCTGTGGAGCGGTAGTCCCCCAGTTGGACAGCTCATCCCTAGTCACAGGGTAAAATGTTGCTATCCTGTGGTCTAGTCAAACAATCCTCCTGTTTGTGCCTAATAAATCACGGCCATGAACTGACCGAAGGAGGCCCTTTTCTCGGCCCTGGCATTTGCTCAAACGCAGCGTTTCGCCAAGATATTTGGCCCTCCTGAAGACAAAAGAAAAGTTGCTAAGGCACGATCATCTCGGCCTCGATAATAGGCCGAGGCCGAGGCCGAACAAAATCACGGCCAATGGTATTAAAAATCAAATCATCACGTAATAGTAGGGTCCCATGCTTCATTTAATGAAGAAATGCCTCTGTTTATTGCAGCAAACCCACTGGCCACAAATAAGCATTTAATGCACGAGGGAAGGTGGGAAGTGACTGAAGTCAGGTTGTGGCGACAGGAAACAGAGTGATTAGACGCAGACATTCTCACAAGGATTCTTACAGCTTGAGAGATTGGGTGACCAGCTATCAAAACAATAAATGCGTCCCCACGGCCAGAGGCGCAGAACCCACGATCAGGGCGGCGGCCAAGATTCACCAGGATTTATGGGGTCACACCACCATACTTCACGATCCCAAATGTCGATTGGACTACCCACTTGCTCTAATCAGACTCCACTATGCAGGATTTCAGCCTCGATTACTCCTCCAGGAACTCTTCCTATAAATACAAGGCTCAAGACTACTTTCAAAGGGTTCAAACACCAAACCAAAGCCTCCCACGGAGCAACTTATATTTTCCTGTAATGCACTTTCAACATTTTACTTGCTTTCCTAGGAGTAGCGTTAGATTGTAAGGAAAATCCATTCATCAATATATCATACGACCCTTGATTTTCAAGGCGCCGGAGCACCATCTTTGCTATTCGCTCATTCACCCCATATATCATACGACCGTCGCTCACTGAGCAGCGCGTCGGAGCACCGCCCGAAACCCACCACCAACACCACCACTAAACGGCCTTGTAGCTCAGGCCGTGAACCTGACAGCCGAGATTTGTTCCTCTCTCGGCTACAATCGTTTGATTAGAAGACGAGTTCAAACAGGCGCACCACTTAACCATTTCCATCCACATCAACCTCTCGACGCACGGTAGACCGTGCTGGCACGCCCGCGCACAACCACACCGCATCCAAAAGCAGGAAGCCGCGTGTCAACGCATATCCCCTCGGACCGGAACTCCAGGCCGTGAGATTTGCGCGGTAGACACCTCCGGTTTGATTGTTTCCCTCGATACATGATGATGATGTGTTGAGTTTGGGTGTGTATATATTATATCTATATGGGTAATTTGTGAAGATACTTTCCAGGTTGAGATTTCTTGAGCATGTGCATTGAGAATACTCTGCACATGTATGAACATTTGAAATGAAATTTGGATTTGAGTTTGGATATTTGGAAATTACTTGGCATTTTATGTTTTGCAAGCATATGCCTAAGAAAGGGTATGGTTGTGGGAAAGAGGATTTTTGGGTTTTGATAATTATATTTTATATTAACAGGTTTATTTTGGTGGTTTGAAATATACGGTTTTACAATAAGGATTAAACGAATAAGTTTACATTTTCCAAGAATTTGAGGAGTATTAATTAAATAGTTTTCCTCATTTATATCTTAATATAATTATTGAATCGAATTATTTTTAAGTATCGAATGTTATATATGTACATATACAAAAGGATTTTGTTGCATAGTGTTTTGGCATTATTCTCTAAAACGGAGGGGGTTATTTATATTAAATATAAATTATGTTTAACGCTTTGTTTTCGTCCACTCACATTTTCTGTTTTGCGGGCCCCGAGTTCTAGATATCTGAGGTAGAGACCACCACGTCGAGGCATCATGGCTGTCTGCACTGTAGGAATTCCTCTTTTATCTTTCTCTACTTTTCTTTTCTCTGGGTTGTAAACTAAATCTTTAGTTGCTGTTGTAAACTAAATCTTTAGTTGCTCTGCTTGCTCGTTTCGAGTTTGGGTTTAGGGCGTGAAGCCCATTGGAATAGTCTTAACTGTCATGCGTGCCTTTACCTTGTGCATGCTGGAAGTTGGGTTTGTTTTGGTGTTTATTTGCAGGTTTGGTAAATTGGGAATTGTCCCAATTACAAGGGAGACTTTGCTGAAATTTGGGTAGAAGTCAAATCGTCTATCCGTTTAAATTGGGGTTAAAGGGCTTTTTAGTAAAGTGGGTCCGTCATAGGTTAGATGTTGGACGGGAAGCAAGGTTCGTCATAGGGAATCCAGGGCGGGTCCTATCAATTTGGTATCAGAGCATTAGGTTTCCTGTGGACTCCGCACCTTGTGGGCATCCTTAGTATCATTAAGTGTGGTGTGTTTTGTTCTGAAGTGATGCCTCTTCGACGTGGATGACCTCATAAGACGTTTCAGGTACATTTAGTAAGTTCGTCTCCTTTGACAAGTGGTGAACTTTAACTTCTGGTTGTTAAGGTTGTTTGAGTTAACTGTGAGAGTTGGTTAACTCAATTAAGGAGTAACGATTTTTGGGTTAAAAGTTTTTGTTTATCATGCTAATGAGACCTTAAGGTAACTCTTGTGGTCTCGAAATGGCTTTACCAAAGGCCTACTGGGTTAGTTCTATTTGAGCCCTGGGTTAACTCTGCTAGAAAGTTTGTAGTGAACTTTTAGGGAAAGGTTCGGTTGACTCGTAAGTTGGAGCAAGAAGTTGTTATGATTTTAACAAAAGGAGGGTAGTGGGGAACGCTAACCAGATGATGAAAAGTACATCACTGTTAGCAAAGGAACTATTTGGTTGTGATCGATAGTTTATTGGGACAAGGTTCCATATGACTGAGTATGGGTTAGTGGAGTGCACGTGTTTAGGTTGGAAAAGATAAGACTGTTGAGCCTTTCGACTGTGTTTCAGGAGTTTGATTGATGGTGAATGACAGGACTCTACCCAAATTCCACTTTGGAATCCATGTCGAACCCCGTGCGTGTTCAACATATGGTAGGTGTCGGGCATAAATGACCAAAATACCCTTCTTGCCCTAATCCCAAAAACGGGTTTAAGGTTTGACTTCTACCGGAAAACCGGCAGAGTCTCCCTTGAAAAAGGCTCAAAACCCATAAATCTACCTGCACGGCAACATAATTAATTCCCAAGCGTTCAGCAAGCACAATGTATAAATCACACACCAATTAGCAAAATTATCTTGGCATAACTGAACATAACAAACAAATTATAAACTTGGGACTGCACTGCACTTAAGTTAACCTCGTGTCGCAAGTTGAAGGCTCAGCCCAACAACTATTGGGCCAACCTAAAGGATCCATTTGTGAAGGTCAAGCCCAACAAGAGAAGCTCAAGGCTCGACCCGTCGGATGGATCATTCTAGATCTCTTAGTCCACATGTCTAGATTCAATGTACAGTAGTGGTAGATTCCGGATAGATTGTTTCAATCCTAGCCCTCGATTTTGGGTAGTAGGCAAGCTAAGATCTCTATATAAGGAGGTTGCCTTATTGTGTATCCTCACCCCTCAACTTGTAAAGCACTAAGTAGCAATACAAACATATATTCTCCTAAACTCTCTTAAGTGTTCTTGAGTGTTCTTATCGTTCTAGCTGTTTTTGTGTTCTTGCTTGGTTCGATCTTATTTTGCAAGAAGGAAGGCTGACTTAGCTTGTTTGAGAGGCAATCAAGTCTAAGGCCGCACGGGAGGAAGATTTCAAAAAGTCATCCCGTGACACTAGGTTGCCTACATATCCTTACTAAGGGATCAAGCCACACGTAGTTCTTTCTACCATGAATCACAATTAAGATAGTATCGAAATATTCAAAGTGAAACCAACAATGAAATTCTAGAATCATTCTTTACCTTGATTTCAACAAGTTATATAATTGAATATCATGCCATGAAATTATGTACCTAATTGTTCATGCAGTTTATCTTTGTACATCCAAACACATATGAAACCTAACCTTCTACCTGAAAGCTATACCAGCGATCGTCCACATAGTACATGTCCTGCAATCAACCACCCAGGGGTATGTGGGAAATCATCAAATCAGAAAGCAATAGAGGAAGAGGAAACTAGCCAACCACCTGTGTAGACAAGTCGGGCAGGTGGCTAGGGATCCTAGCCAACCCTAAGCAGATAATATGAGCAAGGTGGCGAAGAATATCTTGTTAGCTGTACCACAGGTTGGTACAACACTATTCTCCACATAGATGTATCTCAAACATAATGCGTCAATTCCCCTCTCAAGGAGAATATACTCAACCTGAGAATGCAAATAATCTGTCAATTTCCCTCGCATGACTCAGGGAGATATACTTAACCTGAGAATGCAAATCCTAGCACCACACGGTTCGAGCATCCTCGATACTTGTGGGGCAATGTCATACGTGCGTAGACAAATCTAAAGGCAACTGAGGTGTCCGAAGACATTTCGAAGGTGTCTGCCGCGCAAATCTCACGGCCTGGAGTTCCGGGCCGAGGGGACGTGCGTTAACACGGGGTTTCCTGCTTTTGGGTGCGGTGCGGTTGTGCGCGGGCGTGCCAGCACGGTTTACCGTGCGTTGATGTTTTGATGAGCGTTGGATGGGTGAATGGTGCGCCTGTTTGATCTGTCTTCCTGGTCAAACGATTGTAGCCGAGAGAGGAACTGGTCTCGGCTGTTAGGTTCACGGCCTGAACTACAAGGCCGTTGAGTGATGGTGTTGGTGGTGGGTTTTGGGCGGTGCTCCGGCGCGCTGCTCAGGGAGCGACGGTCGTGTGATATATGGGGTGAGTGAGCGAACAAACAGAGATGGTGCTCCGGTGCCTTGAAAATCAAGGGTCGTATGATATATTGATGAATGGATTCTGCTTACAACCTAACACTACTCCTAGGAAAGCAAGTAAAGATATTGAAAGTGCATTACAGAAGAAAATAAGTTGCTCCGTGGGAGGCTTGTTTTGGTGTTTGAACCCTTTGAATGTAGCTTGAGTCTTGTATTTATAGGAAGAGTCCCTGGATGAGTAATCGAGGCTGAATTTACGCATAGTGGAGTCTGATTAGCACAAGTGGGCAATCCAATCGACATTTGGGATCGTGAAGTATGGTGATGAGACCCCAGAAATCCTGGTGAATCTCGGCTGCCGCGTTTAATCGTGGGTTCTGAACCTCTGGCCGTGGAGACGCATTTATTGCCTGAATAGCTGGTGAACCAACATCTCAAGCTGTCAGAATCTTCGTGAGAATGTCCACGTCTAATCACTCTGATCTTCATCACCAAATCCTGACTTCAGTCACTTCCCACCTTCCCTCATGCATTAAATGCTACTTTGTGGCCAATGGGTTTGCTGCATTAAACAGGCACTACTTCATTAAATGAAGCCTGGGACCCTGCTGTCACGTGATGATTTGCTTTTAATGCTTTGGCCGCAATTTTATTCGGCCTCGGCCTCGGCCTATGCTTGAGGCCAAGATGATCATGCCTTAGCATTCCCTTCTTTTATTTTTAAGAGGGCAAAGTACCCTGGCGAAACGCTGCGTTTCAGCCTCTGCAAACCAGTGTCAGGGCCGAGATAAAGGGTTCCCTCGGCCAGCTCGTGGCCGTGATTTATCAGGCACAAACAGAAGGCAACCATATTTTCGAAGGCATTAATATTTCCGAAGGCATCCAGGATGTCCGAAGGCATCAATATTTCTAAAGGCTATTTTCGAAGGCAACCAGGATGTCCGAAGACATCAATATTTCCGAAGGCAATTGGGATGTCCGAAGACATCAATATGTCCGAAGGCAACCTAGAAGTTTAAAGACATCAATATTTTTGAAGGCATCCAGGATGTTTGAAGACATTAATATTTCTAAAGGCAACAGTATTTCCAATTTCAAACGATTTAACACAAATGTAAAAATAAACATAAACGTATCACCAAACATTTAAAATCAACTCAACTCAAATCTGCAAAATTAAACATAAATATATCATCTTGGGAAGTAACAATGATAGAATAATAGTTCCAAAAACAATTAATAAAACTCTCATAGCAAAATACCATTTTTAAATCAAACAACCAAACCACAAACACCTGCTAACTAAAATGTCTCGATATGCCCACAGGGCCCACAACCTCCGATTTCCTATCTAAAAGTTCTCATAGGTCCAACAAAGTCTACTAAACAAGTCCCGAAAGTTTGGTCTCCATCGAGCGGTTGGATCACTATTGATCGGACAACGATCATTTCACTTAAACTTAGAATCATTGATCTTTCTCTACTTTACTTTTCCCTGGGTTGTAAACTAAATCTTTAGTTGCTCTGCTTGCTCATTTCGAGTTTGGGTTGAAGGCGTGAAGGCCATTTGAATAGTCTTAACTGTCGTGCATGGCTTTACCTTGTGCATGCTATAAGTTGGGTTTGTTCTGGTGTTTGTTTGCAAGTACAGAAAATTGAGAATTGTCCCAGTTACAAGGGAGACTTTGCCGAAATTTCAGTAGAAGTCGAATCGTCTATCCATCTAAATTGGGGAAATGGCTTTTTAGTAAAGTAAGTCCGTCATAGGTTAGATGTCAGAGCGGAAGCAGAGTTCGTCACGGATTCCGAAGGGGAATCCGGGACGAGTCCTGTCAATATGCCTTGAGTTGTTTTTTTTTTTTTTAAAAAAAAAAACAATGTTTGGGCATGAATAAATCACCAATTTAATTCATGGTGGGCTAAAAAACGATGGTTTGGATTTATGTAATGGATTATTAACACAAGACCTAGTTCGAGACACCCAGGGGCTGTTTGTTACACAGGCTTGACTTGCCCTAAACCAATAAGCCTTGCCAAAGAACACTGGAAACAAACAGAAGAATCCAAAGCCATGTGAATGATTAGAATTTGCATTTTGCAAGGTGTATATTAAAACCCATTTGAATCACGCATAAACAAGGATATCAATCAGATTTGAAAGCTCTGCACTTTTACTTAAACAAGACATCAATCAAATCAATATATTCTTAGTTTGCTACCCAACCAAAAATTAAATAGAATAGAATTTGACAACTCATGAGGGGTTTTCTTGGGATTGCTGTCACTTTTAAAAGAAGTTGCTTCTGCTGTGCTTTGAAAATAATTAGCTGTAAAGTAAAGCAGCTCCATGTTTGGTAAACAATATTTTTAAAGTGCTGTTAGTACAAAAAGCAGTGTAAAAAATGTTTGGTAAATTTTAATATAAAATTTTTGTAACTGTGAATAATGACTAAAATAGACATGATGTTAAAAGTGTTATGTACTAATCATGTGGTGGTAGTTGTAGTGATGGAGTGGAGGTGGTGGTGGTGATGAAGGTGGAGTTGGTGGTGGTGGGGATGGCGGTTGTGGAGGTGGTGGTGGATTTGGAGGTTTTGGAGGATGTGGTGGTTGTGGTGGTGGTGGTGGTGGTGGAGGTGGTGGAGGAGGTGGTGTAGGTGGCAGAGGATGAGGAGGAGGAGGTGTTTGTGCCTAATAAATCACGGCCATGAACTGACCGAAGGAGCCCCTTTTCTCGGCCCTGGCATTTGCTCAAGCGCAGCGTTTCGCCAAGGTGTTTTGCCTTCCTGAAAACAACGGAAAAGTTACCAAGGCATGATCATCTCGGCCTCGATTGTAAGCCGAGGCCGAGGCCGAGCAAAATCACGGCCAGAGATATCAAAATCAAATCATCACATGATAGCAGGGTCCCATGCTTCATTTAATGAAGTAATGCCTCTGTTTATTGCAACAAACCCACTGGCCATGAATAAGCATTTAATGCATGAGGGAAGGTGGGAAGTGACTGAAGTCAGGTTGTGGCAACAGGAAACAGAGTGATTAGACGTGGACATTCTCACAAGAATTCTTGCAGCTTGAGAGAGTAGGTCACCAGCCATCAGAGCAATAAATGCGTCTCCACGGCCAGAGGCGCAGAACCCACGATCAGGGCAGCGGCCGAGATTTACCAAGATTTATGGAGTCACACCACCATGCTTCACAATCCCAAATGTCGATTAGACTACCCACATCAGACTCCACTATGCAGGATTTCAGCCTCGATTACTCCTCCAGGAACTCTTCCTATAAATACAAGGCTCAAGACTACTTTCAAAAGGTTCAAACACCAAACAAAAGCCTCCTACGGAGCAAATTATATTTTCCTGTAATGCACTTTCAATATCTTTACTTGCTTTCCTAGGAGTAGTGTTAGTCTGTAAGGAAAATCCATTCATCAATATATCATACGACCCTTGATTTTCAAGGCGCCGGAGCATCATCCTTGTTATTCGCTCATTCACCCCATATATCATACGACCATCGCTCACTGAGCAGCGCGCCGGAGCACCGCCCCAAACCCACCAACACCATCACTAAACGAACTTGTAGCTCAGGCCGTGAACCTAACAGCCGAGATTAGTTCCTCTCTTGGCTACAATCGTTTGATTAGAAGACGAGTCCAAACAGGCGCACCACTTAACCATTCTATCCACATCAACCATCTCGACGCACGGTAGACCGTGCTGGCACGCCCGCGCACAAACGCACCGTACCCAAAAGCAGGAAGCCGCGTGTCAACGCATATCCCCTCGGCTCGGAAACCCAGGCCGTGAGATCTGCGCGGTAGACACTTTTGGCACGCCCGGTGGGATCCTTGTCAAAACTTATGGTGGAAACTAGGGCACAGGCAAAGCTCAAAAACAAAGCAGTCGAAATGACTTCTGAGACTCCTGAGTCCACCTCACCAATCACTATCACCGAGACCGAGCATACGGTCGGGATCTCGGCTAGCGTTCCAGTAACGACGGATCGTACGGCCGAGTCCATGCAAGAACAGGCAGTAGTGGAGGAGCTAATGTCCAAGCAGGCCTACAGGATAGAAACATCCTTTATGGCCGCAATGGACAGATTCTCCTCAGAACTGCGAACGCATTTTCAGAAGAGGATGCCGGTAGCCTCGCCCGCGACACCTCCCAGAGCCGGACCGAGGAGCCAAGAGCGCGAGAGAATCGACCCTTACGGCGAAAGCAGTAGCCTCGGTGTCTCGGCCCACACCCAAGCGTCAGGCTGCGACCAGCATTCTCTACCGCCGACAAACAGCTGGGGGCAGTCCCAGCCCACATGGGCGAATCCCGGACCAACCTGCTCGACAGGAACAGCGCGTGGCCCGCTCCACGCTTTGGCCAAAGCATTAGGGCGGGATAGCCCTGCATTGTCTATGGCCCAGCACTTCGGCCCAACCCATACTTTGGCCGACCAGGCACAGCTCGGCCAGGGAAACATCATCGGAGCATCATCACGGCAATATGGTCAGAATGGCTTGGCCTTTGCGCTACCAGTGCAGATACACGAGCCGGCCATTCCGACGACGACGCAGACGCACCTAGGTTCCTATTATGATGCGATCCAACTGAGCCAGGTGGCCATACCTCGACGGCCGGCGGACCAAACAAACCATGCCCTGGAATTCAGAAAAATCAGAACAATCAAGACTCGACGCCTACAACTCGGTGCAAGTCCCAGAAAAAAAGGCACCGAGGGCCTACGACAAAAAAGTCAAAAAGAAAAAGAGATGGAAGTAGGCGGACAGGCTAAACAAAAGGTGCGGCCAACGTATAGAGAAGGAAAGTTTACATTCGGTCTTTTAGAAAAGAAGGCCCTCGCCTTACATTTAGATTAAAAGGGTCATTTCTTATAAGAAGAGAGAACGGCCAATCATGGCCGAAAAAGCGTATACATATATCTGTCTATGGTCATGAACAAAAGAGAAAATATATGTATAAATATAGAAATAAAATGTGTGTATATAGTTAATTATTACATCCCAAAAAGAAACATATATTTAAAAACTGGCCGCTTGCCGCTCGCCTAGACCCCCTCGCAGAACATGCCCCAGATCAAGCACGTGATCCTCCTCCAGGCGATGTCCCCTGCCACCTCGCCCGGATCAGCTTCCTCTCGGCCAATGCTTTCTTCGTCTCGGTCGCCGCTTTGAGGATTTGCTTAGCAGTAGATTTCAGCTCGTTCCCGGCCGCGACCGCACCATCTCGGCGCTGGAGTATGAGATCCCGACGGGCCTGGAGCTCGGCAATTTGGCCTCAACCTGCGCGAGCTCTTCATTCTCCCATTGGAGGACGAGGTCATTCTCTTTCAATCGGGCCATTGCAGGTTGGACTTGTTCTTTGATCTCCACCAGCTCTTGCTCGAGCGAGCTCCCTTCGGCCATCCACGTAATAGCTTCAGCATACCGGCCGATCATTTCCTCGCCTTCAACCAGGCGGGCTTGCAATTCATCCAGCTGAGCCGAGTTTAGCAGACTGATTGCCATAGTCGTATCCAAGTAGGACCTAAACTCCATAAGCGCCCCGGCGGCAGTCATTTGATGAACTCCAAGGAGGAGGAACTCTCGGAGCCGTTCAACGACGGTCTTGGAATCCTCGTCTAGGGGAGCCAAGGTCGAGCTACCTCCTTCCTCATGAAGACGGGCGTATAGCTCCTCGAGATCATCAGAGGAGGTGGCCTCCTGGACATAAGAAGGAGGTTGGGTGAGAAACAACCAGCTAGGACATAAGGGAATAACAAAAAGAAAGGGCTGAATACTCACGACGAGCGAAAGCTCGGTTTTGACCGCCGAATTCGTCCTCAGGAGACTCGTCACACTCACGACCGTGGCCCCAGTTACCGCTGGCTCGGTCACGACCGTCGAGTCCTGGGACAACGACGCAAGGGGCATGGTTACAGCAACCGTGGACAGCGGCAGCGACGACTGGGGAGGCTGGAGACAAAAATTCGGTTAGGAGTATAGTGCAATTCTGAAAAGAGAATAATAAAGCTAAGTATAGGGAAAGCGAACTCTTACCGAGCGGAAGGAAATGCCGCTTGGACGACGAGGAGCAGACGGCGACGGCTCGACAGGTACGTCCGCAGTGGCCTCTTCGATGGCTTCTTCAGCGGCCTCCTCGGTAGCTTCTTGTCTGCCGCGCAAATCTCACGACCCATAGTGAAGGTGGGAGCCCAACGGACACGACGACGCCTGCAAAGGTGGTGAGACGGTCAGGCTCCCCTGACCGTACTGTTGTGTCGTTACTGCGGATGCGTTGCTTGGGCCAGGATGGGTATGGACGGCGGCAGTATGAACCGAGCCGAGCGGGTGAACCGCGAGATGTGTGAAACTGCCGTGCCCTAGTGATACGGCCAAAGCATGGAGCGGTCCGCGCGCTGTCTCCGCCGAGTAGGTTGGTCCGGAATTCATCCAAACGGGCTGGGATTGCCCCCAGCTGTTTGTTGGTGGCAGAGAATGCTGGCCGTAGCCGGATGCTTGGGTATGGGCCGAGACACCGAGGCTGCTGCTTTCGCCATAAGGCTCGATTCTATCGCGCTCTTGGCTCCTCGGTCCTGTTCTGGGAGGTGTGGCAGGTGAGGCCACCGGCATCCTCTCTTGAAAGAGCGTTCGCAGTTCTGAGGAGAACCTGTCCATCGCGGCCATGAAGGATGTTTCTATCCTATGGGCCTGCTTGGACATCAGTTCCTCCACCACTGCCTGTTCCTGCCTGTGCCCTAGTTTCCACCATAAGTTTTTGACAGAAGTCCCACCGGGCGTGCCAAAAGTGTCTGCCGCGCAAATCTTACGGCCTGGAGTTCCGGGCCGAGGGGATGTGCGTTAACACGGGGTTTCCTGCTTTTGGGTGCGGTGCGGTTGTGCGCGAGCGTGCCGGCACGGTTTACCGTGCGTTGATGTTTCGATGAGTTTTGGATGGATGAATGGTGCGCCTGTTTGATCTGTCTTCCTAGTCAAACGATTGTAGCCGAGAGAGGAACTGGTCTCGGCTGTTAGGTTCACGGCCTGAACTACAAGGCCGTCGAGTGATGGTGTTGGTGGTGGATTTTGGGCGGTGCTCCGGCGCGCTGCTCAGGGAGCGACGGTCTTGTGATATATGGGGTGAGTGAACGAACAACAAGGATGGTGCTCCGGCGCCTTGAAAATCAAGGGTCGTATGATATATTGATGAATAGATTCTGCTTACAATCTAACACTACTCCTAGGAAAGCAAGTAAAGATATTGAAAGTGCATTACAGAAAAAAATAAGTTGCTCCGTGGGAGGCTTGTTTTGGTGTTTGAACCCTTTGAATGTAGCTCGAGTCTTGTATTTATAGGAAGAGTCCCTGGATGAGTAATCGAGGCTGAATTTGCGCATAGTGGAGTCTGATTAGCGCAAGTGGGCAATCCAATCGACATTTGGTATCGTGAAGTATGGTGATGAGACCCCAGAAATCCTGATGAATCTCGGCCGCCGCGCTCAATCGTGGGTTTTGAACCTCTGGCCGTGGAGACGCATTTATTGCCTGGATAGCTGGTGAACCAACATCTCAAGCTGTCAGAATCCTTGTGAGAATGTCCACGTCTAATCACTCTGATCTTCATCACCAAATCTTGACTTCAGTCACTTCCCACCTTCCCTCATGCATTAAATGCTACTTTGTGGCCAATGGGTTTTGCTGCATTAAACCGGCACTACTTCATTAAATGAAGCCTGGGACCCTGTTGTCACGTGATGATCTGACTTTAATCCCTTTGGCCGTGACCTTGCTCTACCTCGGCCTCGGCCTCGGCCTATGCTTGAGGCCGAGATGATCATGCCTTAGCATTTCTTCTTTTATTCTTTAAGGAAGGCGAAAATGCCCTGGCGAAACGCTGCGTTCCAGCCTCTGCGAACAAGTGCCAGGGCCGAAAGAAAGGGCTCCTTCGGCCAGCTCGTGGCCGTGATTTATCAGGCACAAACAGCCTTTAATGCCTTTGGCCGTGATTTTGCTCGGCCTCGGCCTCGGCCTGCACTCGAGGCCGAGATGATCATGCCTTAGCATTTTTCTTTTGTCTTCAGGAAGGCAAAGCACCCTGTTGAAACGTTGCGTTTCAGTTTTACGAGTAAGTGCCAGGGCCGAGAAAAGGGGCTCCTTCGGCCAGCTCATGGCCCTGATTTATTAGGCACAAACATTGCCCCCACATCCCTGGATTCTTCGGCCTCGGCATGGGTAGGGGCCGAATGGATTCCAAGGGATGGACCCTTTGCATTTCTTCTGAAGTGATTGACAACTGGGGCATTAAATGCGCAGGCCAGTCGGCACATTTAATGCCTCAAGCACGTCGTGTATGCCATCATTGCCCAGGGCGTCGCTTCGTTTTGTCAGAGGAAACGACGGCCTCTGGGCTTTTGACACGTCATTGCGCCTGTTGAGCGTGCTGACAGAACGTTACGTCTCTCGAGAGAGACACGCCCTTTTGTTTCGAATTCTAGCGCCAATATAAGAACCCAGACTTCCTCGCTTTCTCCTTACGCTTTCAGCATTCTCAGACGCCCAAGCTTTGTCAAAAACCCGTCTCTCAAACCTTCAAACCCACCAAACTCTCGAACCTCTAAGTTTACCAGAGAATCCTTCCTGAGCTCGCGACTTTCCAGAACCTACAAACCCTCTCCTTTTTTTTCAGGACTTTCTTCCAATGTTCTTCACGTTCATCATCTTGTTTTTGCATTTCCCCCTTAAACACTCATCTCAAACCTGCTCTAATGGCCTCCACTACCTCCACATCCGTCGAAGTTCGGTCCCAAGCCTTCCATACTGAATTCGAGGCTATTTGCCGAGACATCCAGGATTCGGTCCTCCCCAACATCATCGCGCACATCATCGCGCCCTGGGCTGATGACGATGGTGCCCCTACTGATTCCTGCGTTCTCGGCCCCTCCATTGACGGCGGAATGCCAGAGAGGCTTGTGGCCCATTTGAAGAACAATCTGGTGGATCTCTCGGCCTTTGACGGGGGGGGGACTTCCAGGATTGGAACGTTATCAGGCCGCAACAACAATGGCCCACTGTGACTCCCGATTGGGAGAAATGGCTGCCGAGGATGGAACACTTCTTCGGTCAGCAATGGAAAGATCAAGGCATCTACCACTTGATCAAGTTGTTCGATCGGCCGCTTGTCATGGATCGGTCGCTCTTGGCTGCGGCCTTGTGCTTTTGGTCGTCGGCCACCAATACTATGAACTTTCGGTTCGGCATGATGACGCCGACCGTTCTAGACATGGCCGCCTTGTTCGGCCTGTCCCCTCTCGGCGTGGAAGTAAACGCCGCCCTCGTTGCTCCTGAGGTGGAAGGGAGCTTTAAAACCATGTGGCCCACTCTCACGAGACTTGCTGGGAACAAGGCGAAGAATATGCTCAACTACTCCAGCTTCTACAGGAATTTTGGAGTGGAGGACAGCGCCGAAGACGACGTCATCGCCCCCCTCGGCGAAGTTGAGCATGCTGCATTCTTGTTGTACTGGTTGTGCAAGTTTGTACTCTGCACCCAGGCGAACAAGGTTACCCTGGAGTTCGCTCACCTGGCTGATTACCTAGCGCAGGGCGGTAGGTTAGCACTTGGCCCATTTTTGCTCGGCCACATCTACCGCACGCTTCACGACATCGTCACCGATGGAATGAAGTCGAAGCACGGTGGTCCGTTGTGGGCTTTCCAATTCTGGCTACAAGCCTACTTCCCAGAGCTGAGGGCGGTGGCCGATATCAACGATGCCGAGCCGCTGGCCAATGCATTTGCCCGAGCCCCCAAGAAGCATAACACCTTGGCCCTCTGTTACAAATTTTTCTATGGCCTGGCTGAGAGGACTGGTACACAGTTCCGAGTCTGCCTTGCTCGGCCATTCCCCCTGTTCCTAACTCACGACCTCTCCGTCATTCCTGATGTTGAGACGGAGAACGATCTGAAGGAGATCTAGGGCTCCTTCCTGGTTTCGCGCGACCTTCACTGCGGCTTGTCCAAGGCCGGGGCCGATGTTTATCTGCCAAACTTCGTGGCGCGACAGTTCGGCCTAATCCAAACGGCCCCACTCCCTCCTCTGTCAACCAACCAGCTCTCGTCCTGGAGGGCCGATGTCTCTCAGCAGCACGGCGTGGCTGGCATAACCTTCCAGCTTCAACAGGGGATGACCTTCCTGACTCTGATGCCCTGGTCGCGTCGTAATGCGTATGACGAAGATGGAAGGGTTTGGTACGAGGAGTGTATCTCGGCCAGATTTATCCGGCCTGTTGAAGAGGCCGCAAGAGTGGCTCTAAAGAATGCAGACTGGGACCCCTCGACCGAGTACCCCGGCCGTGGCCGTTCCTAGGGTGACGGCCCCTCCCCTGGCTGGAACAGCGGCCGTGGCCTCCACTGCGGCCCCATCCTTAACTGCAGCCCCCGCTCGCAAGGCAACGCCTGTGGTGGGGGCGCGAAAGACGCTGGCGCACAGGACCGTGCCGTTCTCCCTGCCAGCTTGACCAACCGTTGTCGCTGGTAAGCCTCCCATAACCTTTCTATTTATCATTTATTCTTCACCGGCCTCTCTAAACCACTTTTGTCCCTGGTCATCTTACTTATGTTTCTTCTCTTTGTATACGCAGCCTCAGGTCGCAAGAGGAGCCGAGAGGCGCCAGGTACTGAGGCCGCAACGGTTGAGGCCGCACCGGCCCAGAGTGCCGTGGCCGAGACGGTGACCCTGCAGCGGCCGAGGAAGAGGACCCTTTTTACTTTCTTGGAGGGCAGAGGTGAGGAGGAAGCTCCTCCCGTGATTGTGAGTGAGGCCCCCCTGCGATCGTAAGTATTCCTCGTTGGCATCCTTTTTCCTCTTTTGTGCATTCTGGTAATCTGGTTCTTTCCTCAGGACGTGGCAATAGTAGGGGAGGAGGCTACGGCCGGGGTGCCGTATGTAGAGGAAGCGGCCGCTGCCCATATGGTGGTCGAGGAGGGGGGAGCCGCAGAGGCGGCGGTTGAAGAGGCGGTTACTGCCGAGGAAGTGGTTGAGGTACTGGATGCTAAGATCGCGTCCGAAGTGCCGCCTGCCGAGGAGACTGCCGAAGACGCGACCGAAGAGATCGCCGAGGAAGCCGCTGAGGAGGCTGCAGAAGAGGCCGCCGACGAGGGCGGCGAGGAGGCCATTGAAGAGGCCGCTGCGGACGTGCCTGTTGAGCCATTGCCGTCCGCCCCTCGTCGCCCAAGCGGCATCGCCTTCCGCTCGGTAAGAGTCTGCTTTCCCTATACTTGGCTTTATCGTTCTCTCTTTAGAACCGCACTATACTTCTGACCGAATTTTTGTCTCTAGCCTCCCCAATCGTCGCCGCAGCTGGCCATGGTTGCCGCGACCATGCCCCCTACGCCATTGTTTCAGGACTCGACGGTTGTGACCGAGCCGGTAGTAACTGGGGCCGCGGTCGTGATTGCGTCGAGTCTCCTGCGGACTACTTCGGTGATTATGACTGAGCTTTCGCTTGCCGTGAGTATTCAGCCTTCTCTTTTTGTTATTCCTTTATGTCCTAGCTAATTGTTTCTCACCCAAACTCTTTCTTATGTCTAGGAGGCCACCTCCTCTGATGATCTCGAGGAGTTATACGCCAGCCTCCACGAGGAAGGAGGTAGCTCGGCCTCGGCTCCTTTGGACGAGGATTCCAAGACCGTCGTTGAACGGCTCCGAGAGTTCCTTCTCCTTGGGGTTCAACAAATGACCGCTGCCGGAGCGATTATGGAGTTTAGGTCCTGCTTGGATACGGCCATGGCGTTCGGTCTGCTCGATTCGACTCAGCTGGATGAACTGCAAGCCCGCCTAGCTGAAGGCGAGGAAATGATCGGCCGGTATGCTGAAGCCGTCACGAGGATGGCCGAAGGGAGCTCGCTTGAGCATGATCTGGAGGTGATCAAAGAACAAGTTCAACCTGCAATGGCCCGATTGAAAGAGAATGACCTCGTTGTCCAACGAGAGAATGAAGAGGTTGCGCAGGTTGGGGCCCAGATTGCCGAACTCCAGGCACGCCGAGATCTCATACTCCAGCGCCGAGACGGCGCGGTCGCAACCGGGAACGAGCTGAAATCTTCGGCCAAGCGAATCCTCAAGGCCGCTACCGAGACGAAGAAGGCCCTGGCCGAGCGGAAGCTGATCCGAGCGAGGTGGCAGGCGGACATTGATGGCGGGGACATCGCTTGGAAAAGGATCACCTGCCTGATCTGGGGGATGTTTAGTGAAGGGGTCTAGGCAGGCGATGATCGGTTGTTTTAACTATTTCTTCCTTTTTTTCTTTTGGGATGTAATAAATAACCACATACATTTTATTTTATTTACACATATATTTTCTCCTTTGTTTACGACCACAGACAGATATATGTATATGTTATTTCGGCCGTGACTGGCTGTTCTGTTTTTGTAAGTAATGCCCCTTTTAACTAAATGTAAGGCAAGGGCCTTCTTTTCTGAAAAACGAAATGTATTCTTTCCTTTACTATATGACGGCCGGGCCTTTCGTTTAGCCCGTCCGCCTACCTTCCTCTTTTCTTCTTCTTGACTTTCTTGTCGTAGGTTCTCGGCGCCATTTTCTTTTGAACTTGCGTCGAGTTGTAGACGTCAAGTCTCGACTTTTTCGGATTTTCTGAATTCCCGAGCGTTATCCGCGAGTAATCCTTCTTCCTCCGGCCACGTTGCCCGAAAACTTGAAGGAAACGAACCTCCCGCTTTAATAGTTTATTAGCGTCATGGCCGTCGGCCAAGATATAAGGAGATGTGCCCACGGCCGAGTTTTTTGAGGCGCGGCGTGCCTAAAAAACTTTAGGGGATGAATTGCGCCAATCGCTAGGTTCCCTTGATAGGCACGGCCTTGGGTAACCTGGTGCCCCCAGCTCCCCCTGTGTTAAAACGTCTTTCAAAATGGGCCAGATTCCTTCGAACTGAAACCCCTGACTCAGCCTGCTTCGGTGCGCATCGTTTCGCGGCCATTCCTACCGGGCCGTTCGAGCAACGGGCTCGGCCGCTGTGACCGAGCCGGGTGGTTTTCGAGAGACCTCGTGGGTTTGACCGAGGCAGGATTGGTCCACCAGCCATCGAGGTATAACCACCTGGTTCTGTTGGATGGCATCATACTGGGAACCTAGATAGGTCTGCGTTGTCGTACATTTGTACTGGTAGCGCGGCGGCCAAGCCTTTCTGATCGCATTGTTGTGGTAACGCTTTGGTCACGTTGCTCTGGCCGGACTGTGCCTGGTCGGCCAAAGTATGGGTTGGGCCGAGATTCTGGATCGTAGACAATGTAGGGCTACCCTACCTTAACGCTTTGGCTAAGGCGTGTAGTGGGCCGCATGCTGTCTTCGCCGGTTGGGTTGGTCCAGGATTCGCCCATGTGGGCTGGGACTGCCCCCAGCTATTGGTCTGCGGCAGAGAACGCTGGCCGAAACCTGATGCTTCGGTGCGGCCAGAGGCGCCGAAGCTACTGCTTTCGCCGCAAGGCTCGACCCTTTCATGCTTTTGGCTTCTCTGTCCGGCTCTGAGAGGTGTCGCGGGCGATGCTATCGGCATCCTCTCCTGAAAAAGCGTTCGTAGTTCTGAGGAGAACCTGTCCATTGCGGCCATGAAGGATGTTTCTATCTTGTAGGCCTGCTTGGACATCAGCTCCTCCACTACTGCCTGTTCCTGCATGGACTCGGCCGTACGATCCATCGTTACTGGAACGCTAGCCGAGATCCCGACCGTATGTTCGGTCTCGGTAATTGTGATTGGTGAGGTGGACTCAGGAGTCTCAGAAGTCATTTCGACTGCTTTGTTTTTGAGCTTTGCTTGTGCCCAAGTTTCCACCATAAGTTTTTGACAAGTGTCCCACTGGGCGTGCCAAAAGTGTCTGCCGCGCAAATCTCACGGCCTGGAGTTCCGGGCCGAGGGGATATGCGTTGACACGCGGTTTCCTGCTTTTGGGTGCGGTGAAGTTATGCGCGAGCGTGCCAGCACGATCTACCGTGCGTCGAGATGTTGATGAGTGTAGAATGGATAAGTGGTGCGCCTGTTTGAACTCGTCTTCTAATCAAACGATTGTAGCCGAGAGAGGAACTAGTCTCGGCTGTTAGGTTCACGGCCTGAACTACAAGGCCGTTGAGTGATGGTGTTGGTGGTGGGTTTTGGGCGATGCTCCGGCGCGTTGCTCAGGGAGCGACGGTCGTATGATATATGGGGTGAGTGAACGAAAACAGGGATGGTGCTCCGGCGCCTTGAAAATCAAGGGTCGTATGATATATTGATGAATGAATTTTCCTTACAGTCTAACACTACTCCTAGGAAAGCAAGTAAAGATATTGAAAGTGCATTACAGGAAAAAATAAGTTGCTCCGTGGGAGGCTTTGGTTTGGTGTTTGAACCCTTTGAATGTAGCTTGAGCCTTGTATTTATAGGAAGAGTTCCTGGAGGAGTAATCGAGGCTGAAAATATGCATGGTGGAGCCTGATTAGAGCAAGTGGGTAGTCCAATCGACATTTGGGATCATGAAGTATGGTGGTGTGACCCCATAAATCCCGGTGAATCTCGGCCGCCGCTCTTGATAGTGGGTTCTGAGCTTCTGGCCGTGGAGATGCATTTATTGCTCTGATAGTTGGTGACCTATTCTCTCAAGCTGCAAGGATTCTTGTGAGAATGTCTACGTCTAATCACTCTGTCTTCTGTCGCCAAAACCTGACTTCAATCACTTCCCACCTTCCCTCGTGCATTAAATGCCTATTCGTGGTCAGTGGGTTTGCTGCAATAAACAGAGGCACTACTTCATTAAATGAAGCCTGGGACCCCGTTGTCACGTGATGATTCGCCTTTAATGCCTTTGGCCGTGATTTTGCTCGGCCTGCACTCGAGGCCGAGATGATCATGCCTTAGCATTTTTCTTTTGTCTTCAGGAAGGCAAAGCACCCTGTTGAAACGCTGCGTTTCAGTTTTACAAGTAAGTGCCAGGGCTGAGAAAAGGGACTCCTTCGGCCAGCTCATGGCCGTGATTTATTAGGCACAAACAATTCTTCGGCGCCCTCGTCGGCAGTCTCCTCGGTGGCCTCCTCTGCGGCCTCCTCGGTAATCTCCTCGGCGACTGACACTTTTGCGAACGCTGTCTCGACAGCAGTTGCCCCCTCCACCACCACTTCCTCAGCGGCCGTCTCCTAAATCACCATCTCGGCCGCGGCCTCCTCTTCGACTACCATCTCAGTAGCAACTGCTTCCTCGACCGGCACCTCGGCCGTGGCTTCCTCCTCGACCACCACTTCCTCCTAAGAAAAAAAACCGAATTACCAAAGTGTATAAAGAAGGGAGGGGGTGACCTGGAAAAAGAGGGAAGGAGTCAAGGAATACTTACTACCACGGGGGGGGGGGGGGGGGGGGCTTCGCTCACAACCACGGGAGGGACCTCCTCCTCACCTTCACCCTCCGCGGAAATAATGAGGGCCCTTTTCTTCGGCCGCACTGGCGCCGCCATCTCAACCGCAATACTCCCGGCCGTCGTCTCGGCCAGAGCAGCATCAGCACTTGGGGCCTCTCGACCGCTCTTGCGACCCGGGGCTACGTATACAAAGGAAAGAGAGAGTGAGATAAATAAGGACGGAGGTGGCTCAGGGAGGCCGAGGAAAATGAAACGGATAAAGAGAAAGAGGGGGGAGGATACTTACCAGCGGCGACACTCGGCCGAGCAGGAGGAGAGGACGGCACGGTCCTGTGCGCTAGCGTCTTTCGCACCCCCACTGCAGGCGTCGCCCTGGGGACCTGGGCCGCGGTTGAAGATGGGGCCACGGTAGAGGCCACAACCGGTGCTCCAGTCACGGGAGGGGCCACCGCCTTGGGCACAATCGCGGCCGGGGTACTCGGTCGATGAGGCCCGGTTGATACCTTCTTCACTTCACTGCCCTTGGGGGGGAGAGGGTCCCAATCGGCATTCTTCAGAGCCGCCCTCGCGGCTTCTTCAACAGGCCGAATAAATCTGGCCGAGATGCACTCCTCGTACCAGACCCTTCCATCCTCGTCATACGCATTACGACGCGACCAGGGCGTCAGAGTCAGGAAAGTCATCCCCTTTTGAAGCTGGAAGGAGATGCCAGCTATGCCGTGCTGCTGGGTGACGTCGGCCCTCCTGGACGAGAGCCGTTCGTGGACAAAGGGGGAAGCGGGGTCGTCTGGATCAGGCCGAATTGCCGCGCCACGAAGTTCGGCAGGTAAACCTCAGCCCCGGCTTTGGACAGGCCGCAGTGGAGATCGCGCGAAACGAGGAAGGAGCCCCAGATCTCCTTCAAGTCATTCTCTGTCTCGCCATCAGGGATGACAGAGAGGTCGTACGCCAAGAACAGTGGAAACGGCCGAGTAAGGCATACACGGAACTGCGTACCCGTTCTCTCGGCCAGGCCATAGAAGAATTTGTAGCAGAAGGCCGAGGTATGATGTTTCCTGGGGGCCCGGGCAAATGCATTGGCCAGCGGCTCGGTGTCACTGATATTGGCCACTCCCCTCAGCTCTGGGAAGTAAGCCTCAGCCAGAATTGAAAGGCCCACAGTGGACCGCCGTGCTTTGGCTTCATCCCATCAGTGACGATGTCATGAAGCGTGCGGTAGATGTGGCCGAGCAGGAATGGGCCGAGTGCTAATCTTCCTCCCTGCGCAAGGTAATCGGCCAAGTGGACGAACTCCAGGGTGACCTTGTTCGCCTGGGTGCAGAACACAAACTTGCACAGCCAGTACAGCAAGAATGCGGCGTGCTCAACTTCGCCGAGGGGGGCGATAGCGTCATCTTCGGCGCTGTCCTCTACGCCAAAGTTGCCGAAGAAACTGGAATAGTTGAGCATATTCTTCTCCTTGCTCCCGGCGACTCTCGTAAGAGTAGGCCATGCGGCTTTAAAGCTCCCTTCCACCTCGGGAGCAACAAGTGCGGCGTTTACTTCCACGCCGAGGGGAGAGAGGCCAAATAGAGCGGCCATGTCCAGAACGGTCGGCGTCATCATACCGAACCGAAAGTTCATGGTATTGGTGGCCAACGACCAGAAGCACAGGGCCGCGGCCAGAAGAGACCGGTCCATGACGAGCGGCTGATCGAACAGCTTGATCAAGTGGTAGATGCCTTGATCCTTCCATTGCTGGCCGAAGAAATGCTCCATCCTCGGCAGCCATTTCTCCCAATCCGGGGTCACGGTTGGCCATTGCTGCTGCGGCCTGACAACGTTCCAATCTTGGAAATCCCCCTCGTCGAAGGCCGAGAGGTCCACCAGATCGTTCTTCATGAATGCCACTAGCCTCTCTGGCATTCCGCCATTTACAGAGGGACCAAGGATGCAGGAGTCAGTAGGGATGCCGTCGTCATCGGACCAGGGCGTGATGATGTCGGGGAGGATCGAGCCCTGGATTTCTCGGCAAATATCCTCGAACTTAGTCTGGAAGGCTTGTGACCGAGCTTCGGCAGATGTGGGGGTACTGGAGGCCATTAAAGCAGATTTAAGATAAGTGTTTAAGGGGGAAATGCAGAAAAAGGCGATGAGCGTAAAGGACACTGGAAGAAAATCCTGAAAAAGGGTGAGGGTTTGTAGGTTCTGGAAAGGGAGAAACTCAAGAGTGAAAGGGAGTTGCGAGTTCAGGCAGGATTCTCTGGTAAACTTGGAAGTTCGAGAGCTTGGTAGGCTTGAAGGTTTGAGAGAAGGGTTTTGGCAAAGCTTGGGCGTCTGAGGGTTCTGAAAGAGTAAAGAAGAAACAAAGAAGTTTGGGTTTTTATATTGGCGCTAGAATTCGAAAACGAAAGGGCGTGGCTCTCGAGAGAGACGTAACGTTCTGACAAGCGTACTCAAAAAGCACGATGACGTGTCGAAAGCCCAGAGGCCGTCTTTTCGTCTGACGAAATGAAGCGACGCCTCGCGTAAGTCTGGGCAATGATGGCCTGCACGACGTGCTTGGGCATTGAATGCGCCTGGGCATTAAATGCGCCGACTAGCCTGCGCATTTAATGCAACAGTTGTCAATCACTTCAGAAGGAATGCAAAGGGTCCATCCCTTGAAATCCATTCGGCCCCAGCCCATGCCGAGACTGAAGAATTCAGGGATGTGGGGGCAATGTTTGTGCCTAATAAATCACGGCCATGAACTGACCGAAGGAGCCCCTTTTCTCGGCCCTAGCATTTGCTCAAGCGCAGCGTTTCGCCAAGGTGTTTTGCCTTCTTGAAAACAACGGAAAAGTTGCCAAGGCATGATCATCTCGGCCTCGATTGTAAGCCGAGGCCGAGGCCGAGCAAAATCACGGCCAGAGATATCAGAATCAAATCATCACGTGATAGCAGGGTCCCTTGCTTCATTTAATGAAGTAATGCCTCTATTTATTGCAGCAAACCCACTGGCCACGAATAAGCATTTAATGCATGAGGGAAGGTGGGAAGTGACTGAAGTCAGATTGTGGCGACAGGAAACAGAGTGATTAGACGTGGACATTCTCACAAGAATTCTTGCAGCTTGAGAGAGTAGGTCACCAGCCATCAGAGCAATAAATGCGTCTCCACGGCCAGAGGCGCAGAACCCACAATCAGGGCGGCGGCCGAGATTTACCAAGATTTATGGAGTCACACCACCATGCTTCACAATCCCAAATGTCGATTAGACTACCCACTTGCTCTGATCAGACTCCACTATGCAGGATTTCAGCCTCGATTACTCCTCCAGGAACTCTTCCTATAAATACAAGGCTCAAGACTACTTTCAAAAGGTTCAAACACTAAACAAAAGCCTCCCATAGAGCAAATTATATTTTCTTGTAATGCACTTTCAATATCTTTACTTGCTTTCCTAGGAGTAGTGTTAGTCTGTAAGGAAAATCCATTCATCAATATATCATACGACCCTTGATTTTCATGGCGCCGGAGCATCATCCTTGTTATTCGCTCATTCACCCCATATATCATACGACCGTCGCTCCCTGAGCAGCGCGCCGGAGCACCGCCCCAAACCCACCAACACCATCACTAAACGGCCTTATAGCTCAGGCCGTGAACCTAACAGCCGAGATTAGTTCCTCTCTCAGCTACTATCGTTTGATTAGAAAACGAGTCCAAACAGGCGCACCACTTAACCATTCTATCCACATCAACCATCTCGACGCACGGTAGACCGTGCTGGCACGCCCGCGCACAAACGCACCGCACCCAAAAGCAGGAAGCCGCGTGTCAACGCATATCCCCTCGGCCTGGAAATCCAGGCCGTGAGATCTGCGCGGTAGACAGGAGGATGTGGTGGTGGTGGTGATGGTGATTTTGGTTGTGGAGGTGGTGGTGGATTCGGAGGTTTTGGAGGAGGTGGTGGTTGTGGTTGTGGAGGTGGAGGTGGAGGTGAAGGAGGAGGTGGTGGTGGAGGTGGTGGAGGAGGTGGAGGAGGTGGTGGTTGTGGTGGTGGTGTTGGAGGATGAGGAGTAGGATGTGGTGGTGGTGGTGGCGGCGATGGTTGTGGAGGTAGTGAATGTGGTGGTGCAAGTGGTGGAGTTGGATGTGGAAATGAAGGTGGTGTCATTTTTTAAAATGAATGATGGTATTTTGGGAATTAAAAAAATTCATTAAATGTTCGTCTTAGCTTCTTTTGAAAGCAGCTTTGAAAAGCAACCCAGAGCCTGCTTTTAAAATCTTATGTCAAAAGGCCATTGCTTTTAAAATAATCAAGATATTTTCTTTTTAGCAAACACCTTAAACCGCTTAACTTTTAAAGTGAAACGGGTTTTTGGCGAAAAAAAGCAATCCCAAACGGGGCCTTAATCTTGTTTCTACTTTTCAATATGCAAATTGCCTTGCTTCTGTGGGAAAAAATTTTGTGGCATAACAGATGAAATAAATAAGAAAGATGGACCCAACGAAATAAGTTAATAAAAAAATAATAATTTCATAAGCTAATTGAATGGCTCAAACTTCAAGCTCTGTTAGTACAAATTTAAGGGAGATTCACTATTATACTCAATATAGGGTCCCAAATTTTTAAATTAAAAAAAAAATCCCTTATATGAAATGGACTTTAGAACACACCTAAAGCTCATTTACAACATAACAAAGAGGCTTTTAACTTATTATAAATTATAAAACTGCCATCGATTTCTTAAAACAAGCCCAACCCCAAAACCTCATAAAAAAATCTCAAAACACTCCATAAGGTAGCAAAGTAATTTAATAATAAAAATTAAATTCAACAGGGTCAGCTATCATTTTTTTGGTTTGTTTATAGAAATTAAATGGTGTAGGGTTTATCTATATATTAGTGCTAAGAATGAGTATATGACTATCTCAAAATTTAAAGTGCTAAGAATGAGTATATGACATTTCAAAATTTAAAGTGCTAAGAATGAGTATATGACATTTCAAAATTTAAAGCTTCAAATGTTCTCTATTCCTCACTTAAATTTTTCTTGAATGTTTTGTTTTGTTAATCAAGTTTGTCAGTTGTTGTGCAACCTGTTTGGACATTTCATAAGCCTTTTTTTAAAAAACTAAGATATTTTTCTAAATTTTGCAGAGAAGATAACAAGGTAGGAGAAGAACGGTTAGAGAGAGGGAGAGAGGATAACGGCGGTAGAGTTTCATTGTAGGGAAAGAAGGAGAGAGAGAAACAAGTGATGTATTGAAGAGAGATGAACCTCGTACATGGTGTGCATTAATGTTTTCAAAAAGTAAATAGTATTTTAATCATAACAGATGCATTTCTAATCCTTGGATTACTCAGTACCCTATATATATATATAGCTTCCATTGAGAGATTCCTCAAATTAGCTTATTTGAGGGACACATGCACCTCCCCTTGCGGGAAAAACCATTGTAGGTGCTTCAAATTGCCACTTTGCTTAACTGGTGTATAGATTGTCTTTGTCCTTTTACTTTCATATATTTTTATATTACTCCATTTACTTAAGTTTACAATGTAAATAAGGAAGTACCCTCCATTTGGATTCAAATAAAAATACTAGAAAATCAAATTCCCACCAAATCAAAATATGAAAAATCGATTTTAGTGCAAAATACGATTTAGGGTAAAAATGATGGCTCATTAAGTCAATATATACTTCATACTAAAATCCCATAAAATCAAGTTTTCTTAGTTGATGTGTAAGGAATAAAAGCCACCAAAAATTATCTTGAGAAAATGATTATTCCGAAAAACCATTTGTCATACTTAGTCAATATTGCACCTCCGCTAAAAAATTTCTGGGTCCACTAGTACTTGTAGGGCCCACTTCGCATTGTATTTCACTAATCCAAATGGTCTATGTTTTAGATAATCATTCAAACATCATCTCTACAAAAAATACTAGAATCCGATATCGTTTGACCACTCAATTGTGTTATTGAAATTTTAGTACTTTCTTGAAGCACCATGTTCATTGATTTTGTATGATACAATTGGATGTTGAAATGGTTTCTGATTTGTCTAATTTTTTGCAAGGATGATCTATGAATGTAGACCTAAAAAATAGATGATTTGGATCATTGGAAAAAAAATTCGTAGGGTACCCTAAAAGGTGTCCCTCAAGGGATCCCTCAATAAAAGGGGACTGTAAATATAAATAAATATATATATATATATATATATATATATTATTCTCTCATTCGGATGTCCACATAGTAGAATTTATATATATATATACATGTACATATTTATATTATAATACACACACTCCTTTTTGTTTAGAAAAATGGAGTGGGAAAATCAGTACCCTATATATATATAGAAGAACTAGATTAAAAAGGATTTTTAACTAGTTATAGGCGGAAGACTTGACTTTCATTTGGCTTATGTATTTAACGACTTGAAGACTTTAGGGCAAGTAGACTTTGTCTAATGGAGGTGATGACTTAGATAATCAATTTGGAGGAAGAAGAAGGCTTTGAAGAATCGGAGCAAGTGATAATAAAAACTTAGAATGGAGTAAATGCACACTATTAAAATATAAATATATAAACCTATCATAAATTAAGTAGAAAATGAACATAAGAGAATAAACTGTATAAATGAAAAACTATGAGATAACTGGATTGAATCAAATTGAAAATATAAATTATTGAGAATAATTGTATACTCATAAATTAGAATTTGAAGGATTATTAAGATAACTCATAAAATAATATAAAAATAACTCAGAAAATAATATTAATTGGAAATATTATTAACTTCGGAAGCTTTGACAAACAAAGTAAAAACTTACAGAAATTTTAGTTCAGTGAAAGCAAGCAATGCCACGCAGGACACTCACACTCCACTCTCACTCACAACTATTGTAGTTGCCTCAGGTCTATAACTCTGAGAGAACTTTGAAAATTGAAAGAAAATACAATGTTCACTAAACAAAGCTTGAAGATACAAATGGATCGGGGCTTCTATTTAAAGACTTGGCGTACAAAAGAGGACAAAATAACTTTTGAATTAACTTCTACTTTAACTTAGTTGAAACTTGTTTTGTCTTTGGGTGAAGAGACTTTAACTTTCAGATGTCGGGGCATCTTTTGACTCTTGAGGCAACTTTTGCTTTAACTCAGGGGCATCTTGCTTTAAATCTTGCTTTCGGCTACTTTAACTCTGATGGAATTGCTTTAACGTTTGCTTTTTGACTCTGCAACTTTGCTTTCGGCTGTTTTTACTGAAAGGCTTAGTCTTCGTTCAGATCATAAGGGTCTTGACTGTCGGGCACATAGTCTGACCATCTAGGCTTCGGCTTTTGACTGAAGGGTTGACTAGGAATCTGGCTCGAAGAAGACTCCGACTTTGGACTGGCATCTTCATCATCTTCATCCTGCATTTGAGAAACTTAGGCAAGGAGCTGCTCTGCTAACTCTGTTAACTCTTTTTTAGACTTTCCTTTGAGAGAGGCATTAGAACTGCTTGGGGAGGCATCATTGACTGGCTTAGCTGGCACATGGAGAGGAGGGAACTGTGCATTAACTTGGCATATTATGTTATCAGTCTTGACTTTTCCCCACCATTTAACTGCAAAATGGCGGCTTAGAACTCTTGTTTCCCAATTAACTTGGTAATTCCACCTCATGATCCAAGGAACTTTGTACTTGGCAACAAAATGAAGGAGCATAGGGAAGAACTTTTCTGACTTTGTTAACTTGTACTTATGACTAAAATAATTGAATGACTGTTGGAGCTCAACTGGGAAGATTTCCCAAATAGGGCCATGAATATTCCACCATTGGAGAAACCAGTAAGGGAACTGAGGCTTAAATTTGGCATCAAAATTGAGGAACCATGAATGACTGAAATCTGGGTGCTGATGATAAAAAATAGTATACCAGGCATCAATATAATCACCATAATTGTAAGTAAGGCCTAATTGGGGATCTATCTGGAGGGGTAACTGGTCATAAGGGTTTTTGCTCCATTGCTCAGACGTAAGAATATTGCGTATGTAGAGAGAATGATAAATAGTGGCATCTGTTTCCTTATCCTTGATTGGCCTAATTTCTATTGACTGGGTTTCATAGAGGATATCTCGGTAAAACTTAATTGACTTTGAAGGATGGCTTGGAAAATAATGAAGATTTGGAGGAAAGAACTTTCTGGCAATTCTAACTGGGTCAACTAATTCTTCAAGGTAAGACTCTACAACAAAAAGATGACTATGGCTTCTGGTGGCATAATTTGTCCTTTTAATTGGGCTTGGATTCTGAGAAGGAGCTGAAACAGAGGGGTTAACTGTGAAAGGATCATACTGAGAAACTAAATCTGACTGATAATTAGGGCGTAAAGAAGATTGGCTCAAGGGATTAAACCTATTATTAACTGGAATTGGAGAATAACCTGGGAAGGGCACAAGTTGGGAAGATGACTCTTGCTTAATTGGCATAGGCATCAAGGTAGCTGGGAGGACTCTGGCTTGACTTGGACTTGGTTGGCTTGGATGAGCATACTGCATTTTTTGCTTTTCTTTTTCTTTTTCTTTTTCTTTACTTGACATGGCTCTGCTTGTTTGTCCTGCAGGAACTCTCTTGTAAGAAAATCAGGAATACTGTTTTCACTACCTCTCAAATATTCTATCTCAAAATCAAAAACACTCAGAATGGCCTGCCATCGTGCAAAAATATAGCTAGTAAGCAGATCTTTTTCTAAAACATGTTTTGCTGACTTGCAATCAACTCTGACTAAAAACTTTTGATTTAATAAATCATCTTGAAATTTGCTTATGCATAATACAATAGATAAAATTTCTTTTTAATAGTACTATAATTAATTTGAGATTGGCTCCAAACTCCGGAATGAAAACGAACAATTTGCTCAGGGGAATCGGGCTTAATTTTCTGCTTTAGAATACCACCATAACCTGTTTCAGAGGCATCTGTTTCAACAATTTTAAAAGCATTAGCTGAAGGAATACCTAGGCATGGAAGTGACTTGACATGAACTTTGATTTGTTTAACTATTTCTGTATGACTCGGAGTCCAGGCAGGAGGATTGCTCTGGAGACGATCAAACAGTGTTAGAAATGTGCCCTAAGAGCCAATACATTTGATGTAATCTCCTTAGAATACATTTCGTATATGATATATAAAGGGCAAACTTATTTGTTATCTTTTACATCGTGTAAAGAAACAAATGTCCCGGGTATGCTAAATAAGAGATAAAGTAATCTAAAGAAGATTAGATTCGGGAGACCTTTAATCTCTAACTGTAGCATCCCAAAATGTTCCTAATCATAGGTTATCAAATGGGCATTGATAAACCGTCAAGATTAGCGCATATTATGTATGCTCAATTGGGAGGATGGTTAGTCTCAAACCATTTGTGTAGTTGACACTAATACAAGTATGTGGGTGCTCATTAGTGAATGAGTACACTGAACGCGATCAACCGTAGTTCTCGTATGGAGTATTTATCTACATGTCAAATGAGAACTCATAGTTGCAATAATGCAAATTAGTCCTTAGACCTGAGGCATCATGGTTGTCCTATGATGCGTTATTGATCTTTGATAGCTCTTAAAGGCAAGCCGTAAAAGATTTGTCTTAAGAGTTGTTGGGATCTCTTAATTCATCATAGGGGCATGTGAATGTACAATAAGGAATCTCTACTTTCGATAAAGAAGGAGAATGTTTCAAGATGTGATTCAATAAATCTTTGGCCAAAGTATTTTGAGCTTGATTTAGAAAGTTGTTCTTAATCATGTTCTTTTGAATCACATGAGGTTATAAATCATATTAGGGGTTTGACATAAACAATCCGTACCCTAATAATATGATTTGAAACATTGTATAAGAGAAGGATCGTATTGCATTGCAATTCCAACTGAATAGGTTCTTCATCTATTCTGGTTAGCTTGGGTAGCCTTGATATATTGCTAGATGTCACTCTTGGCTTGTGGAAGTCCTAGGATTGATTGTGATCGATCCAAATAAAGGAAGAATTAAAAAGGGGTTTTAATTCCAGTTGGTTAGAAAGAGTTCTAATATTTTCCCACTGCCTTGCTAATTAGAACCTAATGGATCGCACACCTTAAATGGTTAACTTTGAGTAATACAAATGAGAATGAGGAAATCAATTTGATTGATTTGATGTGGACGATTTACTACGTGTAAAAACGTATTTGGGCTAAGTAATAGTTAACGGAAAGCCCAAATGGTTGGGTATCAAGCCCAAGGGCTTAAGACACCTAAATATTATGGTTTAAGTGTCATAAGGCCCAATTTTGGAAGCCCAATGGGTTTTGGCCGAAAATGCTTAAGTGAATGTGTATGGGAATTGTTTCTATAAGCTCATTAACACACAAACACAATCCAACATCAACCAAATGGGTTTGGGAGATCAAAGAGAGAAAAAAGAGAGTTTTCAAGAGTGAAACACTTTCATCTTTCAAAGTGGTTTAGATTGAAACCAATCTTGAGAATCTTGCACTAGCATCCAAGTATTCTCAAGATACTTATTCTCATCTCAAGGTTCCATTGGTGTGGAGACTTAGAGGCCATATACTTTTGTGGCTCACATGGAGGAGAAAGATCAAGGAGCAAAGATCAAAGATCAAAGAGGAGATCAACAAAAAGGAAATCATCAAGAGAAGACCAAACACAAATTGGTTCATATAATTGCTTCAAGGGTAATTAGATCTTATCCTTTCTCTTGAATTTTCATTTATGAAAAACATATCAATGTTCATGGCTTAAGATACTTGGAAGAAGTTTTGTTTTGAATTTAAACAACCACCTTAGACTTCCGCTGCGATTAATTTGATTAAATGCATGTTTAATATTCAAATGAACTTTGGAAAAATGTTTTGAAATTCCTACAATTGGTATCAGAGCCATAGGTCATGAACTTGATATGTTTTTGGGGTTTAGAGATGCATATATGGGTTGTGAATTCATTTAAAAGTATAATAGTTATACTTGATTTATTTTGATTTGATTGAATAAAAATCAAATGGAGTGAAAGGGGTTGTTTGGGATTTTGAATTTCCGGATTTGTGTTTTGATGATTGATGCTCTCTTTGTATTCATAATTGTATGTATGAATATTAGAGCATAGTTGCATTAAAACCCCCATGATTTTAACTTCATGAAATATATGATATTAAGAGCATGAGATGGTTAAAATGGAATATGGATTTTCCGGAAATTGCATGAACATTCATATTAGTTCATATGCATGTTCTTGGTGTTCTTGATGTTCTTGTTATGGGATCTTTTTGATCCATAAGTTATGTGACTAATTTTGATAATTGTGTTTAGTGGAATTTTCCACCAAGATAGGTCAAAAGATGATGATGATGTTTATTATAAAATTAAAAGTTTTTCAAAAATATTTCCACTCAATAAACATTTACCCACCACACTAAAATTAATAAGATTACTTTGGTGAGTGTGTGGGGACTATCTAGATGTAAATGATGGTGATTTGATATAAAATGCAAAAGTTGATCAAATTATTCCTATCACTAATTATTTACCTACCACACTAAAATTAATTTTGATTACTTTGGTGAGTGTGGTTGGCCTACCTAGTCACATTCATGATTATTCACCTTGTTGGAAAAATCATGATCACCACTTTGTATTTTACAAATGCATGCTTTAACCCTACACCCTAGTGGATCAACTTTGGATCCATTATTAATTGTTGAATAGTTTTAGACCTAGTTGCAATATATGATAAATGTAACTATGCCTAAAAGGTTTCCACAATTACATTTACTATTGTAGTAAAATGTTTTCACTCCATGGTAAATTTATTTTATTTGAATATGGTTACCACTTGAATTAAACCCATATATATGTATGCAACCCAAGAGCATGTTTTTACATTGCTAGTTTAATTGTTTAAAGCGTTTAAATAATTAAAGGATGGTTATGGACTTAGACCAAACAATTGAGCTATGTGATTGGCCGCTTATTGGATATGTATTCGATTTTGATTGGCTATGTAATAATGAAATGGCTTTCATGCCTAATTTATTTTTATGCGCGCGTAATTAAAATGAATCACCATCCAAGACCATGATCCAACATGGTGGCTCGTGTTGGATCAACAAGAAAGTCCATAATCATCCTACAAGCCCAATGCAATTGGAATGTTCGGTAATGATGATAATTAATCAATTAGTAGTATCATGTATTCCCACTATCTCAAGCAAATGGTTTCTAAAACATTTAGTGGGAGTATTATGTGCTACTAATATATTGCACTGGGAACCATTTAATGAGATTAGATAGGTAATTTTAACAGGATTAAAATTGGATTAAAATGAGACCAATTTAACTACCCTCAAAGCAATATTAAGTTGATAAGCGAAATGGCACTTCGAATGCTATTTTGTGGCCTTCCACCATGGTAGTCTCTTATTGGGTGGCACATTTACACCTTGTTGGACCTCAGTGAGGCAACATCCAGTACTTGTAACCATCCAAGGGAAGCCTATTACACATACTTGATGTAGTGCGGATAGATAACGAGTGTGGCCAACAAACTGTTAGGTTGAGGTCATACTTGAAACCCTATACCCACAAGCATGGTGGGAATAACTTAACTAAGACGAACGAAACCAACAAACTGTTAGGTTGAGGTCTAGTTCTCTAGAGGCCATAGTGATGGGTATTCACATTAATGATGTGATTGGATAAGAGTATCCTCTCATTAGTATCATAGCAATCCAACAAACTGTTAGGTTGAGGAAAACTATGTGAAAGTGAGACTCCCATCCCCACTAAGAGTTTCAACGGAAACTCTCGGATTTCAGGAGGGATATGAAATTTGCCAAAAATAGTGGGAGCTACCATCATGACTTAAAGACCCTAAGTCCTTGGTAGAAGATTAATCTAAATTAAAATCTATTTACGTTTTTGCAGAATTTCAAATTAATCATCACAAACCCAATCTCAAATATACTTGACTCAAACGTCCAAGATAACACGAACTATCCGGTTTGATGCACAAACACCAACTTGTCCTATAATTGGATGAGATTAGTTGTGTATAAGAAAACCCCACCACATACCCCTCTTGGTCCATATGCCATTGAGGAGGAGACAAAGGCTTATAAGAAGCATGTGTCAGATGACAACCGAGGTAAAAGTTACATGTTGGCATCCATGAAAAGGTGAAGCTACTCCTAGCTTACAATACCATATGTGAACTTGTTGTGACAAGAATGGTAAGTGGGTTCCCGGTTAATCAACATGATCTCAATGTAATATCATTACATAAGATATTGGAAAATATGGATTTTTCTTTGATGTTGAAGTTCAACAAGATTCTTTCTTTCATCCCTATCATTAAATAATCCCAATATGTTATGAACTATAATATAGGAAAGATGAATGATACCCTATATGAGCTACTCAATATGGCTATAGTAGCTTAAATGAATATCTCAAAAGATAAAGGGTTAAAGAGGATAGTTGCAAATTTTAGAAGGGTTCTTCTTCTTCCGAATCCAAACAGAATGTAAGGATAAAGGAAAGAAGAAGAAAGGTTTTCTAAAAACCCAAGGAAGAAAGAATACAAAAGAAAGACAAGTAACTGAAAGGTATTTGTTTTTCACTTTGGCAAGAATGGACATTGGAAGAGAAATTGCAAGAGATGTCTTGCAAGCCTCAAGAGAAAAACCTTCAGAAGGTCACTCTCTTGTTCTAAAATTAGTAATTACAGTTAAAGCTTCTAAACTGAATAGTTGATTCAGGAGCTAGTCAACATATATGCAATTGTGTGCATGGACTAGTGGGAGTAGAAGACTTGGAAAATGAGAAATGGTGCTAATCGTGGGAAATAGCACTAATGTAGTTGCCAATGCAATAAGCACCTAACATCTCAAACTACCATCCGAAGAGGACCTGAATTTGAAATAATTGGTATTTCATTTCTAGATGTGTAAAGAGCTTAATATCCGTCTCTATATTTTAAGAGATGGATTTGATGTTTTGTTTGACAAAATGCTTTGTTCTATTTCACATATCAATCAAATCGTTGCTTATGCAATTTTGATTGATGGTCTCTTTTCATTTTAGAAATGAATGGTAGCATTAACTGTATATGGATAAAGATGCAACTAGACCTGAGAGGCCTAGAGATGTGGATACATCAACTAAATTGTGACACCTTAAACTTGGAGGCATTAGCCAAGATAGAATTCACCGGATGGCAAAAGATGGAACCTTTTGGATCATTTGATCATGTTCATATGCCTACTTGTGAATCTTGTCTACATGGTAAAATGACCAAGTCTCCTTTCACTGGTAAAGGAGAAAGAGTTACAGAACTGTTGGGATTAATTCACTAAGATGTTTGTGGATTTTTGTATACAAACACAGATGGCGGTTATTCATACTTCATTACCTTTACCGATGATCATTCACGGTTAGGGTATTTATACTTAATGAAGCATAAATATGAATTTTGAAAAGTTTCAGGAATTCAGAAATGAAGTTGAAAACCAAACAAGCAAGAGTATTAAAATCCTTAGATTCGATCTAGGATGTGAATACTTAAGCACATAGTTTCTTGATTACCTCAAGGAACACGGCATCTTATCACGATGGACTCCACCAGGAATTCCACAACATAATGGAGTTTCTAAAATGAGTTCCATGAGCTATACTAATTTACCTATATCCTTTTAGGGATATGCACTTGAAACTGCAATTCATTTGCTAAATAGAGTGCCTTCCAAATCCATTCCACAAACTCCATTTGAAATGTGTTTTGGGAAGAAACCAAGTCTTGATTAGATCAAGATTTGGGGTTGTCCAGCATATGTAAAGGCAATATGCGGATAAACTAAATGCAAGGTTAGTGAAGTGTAGATTTATAGGGTATCCAAAAGGAAACTATGGGATATCACTTCTATCACATCGACGAGCAAGAGTTGTTTGTCACAAGGTCAGCTACCTTCCTAAAAGGGAATACACTCTTGATGGGAAAAGGGGGACATGAGATAGAACTCAAGGAATTGTCCAATGAGCTAGAAATCAACACTGAACTAAGTGCAATCCCAGATCCACAAACTTGTTGTAACACAGACTCCACGTAGTTCAAGAAGGGTTAGCAGAATGCCTAAAAGGTATTATGGTTTCCTTCATGACAACAAAGGAGAGTTGAATCTCCTAAGTGATTGTAAGGATATCGAAGACCCTTCGAACTACAATGAGACAATGTCAGACATTGACTCATAGAAATGGCTTGGAACCATGAAATCCGAAATGGATTCTACGTATACCAACAAAGTCTAGACTCTAGTTGATCCTCCTCCTGGTATTGTACCAATAGGGAATAAATGGATCTTTGAGAGGAAGATAGGCTCAGATGGGATAGTAGAAACCTACAAAGCAAGGCTAGTAGCAAAGTGCTACAAGCAAAGAGAAGGGATTGACTATGAAGAAACCTTCTCTCCTGTCACTATGACAAAGTCTATTCGGATTTGGCTTGCAATAGCTGCATACCATGATTATGGGATTTGTCAAAATGGATGTGAAGGCGGCTTTTCTGAATGGCCACCTTCAGGAAGAACTATATATAGATCGACCTGAAGGCTTCATTTCTAAAGTTGATAAGCGTAAGGTATGCAAGCTACATAGATCCATTTATGGGTTGATGCAAGGTTCTTGGAGTTGAAACATCCTATTTGATGAAGTTGTCAAAACATTTGACTTCATACAAAACATGGATGACTAATGAGTGTACAAAAGGTCAGTGGGAGTTTGGTAGCATTCCTAGTGATGTATGTAGATGACATACTACTTATCGGAAACGATATAGGAATGATATCTTCAGTGAAGCTGTGACTCATTAAAATCATTCTTAATGAAAAATTTTAAAGAAGCATCTTACATACTTGAGATAAAGATTTATCCTGATAGATCTAAGAGAATAATTGGATTATCTCAATCCTTGTATGTTGATAAGATGCTAAGGAGATTTCATATGGAACAGTCTAAGAAAAGTTTACTTCCAGTATGACATGGACTTCACTTTTCTAAGAGCATGTGTCCAAAAACTCATTATGAGATACAGTAGATCAGTAAAAATCTCTTATGCATATGCAATTGGGATTCTCATATATGTCATAGCATGTACAAGACATGATATCGGTTATACGAGTATAACTAGAAGATATAAATCAAGCCCATGATTGGATCAATTGGGAGCAGTCAAGTATGTTCTTAAATACTTAAGAAGGACTAAGGACATGTTCCTCATCTGAGAGAAACATCAGAGTAGCAAGTGGAAGCATTTACTGATTTGGGTAATATATCTATTATCAATTATTGCAAATCCACCTAAGGGTACGTCTTCATTTTGAATGAACACGTAGTTGTTGGAGAACAACTAAAGTTGATTACATTGTCGCTTTAGAAGCTACAATAAAATCTGTTTGGATAAAAAGGTTCATTACCGAACTAAATGAGGTTCTAACCATAATGTCACAAGTACCTTTACTGTGTGATGACAATGGGGCGATAGCTCAAGCCAAGGAACCTAGGTCTCATCAAAGATCCAAACACATAGAAAAATGTTACCATTAGATGGGGCATCTGCAAACAACGTAACAGATCCACGCACTAAGCCTATGTCACAGTCACAACTGGATAGACATACAGAGATAATGGGTATGAGATACATGGCTATGTGGCTCTAGTGCAAGTGGGAGATTGTTAGAAATGTGCCCTAAGAGCCAATACATTTGATGTAATCTCCTTAGAATACATTTCGTATATGATATATAAAGGGCAAACTTATTTGTTATCTTTTACATCGTGTAAAGAAACAAATGTCCCGGGTATGCTAAATAAGAGATAAAGTAATCTAAAGAAGATTAGATTCGGGAGACCTTTAATCTCTAACTGTAGCATCCCAAAATGTTCCTAATCATAGGTTATCAAATGGGCATTGATAAACCGTCAAGATTAGCGCATATTATGTATGCTCAATTGGGAGGATGGTTAGTCTCAAACCATTTGTGTAGTTGACACTAATACAAGTATGTGGGTGCTCATTAGTGAATGAGTACACTGAACGCGATCAACCGTAGTTCTCGTATGGAGTATTTATCTACATGTCAAATGAGAACTCATAGTTGCAATAATGCAAATTAGTCCTTAGACCTGAGGCATCATGGTTGTCCTATGATGCGTTATTGATCTTTGATAGCTCTTAAAGGCAAGCCGTAAAAGATTTGTCTTAAGAGTTGTTGGGATCTCTTAATTCATCATAGGGGCATGTGAATGTACAATAAGGAATCTCTACTTTCGATAAAGAAGGAGAATGTTTCAAGATGTGATTCAATAAATCTTTGGCCAAAGTATTTTGAGCTTGATTTAGAAAGTTGTTCTTAATCATGTTCTTTTGAATCACATGAGGTTATAAATCATATTAGGGGTTTGACATAAACAATCCGTACCCTAATAATATGATTTGAAACATTGTATAAGAGAAGGATCGTATTGCATTGCAATTCCAACTGAATAGGTTCTTCATCTATTCTGGTTAGCTTGGGTAGCCTTGATATATTGCTAGATGTCACTCTTGGCTTGTGGAAGTCCTAGGATTGATTGTGATCGATCCAAATAAAGGAAGAATTAAAAAGGGGTTTTAATTCCAGTTGGTTAGAAAGAGTTCTAATATTTTCCCACTGCCTTGCTAATTAGAACCTAATGGATCGCACACCTTAAATGGTTAACTTTGAGTAATACAAATGAGAATGAGGAAATCAATTTGATTGATTTGATGTGGACGATTTACTACGTGTAAAAACGTATTTGGGCTAAGTAATAGTTAACGGAAAGCCCAAATGGTTGGGTATCAAGCCCAAGGGCTTAAGACACCTAAATATTATGGTTTAAGTGTCATAAGGCCCAATTTTGGAAGCCCAATGGGTTTTGGCCGAAAATGCTTAAGTGAATGTGTATGGGAATTGTTTCTATAAGCTCATTAACACACAAACACAATCCAACATCAACCAAATGGGTTTGGGAGATCAAAGAGAGAAAAAAGAGAGTTTTCAAGAGTGAAACACTTTCATCTTTCAAAGTGGTTTAGATTGAAACCAATCTTGAGAATCTTGCACTAGCATCCAAGTATTCTCAAGATACTTATTCTCATCTCAAGGTTCCATTGGTGTGGAGACTTAGAGGCCATATACTTTTGTGGCTCACATGGAGGAGAAAGATCAAGGAGCAAAGATCAAAGATCAAAGAGGAGATCAACAAAAAGGAAATCATCAAGAGAAGACCAAACACAAATTGGTTCATATAATTGCTTCAAGGGTAATTAGATCTTATCCTTTCTCTTGAATTTTCATTTATGAAAAACATATCAATGTTCATGGCTTAAGATACTTGGAAGAAGTTTTGTTTTGAATTTAAACAACCACCTTAGACTTCCGCTGCGATTAATTTGATTAAATGCATGTTTAATATTCAAATGAACTTTGGAAAAATGTTTTGAAATTCCTACAAACAGGGGCTTACATAATTTTCTCAGATTTTGATAGAAATCAGAAACATAATTCAAATATCCTAAAAATCTCTGAAGCTGGCTTTTCTCTAGAATTTGATCAGGAAACTTATCTGCAAATTGGATAACTCGATTGATTGGGCTTATTTGACTTAGACTTATATTGAAACCTAAAAACCTGACATTGACCTGGAATAACTTGATCTTCTTCGCTGAAATAACTAAACCATTAGTTTTAACTATCTGTAAAAACTTATGTAAATGCTTCCAGTGTTGCTCAATTGACTCAAAGAAGATTAGCACTTCATCTATATAAACTATGGAAAAATGACTGTAATCATTAAAAATTTCGTTCATTATGTTCTGGAATTCACTAGGCGCATTTTTTAAACCAAAAGGCATAACATTCCATTCGTAATGACCGAAAGGAGTTACGAATGCAGTCTTGTATCTACAAACTTCATTTTTTAACTTCTTGTATTCCATTCGTAATGACTGTAATCAACAAACTTCATTTTTTAACTTTTCTTCAAATTTACTCATTTGTAACTGTAGTGACTTGTCGACTAACTGTTGTTCTACTCTTTTAAAATTAATTTCTTTTTTAAGAAAATTAACTTGTTTTGTTTTACTCTGGATTAACTTGACTGACTTAGAAACTGCTGACTTTTGTAGTAACTTAAGACTATGTAACTCTGGCTTAGTTAAAAACTCAAATTTAACCTTTTCTCCTAATTGGCTTGAGGTAACTCCGTCGTATTCTACCTTAAAGGGGTAAAGTAATGAGATAAATGGTAAACCTAAAATTACGTCATCAGTAATATCCTGGATTAACACAAAAGACGTTTTAAAGCATATTTTATTTTGGCATACATGGGCGTTAGGTAACTCGTATTTTAACTTCAGGGTTTTACCAGACGCTGTACCCAAGACTTCTTTTGACTTTTTGTAAAACTGGGTTGGAACTAGACCTTCTTGAATACAATTTAAATCTGCTCCTGAATCAAATAAGGCTACTGTGTTTAACTCAAATTCACCAATAAAAATACTAACTTTAGAGTGCCATTTTCTAAAATTAATTTGCTTAATTAATTTGATTACTTTGTCCTCTTTATCGGATGACTCAGGTTCCGACTCAGAACTAGACTTTCCAAAGGGATTACTAGACTGTGCTCTAGACTCTAGTAATTTAACTAGATCCTGCTTAATTCCATAATTCTCAGTTTGTAACTTTTGGCTTATTTGTTTTAGTTCTAAAATTTCTTTCTTAACTGTTTTAACTTCTAACTGGAGATCCTGAAGTGTGACTTCTTTCTTTTTATTAAACCTTTCTAGGGTAGTATTAAGGCTTATCTTAGGCTGACTACTAGAACTGGATTCTTCTTGGCTTATGACTTTTCTAAGCTTTCTAAGGTATTCGGCTTTTAACTCGGGATCCTGGACTTTACTTATTAACTCAATTAGTAACTCTTCTTGTTCTTCTTGCTTAGTAAGAACGCAAATTGCATTACTCAAGACTTTGCAACATTTATCTTTACAACCAAACTGGATTTTTGGTGAACTGGACTGGGAACTGTCTGAACTATAGTTGACTGAACTATCTGAGGGCATAGGTTCTGACTCAGTATTGGCTAACTCAAGAACTTTAATTAATTTGGCTTCATCCTCAGATGCTAACTTTAACTGTTTAACTGTATCTTAAACTTTGCACTCATTAGCATAATGACCTTGCTTTTTGCATTTGTAACACCTGACTTTGCTCTTATCTATGCTTTTCTTAAAGTAACTCTTTTTACCTTGTCGGGGGCTTTTCTTAAAACCTTTTTAATAACCTTTTGACCATTTGTTTTTCCTAGGGGTAAACTTTCTTCTACTATAGAATTCATTATCATCTTTGAAGGAATCTCTCCTATGGGAATAATGGCGTCTTTTACTAAAGCGTCTATCATGGCTTCTTTTGACTTGTCTAGACGGCGGGACCGGGGCTAGACCATACTGTTCACAGAAATTGCCTAACTCATATTTGGCATTTTTACTATCGGCTTGAATTGATTTTCCTATTTTTAAATCTACACACATTTTCATACCAACTTGATTAATTGTACTGATTATATTACCATAGGTTAACTCATCGTAATTAATTTGACTTGACTCATTGCTTAAGACTGTTCTAATCTTATTGGCAAATAAATTAGGGAGACCATTTATGAACTTTTCTTTCCAAAAGGCTTGATTACTATCATCTCTTAACATGACTCTGGAAATGAAAACATCTTTATACCATCTAAAATCACTTAGCTTAGGGCATTGTAAATTACTTAACTGGTCATGAATTCTAGCTGTTGTACTACTGGGCGTACCTATAAAATGCTCAATTATAGTATATAAAAGGACATTGACTCCATCTTCTATACTTGTTCCTACTCTTTCATCTAAAATAGGGTGACCTTCTTCATTTGTCTTAAAGGCATGGATTATTCTTAACTTTGCATCTTCTGTGAGATGTTTATCCCACCAAAAGCGAAGTGTTCCTGTGAAGCGTGTTTCTAAAAGGGAAACTATTTCTGATTGTCTTAACTGGTGATTAGTGGCATAACTATTGGCAACCATAGACATGTGCTGTAACTTGTTAAGTATCTCCTGTTCAGACAAGCCATCGATATTCCATTCGTATAGCTTATCAGAAGATACAGAGAACTGACTCTGGGTTCTTTCCTCAAACTGGACATCTGGGGGCGTAGGCTCAGGATACCAATTTTTGGTAAGGCTTGTGGGGTTAACTTTACATGTTAAACGGCTAACTTTAAGACTCTGGGCATCTCGGTTAACTTCGAGATTATTAAAGGCTTGCTCAATCTTAGAAATATTACTAGTTTCTGACTCTGGACTAGAAACTGAATCTAAAGACATGATTGGCTCACTATCAGAATTAACTTCAAATTGTAAAACTTTGACTAAGATTTCTTCTTCTTTTCCTTTGTCTTTATCTTTATTTGGCTTGGGTTTAACTGGAGTTAATTCCCTAAACATTTCTTCTATCTTTTTCATTGTTGGACTGAACTTGAGGGAAGACTCTGGTTTTAACTCTTGAAATTTAACTAAAGGTTTTTCTTTCTTAGGCTTAATGGTAACTTCACCAGGGGTTAATTTATCAACCTTTGTTTCTATTTTATCTAACTGTTTACCTATAACTATTAGGCTTATGTTGGCATAATTATTCTGTTCTATGACTTTCTTAACCTGTTGTTTGTACCTGATAAATCACGGCCATGAGCTGGCCGAAGGAGCCCTTTCTCTCGGCCCTGGCACTCGTTTGCAGAGGCTGAAACGCAGCGTTTCGCCAGGGTATTTCGCCTTCCTTAAATAAAAGAAGGAAATGCTAAGGCATGATCATCTCGGCCTCAAGTGTAGGCCGAGGCCGAGGCCGAGGCCGAACAAAATTGCGGCCAAGACATTAAAGGCAAATCATCACGTGACAGCAGGGTCCCAGGCTTCATTTAATGAAGTAGTGCCTGTTTAATGCAGCAAACCCATTGGCCACAAAGTAGCATTTAATGCATGAGGGAAGGTGGGAAGTGACTGAAGTCAGGATTTGGTGATGAAGATCAGAATGATTAGACGTGGACATCCTCACAAGAATTCTGACAGCTTGAGATGTTGGTTCACCAGCTATCCAGGCCATAAATGCGTCTCCACGGCCAGAGGTTCAGAACCCACGATCGAGAGCGGCGGCCGAGATTCACCGGGATTTCTGGAGTCTCACCACCATACTTCACGATCCCAAATGTCGATTGGACTGCCCACTTGCGCTAATCAGACTCCACTATGCGTAAATTCAGCCTCGATTACTCATCCAGGGACTCTTCCTATAAATCCAAGACTAGAGCTACATTCAAAGGGTTCAACACCAAAACAAGCCTCCCACGGAGCAACTTATTTTTTCCTGTAATGCACTTTCAATATCTTTACTTGCTTTCCTAGGAGTAGCGTTAGATTGTAAGCAGAATCCATTCATCAATATATCATACGACCCTTGATTTTCAAGGCGCCGGAGCACCATCCTTGTTGTTCGTTCACTCACCCCATATATCACACGACCGTCGCTCCCTGAGCAGCGCGCCGGAGCACCGCCCAAAATCCACCACCAACACCATCACTCGACGGCCTTGTAGTTCAGGCCGTGAACCTAATAGCCGAGACCAGTTCCTCTCTCGGCTACAATCGTTTGACTAGGAAGACAGATCAAACAGGCCACCACTTATCCATCCAACACTTATCAACACATCAACGCACGGTAAACCGTGATGGCACGCCCGCGCACAACCGCACCGCACCCAAAAGCAGGAAACCCCGTGTTAACGCACATCCCCTCGGCCCGGAACTCCAGGCCGTGAGATTTGCGCGGCAGACACCTGTTCATCTTTTGACTCAGCAACTTTGTAAGGACTGGCTACAACTTTGGCATTTTTGTGACTAATTACTATTGTTTCAACCGGGGGGTGACTGCTAATGACTTTGGTGCTGTCGGCTTTTTCCCACTTTTCCTGGGTTAAAGTAACTAACTTTTGACTCATGTACTTACTTTCTACGTAATCAAGATAAGGTGACTCAGACCTAGTTGCCTTTAGATATTCTTTCCACTCATTGAAAATTTCTTTTCTTTGAGTTCTGGGGAAGGAATCATGATACTTGGCTTTTCTTTCGGCATTTTCAGGGGCTTGGAAATGGGCATCTAACTTAGACCAATGAATTTTAAATGGTTTACTAATTACTCTTAACTGGGCATCACAAACATCAAAGGTGGAACCTTCAAAATCTGTGCGAGTAGGTGACTCTGGTTGAATTGGCTTAGGAGGGGCAGTAGGGGCTTTTCCGTATCTTGGTTGAACTACTTGCTTTTGTTTTCTTAATTCATTAATTTTAAGATCAATTAGGGCTCTATCGGCTTCTAAATCACGTTCTGTAATTGAGGATGACTCAGCAGACGAGTGTCTAGCGGGGAGCTTAAAAGATTGACTAGGCGTTGGTAACTGTTCTAGCTGAACTGTGGATTTAACTGGCCTATCAAAACTTATCTTAACTGTACCATCTAAATAAGGTTGAATGTAATCTAAATCGCTTAGACTACGTTGAACCGGCTTAGGGGGGCATTCAGTTGTAAGAAACCAATCTGGAGGTAACTTTATGTCAGACCATCTAATCATTTTGGGAACTGTGATATTAGCATTAGATGTATGGCTCTGAATTAAAAGCGTTTGATTCTTTGGGCTTTTACTAAGGGCTTGAAAATTCATATTTGTACCTGTGACTTTATAATAAATTCTATAAATTAAAGCTAGAGGTTCACTACCTAGTAAGACATTATAACCATGTGTTTTAATATTTAAAGTTAAAACTTTCAACATATGAGGATCACTTAGGCTTACTGTGAAATCTAGAAAACAATCAAAATGAACTGGACCATGACTTAAGCTTGATTCAATAATTCCTAAAACTCCATCTTCGAAATCATTAAATCTGGCATCTCTTAAACTTAAAAGAATTGCTGCATTAAGACCTAACTTAGTTAAGGGTTTGACTGGGACTTGAACTAATCCTATATGCAAGAAATTATTACCTTCTTTCCTATGTTTCTTGATTGACTCAAGATTAAGTAACTGACATGTTTCATGTTCTTTTCCTAAGGCATAGACTTGTTCTACTGTCTTAATATGCGTAGTTTGCTTGAATGCATTAATTGACCATTTTTGCTTATAAATTTCTTTACTAGGGACTCTAGGTATATTCCAATCATTACAATGTAACTCACTACTGGATGACTCAAATTCTAATTGTTCTTCATTAACTATGTTGGGTACTGGGCATAAACTGGTTCTAGAACTGGTAGAATTAACTGAATTGGTTCTAAATAAGTGACTCATTTTGCCTACATGAAAGACTTAAATCAACTAAATTAGAAAGGCTCTTACATGACTTCTAAGTATAGAAAAAGAATCTTGGGTAACTTCTAAGACTGACTCTAAGGTACCTAAGAACCTATGGGTTTTCTCTCTCTCTCACCTTCTCGTGCCTAACCGCTCACGCCTCTATCTTGGACTTACTGTTTGGTAAAAAGGTCTCACCTTACGGACTCTTGAGAGAGATGAACCTAAGGAACTAGATAACTCGGAGAAGACTCAGAAAGCAACTTGGGAGACTTACTAACTCTGAAGAATTTTGGGAGACTTGCTAACTCAGAAGGCTTAAATTAGCCACTTGGGCGATATGAGTAGCAGACTTAGACTCAACTCTTTCAACTCTTACGGCTCTGATACCAGAAGGGAACTAGGACCTATAATCTAGAAGAACTAGATTAAAAAGGATTTTTAACTAGTTATAGGCGGAAGACTTGACTTTCATTTGGCTTATGTATTTAACGACTTGAAGACTTTAGGGCAAGGAGACTTTGTCTAATGGAGGTGATGACTTAGATAATCAATTTGGAGGAAGAAGAAGGCTTTGAAGAATCGGAGCAAGTGATAATAAAAACTTAGAATGGAGTAAATGCACACTATTAAAATATAAATATATAAACCTATCATAAATTACGTAGAAAATGAACATAAGAGAATAAACTGTATAAATGAAAAACTATGAGATAACTGGATTGAATCAAATTGAAAATATAAATTATTGAGAATAATTGTATACTCATAAATTAGAATTTGAAGGATTATTAAGATAACTCAGAAAATAATATAAAAATAACTCAGAAAATAATATTAATTGGAAATATTATTAACTGAGGAAGCTTTGACAAACAAAGTAAAAACTTACAGAAATCTTAGTTCAGTGAAAGCAAGCAATGCCACACAGGACACTCACACTCCACTCTCACTCACAACTATTGTAGTTGCCTCAGGTCTATAACTCTGAGAGAACTTTGAAAACTGAAAGAAATATATATATATTATGTATGTATATAATATATGTAATATATGTATATATGTATATACATATATATGTTTATATTATTTATAATATATATAATGTTATTATAATATACATATAAACATGTATATACATATGTGGGAACGCATATTTCGGCAACTAATCATGAGGCACCATGTGGACAATGGGAATATTCATTAGGTCAACAATTGTGCTCCATTTAATTGGCCAATTGTTTAGACTTAAAATAAGGATATTTACATAAATTCGGGATTTGATTTTCATTAAATCTCCCTCATGGATCCCATCTCTCCAATTGTATAGAATTATTCTCTGAAAAACCCTAGAAGGCAAGAGCTCTATAAATACATGGCTATACAACACATATGAGGTCATCCTAAACTCAATTCCAAAATCCCTAGCAACTCTCTCTCTCTCTCTCTCTCTCTCTCTCTCTCTCTCTCTCTCTCTCTACCCCACCTTCTCTCTCTCCCTCACATGGCTCAGGTCACCCGGCTCTCCTCGTGAGAGAAGACCTCCATCCTTTCAGTTATCTTCATATATTTTTCAAGATCATTTAACTGAGTTGGGCATCAAAGGGCCTTTAGCCAACACCCCCTAGGTGTGGTCCGTTGACTCAGTTTATTTTACAGGAAGGGAGGAAGAAGAAGAAGAAGAAGGAAGTTCAAAGTGTGAAGGAATCAATCCGCGAATAATCCCCAGTGTAAATATTTGCACAAACATTTTGGTGCTTTCATTGAGAGCAACGAAATATAATCAAAGCGCTGCTCTCAAATATAAGGAATCCATTTCCTTCCATTCATCACTCAACCAAAGCCTTCTGAACAATCATGGTTGGAAGCAAGCGCACGAGAAGCAGGATTGACACGACCACGCAATCCGCGATGGGCTTAGGCCACCACAATGGCCCGACGTTGAACCAACCGCGGCACACCACCGCTGAGACCACGGTTCCATCTCACAGCCACGGGGCAGTGGGTACCGCTCCAGCCCACGAACTGGCCCCACTTCGCAGCTCCATAGCTGAAACCGCATCAAAATTACTTAGGGGCAATAGTATAAGGATTTGATTTGATTCTCCTATTTTCAACAGGATGGGATCCAAATTAAAGTAGGGCAAAATCAGTATAAAAGGAACGCCACACCTTCAGTTTAACACACAACATTTACTATTCAAAATAATTACACAACCCTTGGTTTCCAAAGGATTCAATACCTCCGTTGATTTCTTTGTATTCGGACTCAAATTTTGAGTCTTCTATTGCTTCAATCTTCGAGGTTCGATCACTTCTATGCCTTTTATGGACAGGTGTCAACACATAACATATATGGGAGAGAAACAGGGCACAGAGAAAATCTTGAGTCATCAATGAAAAGAAAAAGCCTTTGGAAACTACATTGTTCTGACATTATCTACTTTATGAGTAGTTCCTAGTGACATGAGAAACGCAGTCACTAATCTCTGCATATCAAAGTCGACACATACAAACCAACAACTGGAATCGGATCTTACTCAATTATCATTTGAAGCATAGAAGCTGTCCGTTCTTTGTTGCTGCACATGGAGATCAAGTCCAAGTAGCGCATGGCTTCATGAGGGAGAAGCCCTTGAAGAAGAAAGATGAACAAATTATGTGAGTGTGATTCTTGCATCACATCCACACACTCGTCCAATAATCTTTGTTGCTGCTCTTTGTTCAGCTCAGCTGCCTCCATATAGGGTAATAATTCTCTCTCCTCCTCCTGAAAGTGTTGTCTGTAACGCTCCTGTTGGTAACTCCAAATAATACAATTTAGCTCAAGATCATAGAAAAAACTTAGAGTAAAAAAAGGCCACACAAGCATATGATCACTACAAGGAAAGTTAATTAATAATCAATGACATGATTAAGTGGCTAAAAGCACTATTAAGGTTTAGCTAACAATCACGTTTATTCGTGCCCATTATACTATTAGACACGAATAGTGCTTTCAGCCACCTCATCTTATTGCTATTGATATCACGTGAGTGGTTATTAATGTTGCTTTTTGTAGTGAATGTGCATCACGAGAAATATAAACTTTATTATAGAATGCTTGTCTTTGTGGCATACGTAGCCATTATATGTTGTATGCATAAAGTAGACTAGAAGCAGTCTTGTGGCATATGCAGTGTGCCATTATATGTTGACATCACCTGTAATGATTTAAGGCGCTTAGAAAAGTTGGAAAGAGCTTCTTGGTAGGCAGGGCTCCCATTGTCTATAACCTCAATGGATTTGATATCTTCTTTGATGCCATTCATGATGGGTAGGTCCCTTGCATGTTCCTCATTTGCAGCTTTACATATTCCTGCATCATCATCATCATCACATTATCCTCAATGAACATATATCTCATGTTCATTCTTTCATAGTGACAAAGGGATAGAGACAGGTGCGGAGCTAGAATTGTAAAATTGGGGGGTCGAAATTGAAAATACAAGTATATAAAACACATAAGTATTCAATCATTACATATAGCTAAATATTTTAACTCAAATTATAAGTTGTTTTACTAGTTCTATATATTATATATAACATAATATAGGAGAGATAAAAAATAATGTTGGGGGGGGGCAGGTCCCTAATCCTTCAAGTCCCTCTTAGATTTCCTTCACCATCTAGCCTTTAGATTAGTTAATTTGATATTTTGGTGAAGGGTCTTGACTAACCGGATAAAATCGACAAGTCTACGGTTTTGTTCTTTCATAAAGAAGCAACTTATACTAATTAGTTGTTGATTTAGTATATTTCTCTTCTTAATGTTGAGAAAAGTCATAAGTTCAGCTACCCATCTTAGTTGATTTAAAAAACAACTTAAGCAACTTATTCCTCTAGGAAGCTTTTTTCAACCTCACAAACACAAAACCATTAAATTAAAATGTTCTGTTAGTTTTTTTATATAATTTTTTTTTACAGTAGCTAAAATTTTAGTTTAGTGATAATAAAACTTTTACAAATTGACGTAGCAATTAAGTGGTATCATGTGAATCATATTGTACTCAACTCCTAATATAGATAACTCGTTAATCCCGTCTAGTAATTTTTCACATAATTAAGTAACCACATCTACTTCAACTGAAAATTGTATAATACTCTACGAATCTATAGCATCACTCCACAATTTTACATCTCAATCCTAATAACAATAAAAGAACAAACGAACATACTTTTGACCAAGTCACTGCCACACTAACAAATGAAATATGTAGAAGAAATTATAATAATAAGTTTATAAAAATCTACTAAAATCTGTAACCATGCATTTGGATGAGGGAAATAAACTTGGAATTTTGACAAAAGTCAGAATTTCTAAATTGACATGAACCAATTCCCTTGTTTGGATAAAAAAAAACATAGAAACTTAGAAATTTAGCGTGGGAAAAACCATGGAATTTGGATGTCATAAATCCAAATTTTAAATTCTATCTAAAAGTCGTCATTTTTAGAATTCCAAGAGAAATTGAGTTATAAAAAAAAAAAAATAACTTTACAAATAAAGGCTAAATTCTTTATTTAAATCCGTTATTCAAATAAGAAATTTTACAAATTCTATAACATTAATTTTCGTCATTTTAAATTTCATCATTTATGAATTCCTTTACCCTTTTAAATTTTCTCATCCAAATACACTGTAATAAAAGTCTATATAGATCTCCAAAAGTCCCTACAAAAAATCTATTCAAATTCATGAAATCTGCTGTCACCTAAAAAAGGTCGTTAGAAATTAATCGTCTACAATATTAATTAACTACACCCCTAAAAATTGCAAGATTGGTGTGAAAATCGCTCTCAATTGGAAAGTCTTAAAAACTAATATACAGAGCTAAAACAAAAGAGATAAAAGATATAAAAGGGAATAATTATCTTTAAAAAGATTTTATTCATCCCAAGATAGAAAAAAAAATTTAATTAGAATTAAAGGGTATGTGAGGTACTTGGATCAGCGAAGTTGAAGATAGGGAAGAGGAGCCTCTCCTCCATCTGAGCGTGTTCCAACATCAGCTCCAACAGCTGGGTGTAGCTCCTCCCCAACTTCCTCACCTCCATCCGCGCAGTCCCCACCGTCGGATCAATCTCTCCTCCTCTTCCTCCGCGTTTATTCTGACGTGTCACCAGATCCGTCGTCCACCTCACCAACCTCTCCAAGTGCCACGTCATGCTCCTATGTTGCAGCTCAGTCAGCTTAACCACCGCCGCCACTAACGACGTCGTTTCGGCGGAGCCGATTTGAAGAAGAAGCGGCGGGTGTGGGAATCTGGTGTCTATGAACTGCAGCAGAGTGCTGGGAGGCCCTGAAACCCTCTCCGTCTGGGGTGATGATGAACCGGCCACCTCCACGGCTGCAACCAAATTTTCATTCGCGTTGTGGTCGTCACCGCCGCATGTGTCGGCGACCACGCAGCGGAGCGAGACGGCTGCCGCCTTGTATTTGAGGGCGACTCGGATGTAGGCGGTGCTTCTAGGGGAACCGTACAATCGGACGGTTGTTGTCGGCTGGTTTTGCGGCACTATCTCCGCAGTCGATTTCTTCCGCTTCCCGAAACAGATTCCCATTGTTGAATATTATTACCAGCTATTGTGAATGAAAGGAGAAAGTATAAAGTAGGAATGGCTAGTGTTTTAGATAGGAACTTTGCTTGTAATGCAAGGGAAAGTGGTAAGGGACGATATGATGAAAAAGTTAAGAGAGAGAGAGAGAGAGAGAGAGAGAGAGAGAGAGAGAGAGAGAGAGACGAGCAAATTACTTCTGTTGCTTCATCATCACTACTGCAACGGTTGCTCTTCTTGTTGGATTATCAAATATGCTCCTCTCACAACGACTAACAAATATGGGGTTGGGTTGGTCTGTTTCTTTCCTTTTTCTTTCTTTCTTTCTTTGTCTGTAATTAATTCCAAAACATTTTTCAATGTTTTTATATATTTTTCATTTTCATCATTAAGCAATTATGAGACTCATTGTCATTCTTATTATTATTATTCTTGGTGAACTGACTTAATTTTGTATTAGTAAAATGAGGGTTTTTTCAGTGTCACTCACAATGTCATGAAATGTCACAAATGGGTTGACTTTGTATTAGTAAAATGAGTTTATTTTTATTTTTATTTTTATTTTTATTTTTAATCAGTCACAATGTCATGTAGTGTCACAAATGTTTTAACGCATTCTCTAAAATCTCTACTATTTATTATATAAAGTCAAGTCAAATTCGAATAACTGCTAGGGGTGATAATTTTTCCCTACGCTATCTCCGCAGGTCTTACCTTAATGGAGAGGAGATGGGATTGTGATTCTCGACTTTGTCTTCGTTTTTCGCCTTGTATATATTGTTAAACAATGCAGGGTAAATATTTAATTATGCTCATATTTGCCAGATATGCTCATCCTTTTATTTTTCTCCAATATGGAGGTATTTATAAAGAAGTACAAAGATGTATTAACCCTAAAATAATGTAGGAAATAAATCCAAACTACTATAGGAAATAAATCTCAATTACAATAGGACTAAATAAACTGGTAAGTAACAAAAAACCTAACTAAGTAAGGAACCAAAATCCTAACTAAGTAAGGACTCGCCAACACTCCCCCTCAAGTTAAGGCAAAGATGTTTTGCATACCCAACTTGACAAGTGAGTCATAGAACACCATACTCGACATTGACCAATTGACCAACTTGTAGAGAAGGGTCAATCACGAGTGAAACAACTGACAAACCAAAGCAAAGTTCGCAATAGAAACACAAGAGCAAACCATAAAAAATTGGGCACATACAGAACACAGAAACCCTATGAGCACGGTAGAACATAAAAACCCTATGAGCACGGCAGAACACAGAAACCTTGTGAACACGACAGACAGTAAGTAAGTATGAAACATATTCAACAAACTAGGTTCCATATAGCATCATCAATTTTCCACTTTCCAAATTGTGGATCTTCGGAATCTGGGGCATTAGGGTCACTAGTTAGGTAACCTAATTTTCCTTGTGAAGTAGTGTAGAGTTCGATCATCGAATCCCAAATCACACGGTTGGATCCATTCAATTTGGATCCCAAGGGTAGGTTGGTGGAAGATTTAGTATGAACCATCACAATAGGGGTAAGAGAAGCAGTAGGTGAAGTAGAACCAGAAGCAGGTAAATAAATAAAGGCGGATGGCACCAACGACAGTAGTAGCAAGGTAGATATAGTGGCAGGGGGGAAATTGGTATTGTTTAGGGTTACAATTTTTTTATGTTGTAGGGATGGATCGAAACACAGCAAAAACATCGGCAATCACAAAGGAATGACAAAAAAGAATTCCTCCTAATTCAGAGGAAAGCCAAGAAATAGGCAATATCTTCGTCCCCCTCTCCTCCTCCTTTGAACAGGAGGGGATGAGAGCACGTAAATTGGAAGGAGAATGCAAGCCCCATGTCATAAGAGAACCTGGGCTCTGATACCATGTCAAACAAAGCAGGGCAAATATTCAGTTATGCTCATATTTGTCAGATATGCTCATATTTTATTCTTCTTCAATATGGAGATATTTAGAAAGAAGTACAAAGATGTATATTAACCCTAAATAACATAGGAAATAAATCCAAACTACTATAGGAAATAAATATCGATTACAACAGGACTAAATAAACTGGTAAGTAACAAAAAACCTAACTAAGTAAGGAACCAAAATCCTAACTAAGTAAGGACTCACCAACATATATAAGTTCATAAGTATTTAAAAAAATATGTAGGTTATGTGTTTTGTTAGAGATATTAAGTTTGTGGACTAAATTTGAGTCCTAAATATAAGAAAATATGGTGAATGTTTTCTGTATTCAACATTGTACAAAGTGTACAAATATATAACAATCCTAAAGATTTACAATAAGGAAATAATCTCTAAATCCTATGTCTAAGGCAATTACATAAAAAAGGAAAAGAAGTGACGTCCAAGTAAATCAGCTATACAAGGTAACCTTCAATCAAAAGTCATCCTCCAATTAAGGCTTGATTTCTAACACTCTCCCTCAAGTTGGAGCATGTATGTCCAAAAGATTCAACTTGCTCTTTAATCATAGGAAAGCTTCCTTGCCCAATGCCTTGGTAAAGATATCTCCAATTTGTTCTTTGGAAGGAGTGAATGCAGTACGTAATCAAAGATGCCTCAGTTTTGAGATCCGCCAAAAGTTGGTTGATGTTCTTAATTTTCTGTGCCATTTTAAGGCGAAAAGCAATGGGATTGGAGATTGAAAAGAAGTTGAGTAACTTTTTCTTCATGTGGTTTTGCAGCTCCAGTTTACGTTGAAGAATTTCATACTTGAATTCATCCAGCACATCATCAACATCTTGTGCTATGTCTTTAACTTTCTGAAGGAAACATGCATCCAATGCTTAGGAAATGAATTTTGGCCACAACCTATACAACAATTCTAAATGGCAGATTCATTTTGTTTATACTAGTTGAGCTAAACCTTTTTCATTTTAAACCAAATATCTTAGCCTAGTCTCTTTGAACACAAATAGAATGAACACCTTTGTTGGAAAGGCCTTTTGTTTCTCTTGATTTTGACTCCTTCACCTTAAGGCTCCAAGATTGGAGTCCTCTATCTCACCACGCCAAATGCTCCAAGAGGAAGATGAGATACAAAGTTGATCACTCATCAACCAAAGTAGGAAACTAAAATAGCTAGGTTTTCTCCAACACTTAGCTTATATAGGACAACACAAAAGGCAATTGGGTGGGTATTTGGGGCTCCATTTGTTCCATGGTTCATGTCATCTTATGCTACTTATTCCTTGGGCCCAATAGCCTTTTGGGCTATTTTGTCCATTTCTTTTTAAATCATATTTAAAATCCCAATCCAATATTTCTATATGTCAATATTAATTCCGTAATTAATCTTTTAATTATAATTTAACTATTAAATTATAATTATAGTCTTACTTAATTGACCCGGTCGAACTATATGACTTTCGTCAATTGCTCCGGTCAACATGTTGACTTTGGACTGTTGACTTTGACATCTGATTATCAACCATTGACTTGTGTCTCCTCATTTCATATCTCCTTATTTGTACCTCTAATCACATTCTTTGCGTGTGCAGATCCGTAGGTTCCCTTTAGCAAGGTAGTGGGTTGATTCAACTCCTTAGAGATGATATACGAATTAAATTCCACAATTAAATTCTTCCTATTAATAAAGGCCCAAAATTAGCTGTGTCTCAGAATCTTTTTTCATATCCAAAGCCAGAAAATCAGCCGGAAATATGAGTGTATCGACTTTTACTAGAACATCTTCAACAATTCCATTAGGATATGTGATTGATTTGTCCGCCATCTGCAAAGAAACAGTAGTTGGTTTAATTTTGCCAATAACAATCTTTTTAGCAACAGATAAATGTAGTAAATTAATGCTAGAACCCAAACCACATAAAGCTTTTTCAAAGAAATTATTTCCAATAGTGCATGGAATTTTAAAACTCCCTCTATCTTTTTTCTTTGGTGGAAGCTTCCGTTGCAGGATGACACTGCATTCTTTAGTCAGTTGGATTTTCTCATGATCACCAAATTTCCTTTTCTTGGAGAGGATGTCTTTCATGAATTTTAAATAACTTGGCATTTGTTCCAAAGCTGCAGCAAAGTGGAATGTTCATTTGCACCTTTTTGAACGTCTCCAAGAAATTAGAGGATTGCCCATCAATTTAATTTTTCTTTACCCTCTGCGGAAAAGGGATCGGTGAGACATATGGCTTCAATGGAGGAGAAGGGGTCAGCATAACAACATAATTTTCTTCTTCTTGGGATTTCTCAGCTTCTTCCTCTTTTTCTAATTTTTCTTTTTCCAAGTCGACCAATGTATTTACCCTCTCCTGAAGTGTGATTGCCATTACTTGTTCTTGATTTTTCGGATTAATTTCGGGTTGGCTTGGCAATACTCCTTGATTTCTTCCACTCAATATATTAGCTAGTTGGCCTACTTGCACCTCCAAATTCTGAATAGAAGCATGTTGATTCTGAAATTGGGTTTTTCTTTCAGTCATAAATTGGGTGGTAGACATAGTCAATTGAGTAAGTGCATCTTCCAAATTTATTTTCTTCCCTGAGGTGGATTCAAATACCTAAATTAAATTTAATTGATATGCAAGTGAATTTGTGGAGATTATTGTTGTGAAAGTTTATGAAACAAACAAGAAATTAATAAAAACAATTGAGAATAAAAAAGTTGAATTTTAAGGTTGAAAAACAATGATGAAGGTCTAGGGTTTCGAAATCAACCGCAAGCAATCCAAGGTAGATTTTAATGCATTCAACAGATTCTTTCGATTCTTTAGTGCTCCGTTTGGATGAAGAAATTGCAAATTACGTAGAATTCTAAAATGACAGAATTTAGATTTCCGTCATTTCAATTTCTGGCAATTGAAGATTTCAGCGTTTGGATTTATGTATGTCGAATTTTGTAATTGATAGAAATTGAAAATTTCAATGTTTGGATAGCTCATTTAAATTGTAAATGACAGAAATTAAATATTTCGAAAGAACAAAACAACTGATAACCAACATAGAAGGTATTCCTCGAAATATAAAATAACATATATATCGTTTGATGAACTAAATAACTCAACTTAAACAAACAGAGCATATTAGCAACCCAAATCACTCCCCACGTGCAATAAACATCAATAACATACTCTCTTTTTTCTTAATTGGGAGTGCCTTCAACATCTGAAATTGTTTGTCATTTTCAATCAGCCAAGCACATGCTTTGAGTTGTTCCATTGGATCAAGGTTCTTAGTATCAGCACAGATAAACTCTTCAAATGATAAAGCCTTTCTAGCAATCGAATCAGCAATAACATCTTTGACATCACCTCTTTTATATGTAGGAAGAATATCAGAAGAATTTGATGCACTATTTCTTCCCTTTTGACCATTTGTTGAGGTTAGTGAAATATCATCAATAACATGAAATATCAGCGCCCTCTCCAGTGGCTCTATCTTTGCCACACAAATCTACTATATCATCCTAATTTTCTGTAACTTTAAATCGAAAACCTCTAGCATCGTCATGAGACTACCAAACAAATAATCAAAGTCAAATAAGAATGGGAGAAGACCAAAATCGATTTTTAGCAGCATATAACAATCAACAAAGCTTTTCGTTTCCTTACAGAGTATACGAAAAGCTTTTCAGCAACATAGGCTTTTTCTTCAGAGTAAGGAAACGAAGGGTAAAACTTGAACAAGGCGATAACATAAAGCGATAAAGCTAGCAAACAACTACAGAGCTGTACCATAAACACAAATCACACACCAATATCCATGGGCATAGAATATTTTGTTAAAACTTCCCAAAATCCAGCCATAGTGCCGCAAAGATCACAAAACCCATTCAACACATATTCATAAATTTAGTCAGAAACACCCAATTTTGATAGCCATTTAGAAACCGTGGTAACCCTGAAATAGAAAAACATAAATTGAAGGAGAGAAAGGCTTGAGGACTAACCTTCAAATTTGATCCAGAGAGATGTGTACTTTTTTTTTTATTTAATGAAAAGTTTTGCGGTTTTTTTTTTTATGTAAGTTTTGGCACACTGGAAAATATGAATTCCCGCACTATGGAAATTGTGAAATGACGCCTATTTTGGTGGAAATTAAACTCGGGAATTTGATGCCTCAATTTCCACAATTTTTTCCGCGCGTCATTTAATAAATTCCGCGCTTAAGTTGCCAGACAAGGGAATTGTCAATTTCTCCTCTTAAATTCCCGACTTTTAGCTAAATTCCGAGTTATTTTCCCTCATCCAAACGGAGGGTAGATGATATTTCCCGTATCTAAGTTCTTTTCAAGCACTCAGACCATAGTTTTCCATAAGTGTAAGATTCTTTTCTAGTTCAGACAAAGATCATATACCCAATCCTACAATCTATCCTGGTTAAGGCATAAATTTAACAAGTTGGATTCATTACGTTCTAGAAAACAAGATAACCAAGCAAACCATTATTCTTCGTCAAGCAATAATGTAATTCACCACACTTAATCACAAGAAGAAGCTAATTGAATTATATTGCGAGTTCTGCCTCTAATTCATCTTCCAATTTACTAGATGCAAAGCCCTAAGGTGATCAATAAAAAAACTTAAACAAATAGCAACATTTAAAATAGTGATTAAACATTCATCTAAAAGAAACTTAAAATCCATTAAATAACATTAGAAATTATAACTATCCATGCTCGGGTGTCATCTTCGCCCTAGAGTATAATTTAGTTACTCATGTTCAAAGAAAACATAATTGAAAAACTAGAAAACATAAAATAAAACTTATGGATTGTGACGATGCTCAAGAACTTGACGATGGCAGTGGCTCTTTGACTCTCCTTCAACTCCAGCATAAGAGAACCTTATTTTTTGGTCTTCTTTAAATATGGAACAAATCCTCTTTTGACTTGGTAACTATGCTTTCCTAGTTTGGCTTCAATTGTCTTTGATGAGTTGGCATCCAAAATCCTACTAAATATAGGATCAAACCTTAGAAAATAACCTTGCATCCTTGTAGAAACTTCCCAAATGTAATTGACACAAATTAAACTCCAATGATTGAACTTCAAAAGGATTATTTTGCCAAACCCGCAGAACACATTCTGCCGAACTGTCTATACTAAAATGGCCACTACTCTCTCCACACAAGTCCAAATCACAAACTGTAAAATTCTACAGAAAGCTAACATCCGTATCTTTCTAAAGATATAAGGCTCAACAGCTGGTTCGCTCTGAGGAAGTACAGTATATTCTGTCAAGTTGACTGTTCTGCACAGCACATTCTGCTCCCAGGATTGCACACATCATTTTTCAATCCCAAAATTGCTCTTTTTGCTTGCTTTTCCATCTTTACTCTTCAAACCTAGCAAAACACAAAACTAAGTAAAAATGGACTAAACTCACTCAAGAACATAGCAAGAATCTAAGAGAAAGATAAATAAAAAAATGTACGAAATAATGGTTATATCAATCTTTGCGGAATATTGACGCCCAATCAATATTGTTATGACCAGGAATATATTCAGGAATTAAGGATGATGAGAAGTCTCCATGTATGCAATCTCATTACATAGCTCTCATATCCACTTTGTGTATTCCTTGAGCTATGGTTGTTCTACATATTGAAAGATAATATAAGATGATTTAATGTATAAAACAACCTTTCTTGCCCATTGATAACATAATATGTCTTTTATTAAAGATGTCCTTAACTCTAACTATTACATAATTAGTTGGCTTTAAGAGCATATTTCTAACACTTTCTTCGCCCAAGCTTTGATGGAGTGGCCCCGATCTGTTGGTTGCTCAGCAGCATCACGTAAGATGTTTTGCATGAGGGATAATGAATCCCCGAGCCTGGCCAATTCTCCTTTGAATCCCCAAGCAAGACTGAATTGTTCAGTGGCAAGTGCAGCTACCTTGGTAAGTATTCCCTCGGCAGCAAAAGTAAGCACAAACTCAGCTGCCATATCTCAAGCAAATACATGGAAATAAGTATCATATTTAAGGGGTTCACCCAAAATGGGCAGTGCTAATGATAATTCACTTAATCAAAAGAGTACAAGAATATGACAAAAAAGAACAAATAGGTTCTCCCGCAGTGAAACTAAATTAATCTCTCCCCTCATCCCATTTCAATTCCCGATTTTTAGCTAAATCCCGAGTTATTTTCCTCCATCCAAATGGAAGGTAAAGAACACTCTACTTAAAGAACACTTTAATTATTTAGAAGGTTAATAATTTCAGCTTTCAACTTTAACAAGACAGAGATCAGCACCAAACCAAGCTGTAAAGAAAAGAATGGATCTTACTTTTTCTTTGGGATTAATCACACACATTATCAGGATAGCCTCATCCCAGGGAGGGGAAAGTCCATTCACTTCCACCACCGTCTAGATGCTTCAACTTTTACATGATAAAATCATATTCCCTCAATCACATGAAACAGAGCATACGTATTACATTAAAAACTAGGGTGACAGTTGGAAGATTTGGGAAAATCAGAATAACTGAGGGAGGTAACGAACAACCAAGGCTTATTGAGAGGATTACTTTTAGAAATCAACAGCCACAATCTTGCTTCCTCAGCACATCACCATCGTTATGTTTTCCACACTACCCTCTAAAGTCCTATTTATAACTTGGGTTACAATTAGACTGAAGTAATAAGAAACTAAAATCCCAAAACACTACCTAATGTAAATAGGAAATCCGACGACTTGGTGAGCAAGTTAGCAACTTAAATGCAACTTTCTCCTGAACTGTCTCTGTACATGTATCTCTCTCTTCCGTTGTTTCTCAATAGCAACCCCCAAATCTTACTTCTACTCACACTACAAGAAAAAAAGGCTAATGTGACCAAATAAAAAGTGAGGCTTGTAAATTCGTCACATATAACAGGTATTGGTGACGAATTTATCAAGTCGTCACTCATAAGACAACAAAGACATCTACAATTTTGGAGGAAGGCCAAATCCCTCACAAATAGTCTGGCGGTTTTGGGCGGGAGAGACCAACAATTATTTGTGAGGCTTGTGGAGTCACATATAATATTTTAAGTCGTCATAAATTTTTAGTGCGGGAATATCTATCCAAAAAAATTAAAAATTAAAAGGAATGAGCGGAAAAGTTTCCCGCCCCAAAATAAAAATTATATTTTAGGGTTAGTTGTCATCACATATTCGCACATGTGAGGATCTGGCCTCACTTATTCATTTAAAAGGGTTATGTTTTATGTTTTAATTTTGTGCTGTGGTCTGTGCAGGTTTTCAACTTTTTAATTTATGTTTGACCATTAATTTGCAGACAAGGTGAGGATTTCATCTTAGAATACTCTTCCCCCCAATTTTCCATATCGCATTATTTTCTTCTTCCCCAGATTTCACTCTCTCTCTCTCTCTCTCTCTCTCTCTCTAACCCAAAACCCTCTCCGGCTCTATCTGACCCCAATCCCTCCGATTCTCTCCAACTCGAAACCCTTTATGATTCTTTCTCATATAGAAATCCTCTTGGTTCCCAAACCCTCTCACGACTGCAATCTCAAGGTAACCCTAACTCTCTCTATCGCTCTTTTATTTTCCCGATTTTATCAAAACATTCTTTCAGTTTAGCTTTGCGGAACCTCACGGCTGCACTCTCAGGTTGGTTTTACTAAATTTAATGGAACCTCATTGGGTATGAAGCTCCAAATTCTTTCAATTATTTCAATTAACGTGCTAGCAGATATTACAAAGTTTCAAATTCTTTCAAAAGTTTAGATTTAGATTTGTTATTATTTAAATTTTGCAGAATCTAATGGTGCTTTGGTTTGTTTTTAGAAGAGAAGCCATGTGATTCGTTGAAGTTGTAGAAAAAGCTGGGTGGAGGATGGTGGGAGAGAGGTGAAAGTCAGCTCCTGATGCACTTTTTTTTTTCCCTACTTGAATTTTAATTTTGTTTTATTTATTTTTCTGCTTAGAGATTTGTCTTTAATCTCAGCCACCCACTTCACCCATTTTCTCCAATTAAAGTTCCTTTGGTACATGTAAGTATACTTAATTTCCACTTGCATTTAGTTATGTTTCTTTGGTTAGGAAATGGTGGTGATTGTGATTAATTTTCTCCTTTTGGTATAGCCATTGAATTGACTAATTTGCGTTTGAAATTGAAGGGAAGCTATCCAATTGGGATGGTATTGGAGTGGGAGAGCCTCTGAAGTTTCTCTTCACAAGACTAGCTAGAGGTTTGATTTACTTTCTTCCTAATACAACATAAGTTATAAGCATCTATTACAAAAAGGGATTGACAAATTGACAGACCCAATACAAGATTTATGTTAATTATTCATGCAAGATTATATACTTGTTTTTAAGATTGTTCAGAAGTGTTTTGAGGCAGAAGTTGTTAAGTTTCTGTTTTTTCTGAAAATGTGATTGTGTTACCCATGTTGACTGTTAATTTTGCACAGGTTGTGGGTTAGTTTTGAGGTATAATTACTTGATTTTAAACCATACATATCCAGGATTGTAATTTGGTTGAAGTTTGATGCCTTGGTAAGTATGACTACAAAATCTGTCAAAAACAGGGGCTGCAGTTTCAGTTTTGAAACACTTAATTTGGACTGCCTTATCTTAAAAATTAGAGCACCGTTTCTATCAAATTTTATATGGTTTCAAAGTTTATTTAATCAACTTCAGGATGCATGTAAATTGGCAGATTTTTATTGAGTTTAGGATGTTTAATTCTGAGTTCAAAGTTTAATACACAGTAGCTGAAATTGTGTTAGTTTCTCTGATAGTGCAGGAGCAACAACAGTTTCCTAAAAGCTCATGTCAAGACATAAGTTGGTGGTTCAATTGATGAATGTCAAGGATCTTAGCATAGCTCACGTCAAGAGTAATCTTCAAGTAATTAATTTGATCTAGATTTCATGGTCTACACACATATTTTTCCTACTTGTACTATATAAAATCAATACCATGACCGAAAATATATAAATCCATCAGATTCATATATCTGATTTATGTTCTTTTTTTTCTAGCTTTGATTAAATGTATAGGAGCCAGAAGATGGAAGACTCCGATCAAGGTAAACTTCATTTTTACACACATCTACCTACTTTATCATAATACCAGAAACATTAACATATCATAGTAAAATATGCAATTGTGCTCTTGTATCCTTTTCACATATACTTTCATGTGACTGTTATTATATGAGACTTGTATTTCATTATTTAGTTGCACTGGTTTCTCTGTTTTTGGTTATTAATTTAATAACAGCACTTACAGTGTCAATTTTGCAGTTAGAATATGATGACTTGTCTATTTTGATAGGATAATTGCTTGCTGTTTCTTTTATTGTTTCTGAGATTTATTGAGTTAAGGGTTTTGTTTTTGTTTGTTTATGTAGCTGTTGTAGCATGGGAATCAGGGACGCCAATGGTGATTGAAGGTTTATAAAGAGCCATCCATGTATGATAAATTTTTAATGACACTAGGGTCTAGTAAATATGTAATAATTTTAAATGTATTCATACATTTAAGTATATGGTTGTATTTTAAATTATTGTATATAGTTGTATCGTTCTAGTGGATGTACAATTTCTAATTTGTTTTTCTATTATTTTTTTAATTTAATAAACCTAGGATGAGATTTACATGTTTACATTATGTTATTTTGGATATTAAGTGTGTTTAGAACCTTGGATATACGATTAACTTGGATACGCTATTTTGGATATTTTTCATCTATGATATGAAGCTTCTATATTCTTGATGCAGAGTATTACATTTATTAGGATCATTGTCATGAAATCATTCACACATATTATCAATTGTGATGAGTATTTTTGGCATAACAAATTATACAATATGACGATTTGTTATGTCATATTTTAAACAAAGTGACAATTTATAAAGCATCATAAATTGAACGTTGTGACAACTTGTCTGTCGTCATAATAGATACCATGTGACCACCTGCCAGTCATCAAAAAATGAATTAGGTGACATATTGTTAAATGTCACAAAAGAAACAATGTGACAAAACACGAGAAGTCACATATTGTAAACAGTGACAAATTCATACATCGTCACAGTGTACTATATGTGACACTGAGTTAAAGTCGTCACATTTGACATCGGGTGAGGGGCCTAATGTGACGACCCTTGTGACGCCAGAATATGGTCAGATGAGGGACATATATGTCTCTCTATTTTGTTCACTCTTGTGTTTTAGACTGCTCTTTGTTTCAGCTGAGTTCGCTTTGCAGTTCATGGGTTCATTTTAAACGTTTGGGCTTTATTTTTAAATCATATTTTTTTATAATCAAAAGTAGATTTTGATCCAAATTGAAGCAACATACAGCATTACAAGATGGATGTTAACGCTTTTTAATAAACGCATGTTTATGCTTTTCTCATTCCAACTCATTTTTTATCAGTTGCAGCCCTTCCTAGTGTGTGTTATTTATTTATTTATTATTATATATTTGCTTATAACTGTGAGAAAATTTGCTTATATTTGCTTGACATTAACTACCATATCCAAGAAATCATTGGATTAATAACGCAAAGTGCAAACCGATGGGGAACAAAGATCAACGAACATGAATAACTCTTCTCTCACAAAGTACCTCTGTTATTACAAGAAAGGTTTTCAAATCAAACTCCAATGCAACCAAATGGAGACTCACAGCACTATATGTATATATACATGATGAGCTATTTGATAGTTTTGGACCTGGATGGAAGATCGATATGAGTAATTTTTGGGAGCCCTTCACTGGGGCATGGTAAATCACCTCTATGATTCTGAAAACCCGCCAATGCAACTACGCATTTGATGTGTCAACCCAAAGCAGAGTAAGGAATTTGCCACATTTAACTCTCTAGTCCTACACCACAAACCAAACACAGGAAAAGTAATGATAGGAGGAGAACGATGAACTGAAATATAAACAGAGAAAGAAACACCATATTTAACGTGGTTGACCTAAAATTGGGCTACATCCACGGGCAATGCCAATGACAATTCACTAAATCAAAAGTGCACAAGAATATGACAAAAAAGAACAAGTAGGTTCTCGCAACCAAACTAAATTAATCTGTCTTCTTTCATCCCATTTCTCCCCAAATACATCAAAAACTCACTAGATCTCTCTAAATTGTGGCCATGGCTTTCACTCTTCTAAAAGGACTTAAAACTATCTCTTTTTATAAGAGACAGGACGCAGGGCTTGATTAGCTAGGAAAAGTGTTCTCCAGGAGAAGTGCTTGTCTTAATTAAGCTGCACCAAGTTGACCCTGTGATGCAAAACTCATAAGAGTATAACTCGATTTGCTTACCATTTTGTCCAAAACAATGAGTTTAGATGACAGGCACATCGCATGCATGAGTTTCTTCTTCAATCTCGACTCTGCACGATCAATATAAAACCAAGACAAACTTAGCAAGAAATGTTCAAAATTACCTTCAACTTTGAAAATGATTCTAAAAAGCTTATAACTGAAGATTCCTTTACCTGATTCTTGCAACAGCATAGGTAAATCGCATGCTATTAAATAGGACTAGCTAATATTGATGAAGGTTCATCCTGAAACTCCAGGAACAGAGGCCTTTGTTCTGTGTGATATGCAACCAAGCAAGAGTCCATGACCTAAATCATAGAAACAAGAAAGAGGAAAATAGATCAACAACTTCCAGAAACTACATGTATATGAAACCTGCATTGTCAAACAGAAGACACCAGATGTTGCAGTGACAATAGCAACAAAAACAAAGCCATTTTGTGAAACTAAGGACTAAAAGCTTATGTTCACAATTTCACACATCAATTAAATATAAAAAAGGGACAGCTGGCTAATTTTGGATTTTTTTTTCTTCTCCAAAACTCATGTTATAGTGTTTGTGATGCAGGACGCGTAGGACCTAAATTTATTAGTTTCCTAGATTCTCTAGTTTTCCAAGTTCTAGTAGGATTTCTACTTTTCCAGATTTCCAGATTTCTAGTTTTAAGTTTCCTTTTTTATTTGGGTTAGGATTTCTGTTTAAGCAAGGGATTTTTATCCTATTATGTCTAGGTTTTAGTTTGCTATAAATACCCCCATGTAGTTCTTTAAAATGGAGATTTGAATGTTGAGTAAACCTTTTCCTAGAACTCTCTGATTTCGTCCCTTCGATCTATATTTCTTCTCCTCGATCCCCGATATTCTTCTTTGTTCTACTGTTTCTGCCCTTTATCTCGTCTTTTCGATCTATATTTCTTCTCCTCGGTCTCTTATATTCTTCTATGTTCTATTGTTTAAGTGCTTAATCTAATACCTACGGGCTGTATTACATCAATTGGTAATCAGAGCCTTCCCTCACTTTCGTTTGCGTTTGATCTCTGCCATGGCACCCCAAACTGTGGCCAGCCTTGGGGAACAATTTCATGCGTTCTAAGACAAAGTTTCCGACGATATTGCTGGCATGGAAACCCAACTCTCCAAACTCAGTGCTGACCTCAAAGACGAGTTGGTACAGGCTCACACACATCGTGCGACGACGGACCTTGCCATCACCAAACTCCAAGACTCCGTTCAATTGCTCATCAATCACTTTCGGGCTGGACACGCTGAACCTTCTTCTACCTCAGCGGTGCTCTCGTGTTCGTCTACGCCACCGCCACAAAGTGGCCTTTTGCCCACTCCACCGGTGGATCAGAAATTCAAGGCCATGCCATACGGCATGTCGCATAGCTCAATTGGGCTCTCGCTCGACACGCCCAAGGCTTAATTGGAGCCCCCTTTTTCTTTTGGGACTATGCCACCGCTCCATTATACCCAACACACAACGGGCCCTCCTCCAGTGACTACTCCGGCTCCTACCCTGCCACCCGTTCCACATGCTCAGTACACTCATACCCCTGGCTGTTTTGACAACGATGTCATCCGCCACATCAAGCCTAACGCTCCTACTTTTGATGGTCGTGGGGATCCTACGATGTTTCTTGATTGGGTTCAAGCCATGGAAGATTATTTCGCCTGGTACGACTTGACAGATGCTCATAAACTTCGCATTGGTAATATGACGCTACAGGAGCCGCTAGACAATATTGGAATTCTGTGGAGGAGCAACTATACCAATTTGGACAGCCGCATGTGACTCTATGGGACGGGATGAAATTAAAGCTTCGCGAACAATATCTTCCCACCTTTTATCGCCATCAATTATATGAACAATTATGGACCCTTTCACAAGGCAGTTCGACCGTTACTGAATTCCACGCTCGTTTTATCGAACACAAGATACGTGCGGGGATTCGTGAAGAACCCGACATCACTATGTCTCGCTTTATCCATGGTCTTCGTGACGATATCAAGTGTGAAGTCCGGCGGTTCCGTCCGCATACTTTGGAAGATGCATATTGTCACGCATTGGAAGCTGAGACATATTTGTCGCCACAACATTCAGGATATTCTGGTCAACTTGCAATCACCAACCAAACTCTTCCCACTACGGATATGCAGACCGGGTTTTCAGGACCATCTAAACCGCCTGCACCACCACCTAACAAAGGACCGGCTGTTTCTACTAATGCTCGCATTGAATGTTTCCATTGCCATGCCAAAGGACATATTGCCTCTCGTTGTCCGCAGTGAACTTTAACTATCAACACTCCCGCTAGTGAGCTTTGTGAGATTGTGGAGCCTCTCGAAGGTGTCTATGATCCGGACATTGATGATTGCTGACCCTCGTCCCCTATTATTCATACTTGCAGTCGGCGTTGTTGTCATTAATTTACCTTTTGTGGTTGTTTACTCGTCGGAGTCGAGTTCTTTTCGCCGGAAGAGAATGATGCAAGACGCGTAGGACCTAAATTTATTAGTTTCCTAGATTCTCTAGTTTTCCAAGTTCTAGTAGGATTTCTACTTTTCCAGATTTCCAGATTTCTAGTTTTAAGTTTCCTTTTTTATTTGGGTTAGGATTTTTGTTTAAGCAAGGGATTTTTATCCTATTATGTCTAGGTTTTAGTTTGCTATAAATACCCCCATGTAGTTCTTTAAAATGGAGATTTGAATGTTGAGTAAACCTTTTCCTAGAACTCTCTAATTTCGTCCCTTCGATCTATATTTCTTCTCATCGATCCCCGATATTCTTCTTTGTTCTACTGTTTCTGCCCTTTATCTCGTCTTTTCGATCTATATTTCTTCTCCTCAGTCTCTTATATTCTTCTATGTTCTATTGTTTAAGTGCTTAATCTAATACCTACGGGCTGTACTACATCAGTTTGTTTATAGTACTAATGCTAGAAATATAAATTTGGGATATATATAAATTTCTATTTATTGATCATCTAAAGTATGAACACAAAAACTGTAATTTGTATGATAAAACTGAAACGTCAAGAATCAACACGGCTAAACAATTTCTAATTTAGTAGACTTTTTATATGAATAATGATTGAAAAATAAAAAACTTAAAAGAAAAATATGGGTCAAACCATCAAATAGAATAATCCAATTTTCCCTGTATATGTTCCATTTATGATAAAATATGGACATGAGACAATAGAGGCAGAAAAAGGTATAACAGAAATGAATTCCCTCAGTTCTCTCTTCTGAGAAAAATTGGCACGAAATCATGCAAGAGCTGAATTATCGTCCCCTGTTCTGTATGTAGTAATTTGTCTTCCGCAGTACTTAACACACACATAATTTTCCTCCAATTTCAAAAGTGTTATTCCAAAAAGATTGTGATAGCAAATCCTTGTGTTTAAAGCAATTAATTTTGTTCTTCCAAGAGGCTAGGAAGTCTTAGATATTGCAAACCAAAGAAACTGCTGAGTTGAGAAAGATGTTAACAGCCACTAACTTAATTAACTAAATGAAAATGTGACAGGAGAGAAGAGAGAAATCGTGAACAAAATGATAAAAATTGAAGCTGTTTATTGAAATATATTTTCAGGGCATATAACCATATGTAGACCCGGAAATATCGGACACGACCCGTTAACACGACACGAATTTGCACGAAATAACAGTATTTGGGTTGAGCTTAATGGGTCGGGTTGAAAACGGGTGGACCCGTTAGTCACCCATTAAGCTAACGGGTCGTGTCAATATTTTTCGCGAATCACCCGTTAACCCGTTAAGAGCAAGGGTATTTTTGTAATTTTTGTTCTAAAACTTGAGATTAATTTGAAACTTATATTGTTTAAGAGTTTTTTTGTTTGCCAATGTGTAATGTGGAAGACTTATTTAAGAATTTCAGTTTTATTTGTATTATATCTCTAATTTGAGGTGTTTTCATTTAATAATTTGTTAAAAAAATATTATTTATTTTTTAAATGGGTGAAATGGGTGAAGCGGGTGAAACGGGTGAAAAACGACCCATTAGCCATAACGGGTCGTGTCGTGTTATTCGCGAATTTGTGCGGGTCGTGTTTGGGTCTAGTATTTCTGACCCGTTAGCTTAACGGGTCGTATTCGTGTCAACCCGTTAAGAAAACGGATTGACCCATTAATGACCCGAAACCCGCAAAAACGACCCGTTTGCCAGCTCTAACCATAATGAGGTGGAAAGGGAACTAAACTAAGTACCTGAAAGGCATATCAAAATTATCAGACATCATCACTTGTTATTCTATTGTAGTAAGAGCCCCCTTCCCCCAAGCTAATATAAGATTGGCATCATCAGAAAATTGCACACCAATATGAACCTAGATTTAATTTACAAGTAGATCCTTATCTAGAATAATGAATATTAATATAGAATAATTTACAAGCTATAATGATATGATGATAATTAATGTAATTTTCATTAAATACCGTCATGGGAAAAGGGAACTGAACTGAAGTACCTGCACCTATTGCGCATCACTTTTTCTTCCAATTCAGTAAGATGCCATCAATAGACAAGTAAGGATTCAACTAAGCATGTGCAATTAATATTTGGATAATTCAATATGAAAATGATTTCTAGCTAGAATTGGAACAAACGAAACCAGGAAGTGATATAATTGTTATAATCATATGGAAGGTATAAAATCATTATTAGGATAATTCTCATGAATTTCGGTCACGTGGATAAAGTTTTCACCTATTGCACCTTGTTCTTCCGATTCGAGTAAAAGCCTTCTGAAAATACACAATTTATACCAATTAAAATGATGATGATAGATGTCGTGAGTAAAGCAACATACGAAGTACAAAGCTCTGAAAAAATATTATTAATTAAGAAGAAAGCTCTAAAAACTATTTTAATGACTAATCTGATGATCAGAGAGTAACGTAATTAATTGGAGAAGAAGAGTAGACTCACTTTGTGTTTTAATGTGAAAGTTGAAGCAATTAGGAGGAAAAACATGAACATCTAACTGTGCTAGTTTGGTGAGGATTTGAGTCAGTCGAATCATGACTTGAAGATTCCGATTCTTCAAATTGGTCAACTCCGTCAACTATGGTAGTTAATCCGGGAGAAAGAAAAGTGAGGGAAGGGAAATGAACAAACAATGAATGATTTGATTTGAGAATAGTAATTACCTATAATATCTGGGATGTGCCAAATCTTGTGCCATTCTGGGCCGCTCTCCTTGGCGCATCTTTCAGCTGGACGGGGACATCCATCAATGTCTAGTTCTCTTAATTTGGTGAGGCGTTGCATAACTTCAACGGTAGGCAGATACATCAGATTCTTACACTCCTTAATATGCAGGGTGATAAGAGATGTAAGGTTACCCAACCACTCTGGAAAAGCCTCTATGCTGTCGAAAGAACTTACAGACAAATATTGTAGACAAGTAGTCAAGTGTTGAATCTGTTGAGGCAAAGATTTGAGCTTAGGCCACCCTGAGATCTTTAACCATCGGATTTGTGATGGAAGCTCAAAATCAGGGAAAGAATCGAGCTCCTCCCAAAACATACCGATTTTCATCCTTTCCATACTCAGAGAGCGTAGCCCGGTTGGCAAATATTTTAATTTCCGACAATCAATTATTTCTAAATTGGAAAGAGACTGCAACCTGGACACATCGACATCTGCCAGAGAGATCAAATTGTGGCATTTACTGATTGTCAATTTTGTAAGAGATGTGCGGGATTGAATCCCCCTCGGTAGACTTGTGAGTCCATCACAACCACGAATAGACAACTCACGGAGGGATGTGAGGTTGTCTAAACTGGGAATTGCTTCTAGATTAGTGCAATCCTCTATGTACAGCTCCTCAAGAGAGACGAGGGTTTGTAGCCCATCCACCGGTAAATGCCTCAAATTTTGACAATTTATGATACGTACCCAACGTAGAGAGGTACAAGACTGTAGCCCACTGATCAGTATATTTTTCAACCCATTGCATTCATAACTTGTCAAATCATCTAAAGAAAACTCCTCATCAACCATCTGTAGATTCGCTGACCCACCACAATTTTCAATATGCAATCCCCGAAGGGAGGTGAGACTGTGAATTGAAATGCATGTTAGCTTAGGGCAATCAGCTATTTCCAATATCTCAAGAAGACAGAGTGTGTGTAGCCCATCAGGTAAATGGCTAAGCTTTTCACAACCGCCAATAAGCAGTGACCGAAGATTCTGGTTCTTTTCCAGCATCCCTACTGGCAGACAACTAAGCTCTTTGGCTTTACCAATTTTAAGGTGAGTGAGAGTGGTGAGTTGACTGCATATATTTTCTATTGGCATCACGTGGTCACTATCATGTATGAACAACTTCTGGAGAGATGGAAAACGATTTGGAGCATTTCTCAATTCCCTGCATTTCCAAAGAGTCAACCCCTCAAGGCAGGGAAACACAACTGCTTTCTCATCTGTTGGCGTAATCACATCGACTTCCTTCCATTCAATTAGAGCTGGGCAATCATAAAAACTTAACGTTTTCAATGATGGAAACAAAGCCGCCCTCATCTCAATCCTTTTCGTACTCGTACCTGCTGCACCACCGTAAACATGGTTATAACCATAAAACTCAACTCCCACACATTTAAGCTTATCCATACCTCGGAATTCAACATGCCTAAGATGTGGTAAATGGCCGAGTGATGGGACTTCTTCACATTCCTTGCAGTTGGATAACCGGATCTCTTTCAAATCGAGTAGCAACAAACCACTCATCATCCATGTTGCTAATTTAACACCCATGAAGTTTTCAATCTTTAAGATTTCTAGCTTAGGGTTCGGTTGGAGGCCTTCTAGTACATCACTCTTTGTGTTGTTTCTGGGGCTGTAAGACCCCCACTCTAATGTCAAAATTCGTATATTTGATTTCCCTCCTAAATTTGATTCCTCTGCTTCATCTTTGTCCCTGACTTGTTCCAAAGATCTGATAGTTAGTTCACCTTTTAATTGGTTTAAGCCACCCAACTCGCCAATTTCATGATTCCTTTCCCTATCCAAAGTAAAGTAACGTAATGTCTGCTGATGAGTCAATCGTCTCATTCCAAATGGAACTTCCTTATCCTCGTCAAAATAAACATGCCTCAAGTTGATCAAATTTTCCATTTCCTTTGGAAACCTTCCAAGATTCCATGTATCACACATTCTTAACGTCTGCAGATTATAAAGCTTGCCAATAGATTTTGGAAGTTCTTTGATTCCTGTTTCAGAAACATCCAAATACCTCAAGTGTTTCAACCTGCCAATTGAGCTTGGCAACTCCACAATGTTAGCCTTGTATAAATTCAACACACGTAAAGCATTAAAACTTGACAAGCCATTGCTAAGGCCTTCACCATTTGAAAATAGGGACCGCAATTTCCCAACATTGCTTTTTGAAATTCCTTGTGGTGTGATAGGAGTCTGTGCCATATGTCGAATGCCAGGTTTGTCTTCTCTATCATATTTTGACACTAGTTCTGCAAGATCATGCACAAGATCGTGCATCTTGCATGTTATAACAACTCCATATTCATCCTTTATAACATCTTGAAAAAAGGAGTTTTGCAATAGAATATTAAAATATGCATTCCCTATATCTTCCATCTCTAGATCTGGATTACTTGAAGAGTGCAGCAATCCTTCGGCCGCCCACAGTTGGACCAAGTTCTCCCTTTCAATTTTAAAATCTTTCATAAATATTGAGCAATATGCAAAACAATGTTTTAAAGATGCTGATTCCAAATAATCAAAACTCAACTTCAAAATTGACATGATTCTATCCTCGCCTTCGGGTAATTCCCATATTTTACTTTCTTGAATTGACAACCATTCATTAATAGTTCTAGAACGCAACATGCTTCCCAAAACCTGTTGGTACATGAGTTAGTTAGGATGTATATGTAAAATTGCTAATGATCAAAATAAACAATTAGGTATAGCCAAATTTGCATGGTGGAAGAGGTTATTTCCTTCTTAATTGTAATTTTCTGCTCCATTAGCGGATTCATCACCATCTCCCATGGGCATAGCCAAATTTAAGATGAACCATGTAATCTCATATTTTGGATATGTATGCTTGGGCTTTTAAAGGTTTCCTGTGAAGCTTTCGCTAACAAATGGTATCAGAACTTTGGTTTGAGTAAGCAAAAGATATGTACAGCCTTCAAAAATTAAGGGTGAACTAGTCATTGAAGATTATGGTTGATAAATTTTGGATGTATTTTTCAACGTTGAGCGTTGGAAAGATTGGCAGTCTTGGTTCCCATTGGCATGGTGAGGGTACGAACGGGACCATGTGCGAGGGACAAAGTTTGTTTCTAAGAGGGGTGAGATTGGAGTTGCAACAACCGTTGCAGACATAGATTCGTAAGTAATCATAAACAAGTAAATTAGTGTGGGTGGCGATATGGAGCTAGAGCTACCATGAGTATTGAGGCACTATCCACGAGGAATTTGACTGGTGAATTTATTGTCTTGAGGAGGATGCATTTTCTAACTCATGAATATTGTTAGTGAGGGAATTTTATCTGAGGTGGTGCTGCTCATGAAAATTTGTGAAATTGAAGATGGGTGCAGTCAGTTAGGTTTCGTAATTTTAGTACAGGAACTTGGATTACACTTGTATGGCTGCGTAGTGGATGAGTGAGGAGAAGAGTTATTGTTGAAAGGCCAAGTTTGGTGAGGACTTGGCTAACTCTTTTATGAGATATGAGATGTGATGTTGGCGAGTTTTGAGACACAACAAAGTTTTCTTTGAGGACTTGGCTAAACTTTATTCTATAGCTAATGTGTCTTGTTTGAAACTATTATATTATTATAATAGTTTAGATGAAGCGAAATGCATGCGAGAGATATGAGAGAAAATGTAATAATTAGTAACTTGCTTAGTTGGAGCTTTATTAATAACGTACCGAACTAAATGGATCGGATGACTTGTATGCAAATATTATAGAGATTATATATATATTGTGTGCAATTTTGATGAGAGTAAAGAGTAGTTCAATTATAATAGTATTTTAAAATAACATTTACATACCTTTGCCACTAATGGTACACCACCACACCTTTTTGCAATTTGCCTTCCAATTGTCTCCAGATGTGCAGTAATAGGAGCATTACCATAATTAGGAAATGCTTTATCCTTCAATATGGACCAACATTCATCTTCTTGTAGAGTATCCAAATTACACCTAAGATTAGGATTTGTTTCCGTAATTGATGCAACGTTGGCACTGCGGGTGGTGACAATCACGGTGCTTCCATGAGAACCAAGTTTTGACAAACAACTCATCAAATTACTCCATTTTGTACGATCTTCGTTCCAAACGTCATCAAGTACAAGAATATATCTCTTCCCTCCCAACTCTCCTTTGAGGTTTTTAAGCAACGCCTCTCGACTTTCTATCCTGGCATTTGTGGGGTTAAGTATTTCTAAGATCCTTCTTAAAATTGAATTGACATCAAAATCGTTAGATACACACACCCATATTTTTGTGTCAAATGATTTATCTATTTCTGGTTCGTTGTATACAGACTTGGCCAAAGTTGTCTTTCCAAGGCCTGCCATTCCCACAATGGGCATAACAGAAAGATTTTCATGATTGCTGGACTTGATCAAAGTCTTAACTATATCTGACAACAGCTCCTCCCTTCCGAAAATATTTTCATCCTCATCAAAGCTTGAGACGGTTTCTCTGTTCCCCATAATTTGGGTGGTTGCCTCTTTTTGTTTTGCAACCAGTCCAATCAAAGATGCCTCACTCTTGAGATCCGCCAAAAGTTGGTTGATGTTCTTAATTTTTTGTGCCATTTTAAGGCGAAAAGCAATGGGATTGGAGATTGAAAAGAAGTTGAGTACCTTTTTCTTCATGTGGTTTTGCAGCTCCAGTTTACTTCGAAGAACTTCATACTGGAATTCATCCAACACATCATCAGCATCTTGTGCTATGTCTTTAAGTTTCTTCACCCAAGCTTTGACGGTGTGGCCCCGATCTGTTGGTTGCTCCGCAGCATCACGTAAGATGTTTTGCATGAGGGATAATGAATCCCTGAGCTTGGCCAGTTCTCCTTTGAATCCCCAAGCAAGACTGAGTTGCTCAGTGGCGAGTGCAGTGACCTTGGTCAGTATTCCCTGGGCAGCAAAAGTAAGCACAAACTCAGCAGCCATAAGTTCACCCTTCGGTATGTACGCTCAAGACAAGTAAAGAGCAGAATGCTTATTTTAATTAAGGAAAACTGAACAAGGTTTAAAGACTCATATAGTTTGTTGTATCTGTTATGAACGAATTTATAGACGCAGGAGGAAAATGGTTTTCCCTAAAGAACACTCTACTTAAATTTTACTTATTTAGAAGGTTAAGAATTTGAGCTTTAACAAGACAGAGATCAGCATCAAGCTGTGAAGAAAAGGATAGCCTCGATCCCACAGAAGCTTCGACTTTTACATGAGAAAATCAGATTCCTCAATCAAATGAACAGGAGAATACATAGTGAGGAGCTTTGGCCTTTTCTTTTTTCAAAACTAGGATTGGAATATTTTGGAAAATCAGAATACTGAGGAATTGTAACGAACAGGCAAAGCAAGGTTTATTGAGAGTCTTAGGGGGTGTATTCAATTTAGATTTTAAAAGATTTTAAAGAAGTTTAAAAGTTTAGGTGTATTCAATCATGATTTTATAGAAGTCTATACAATTCTCGGTATATTCAATTTAGACTTTTTAAACTCCATTCAAATTTGGATGTATTCAATCACGACTTTAAAAGAATAAAAGTTTGGGTGTATTCAAAAACTCATTGATTTTAAAGGAAATACAAAAAGTGGTGGATTTCGTTTTATTATAGACTAATTTTAGTCACTGACAAATCTTTGCTTTCCTCTAAAGATTTTGATAGATAAATTATTTTTATTCTCAAGATATAATTTCACCACAACTAAAGGTGCGTAGTAGTCTACGAAGGAGGCTTTTTTTTTCTCTCCCTACGGGTACGTGAGAGCTCTACACCCCTACGGCTTTGTTAGGGTTTTCCCCTAGAGTTTATTCTAGGTTTTACATCCCAAATTAATTTCTCTTTCTTTGTTCTTTTGAGAAGATTCACTAAGCGATCCTCTTCTGTATTTTGGGGAGACGAGATGGAGGAAGTCATTACTTCTTTTGACAAAGTTCTCCTCCTCACTGAAGAAGAAACTGATGTTGTGCCAATAGGAGAAGCAGATGAAGATGACGTCCATGAAAGGTTGAAAACTGCTTTGGTGGGCAAGGTGCTAACAACCGAGCTTTTCAATTGTGAAGCCTTTAAACAGACTATGATGAAGATTTGGAACACTTCTAGGGAAGTCAGAGAGAAAGATTTAGGGGAGAACCTCTTTTTGTTCATCTTTGCAAAGGAGTTAGACCGTAACCGAGTACTTCGCAACGGTCCGTGGAATTTTGATAAAGCCTTGGTGCTTCTGGAAGAGCCGAATGGTAATATTGCGCCATCAAGGATGCTTTTGAAGTTTGCTGAGTTCTGGGTCCAGATTCATAACGTCCCATTGCTCGGCATGACGGTGCAAACAGGGAGACAAATTGGAAACTGTATGGGTGAATGCATAGACGTGACTCAAGGACAGGAGGGAGAATGTATGGGTCGGTTTCTACGGGTGCGTGTCAAGATGGATATAACCAAACCACTCAAATGGGGGACAAAGATATCACTTCCATCAGGACAACAAGAGCGGGTTGATTTTCGTTATGAGCGGCTACCAGATTTCTGTTACAATTGCAGGCGAATGGGACATATTATGGGTGCTTGCACATTTGTGGATGATGTGGTCAAAAGTGCAAAAGATAACCCTTATGGTTCATTCTTAAGGGTGATTCACGATTCTGCGAAACCTTGGTCAACAAGCCCCAAGAGGCCAAGTAATTAGGGCAAAGGTCCACTTCAAAAAGACGCACAGAGTGGAGGTTCAATCAAGGATGGAGGAGCAGGTCAGAAAGAAATTGAAACGCCATGTCCAAGGGGAGAATCTCTTAACTTAATGACAGATGAACATGATCTTTCTTCCGGAAAGGGAGCCAAGATGACAATGCCTTTTCCTGCAAAGGCGAGTAGGCACAAAGAAGAGGAGGAATTGCAGCGGCGTAAAAGATTGGAGGCTTGGGAGGCCACCCAAGACGGTGGACGACGGAGTGACGGCAGACATCATGGTGGGGATATGCCACTTAGCCCACAAAACACTAGGGCTGACGTGGCAATTGATTCAATAGCCAAGTGCAATAAAGTGAAGGGGAAGGAAAAGGTTGGCAGCAGTTACAATGATTTAGGGGATAATTTTATTACACCCATTATGGCTGGAGCAAAAGCAAAAGATATCAACGTTTCTCCTCATGACGAGCATAATAAATGGCTCCCCAAATTAACGCCTATTATCAATTTGACTGCAGCACGTTTCAAAGAATCATTGGGAGGACAATCAGGGGAAGGCATTCAAGGAATAGTAAATGCGGGGGGAACAGTTTCGGTGGTAGAGGAAGTGGGGCCTGGGCAGCCTTTGGACTTCTCTAATGGTGGAGGAAAAATTACTAACAAAGGCATCAACTACAAGGCAGACCCAACTTTTTTCCAAAATCCTAAAGTGGTAAGCAATGAACCACACAATGGAGAGCATGAGCTGTCAATGAATATGGATATTATTCCTCTCAAAACTTTAGTCCGAGGAGGAAAATGGAAAAAGAAAGCAAGGGGTACTGAGCCTGGAGTTACTACGGAAAAAATCAATGTGGTGCTAGGGACCAAGCGTAAAACAAGCGAGGATGAGATGGAAACAGCGAGGGGAAGCAAGAAAGGAAGAATTGATGGTTCAAAAAACATGACGACAGTCAATAACATGGTGGGACCAGTGGAGCTGGCCCACCATGAGCAATGATTATTTTAAGTTGGAATGTTTGAGGGCTTGGGAACCCTAAAACATTCCGTGCCCTCAAACTCCTTTTGAGGGAGAAGTTCCCTGACGTGGTTTTTCTCATGGAAACCCTTATGACAGAGACACAAATGGAAAAGGTGAAATATCGGCTTGGGATGAATATGGCTTTTGTAGTGAAACGTGTAGGGATGGGTGGAGGCCTAATGATGCTGTGCAAACATGGATGGAGTATGAATTTACTATCATCTTCAATAGGGCACATCGATGTTATTGTTCATTCGCCAAATGGGGATGTTATTGTTCATTCGCCAAATGGGGATGCTTTCCATGTCACAGGTTTTTATGGTCATCCTGAAGTCCACAATAGAAAACATTCTTGGGAGTTGCTACGAAGACTGCACCACGGAGTTGATGGACCGTGGTTGGTATTGGGTGATTTTAATGAAGTCTTATCAGCAGAAGAACAACAGGGTTGCAGGGAGAGACCAATTGGACAAATGACACAATTCAAAAATGTCATACGTGACTGCTCTCTAATTTCTCTTCCTTTTAAGGGCTACCCCTTCACGTGGGCAGGGAAAAGAACTGTAAGTATCATGACAGAGGTTCATTTGGATAGAGGTTTGGCTAATGCAGATCTACTTAATCGATTTCCTAATTTGCTGATTCAACATCTAGACACTGTGGGATTTGATCACAAACCTATCCTTCTTAATGTATCCACTACACTGACTCAGCAACAAGGAAGGAGGAACACGCGCAGATTCCAGTTTGAACAAATGTGGGTCCAAGAGGCTAGTTGTGAAGACGTGGTTAAGGAGGCATGGAAGGATACAAGGGGGTCCTGCAGTAACGTTACGGTTAGTGTTGCTCACTGTGCTAACTCTTTGACCTCATGGAACCGCCAACACTTTGGTAATATTCAAAAGAAACTGCGAATTGCCCATGTTGAATTGCGCAAATTACAGAATGGGAAGTTTGAACAAGTTTGGGTGTCTCGCAGACAAGAATTCGAGAGAAAAATAAATGACTTATTGGAGGTAGAGGAGACAATGTGGCAACAACGTTCTCGAGTCACTTGGCTTAAAAAAGGCGACCGAAATACTAGATTTTTCCATGAGAAGGCTAAATCTAGGGGGCGAAATAATACCATTCGGGGGCTCTTCGATGATAGTAATGTGTGGCAGTCAGATAGTGATAATATTGGGTCCATGTTTTGCAGCTATTTTAATGGTCTCTTCACTCAGACAGGTGGTCAAGATATGGAACAGGTTTTGGCAGCTATAACTCCTTGTGTTATAACGAATATGAACGAAATCCTTCTACGTCCTTTTAATCATTTGGAGTTGGAGCAAGCCCTTGGTCAGATGTATCCAACCAAGTCTCCTAGAATTGATGGGATGCCTGCCTTATTTTACCAACGCTACTGGCATATAGTGGGTGATTCAGTCAGTGATGCATGCCTATGCATTCTAAACGGGGAAGGTAGTGTGCGAGATTTTAATCAAACCTTAATTGCGTTGATCCCGAAAATAGCCCAACCTCCTCGAGTCACCGATTTTCGGCCCATAAGTTTGTGTACAGTCCTTTACAAGATGATTGCTAAGTCTTTTGCTAATCGATTGAAGATGGTCTTACCAGAGGTAATTTCTGAGTCACATAGTGCTTTTGTTCCAGGAAGACATATTATTGATAATGTCATGTCCGCTTTTGAGGTGGTTCATCATATGAAAGGGCCACGAAGTGGGAGCAGTGTTAAAATGGCTCTAAAATTGGATATGGCGAAAGCTTATGACAGAGTGGAATGGTGTTTTGTGGAGGCAATGATGAAACGTTTAGGCTTTGCGGAGAGTTGGGTAACTCGTATCATGGATTGTATTACTACAGTCTCCTTCTCGGTCCTGTGGCAAGGCAATCCTCTTGGACATATCACCCCGCATCGAGGTATTAGACAAGGATGCCCTTTATCCCCATATCTTTTTTTAATTTGTGCAGAGGGATTTACAGGTCTCATTCAACGAGCTGTGCAATTGGGACATATCAGAGGAGTGGAAGTGGCGGCTGAAGCCCCACCAGTGTCTCATCTTTTCTTTGCCGATGACTCCCTGATTTTCCTAGAGGCCAAAAGGGAAGTGTTTGAAATTGTCAAAGGAATTTTTGCTACCTATGAAAAAGCTTCGGGCCAGAAGATAAATCTTGACAAATCTGCGGTGTCTTTTAGCTCAAATGTAACAGCGGAAATTGTTGATGTAGCAAAGAATATACTGCAAGTGCCTGTTGTGGCTTGCCATGAGCGATATCTCTAGGCTGCCAACGGTGGTGGGGAGGAATTGGCGTTCTCTATTTCTAACAGTCCAGGAGCGGGTCAAGCGGAAGGTTCAAGGTTGGAAGGAAATTTTTTTATCTAATGCTGGTAAGGAAATTCTAATTAAGTTTGTGGCTCAAGCGGTCCCTACTTATTCCATGAGCTGCTTCAGAATGCCTAAGTCTGTTGTCAAAGAGCTTCATTCCATATTTGCAAAGTTTTGGTGGGGAAAGAGTAATGGGGAGCAAGGAATTCACTGGAGAAGGTGGGAATTTTTATGTCGCTCAAAGAAGTTGGGCGGATTGGGCTTTCGAAACATTGAAGATTTTAACCAAGCTCTCCTAGCTAAACAGGTTTGGAGGGTCTTTATAAATCCGAATTCTTTGACAGCGCGCATCTTCAGGGCTCGTTATTTTCCTGGCGGCACTGTTTTGGATGCGGATGTCGGGGTGTATCCTTCTTTTGTATGGAGATCCTTGTTGTGGGGCAGAGAATTATTAATGGCAGGACTGCGTTGGCGCGTTGGTAATGGATTGCAAATTTCTATTTATGAGGACAAATGGGTGCCACTACCTCATCTCTTTAGAATCACCACTCCTCCACGATTGCCCCTAAACACCCGAGTTTGTGACTTGATCAATGATTCAGGACATTGGGATCGCGAGCTGGTTAATGCTAGTTTCTGGAAACATGAAGCAGATGCAGTGCTCAGTATACCAATGGGATATGTATTACAAAATGAGGACAGGCTGGTCTGGCATTATGAGAAAAAAGGTTGCTACACAGTACGAAGTGGATATTGGCTTGCTTGTGCAATTCGAGATCGCGGAGATGGAGAGGTGGGGGCATCTAGCAGCAACTTTGAGAACATTTGGTTGAGGTTATGGCGGCTGCAAGTGGCTAATAAAGTCAAAGTATTTTTTATGGAGATGTATGCTTGAGATTTTACCATGTCGAGCAAATCTTTCTGTGAAGAGAGTAGTATCTAACCCTATTTGCTTTCGATGTCACCAAGCACCGGAAACAGTTTTACATGCTTTATGGGACTGTCCTGCAGCCCGTGAGGTATGGCAATTTTCAGCTCTTCAAGATTCATGTACCTCGAAATATCATGGTTGCTTTCTCAATTTATTCTGCTATATCTTGACTGTATTGACTGATAAGGAACTTAGGCATTTTGGGTATATTTGTTGGAATGTGTGGAATGGAAGAAATGATCAATTGTTTCAAGGCCGTAAGCCCAATGCTTTCCAAAGTTACCAACACATGCAGGAGATGGCAGAAGAATTCTATCATGTGAATTGTACGTATGCATGCGCGACTCAAGAAGGAAGTAACCTGGTGGTGAATTGGGAGAGGCCTCCTGCTCAGTTTTTTTAAATTAATGCGGACGGGGCTTTAAAGACAAATGATAGTGTTAGAGGGCTGGGAGTTGTTATTAGAGATGATCGTGGAGAGTTGATTGCAGCAGCAGCCAAACCAGTGTGTGGCATGTTTACGCCCAATGCTACTGAATTATTCGCAATCAGATTTGGTCTATAACTTGCTAAGGACTCGGGGTTGCAACATATATACTTAGAGTCAGATGCACAAGCAGCAATACAGATGGCTTTCCAATGTGATGCAGATTTGGGCTACGAAGGAGTTTAGTAAATGAAATTCAGGTTTTGGCTAATTCATTTCATAGTTGTGTTGGTCAGTTTCGACCTCGTACTTGTAATCGTGCGGCTCATAGCCTCGCACGTTTTGCACTTTCTATTTCGGACCTTATAGTTTGGATGGAAGATGGACCTGAATGGTTGTCTCCCATTCTCACTAATGATGTTATGCTTATCTCTTAATGCAATGTTATGATCTGTTTCTCAAAAAAAAAAAAAAAAAAAAAGATATAATTTCACCACTTCTACTACCACCATTTTATCATGGCTATCACCACCACCATCACCACCAACACAATCATTGTCATCGCCGTCACCACCACCCTCCATCGCCGCCATCCCCCAACACCACCACTGCCCCCACTACTAGCTAGCCCCACCATCACCCCCACCGTAACCATCTCCACCACAACTGTCACCACCACTACCACCCCCATTATCAACACCACCATCACCCCCACCGTCATCACCACCACCACCGATGCCACCGCCACCACCACTACCACTCCCACCTCCACCACTACTACCTCCCCCACCATCATCCACAAACCACCATCATGACCGCCATCGACATCACCACTTCCACCATCACCCCTAAACCTTTTGGGCTCGTTTGGTACATAGGACTGTCTTGACATGTACTATGCTTAGGGACTGTCTTGGCTTGGCTTGGCTTGGTCTAAGTTGGATAACATTTATCCTGCATTTGGTGTATGCTTGGACTAGGACTAGATTTTTTTTTTTTCTTTTCAAAACTATCTATGTATATGTATATATGTATAAATATATGTATTATGTATGTGTACATATGTATTTTATAATATATGTGACATGTATGTGTATATACATGTATATATATTATAAAATACATATATATATATATATATATGTATGTATGTATTATACCCATGTATATATGTATATTATATAGATATATATATATATATATGTATGTATTATAATATATAATATATATTACATATATACACGTATGCCATTATTATAATATTAATATGTATATGTGTATATGGGTATATTATAATAATAATATACATGTATATATGTATATATATATATGTGTGTGTATGTATATATATATGATATATTTATGTGTATATACATGTATATATGTACATTATAGTATGTGTAAGTAAGTTTAATAATAATAATATATGTTATTAATTTTACAATATAATATATGCATTTTATACATTAGTGAGCATTGGGACTAGCTAATCTTCCCTTTCCACATGGGATTAGTAGTCCCCTCTTAAGGAGGTGTTTTTGGTGGGCCTGGTATTAGCAATCCCATCTAAGACTAGGATTAGATAAAACAAACATGGTACTAAATTTAGTCCAAGCCAGTCCAAGCCAATCTTGTGTACCAAACGAGCCCTTTGTGTTTTGATTGCTATCCATTAAAATCAATAATAAAACTCTAACAAACTCAGTTAAGATCTATACACGAATTCAGTCAAAATCTATGTGGAGTTTGTAGAATTCAATCAAACTCTATTAAATTCAATTAAACTACATAAACTTTATAACTCTTTTAAAATCATTTAAAATCTAAATTGAATACACACTCTTAGTTTCAGAAATCAACAGCCACAATTCTGCTCCCCGAGCAATGCACATCACCATCGTTATGTTTTCCACACAACCTCTAAGGTCCTGTTTATAACTTGGGTTACAATTAGACCAAAGTAAGGAAATCCGACAACTCGGTTCGCAACCCCATGCAACTTTCTCCTGAACTCTCTCTGTACATGTATGTTCTCTTCCATTGTTCCTCAATAGCAACTCCCAAATTTTTTTCTACTGAGATGAGGGACCTATTTTATTCACTCTTGTGTTTTTTATTATATCCAAGCAATCAATTGATTAATAACACAAAGTGCAAACCGATGGGGAAAAAAGATCAAAGAACATGAATAACTCTTCTCTGACAAAGTACCTCTGCTATTACAAGAAAGGTTTTCAAATCAAACTTCAATGCAACCAAATGGAGACTAACAGCTCTTTTTTTACGATGAGCTATTTGATAGATTTGGACCTGGATGGAAGTTGCTGTGAGTAATTTTTGGGAGCTCTTCAATGGGGCATTGTAAATCACCTCTGTGATTCTGAAAACACACCAATGCAACTACGCATTTGATGTGTCAACGCGAAGCAGAGTAAGAAATTTGCCACATTTAACTCTCTAGTCCTAGACTACAAACCAAACACAGGAAAAGTAATAATAGGAAGAGAACGATGAACTGAAGCATGAACAGTGAAAGCACCATATTCAATGTGGTTGACCCAAAATTGGGCTACATCCATGGGCGACAACAATAATAATTCACTAAATCAAAAGTGCACCAGAACATGACAAAAAAGAACAAGTAGGTTCTCGCAACCAAACTAAATTAATCTCTCTTCTTTCATCCCATTTCTCCCTAGAGAACCCCAAATACATCTGAAACTCACTTGATCTCTCTAAATTGTGGCCAGGGATTGCAGTCTCTAAAAGGACTTAAAACTCTCTTTTTATAAGAGACAGAACGCAGGGCTTGACTAGCTAGGGAAAGTGTTCTCCATAAGAATGCTTGGCTTAATTAAGCTGCACCTCTGGAAGTTGATGGAAATCATTTTTCCTAATTAAACTGCTCCACAACAAGTTGAACCTGTGATGCAAAACTCATAAGAATATAACTCGATTTTCTGATGAGTGTCAAGAAAACAAACTGAAGGGACAGTAGCTTACCATTTTGTCCAAACACTAAGTTCTAGATCATAGGCACATCGCGTGCATGAGTTTCTTCTTCAATCTCGACTCTGCATGGTCAATATAGCACCAAGACAAACTTAGCAAGAAATGTTCAAAATTACCTTCAGCTTTTAAAATGTAGGTAAAAAGCTTATAACTGGAGATTCATTTACCTGATTCTTGAAATAGCATAGGTAAATGACATGCTATTGTTTGTATGTGGTCTCCAAATCCAAGCTAAGTTAAGTGGTCTCCAAGTCCATACTTCAGAAAAATGAAGGCAGGGGGCACTACAACGGTTGGATGAACTTCAATTTTGGATATGTTATAGCCAACACAATTTCGAGCAAGTTTCGTGAAGCAATCACAACCATCCGAGAATCACATATTGAAACCAAATGCAGAAACCGAATCTGCAGAGACCCAGCGGCCATGGCTGAACACAAAAGATGCAAACCCGTTTTGAGGCATCTGGAAAATTCAGAAACATCTACAAATTTCACAGATTTTAGTCCTCAGGTAGACGAACAACTTTCATGAAGGAGAGTGAGGAAGCAGCAAGTCACGTGGGAAAGCTTGGAATGTTGGCTGCAAGTTGTGGGTTGCAAAGTGATGGGTTGCAACAGATGGGTTGCAACATGTGGGATGCAACATGTGAGATGCAAAGTGTGGGATGCAACATGTGGAATGCAAAGTGTGGGATGCAACATGTGGAATGCAAAGTGATGGGTTGCAACATGTGGGTTGCAACATGTGGGTTGCAACATGTTGGCTGCAAAATGCTGGATGCAAAGTGTGGGATGCAACATGTGGGATGCAAAATGTGGGTTGCAAAGTGATGGGTTGCAACATGTGGGATGCAAAATGTGGGTTGCAAAGTGATGGGTTGCAACATGTGGGATGCAAAGTTGTGGGTTGCAACATGTGGGATGCAAAGTTGTGGGTTGCAACATGTGGGATGCAAAATGTGGGTTGCAATGTGCTGGGTGCAAAATGGTGGCTTCAAAGAGTTGGCAAGATCCAAGTCGAAGTCTTGGCATCTTATGCCAAGGAGTTGGCTGGAAATTGGAAGTCTTGGCTAAAAGATGGTTTGGACACGAGAGGACCCACGTGGGTTTACTTTGGTATTCTCAAACTTGGTTCAAATTGGCATGGGTATTAAAAGGTTGGCTGCAAGGTGGCCAAATAGTGATTGCAAAATGGCCAAGTAGTGGCTGCAAAGAGGTTGGCCAAAGGCCAAAGATGTTTGCCAAAGGCCAAAGATGTTTTCCAAAGGCTAGGTTGGCCAAAGATGTTGGCCAAAGGCCAAAGATGTTTTCCAAAGGCCAAAGATGTTGGCCAAAGGCCAAAGATGTTGGCCAAAGGCCAAAGATGTTTTCCAGCAGATGTTTCTAGCAGATGTTTCCAGCAGATGTTTTCCAGCAGATGTTTTCTAGCAGATGTTTTCCTACAAGTGGCGGAGTTCAAAGACAAGAAAGCATTAACATCGGGAGGATTTCCAAGACATCGGGTAGCTCGTGCCTAGAGCTCAGGAAAACATTAACATTGGGAAGATTTCCGAGACATCGGGTAGTTCACGCCTCGAGCTCCGGAAGGCATTAACATCGGGAGGATTTCCAAGGCAGAGTTAGTTGAATGGCCAAACCCATGAGCTGAGGAGCTCTATAAATAGAACATCAGATGAAGAAAGAAAGGGCTCCGACTCAAGACACAAAATCTATCTTTCTATCTTGTACTTTTCAATTCATAGTCTAGAATTTTATCGTTCAAGTTTTTCAGATTATCCAAGTTCTTCGTTTTCCTAGTGTAAGCTTACATTCTTGCAATTTAATTTCAATTGTCTTTACATTCGAATTTAATTCAAGTCTTTATCGCTTTAATTTATTTTATCGCATTTACATTTCTCGCACTTACATTTCTGTCATTTCGTTTATTGCCTTTACATTCATTACACTTATCACAAAAATCCCAAAAATAGTCATACAAAGCTCAATCACCCTTGACCTCAAGGAAGAAAAAGAACCTAGGCCAAGAGGAGGTTCCTTGCTTGGTCGATCAATCGTTTGATTAAAAGTCAGAAGCGCAAACACATTCACACGATCTTTCCATCCAAGTCATCAAGTGGCTTGGTGGTGGCACGCCTACGCATCTCAAGAGAAGAAGGACCAAAAACTCCTTCCATCGGCCTACCCGGCCGAAAAGAGGGAAACATAATTTGGCACGCCCAGTGGGACTAACTATATGAGCGACCAAAAGGAATGGCAACATTCCTACCAGCCGATGAACTACAACGGCTATGATTCTTATGGCTCGAGTAGCCAATCCATCGCCCAACATGGTGACTACGACCACTCTGGCCAATATAATTTTACCCATCAAGGTGGGCCTAACAACCAATATGACTCGAGTAGTCAATTTGGTAACCAATATGGTGGGCACAACTATGTTGGCGGATTTGGTGGCCAATATGGTGGGCAAAACTATGTTGGCGGATATGATGTTATGAACCAAAATGGTTTGAATGATCAAAATGGCTTTGGTGGCCAAACTAATCAAGCGGCATGGGGGCAATACACTTACCCAGGTGGCCAAAATAATCCGGCCAATATCTATGATCAGCTTAATTATTATTCCCACCAAGCAGATCATCCAATTGACTTCGGTGGCCAATATGGTGGGCACAACTATATTGGCGGATGTGATCTTATGAACCAAAATGGTTCGAATCATCAAAATGGCTTTGGTGGCCAAACTAATCAAGTGGCATGGGGGCAATACACTTACCCAGGTGGCCAAAATAATCCGGCCAATATCTATGATCAGCCTAATTATTATTCCCACCAAGCAGATCATCCAATTGGCTTTGGTGGCCAACATAATCTCAAGGTGGGTGAGATGCCATCTAGCGACCATACCTACATAGGGGAAGAATGTATAAATGAGATGACATCTAAGATGGAAGTTGAATTAAAAGAGTTTGTACAAACTTCCAATGAACTTCTCATCCAAGGTTTGCGTAGGATTTCATCTCGACTTAGCCAACTAGCCGAGGGGCAAACCCTCAACCCCAACCTTATTTCTCAATCACAAGAGGAAATTCCTGATATGGTTGCAATTAGACCACCCGTTCCACCTACTCCTCTAGGAAAAAATGAGGTTGGTAGAGAACATGAGGATGAGAAAGAGGTGGGTGAGATGACTTTAGAATTGAATATTCAAGTCGACCTTCCTATTGAGAATCTGACATTGGTTGAGGAAAATGACTCCACCCAAGGGGATGAGACCCAAAAGGTGGTCACCGATGATATGTGCAATATGGTCCAACCCAAGGCAACCATCTTAGGATGTAATGGCCTACGATCTAGTGAAGAAGAAGGTCGGAGCATGACTCAAGATGCAAAAATAATAGACATGATTGTAGGAGAAAAACCCGACATTGTGATACCACAATTGCAAGTGGCCAAGTTTATTGAGCCTCAGCCAAAGGCCAAGATTGGCCGACCAAATGGACTTGGGGGGCATGAAGGGTCGGCCAAAGTGTTGGCTAGAAGTCATCCGGGTAGTTCTAGTCATCCTAGTTTTTCAACCCATTGCCAACAAAATGGCAAGATCCTAGTCAAGAACAAGAAGGGCTCCAAGTTTGGAGTAAAACATGGTTGGCCACCGCCATGGTATCCGGAGCATTTTGATCAAGAGGAATTTCCACGAGGATTCAAAGTTTTGGATTTTGCATTATTTTCAGGAGATGGACTCCAGTCGACCGTGGAGCATATTGGTCGATTCACCGCCCAATGTGCCGAAATCGGACATTGCGAGGCCTTGAAATTAAGGCTATTCTCGAGCACCCTCACGGGGTCTGCTTTTTCATGGTATGTCAAACTTCCTCAGAACTCTGTTCCAAATTGGCAGACCATGGGGCAAATCTTCCTCGAACAATTTTATCGGCCAGAGCCAGATGTGTCAATGGCCGACTTGGCCAAGATGCGCCAAGGACCAAACGAGTCAGTCCAAGAATACTTGGGGAAATTCAGAGAAGCAAGAGCTAGGTGTACGATCAACATGCCTGAACATGAGTTCGGAAAGTTGGCTCAAGGTGGGTTATTGCTTGATCTTTGGAAGAAGTTCGAGGGTATTGAATTTCGCGATATTTATGACCTCCTACTTCGGGTGGATCGATGTGAAGATCTTTTAAAGGAGGAACAACAAAAGAATCGGTCGATATTTCGACCGACTTTTTATAGAGATCTACCAAAACCTTCCACATCTAGAACCATGGCTGACCACGTGATGGATGTCGAAGATGTGGATTCGAAGGAGGCAGATGAGGAAGAAGAATCGACGGGGATAAACTTGGCTGAAATCGTGGTCAGTGAACCACACGTATGCAAGGCTTTGTCCAAAGCCTCCAAGGATCAGAGGCCGACAACGGTCCAGATTTCTAAGTTTAGCGGAACTTCTCAAAAGGGAGTCGGAACCAAGTCCTATACCTTTGACATTTCGAAAGCCGAACTAATCTTCGACCAACTTTTAAAAGAAAAGATGATTAAATTGCCAAATGGTCATGATATTCCGTCGGCTAATGAACTTAGAAACAAGACTTTTTGCAAATGGCATAGTGTATGGTCTCATGCAACTAACAATTGCCTTGTTTTTCGGAATGTCGTGCAGGATCTCATTGATCGAAAGATCTTGAAATTTCCAGAGAAAGCTACAATGGGTGTTGATCAGAATCCATTCCCAAATGCTCAAGCCAACATGGTGAATGCCAACTTCCTAAGGCCAGATCAACCTCGACCAAGATTAGACTTGGGTGGCTCCGGAAAAGCAGCAGCTGAGAGAAGAGCAAGGGAGAACCTGATGGACCCTAAGGCGAAGGGTAAGGCCAAAATGTACCCAGAAGTGACAAAGGCTCTAGAAGAGAAAATCCCAATTATGGAAGAACTTCCCAAGGCTATTGTGCTATGCAGCCGATGTCAATGTGAGGTTTCATTGGAGGTAGTTCTACCAAAACCCAAGGAGCCAGCTAGGGAACTGACTAAGGAGACAATCAAGGATCAAGCCCAGACAGGTAGACCAAAAAGTGTTGGGAAAAATATGATTAAAAGTTCGGCCGGGAATTACGGCCCATATAGCCCGAGGGGCATGATGGAGACTAGGCCGAACAAACGGCCATTGCATGAGTACCAAGATAGGTACGAAAGGCCGCGATACCAGCCTAAGAGAAGAGGTCATCAGATGCCACTAAAATATGAAGATGTTGATCTGTTGAACCCAAGCCAAGGTGAAAATAGAAGCATGTGGATTTCGGTGGGAGAAGGTAAGAGTCGAGATGTGGCCTATGTATCAAGGCCTCGCCCATCTGATGGTACTAGTGTCCAAACTTTCAAGATGCCAAACACCAAGGCTGGACAATGGTATAGGAGTAGAGGTTCGAAGTTGCCTCCAATACCCTTGAGCAAAACTCAAACAAGAAGGGCTGAGAGACAATATGCTGCCACTTGTAAAGCGGAGTTTGAGTGGGCGGACGAGAGGCAAGCCCAACTTAACCGTTTGGTCGACCTTCGAGAGAAGCTCCGACTGGAAGAGTTGGAGTTCGCCAAAACTGATGCCGTGGCTTCGTTAGAGGCAGCAGCGGCCAAGGAGAGGAAAATACATCGACAATGGGTGAATGGTCAAGTTGTGGTGACAGCCTTAGATGAGCCGATGTTGGAGTTGGAGGCTCATTTGACCGGAGCTTTTGAAGCAAACAACCTCAATGAGGAATCTAGCAAGCCAATGAAGGTGTTGGACGATGGGCCATCAAAAGTTGAGAGATTTAAAAAGAATCAGCTCAAGGCCAATCCTTCGACCTCTAGGAGGCAAACACCAATTAAAGTGGTATCACCACCCATGGTCGAGGAGACAAAGGAAAATGACCATGAAATGGTCGAGGATGTCAGAGGAAAACCCCAGACGATAGAAGATAAGCTGACAGCGGAGGAGGACCAAGTCATGGTCGATGTCGAAACATCCGTAGTAGAAGAAGAGGCCGAACCAACGACCGACGTAGAGACCAAAGAGACTTCAGAAAACCTAGGAGACGCCTTAGCCAATAATGAAGAACTTTATGGGGAGAATGAAGAGTATGGTGATGATGAATATTTTGAAGACCTCCCAGAAGAGGCTATGGAGCAATTAGCTAATGAATATAGGGAAGAGATTACTAAGTTGGAGAGTGAATTGAAGACAAGTAAGACCAAGGTGAAGTTTGGGGACTTCGACGAGGTCAATGCTATGGTGGTCACACTTCCACTATTTTTCGAAGCTCAGCCAGGTCAACCAAATTCCATGGATGGAGATGTTTTTGACGAAGTCGAGTCCATGGTTCAAATGGGAGAACCAAATGAAATCAAGGTAATTAGGGAGACTCCGAAGGCAGAGGTAGCTCAACCTCAAATTGTGTTGCCGAGTGCGGAGAAGAAAATGCCACATAAAGTGTGCTTTGAAATGTCCACCAAGAAGATGTCTTCCCATCTTAAACCTTTATACGTAAGTGCTCACTTTGATGGGGTTCCGGTGAGCAAAGTTCTAGTTGATACGGGCGCCATAGTGAATATCCTCCCAGCCTTGGTGATGAGGAAGTTGAAGAAAAGTTCAGAAGAACTAATTCTAACTGAGACAACGATCAGTGGCTTTGTGGGAGACATCACAATATCAAAAGGAATCATCCCACTCCAAGTCAGAGTAGGAGAAAAGGTCAGGGTGACAGCTTTCTTCGTGGTGGAAACAACGGCTCACTTTACCGCATTGTTAGGTCGAGATTGGATTCATGGAAATATGTGTGTCCCTTCCTCGCTCCATCAAACTCTACAGTTTTGGCATGAGGATTGGAGCGTGGAATTGGTTCAAGCCGACTCACGGCCTTTCATGGTTTCAGCCAACACGGTGGAGGCCAGGTTTTACGAGGATGATCTTGGTCCTCTTTATTTTACAGGGTCAGATATGAACGGCCGACCTACGGGAATCTCGGCCAAGAAGTTGATAGACTTGGGGGCACACGATGCCCAAGCAGATGGGGAGCGCCCCACGATGTCTGATTTTTTCTCTCTCAATGAGTGATACAACCACGAAGGAAGAAAAGAGAGCCGCGGTGGAAGACACTTTGAGACGGCTATATGGTTTTTGGGCCGAGAGAGCGGCCGAGCATGGATCCACCGCTCATTTGGTGGAATTCCTCCACGAAGGCCCTGAAGACGATGCACTTGAAATTGAGGAAATGGAGTTGGCACCAACTCAGATGGATGGTTCGAAGGCGGAAGTCCAAGATCCTTTGTTGGAAATCAACTTGGGGACGGAAGACAGCCATCGACCAATCTACATCAGTGGTCTGATGGAGCCAGAACTTTGGGCCAAGATGGAAGAGCTTTTAAGAGAGTTCAAGGATTGCTTTGCTTGGGATTACACTGAGATGCCTGGACTAAGTCGTGACTTGGTCGAGCACCGTCTGCCGACAACGGAGGATTTCAAGCCCTTCAAGCAGCCACCTCGCCGAATGTCGGCGGAAGTAGAATTACAGGTCAAGGAAGAGATTGTAAGGCTTGTTAAAGCCAAATTTATTAGGCCAGCAAGATATGTGGAGTGGCTTTCTAATATTGTACCTGTAAAGAAGAAAACGGGAGCAATAAGAATTTGTGTTGATTTTCGTAACCTTAATCTTGCAACTCCCAAATATGAATATCCCATGCCTATGGCAGACCTCTTGGTTGATGGGGCGGCCAAGCATGAAATTTTATCCTTCATGGATGGACACTCCGGCTATAATCAAATTTTCATAGCTGAAGAAGATATTCACAAGACAGCCTTTAGATGTCCTGGTTCCATTGGAACCTTTGAGTATGTCGTGATGCCTTTCGGCCTAAAGAATGCCGGAGCCACATATCAACGGGCAATGAATGCCATCTTCCATGACATGATCGGTCGAAACTTAGAAGTTTATATCGATGATGTGGTTGTGAAGTCGGAGTCAAGACCAGGCCATTTGAGTGACCTTCGATTAGCCTTTGAGAGAATGCGAAAGCATCAATTGAAGATGAACCCAAAGAAATGTGCCTTTGGGGTTTCCGCCGGAAATTTCCTAGGATTTTTGGTACATCAAAGGGGGATCGAAATTGATAAAAATAAGGCTAAGGCCATCATTGAGGCGCCGCCCCCGAAAAACAAGAAAGGATTGCAAAGTTTGCTCGGCCAAATAAACTTCCTTCGGAGGTTTATAGCTAATTCCGCCGGGAAAGTCGAGCCTTTTTCATCTTTGCTAAAACTCAAGGATGAGGAGAAATTTCGATGGGAAGAAGTCCACCAAAAGGCATTTGATTCCATCAAAGAGTACTTAACCAGGCCACCGGTGCTAATCCCGCCGAAACGAGGCCGACCTTTGAAGTTATATATTTCGGCCGCAGAAAATTCTATCGGAAGTCTTTTGGCCCAAGACAACGATGAGAAAAAGGAACAAGCAGTGTACTACCTAAGCCGAATTCTAACGGCCATTGAGAGAAAGTATTCACCGGTGGAGAAACTTTGCTTAGCCTTATACTTCACCGCAACCAAGTTAAGGCACTATATGTTGCCTTCCGTGGTGCATATAATCGCCAAGACTGATTTGATCAAGTACATGCTCACTCGACCAATCATTAGAGGGCGGATTGGAAAGTGGACGATGACATTGGCAGAATTCACCTTCCGTTACGTACCTCAGCAGGCCGTCAAGGGGCAAGCTTTGGCTGATTTCTTGGCCTCTCACCCTTGTGTTGAAATAGAAGACATGGACTTCTTCAGAGTCGACATGATAAGTTTATTCCCATGGCGTCTCTATTTCGACGGATCCCGAATATCCAAAATGGGGGGAGCAGGTGTCATCATTGAATCACCCCAAGGATTCCGAACTCGTTATTCATTTCAATTAGACTTTGATTGTACCAACAATCAGGCCGAATATGAGGCCTTGATCATTGGGTTGGAGATTTTGAGAGAACTTGGAATAAATAATGTGTCGATCATGGGGGATTCGATGTTGGTTCTGAAACAGCTATCCGGCGACTATAAGGTAACCAGTCAAGCATTGCTTGGCTATCATGCCTTGGCCAGCCAACTAATAGAAGGTTTTGATGATGTGAGACTCACTCACCTACCAAGGGAGCACAACTCACAGGCCAATGCAATGGCCCAATTGGCCTCTGGAGTTCAGATCTCTGAAGGGTTTTCTGAGGAGTTATTCAAAGTTGAAAAACGATCGTTGCCCTCAGTTTTCGAAAGAGGAATACCAATGGAGGTGATGGCATTGACTGTAACTCCAGATGACTGGAGACACGACATCGTGGAGTATCTGAAATGTCCAAGTGGTTCGCATTGTCGGCAGGTTCGGCAAAGGGCCATAAGCTATGTGCTCAGGGATGAAGAGCTTTTTCGTATTGGCTCTGACGACTTACTCATGAAATGTCTGGGAAAGATTGATCAGATGGTGGTTATGACTGAGGTTCATGAAGGAATATGCGGAGCTCATCAAGCAGGCATCAAGATGAGATGGTTGCTAAAGAGGCATGGGTATTATTGGCCGACCATCCTGAAGGATTGCATTGATTATGCCAAAGGATGCCAAGGTTGTCAAATGCATGGTCCGGTTCAGCATGTTCCGGCCGGGCCCATGAATCCTATTGTGAAGCCTTGGCCTTTCAAGGGTTGGGTGATGGATGTGATTGGCCAGATTTACCCGAAATCATCCAAGGGTCACAAGTTCATTTTAGTGGCCACAGACTTCTTTACAAAATGGGTAGAGGCCATACCACTCAAGCAAGTTACCCAAGCTGAGGTGATAGAGTTTATTGAGAAATCTATCATCCATCGATTCGGGTTGCCAGAGTCTATCATGACTGACCGAGGAACGGCTTTTGTGGGAGAGGCTGTCAAGGCAGCCGCGAAAAATTGGGGAGTTAGGATGGTTCAGTCCACCCCATACAATCCTCAATCAAATGGTCAAGCTAAGGCCAGCAACAGGGTGATAAAAGGTTTCCTTTCAGAAATTGAAAGATCTTGGGTTTCGATTTGTTTACCTCCACACCAATTCCGAGCTAAACAAATCGGGGGGCAATGTTTGTATGTGGTCTCCAAATCCAAGCTAAGTTAAGTGGTCTCCAAGTCCATACTTCAGAAAAATGAAGGCAGGGGGCACTACAACGGTTGGATGAACTTCAATTTTGGATATGTTATAGCCAACACAATTTCGAGCAAGTTTCGTGAAGCAATCACAACCATCCGAGAATCACATATTGAAACCAAATGCAGAAACCGAATCTGCAGAGACCCAGCGGCCATGGCTGAACACAAAAGATGCAAACCCGTTTTGAGGCATCTGGAAAATTCAGAAACATCTACAAATTTCACAGATTTTAGTCCTCAGGTAGACGAACAACTTTCATGAAGGAAGTTTTCTGATTCGAGCTTCCGAAATATGACTTCTGGATTTCTGAACAGTACCCTCGGTTTTGGGTCTTGAAGAAGAGTGAGGAAGCAGCAAGTCACGTGGGAAAGCTTGGAATGTTGGCTGCAAGTTGTGGGTTGCAAAGTGATGGGTTGCAACAGATGGGTTGCAACATGTGGGATGCAACATGTGGGATGCAAAGTGTGGGATGCAACATGTGGAATGCAAAGTGTGGGATGCAACATGTGGAATGCAAAGTGATGGGTTGCAACATGTGGGTTGCAACATGTTGGCTGCAAAATGCTGGATGCAAAGTGTGGGATGCAACATGTGGGATGCAAAATGTGGGTTGCAAAGTGATGGGTTGCAACATGTGAGATGCAAAATGTGGGTTGCAAAGTGATGGGTTGCAACATGTGGGATGCAAAGTTGTGGGTTGCAACATGTGGGATGCAAAGTTGTGGGTTGCAACATGTGGGATGCAAAGTTGTGGGTTGCAACATGTGGGATGCAAAATGTGGGTTGCAATGTGCTGGGTGCAAAATGGTGGCTTCAAAGAGTTGGCAAGATCCAAGTCGAAGTCTTGGCATCTTATGCCAAGGAGTTGGCTGGAAATTGGAAGTCTTGGCTAAAAGATGGTTTGGACACGAGAGGACCCACGTGGGTTTACTTTGGTATTCTCAAACTTGGTTCAAATTGGCATGGGTATTAAAAGGTTGGCTGCAAGGTGGCCAAATAGTGATTGCAAAATGGCCAAGTAGTGGCTGCAAAGAGGTTGGCCAAAGGCCAAAGATGTTTGCCAAAGGCCAAAGATGTTTTCCAAAGGCTAGGTTGGCCAAAGATGTTGGCCAAAGGCCAAAGATGTTTTCCAAAGGCCAAAGATGTTGGCCAAAGGCCAAAGATGTTTTCCAGCAGATGTTTCTAGCAGATGTTTCCAGCAGATGTTTTCCAGCAGATGTTTTCTAGCAGATGTTTTCCTACAAGTGGCGGAGTTCAAAGACAAGAAAGCATTAACATCGGGAGGATTTCCAAGACATCGGGTAGCTCGTGCCTAGAGCTCAGGAAAACATTAACATTGGGAAGATTTCCGAGACATCGGGTAGTTCACGCCTCGAGCTCCGGAAGGCATTAACATCGGGAGGATTTCCAAGGCAGAGTTAGTTGAATGGCCAAACCCATGAGCTGAGGAGCTCTATAAATAGAACATCAGATGAAGAAAGAAAGGGCTCCGACTCAAGACACAAAATCTATCTTTCTATCTTGTACTTTTCAATTCATAGTCTAGAATTTTATCGTTCAAGTTTTTCAGATTATCCAAGTTCTTCGTTTTCCTAGTGTAAGCTTACATTCTTGCAATTTAATTTCAATTGTCTTTACATTCGAATTTAATTCAAGTCTTTATCGCTTTAATTTATTTTATCGCATTTACATTTCTCGCACTTACATTTCTGTCATTTCGTTTATTGCCTTTACATTCATTACACTTATCACAAAAATCCCAAAAATAGTCATACAAAGCTCAATCACCCTTGACCTCAAGGAAGAAAAAGAACCTAGGCCAAGAGGAGGTTCCTTGCTTGGTCGATCAATCGTTTGATTAAAAGTCAGAAGCGCAAACACATTCACACGATCTTTCCATCCAAGTCATCAAGTGGCTTGGTGGTGGCACGCCTACGCATCTCAAGAGAAGAAGGACCAAAAACTCCTTCCATCGGCCTACCCGGCCGAAAAGAGGGAAACAGCTATCAAATAAGACCTTTGTTCTGTGTGATATGCAACCATGCAAGAGTCCATGACCTTAATTGCAGAAACAAGAAAAACGAAAATAGATCAACAACTTCCTGAAATAGTGATTTGCTTAAACTACATGTATCAACAACTGATATGCCATATATATAGCTGAAACCCTGCATTGTGAAACAGAGGATTACTGATGTTGCAGTGACACCATGGACTCATGAGAACAACAGCAACAAAAAACAAAGCCATTTTGTGAAACTAAGGACTAAATTTCACAATTTCACACATCAATTAAATATCAAGAAGGGACAGCTGGCTAACTTTGGGTTTTTTTTTCTTCTTCAAAATTCATGTTATAGTGTTTCTTTATAATACTAATGCCAGAACTGGGGATATATATATATATATATATATATATATATATATATATATATATATATATATATATATATAAATTTCTATAGAAATTTAGTGAAATACCCATTCTTAGACATAAAACTATAAATATACCCTATACCATTCATTATATATAAACACACCCAAAATAAACCCAAAAATCAACAATTGTATATTTTTTAATTTAATTAATAAGATCAAATACCTTTATTACCCTTTTTAGCATTAAATTAGTTTTGGATCTCGTTTAGAATCTATAGAATGTAGAGAACATTAAAATTCAACAAAACCACTCCCTAAGGTCTGAAGCCTCAAGCCCCTCTCCTCCTTCAAACCCACATCTCTCCTCTGTTCTCTCCCTTCTTCCCTCTCTCTGCCTTCAAAGTAAACCAAACAGTCTTAGAGCCATGGACCAACACAAGACCGACGACAATCTCCATTACGTCGGTGGCCTCACACGTGTTCTTGCCGCCGATGCCTCCATTTCTTTTGCAGGTTTGTTCCATCTGCTTCAATTCGTTATTTTCCTTTTGATTTTTGCTTAATTTACTTGAATTTTGACTCGATTTCAGTTTCTTCATCGAATTTGGTGCTAATTTCCATTTTTTCGATATGAACAGAGCTAATGGTTAAGCTCGCGGAGTTCTGTGGCTACTCTGTAGATTTGAGGTGTCAATTGCCGGACGAAGGATTTCAGAACGTCGACGCCGGTGGTGATTGCGAGAAGAACGAAGATGAAGACGTTTTCTCTTTCACTTGCACCAATCCCGACGAATCACCAATTTCCACCGACGATATATTCCAAAATGGCCAGATCCGTCCAGTGTTCCCGATTTTCATCCATGCCGACTACGACGATACTTCCACAGCCAGAGGGGCTGCCGCTTCGTCTTCCTCTCTGCGGTCGCCATTGAAGAAGCTCTTATTTGAAGAGCTGGATACGCCGACCTCGGCAACGTCGTTTTACAACTCAGGAGGTGAACTCGGGTCCTGATCCATGAGATCAACCAGCTTCTGAGTTTGATCATCAACACCTATTACAGCAACAAGGAGATCTTTCTCCGTGAGCTCATCAGTAACGCATCTGATCAAAATAATCCAAGCAAAGGACGTGGATTTGAAAATGACTTAATTGATTATCTCAGTTCACTTAAGGTATTAATATAACAATTTATGTGGATCATTGGTTGATTTTATTCATTGTTTTGGTTTTGTTGCCTTTTTGTTACCTTATATCTCTAGTTTCCAGTTGTTTTGATTTTTAATGATGCTAATTCAAATTTAACGTAATAATCTTCATCTTGTTGGTTGACTGTCAACAGTGGCCCGAGTTTTCTGTTAATTTTCCTAACTTGGGAAGCTTCAAAATCAATCCGTCATTTTTCAAGAAGTTTGATTACAGCAATGCAGCAGTGTGTTTTCTATTCCTTGAACTTTATATATATTGGTTTTGTTTTGTTGGGGATAGTATAACGTCAAAGTTAGTATCTTCTTCCGTGTGTATAATTTTCAGGTGAGGTTAATTGCATCTGTCCCTGGATATCATACGGGTACGAACATGAAAAAGTGGGGACATATGAAGCTACGCACTATTCTCCAGGAGTGCACTTTTGATAAAGAGTTTCGGAAATCTCCTCTTGCTTATCAGGTACGGGGACACAAGCGGTTGACTCATATAATGTACGATGTCAATGCTGAGTGTTTTTCTTTGATTAGGTGCAAAAATTGAGCAATGTGTTTATTCCAAGATTCTGTACCTATCAGTATAGATATATTGCATTTGATTTCTGTCCAATTTTTGGGATTCGGGACTTAGCATTTTCAATTGATTTTCATCTATTGGTCTCTTTACTTGCATAATATATAGAATGGAATAATGAGTAATGCGTTAAACTTTATGATTTTCATCTATTGGATTTTCTGATTTCGTTCTAATTTGTACTTAGATATTTGTTTGAGTTTTAAATTGTGATTTTAATTTCTTTTTATTTATAATTTGGATTGATTTCAGATTCTGTTTGGTTGTGGATTTGCTGTTTGAGCTGTGGTTAGAAATTTGTGATATTCGATTTGGTTTTCATATTAATTGAGGTATGCTTTTTTAGTTGAATATGAGATATTCGTGTTTTTTCTGCTTATCACTGTAAAGTTCTAGTATAGGGTAATAACACTGCTTGTTTGCTATGAAATCCTATTTCTAATGCATGTCTACCACTGTAAAGTTCCAGCTTAGGGTAATAACACTGCTTGTTTGCTATGAAATCCTATTTCTAATGCATGTCTACCACTGTAAAGTTCCAGTATAGGGTAATAACACTGCTTGTTTGCTATGAAATCTTATTTCTAATGCATGTCTACCACTGTAAAGTTCCAGTATAGGGTAATAACACTGCTTGTTTGCTATGAAATCGTATTTGTTAAGTTCCAGTCTAGGGTAATAACACTGCTTGTTTGCTATGAAATCCTATTTCTAATGCATGTCTACCACTGTAAAGTTCCAGTATAGGGTAATAACACTGCTTGTTTGCTATGAATCCTATTTGTAATGCACGTCTACCACTGTTAAGTTCCAGTCTAGGGTAATAACACTGCTTGATTGCTATGAAATCCTATTTCTAATGCACGTCTACCACTGTTAAGTTCCAGTCTAGGGTAATAGCACTGCTTATTTGCTATGAAATCGCACGTCTACCACTGTAAAGTTCCAGTATAGGGTAATAACACTGCTTGTTTTCTATGAAATCCTATTTCTAATGCATGTCTACCACTGTAAAGTTCAAATATAGAGTAAGAACACTGCTTGTTTGCTATGAAATCGTATTTGTAATGCACGTCTACCACTGTTAAGTTCCAGTCTAGGGTAATAACACTGCTTGTTTGCTATGAAATCCTATTTCTAATGCACGTCTACCACTGTAAAGTTCCAGTCTAGGGTAATAACACTGCTTATTTGCTATGAAATCGTATTTGTAATGCACGTCTACCACTGTTAAGTTCCAGTATAGGGTAATAACACTGCTTGTTTGCTATGAAATCCTATTTCTAATGCACGTCTACCAGTGTTATTACCACATACTGGAACTATACAGTGGTAGACATGCATTACAAATAGGATTTCAAAGGAAACAAGCAGTATTAATACCCTATACTGGAACTTTACAGTGGTAGACATGCATCAAAAATAGGATTTCAGAGGAAACAAGTAGTGTTATTACCCTATATTGGAACTTTACAGCCATTAATCAGAATGATAGTAAACTAGCGACTAAAATACTGATAGTAAGCAGTCAGTGCAATAGTGAAATCCAATATAGTTTCAAGATTTTGTCCTTGATTCGAATCTAAAATACTGTTATTACCCTAGACTGGAACTCTATAGCAATTAATCAAAATTATAGTGTAGGTTTGGTTTGTAAATGTCTTACCTTTGAAGCGTTTTCTTGTTGAAATTGTTCTCTGAAATTTTGTCTTGGTTTTGTAGGTGGAGGTCAATGTGTGGTGTTTGTTTATGAAAGTAGATCAAGCTTGGTGGTGGTTATGGAGTTTCGATTTCGAGAGATGAGGACACTTTGATGAAGACGGTGACTGAAGGGACGTTTGGCAGAGATGGTTAATTGAAGTCACAGGCTGGAAGTTACGTTTTTGTTTTCCATATTTTTGAACGAAATTATGGTTTTGGAGATGGTAAAATCTTTGGGCTTTTTTATAAGTTTGGGCTGGGGTTGTTTTGGGTGCTTTTTGAGTTTTTTTTTCTGTTGGGCTTGATAGTGGCAGTGCTTGTAATTTATTAGAACTTCAACACTAATTTGTTATTTAATAAATGGGTTTTGGGTGTGTTTATAAAGTGTTTTCCATATGGGTTTTTTTTATAATTTCAGCACCCATTTTGGGTATATTAGTGAAGCTCCCAAATTTCTATTGATTGATTATCTGAAATATGCACACACAAACTGTGGGAGCAAATTTCCTCCCACGAGAATATTCGCCTAAAGATTCCTTCATCTTCTTCGAACGTCTCTCTCCCTGCAAAATAGATCGGAGTAAAAGGACCACACCCGGGGGGGTGTTGGCCAAAGGCCCTCTGATGCCTAAGTCAGGTTGGGTATTTCAAGGAAAACCGGGTGGCCGGAGCCGTGTGTGGTGGCCGGAGCCTTGTGTGAGAGAGAGAAAGAATATGGTGGCTAGGGTTTGTGAAGGATAATTTCTGCAGAGTTTCAGTAGGAATTTAGACGTACCTTAACCCTTGTGTGTAGCTAGGTATTTATAGGGGCCTCGGAGGCTAGGGTTTCAGAGGAATAATTCCATAGATGGAAAGGAATTATTCCTCCCCGATTAGGTGAGATTTGATTAATTAGGGATTTGATTTATTTGATTTAAATCAAATCCCTAATTGGGATAGGAATTAAATCAATCCCAATTTTAATTAGGAAACTCCCAATTTAATTGGGTAACCCCCAATTAAATTGAGTAACTCCCAATTAGGTCAAATAATCCCCAAATGGAAGGAATTATTTGACCTAGGGTGATTTAATTCGGTTCCCACAAATGCCCCCCCAGCTTCTGCATGGCGCGTGGTGGCATGTAGGAGATGTGAATTATCTATTGGGCTGTCCAGCTGTAACTGGGCTTCCTTCTTGGATTTGGGCTCCTGAGTTGAGGAGGTATTTGACTTGCCAATTGGACTTTGACTCGGGCAGTCTAGCTGTAACCGGGCTAGAGGCGCGCTGGTCTGCTGCTAAAGCGGGTGGCAGTTCGGGCCGGCTTAGTTACTGGGGTTAGTCCAAACTGCTTCAATTTTTTTTGTGCCACGAACTAGGGACAGTTTGAGTCAAGGAGATCATGTGTGGCATAAGACATGCTGGAAGTCATCGGCAGATGGGAAGAGGAGGTCGGCGGCGGTCCGCTCGTTCCTCACATCTACTGTGATGGTAAGTTGTACTTCTTTGATCTGCTATAGCCTTTCTGAAACTTTGATGTGTCTCTGACTAACTTCCATCTTCTGCTTGTAGAGAATGCCATCCGCAAGAAGCTCGTTCTCGACTCGAACATGACCAAGGTTCAGCAAGCTTTGAACATCCCCGCCAAGTTTCGTGAATGGCGCTGGTTGCTGAGCGAACATCGGAAGGAGGTCGATGGCCTGCCCCTTGTTGAGGATGTTGAAAGATGGAAGCTACATGGCTCAGACCTAAGTGATCTGCCATTCGAGCAGGAGGAGTCCTCGACTGAGTTCCCTGAGGAGATGAAGGCTAGCAGCAGATCTGCCCGCGATGAAGTCGCAGTCTCACGATCAAGGGATACGTCTCCACAGCGTAAGCAGCCGAGACCTTCTTCTGCCACGAGCAAGTCTCCCTCAAGGGGGGTCTCGCCTGCCGAGAAGGTCCATATGGGAGTTGCTCATGCCTCGTCTGCCGGGACCAAACGCCTTGTCAGCGCGAACAGCAAAAAGGCCAATGGCATACAGGAGGTCTGGGATATTCTGCTCAAGTCTTTGGCCGAACTGCCCAAAACCCGTGATCTGCTTTATAAAGAGGCTGCATAGAAGCAGGGTTTGGGTCGCCTGCACTGATCCGGGGATCAAACTGAGAGGACTGTGCCTCTGTTCAGCAATCACGACTCGTCTGCAAAGCCACGAACAGTCAAACGTGGAGCTGACTCAATATTGCAAGTTGTAGCCAAGAGAGGTAAAGAGTTGTTGCGTCGATTCAGCTGCACCAAAATGGATTCAGCTGCATCCTCAACTTGTGATACTCGCAAGTGCACGAGCCGTTCGGTAGTATAGCATATGTAAGTGCGAGGTCGATTCCACAGGGATTGGTGATTGAATAATCCAATTCAGTTTTTCTACACAAAACAGAAAAACAAGAAAGAAAATAAATAAAACAAGAAAGAAAGAAAATAAAATAACTCAAGCAGATAAGTTCCCAAGTTCAATTAGATTAACGGATTGATTCTAGCTAAAGTATGACTAAGCCATGGTGTTTGGTCCTAACCTTGTATTTCTAATTCCCTAATTTGATCATCTGTTGTCTAACCTAAACTAAGAATTAGGAATCCATTAAGCATAGAAGAACATTTTAAACAACCAAGTATGTATCTAATACCTGTTGTTGAATGTCCATACATACTCTTCCTATTTATAGTTCAATTCGAATTAAAGCATGGTGTCTACTCTTAATTCAAACCAAGATAGCTAACATGCAAGCCTAAATGGTGATCAATCATTCAAACTAGCATATTAACTTATAAGCATAATGAATAAGAACAAAAACCATAATTGAAACTTGGAAACTAATCAAACTTGAAACTAAATAAAAGAATTTACATAACAATGAAAAAGTAAAGTGGAACTAAGAAAAACTTAAGGAGAATTTCAGAACAAAGATTTCATTACAACAATTGAAAACTAGAAAGAGAAACTAAGAGAATTTGAGGGAGAGAAGGGAGGGGAGCTCTAGAGAAGTGTTTGAGAGCTCCCCCCCTTGGGGGTGTAGGAAGGCCTGAGGTTTCAATATGTATCCACTGGTGCTCAAATTTGGATATGTCATAATAGACACCTATTGGAACAACTTTTATGAAGAATATATTCCCATCTGAGCAGTATAAGTGTACGTTTTGAGCCTTACAAGTTGACTGCCGAACATAGACTGGAACTGACTTCATTGCAGTCAGCTTGTGGGCTTGTTTTGGGCTTGATCTTCCCTCCTAAAAAATCTGGAAAAATCTGGATCTTCAAAAACTTTGAATTATCTTTCCAAGCAAATGCAGTACAACTCAAGAAAAAATCGGAAAGACCTTCAAATGTCATTTTTGGCCCAGTAACGCAGATGCTCCCGAATTTGACCTTAAGCTGCCAAAACTTGCATAACTTTCTCTAGAAGACTCGGAATCATGAACCGTAAAATTATATAGAAACTAGACTTCCGCATCTTTCCAATGATATATGGCTCATCATCTGGTTCTTCGTGAGCAAGGACATTCCAATTCGTGAAGTTGACTGATCTGCAGACACCGTTTTGATCTAACTTGTCTCCAAAATGCATTTAATGAGTCTAAAGCTTATTACACTGAAACAAACACAAAATTTATTAAAAGCACAAGTTTAACTCAAAAACATAATCAAATCATAAGTTAGAAGGGTACAAAATGATATATAAATATGTACCGATCAAGAGTCGCCTGCTCGAGCAAAAAGTCCTTCAGTTGCATAAACTACCGATCCGGGAGTCGGTGAGAGCTCTGCTGGTCAAGTTTGACACTCATGTTGAAGCCACGGAGGCATCCAAGCATGAGATTGCTGCTAACGCGTACAAGTTGGGATACTTGGATTGCCGAAATGGTGCTTCTCCCTGCTGCCCTCTTGAAGATGATGATGGTGAGCTGCTCTGTCTTGACTTGCCCCTGCTCAAAGTGAGCAGATCAATGCTATGGAAGTAGTTAGAAAGCATGTAGCAGATGAAGCTGCAATGGAGGAAGACAATGCCCAAGGTGGCGCAGCTGACGAGGTTAGGGCAGATGCGGAGGAGCAGGCAGCTGAGGCTGCTGAGCAGACGGTGCCGGTAGAGCAGAGTAATCCTGAGGCAGCTGAGGACGTGATCGGCTGAGGGTCATCTGCCGAAGTCCCCTAGTAGATGTAGTCCATTTTTGCTATTTCTGAATTTTGTAATCTTCTTTCAATAAGTGGCCTTTAGTTGACCACCTTATTTATTGTTGAACTTGGCTGGTTAGCTGCTTTGCTATGGAATTTTCAGTTATCTTTCAAACTTCAATTCTCATTGTATCTTGTAAGTGTATGTCCGGAGACATAGCGCTTGAAAGAGACTCCATTGAGTTTGTACTCGAGAAGTAGCTTGCCTACAATGGAGGTAAGGCTTGTAGCGTGTGTGCGTATGTCAGGGACATAGCACTTCAAAAAGGCTCCATGAAGTTTGTACTCGAGAAGTAGCTTGCCTTCAGTAGAGGTATGGCTTGTCACTTGTGGGCGTATGTCGGGGACATAGCGCTTGAAAAATGCTCCATTGAGTTTGTGCTCGAGGAGCAGCTTGTCTGCAGCGGAGGTGAGGCTTGTCGCCTGCGAGCGTATGTCGGGGACATAACACTCGAGAAATGCTCCATTGAGTTTGTGCTGGAGGAGTAGCTTGTCTGCGATGGAGGTGAGGCTTGTCGCCTGCGAGCGTATGTCGGGGACATAACACTTGAGAAATGCTCCATTGAGTTCGTGCTCGAGGAGCAGCTTGTTTGCGATGGAGGTGGGGCTTGTCGCCTGCGAGCGTATGTCGGGGACATAACACTCGAGAAATGCTCCATTGAGTTCGTGCTCGAGGAGCAGCTTGTCTGCAATGGAGGTGGGGCTTGTTGCCTGCGATCGTATGTCGGGGACATAACACTCGAAAAATGCTCCATTGAGTTCGTGCTTGAGAAGCAGCCTGTTTGCAATGGAGGTGAGGCTTATCGCCTGCGGGCGTATGTCGAGGACATAATGCTCGAAAAATGCTCCATTGAGTTTGTACTTGAGAAGCATCCTGTCTGCAATGGAGGTGAGGCTTGTCGCCTGCGGGCGTATGTCGGGGACATAACACTCGAGAAATACTCCATTGAGTTTGTGCTCGAGGAGCAGCTTGTCTGCAATAGAGGTGAGGCTTGTCGCCTGCAAGCGTATGTCGGGGACATAACACTCGAAAAATACTCCATTGAGTTTGTGCTCGAGGAGCAGCTTGTCTGCAATGGAAGGGAGGCCTATTGCCTGCTAGGAGCCCAGTTGGTGAGCGCAGGGCTTCATGGATAGTATCTCCGAAGGTTGTGTCTACTGCGCAGATCTCACGGCCTGGGTTTCCGGGCCGAGGGGATATGCGTTGACACGCGGCTTCCTGCTTTTGGGTGCGGTGCGTTTGTGCGCGGGCGTGCCAGCACGGTCTACCGTGCGTCGAGATGGTTGATGTGGATAGAATGGTTAAGTGGTGCGCCTGTTTGGACTCGTCTTCTAATCAAACGATTGTAGCCGAGAGAGGAACTAATCTCGGCTGTTAGGTTCACGGCCTGAGCTACAAGGCCGTTTAGTGATGGTGTTGGTGGGTTTTGGGCGCTGCTCCGGCGCGCTGCTCAGGGAGCGACGGTCGTATGATATATGGGGTGAATGAGCGAATAACAAGGATGATGCTCCGGCGCCTTGAAAATCAAGGGTCGTATGATATATTGATGAATGAATTTTCCTTACAGTCGAACACTACTCCTAGGAAAACAAGTAAAGATATTGAAAGTGCATTACAGGAAAATATAAGTTGCTCCGTGGGAGGCTTTGGTTTGGTGTTTGAACCCTTTGAATGTATCTTGAGCCCTGTATTTATAGGAGTTTCTTGGAGGAGTAATCGAGGCTGAAATCCTGCATAGTGGAGCCTGATTAGAGCAAGTGGGTAGTCCAATCAACATTTGGGATCGTGAAGTATGGTGTTGCGACCCCATAAATCCTGGTGAATCTCGACCGCCGCCCTGATCGTGGGTTCTGCGCTTCTGGGCGTGGAGACACATTTATTATTCTGATAGCTGGTGACCTAATCTCTCAAGCTGCAAGAATTATTGTGAGAATGTCCACGTCTAATCACTCTGTTTCCTGTCGCCAAACCCTGAATTCAGTCACTTCCCACCTTCCCTCATGCATTAAATGCTTATTCCTGGCCAGTGGGTTTGCTGTAATAAACAGAGGCATTACTTCATTAAATGAAGCATGGGACCCTGCTATCACGTGATGATTTGATTCTGATATCTCTGGCCGTGATTTTGCTCGGCCTCGGCCTCGGCTTACAATCGAGGCCGAGATGATCATGCCTTGGCAACTTTTCTTTTGTTTTTAGGAAGGCAAAACACCTTGGCGAAACGCTGCGCTTTAGCTTCTCGAGGAAGTGCTTGGGCCGAGAAAAAGGGCTCATTCGGCCAGTTCATGGCCGTGATTTATTAGGCACAAACATTGCCCCCACATCCCTGGATCCTTCGGTCTCGGCGTAGGTAGGGGCCGAATGGATTCCAAGGGATGGACCCTTAGCATTCCTCCTGAAGTGATTGACAACTGGGTCATTAAATGCGCAGGTCAGTCGGCGCATTTAATGGTTCAAGCGCGTCGTGCTGGTCATTATTGCCCAGGCTTACGCGAGGCGTCGCTTCGCCTCGTCAGAGGAAACGACGGCCTCTGGGCTTTCGACACGTCCTCGCGCTCCTAATTCGCACGAGCCATCATTTTGCCTTGCTAATCGAAACGTCGGCCGCCAGGTTTCTGTCATAATTTCGCGTGCTGTGAGTACGTCGTCATGCCGTTTCATTTTACGAGGATGAGGGCCTGAGTATGATATGCGAACAAGCATGTCACCTTTCATGTAGTACCTCACAGCCTTCTGTTTGATTTTTCGGGCCTCGGACTTGTCCTTGGGTAAGTTTTCGTTAACCAGGTAGTCAATGATGGGGGTCTTGCCAGCTAGGATCCTTGTCGATCTGCATCAAGTCTGGCTGTTCCGCCTCTTCTATGCTTGGATAGAGTGTCTGAACTGGGTATCAAGCGCTGATCCTAAGCTTGCTAGTGCGTCTGCGTGCGCGTTCTCTGCTCGAGGCACTTGTTGGATGGTGAAGGTAGGAAACGCCTTCAACAGCTCTTGGACTTTGTCAAGGTACAAGATCATCCTTGGTTGCTTCGCCATGTATTCTCCTGAGGCTTGATTTGTGATCAGCTGGGAATCTGAGTAGATGGCCAGCTTCTTGATTGACAGCTCCTTTGCCAAGCGCAAGCCAACGAGCAATGCCTCGTATTCTGCCTCGTTGTTTGAGGCTGGGAAGCCAAGCATGATAGCTTGCTCCAACCGGGTTCCATTCGGAGTGATGATGACGATGCCTGCTCCAGCTCCTTTTTGGTTCGACGCTCCATCTACGCGCAACTGTCACATGTCTCTGGGTTGGTCAGGTTCATCGGAGGTCTTGTCTGCTCTCGAACTTTCATTCTTTTTGCGGACCAGCTTCTCTTCTTCGGCTGATGGGGTGAATTCTGCGACAAAGTTTGCTAAAGCCTGGGCTTTTATTGCAGTCTTCGGCCGGTAGAGGAGGTCGTATTGGCTTAGCTCTATAGCCCACTTCATGAGTCGTTGAGACGCGTCAGGGCTGTGCAGGATTGACCTAAAAGGAAAGTCGGTCATGACGATGACTCGATGAGCTTGGTAGTAGGGTCGCAGCTTTCTCGCGGAAACTACAAGGGCCAAAATGAGCTTCTCCAATTTTGGGTAGCGAGTCTCTACATCGAGAAGGGCTTTTGACGTGTAGAATACCGGATGTTGGGCCCCCAGTTCTTCTCGGATGAGAGCTGAGCTGACGGCCGAGTTGGACACTGCTAGGTACACGAACAAGTCTTCTCCAGGAACTAGCTTGGAAAGCAAGGGTGGTGAAGTGAGGTAAGTCTTTAGATTCTGGAAAGCTTCTTTGCACTCCTCGTCCCATTTATCTCTTTGCCCCTTTTTCAAAGCCTTGAAGAGTGGTCTGCACTTGTCGGTGGATCTCGAGAGGAATCGGTTGAGGGCCGCTGCTCTGCCCGTCAGACTTTGTATTTCCTTTACTATTGAAGGTGACTTCATCTCGAGAATGGCCTTGATTTGGCGTGGGTGCGCCTCGATACCTCGTTGAGTTACTAGGTATCCCAGGAATCGGCCGGACGATACACCGAACGTGCACTTACTTGGATTCAACTTCATGCGATACTGGCGAAGCAGGCTTAACGCCTCAGTGAGGTTCTTGATGTGGTCTGCTAGCTTAGGGGCTTTGACTAGCATGTCATCCACGTATACTTCCATGGTTTTGCCGATCTGCTCCTTGAAAATTTTATTCACGAGCCTTTGGTAGGTTGCTCCAGCGTTCTTCAGCCCAAAAGGCATGACCTTGTAACAGTAAGTCCCTCTCTCTATGATGAAAGAAGTCTTCGCCTTGTCATCCTCGTACATTAGGATTTGATTATAGCCGGAGTAGGCGTCCATGAAGCTGAGCAGCTGATTGCCGGAAGTTGGATCCACGAGCTGGTCGATTCTCGGCAATGGGAAGTTGTCTTTAGGGCAAGCTTTGTTGAGATCGGTGTAATCGACGCAGACTCTCCATTTGCCCTTTTCTTGTTTCGCCACCAGTACAACGTTGGCCAGCCATTCTGAGTAGGAGACCTCTTCAACGAAGCCAGCAGCTAGAAGCTTATCGATCTCGGCTTCGATGATCGCAACTCGCTCGGGAGCGAAGTTGCGTCTCTTCTGCACCACGGGTTTGCTGGCGGGGTTGACATGGAGTCGGTGGCAGATGATGTTGGGGTCGATGCCAGGCATGTCAGATGGCGACCACGCAAACATGTCTTTGTTCTTCTGGAGGAGGTGGTCATCTCCACCTTCTCGTCTAGGCTTAGGCGCGAGCCGATCTGCACTTTTTTGTCTGGCTGGTCAGGATCGAGGGGTACTAACTCAACATCTTCCTCAGGCTTCCAACCTTGTTCAAGGGAGCCTTCTGGGCGGATTCCCTCGTCTCGATCCTTCTTGTCTGGATTCTGGCGCGAGCCGATCTGCGCTTCTTTGTCTGGCGGGCCAAGATCAGGGGGTACTAACTCAACGCAATCCTCAGGCTTCCAACCCTTTTCAGGGGAGTCTTCCGGGCGGATTCCCTCGCCTTGATCCTGACTCCTTAATTGCTATTTTGAGGTAGCAACTCCCTTCCTGTTCGGGCTTGCTTGTCTGCTGAGAGTGTTTCCTGCCACGTCAGTAGCCTGCATTACTAGTGTGAACTGCAACTGCTTGCTCTTCTTGAGCCCTTGGGCTGTGCATCTCCTCGCCATGGCTTGGTCACTGTTGATCTGCCCGATCTCGCCCCCAGGGATGGGGTAGCGGATCTTCTGGTGTAGAGCAGATGTGATGGCTTCGATTTTGCTGATCCATGGTCGGCCCAAAATCCCGTTGTAGGGAGAGACCTCGTCGATGACCATGAAGGTTTGCGAGCAGACCACTGGGGGTGAGTGGACGTCTAGGTCAATTGTTCCAACAGTGATTGATGTGGCCCCATTGAAGCCGGTGAGTGATCTGGCTAGTTTGTTGATCTTAGGCTCCAATCCCATCTGTTGGATAACAGATAGTTAGAGGATATTGGCTGCGCTGCCCTCGTCCACGTGAACTCGCTCGATCATAGCTTGTTCAATTTGGATGCAGATTACTAGGGCGTCGTTGTGCGGCAGATCAAGCCCGATCAAGTCCTTCTGGGTGTATCTGCAATGACCGGTACGCCCGTTGTGACTTGGGAGATATAAGTTGCCTGCGCGATCTTTCTCTTGCGCTCCCTGGTGGTCAGCCCGGACTCCTGGGAGTAAGCTAGAATGGTGTTGATCCTTATGACCTTTTGGGAAGGTTCCTTGGCAGCCGCATCACGATCCTCAATCTGCTGGATGGCCTTCTTTGCGACGAATTCTGTGCAATGGCCGTCTCTGACCAGCTCCTCAAGGTGCCTTTTCCAGGCGTTGCAGTTGTTTGTGTAATGACCATGCTCCCCATGGAATGCGCAGTATTTATTGGTGTCCCTCCTGAAGGGGTCTCCCTTCATGGGTGGTGGTCTTCTCACCCACGGCTTGTCCTTCACTTGTGCAAGGATCTGGTGGATCAGGATAGTGAACTCAGTGAATGTTCCTGTTTTCGAGCCTCCCTCTTGGGGTCGCGATTTGAGCTTGTCTCAGGCTTTGTGCTCGAGCTTGTTGCTTTTTTGGCTTGCCTGCCTTGTCGGGTGATCAGCAGCTTGCTTGCTGGCTTTCTTCGCCGCAATACGATTGTCTTCCCAAAGTGCGTATTGCTCTGCCGTCGCGAAGACCTCTGCCAAGGTTTGGCTTGGAGTTATGGCCAGCTCACGATATAGCTCATGTTCGGTTGGCAAGCCTTTCTTAAAAGCTGACGATGCCACTTGGTCATTGCATCCTATGATGTTCGCCTTCTCAGCCTTGAACCGTCTGAGGTAGTCTCGAGGAGACTCATCTGGTTTCTTGTGCAGGTTGAACAAGTGGTCTGCATGCTTTCTAACCGTCCTGTAGGAGGTGTACTCCTTTGTGAAGATGAGGGCGAACTCCTTGAAGTTGCCTATCGACGCGGACGGTAGAGTGTGGAACCAGTCTTGAGCTGCTCCTTGCAGAGTCATCACGAACACTTTGCACATCAGGGCGTCGTCTGCCTTGTACAGGATCATGGCACTCTTAAAGTGCCTCAAATGGCTCTCAGGGTCGGAGTCTCCCTTGAACAGAGTGATGGATGGCATTGTGAACCGCTTCGGCAGTGCAGCGCGTTCCACCTCATCTGTAAAGGGTGAGCAGTCGACTCGAGCAATTTCCTTGTGCAGGGCCTCATCCGTGCTTCCTTTAAGTTGGAGACTTTGGAGTCGGTCATTCACTAACTTCTCGACATCTTCTGCCTGCAGGGCTAGTGGTTCGGGTCGATGTCTTTGGTGTCTCGAGCGCCGCTGGTTAACTTCCTCCTCGGTTCCCAAGGGTCGATCCCCTTGGTTGTTCTGCCCGTGGGGCAAATTAGGAGATTGAGCTTGTTACTCATTCATTCACCCCATATATCATACGACCGCCGCTCACTGAGCAGCGTGCTGGAGCACCGCCCAAAACCCACCATCAGCACCACCCCTAAACGGCCTTGTAGCTCAGGCCGTGAACCTTGCAGCCGAGATCAGTTCCTCTCTCGGCTGCAGTCGTTTGATTAGAAGACGAGTTCAAACAGGCGCACCACTTAACCATTTCCATCCACATCAACCTCTCGATGCACGGTAGACCGTGCTGGCATGCCCGCGCACAACCGCTCCGCATCTTAAAGCAGGAAGCCACGTGTCAACGCACATCCCCTCGGCCCGAAACCCCAGGCCGTGAGATCTGCGCAGCCGACACCTTTGGCACGCTCGGTGGAATACTTGTCAAAAACTCATAGTGGAAACTAGGGCACAGGCAAAGCTCAAAAACAAAGCAGTCGAAATGACTTCTGAGACTCCTGAGTCCACCTCACCAATCATTGTCACCGAGACCGAGCACACGGTCAGAATCTCGGCCAGCGTCCCAGTAACGACGGATCGCACGGCCGAGTCCATGCAAGAGCAAGCTGTGGTGGAAGATTTGATGTCTAAGCAGGCCCACAGGATAGAGACATCCTTTATGGCCGTGATGGACAGATTTTCCTCGGAACTACGGACGCTTTTCCAGGAGAAGACGCCGGCGACCTCGCCCGCGACACCTCCTAGAGCCGGACAGAGAGATCGAGAGCGCGAAAGGATTGAGCCCTACAGCGAAAGCAGCAGCCTCGGCATCTCTGGCCGAACCCAAGCGTCAGGGTACGGTCAGCATTCGCTGCTGCCGACGAATAGCTGGGGGCAGTCCCAGCCCACATGGGCAAGCTCCGGACCAACCTACCCGGCAGAAAAGGCTTACGGACCACTCCACGCTTTGGCCGTATCCTTGGGACAAACCAGTCCCTCACATTCCGCGGTTCAGCAGCTCGGCCCAGTTCACACTGCGGCCGTCCAGACCCACCCTGGCCCAGGCGGCGCGACCGTTGCTCCATCACAACAGTACGGTCAGAGCAATCCGACCGTTTCGCCCCCCTTGCAGGCGTCGTTATTCCCGTCGGGCTCCCACCTTCATTACGGTTCGGCTATTCCGACGGTAGCATACACGCACCCCGGCCAAACCCATGGCGCTCACCTGGCGCCAGCCAGCTCGGCCGTACTAGCCGAGCCCCCTGTTCAGATGACCCAGCAGATAAGGCCGCAGAACGATGTGCAGCAGGTTCCGCGGCCATATGCGGCCCAACCAGAAGCACCCCCTCAAGGGCTCCGATTCGAAGATGTCCGGCGAATGATTGAGGACGGCCTCGCTCAGAGGCAACCGGAGGCGCCAAGGTATACAAAGCCGTACCCGCCGAAAATTGACTGAACCCCTCTTCCCCGGAACTATCGATTGCCAGAATTCATGCTGTTCTCCGGGGATGGGCAGACCTCCTCCATTGAACACATAGGCCGCTTCACGGCCCAGTGTGGAGAGGCCGATTCAGACGCACAGAAGCTCCGTTTATTTGTTCACTCCCTGACCGGCGCGGCGTTCTCATGGTTCATAAACCTTCCGCCGAATTAGGTAAGGGATTGGTCTGATATGGAAAGAATATTCCACGAACATTTCTATCAGACCAACCGAGAAATAACGGTCGCCGAGCTAGCAAGGATGAGCCAGGCGTCAGACGAATCACCTCGCGACTACTTGCAGCGGTTCAAAACTGTTTGTGCCTAATAAACCACGGCCATGAGCTGGCCGAAGGAGCCCCTTTTCTCGGCCCTGGCACTTGCTCGTAAAACTGAAACGCAGCGTTTCAACAGGGTGCTTTGCCTTCCTGAAGACAAAAGAAAAATGCTAAAGCATGATCATCTCGGCCTCGAGTGCAGGCCGAGGCCAAGGCCGAGCAAAATCACGGCCAAAGGCATTAAAGGCGAATTATCACGTGACAACAGGGTCCCAGGCTTCATTTAATGAAGTAGTGCCTCTGTTTATTGCAGCAAACCCACTGACCACGAATAAGCATTTAATGCACGAGGGAAGGTGGGAAGTGATTGAAGTCAGGATTTGGTGATGAGGATCAGAGTGATTAGACGTAGACATTCTCACAAGAATTCTGGCAGCTTGAGATATTAGGTCACCAGCTATCAAGGCCATAAATGCGTCTCCACGGCCAGAAGCGCAGAGTCCATGATCGGGGCGGCGGCCGAGATTCACCGGGATTTATGGGGTCACACCACCATACTTCACGATCCCAAATGTCGATTGGACTACCCACTTGCTCTAATCAGGCTCCACCATGCAGATCTTCAGCCTCGATTACTCCTCCAGGAACTCTTCCTATAAATACAAGGCTCAAACTACATTCAAAGGGTTCAAACACCAAACCAAAGCCTCCCACGGAGCAACTTATTTTTTCCTGTAATGCACTTTCAATATCTTTACTTGCTTTCCTAGGAGTAGTGTTAGACTGTATGGAAAATCCATTCATCAATATATCATACGACCCTTGATTTTCAAGGCGCCGGAGCACCATCTTTGTTATTCGCTCATTCACCCCATATATCATACGACCGTCGCTCGTCAAGTCACGCGCCGGAGCACTGCCCAAAACCCACCACCAATACCATCACTCAACGGCCTTGTAGTTTGTTTGTGCCTGATAAATCACGGCCATGAGCAGGCCGAAGGAGCCCTTTATCTCGGCCCTGACACTTGTTTGCGGAGGCTGAAATGCAGTGTTTCGCCAGGGTACTTCGCCTTCTTAAAAATAAAAGAAGGAAATGCTAAGGCACGATCATCTCGGCCTCAAGCATAGACCGAGGCCGAGGCCGAACAAATTTGCGGCCAAGGCATTAAAGGCAAATCATCACGTGACAGCAGGCTCCCAGGCTTCATTTAATGAAGTAGTGCCTGTTTAATGCAGCAAAACCCATTGGCCACAAAGTAGCATTTAATGCATGAGGGAAGGTGGGAAGTGACTGAAGTCAGGATTTGGTGATGAAGATCAGAGTGATTAGACGTGGACATTCTCACAAAGATTCTGACAGCTTGAGATGTTGGTTCACCAGCTATCCAGGCAATAAATGCGTCTCCACGGCCAGAGGTTCAAAACCCACGATTGAGCGCGACGGCCGAGATTCACCAGGATTTCTGGGGTCTCATCACCATACTTCACGATCCCAAATGTCGATTGGATTGCCCACCTGCGCTAATCAGACTCCACTATGCGTAAATTCAGCCTCGATTACTCATCCAGGGACTCTTCCTATAAATACAAGACTCGAGCTACATTCAAAGGGTTCAACACCAAAACAAAGCCTCCCACGGAGCAACTTATTTTTTCCTGTAATGCACTTTCAATATCTTTACTTGCTTTCCTAGGAGTAGTGGTAGATTGTAAGAAAATCCCATTCATCAATATATCATACGACCCTTGATTTTCAAGGCGCCGGAGCACCATCCTTGTTGTTCGTTCACTCACCCCATATATCATACGACCGTCGCTCCCTGAGCAGTGCGCCGGAGCACCGCCCAAAACCCACCACCAACACCATCACTCGACGGCCTTGTGGTTCAGGCCGTGAACCTAACAGCCGAGACCAGTTCCTCTCTCGGCTACAATCGTTTGACCAAGAAGACAGATCAAACAGGTGCACCACTTATCCATCCAACGCTCACCAAAACATCAACGCACGGTAAACCGTGCTGGCACGCTCGCGCACAACCGCACCGCACCCAAAAGCAGGAAACCCCGTGTTAACGCACGTCCCCTCGGCCCGGAACTCCAGGCCATGAGATTTGCGCGGCAGACACTTTTGGCATGCCCAGTGGGACTCTTGTCAAAAATTTATGGTGGAAGCCAGCATTCCAATCATGACGGACCGCATGGCCTGGTCCATACGGAGACCAGCAGTGATGAAAGAACTGATGTCCAAGCAGGCCTACAGGATAGAAACATCCTTCACGGCCGCAATGGACAGATTCTCCTCCGAGTTGCGGACACTTTTCCAAGAGGAGATGCCGACGGCCTCGCCCGCATTGTCTCCTGGGGCTGGACAAAGAGGCCGAGAGCACGAAAGGGTCGACTTGGGGACGAACGCAGCAGTCTCGGCATCTCTGACCATGCCGAGGTATTAGGTTACGGCCAGCACTCTCTACGACCGGCCAACAGCTGGGGGCAGGCCCAGCCTACAAGGGCGACCCTCGGGCCAAACCAACCGGCAAAGAAGGCATGTAGCGCACTCCACGCTCTAGCCAAGGCTTTGAGGGGGAGTCCTACGGTGTCTACGGCCGAGCAATTCGGCCCAACCCATACTTTGGCCGATCAGGCACGGTTCGGCCAGAGCAGTATGACCGAAGCGTCACCACAACAATGCGAGCAAAAAGGTATGACCGTTGCACTATCATTGCAAATACACGATTCGGCCAGTCAGACGACAATACAAACGCGCCCAGGTCCCCTCCATGGTATAGATCAGCAGAACCAGGTGACCATACCTCGATGGCTAACCGACCGAGATTATCTCGGCCAAACCCACGGCGTCTCGATAAAACAACTCGGCCCGGTTATGACGGCCGAGCCTTACGTTCAAACGGCCCAGCATGTAAGGCCGCAAAACGGTGTGCAACAGGACAGACCGCTTCAAAGGCTTCAATCCGAGCACATCCGGCCTGTCACAAAAGACGGTGTGATACAGGGGGAACCGGGGGCACCCGGTTACCCAGACCGTGCCTACCAGGGGGACCTAGCGAGCGGCACAACTTGTTTCCCAAAGATTTTTGGGCCAGCCGCGCCTCAGAGAATCCGGTCGTGGTCACGCCTCTCTATATCTTGGCCGACGGCCATGATCCTAATAAACTATTAGAGAGAAGGGTTCGAGTCCTTCGGGCTGTCGGGCAACGTGGCCGAAAGGGGAAGGCTCACTCACAGATGATGTTCAGGAGATCGAAGAAATCAGGGCGGTCGAAGCTCGACGACTGCCACTCGGCGCAAGTTCAAAAGAAGATGGCACTGAGGACCTATGATAAAAAAGTTAAGAAAAAGAAAAGAGGGAGGTAGGTGAGCGATTCAAATAAACGGTGCGGTCAATATATAGCGAAAAGACATGCATTCGGTCATTCAGAAAAGGAGGGATCCACCCTATATTCATGTTTTGAGAGATCATTTGTACAGAGGGTTAGAACGGCCAGTCGAGGCCGAAACGGTACACAGATGTGTTAGCCTAAAAACCAGGGTTTTACTCCGGCCTTCATAAACGTAAGGGCCGTCACTTAGGATACAGGTGCGGCAGGGTAAACCCAAGGCCGTCATTACGACCAGTGGCCGGGCCGTATTTCTGGATGTAGGCGCGGCCAGGCGTGGCTAGGACCGGCACTTCGGCCACGTTAAGGGCCGTCACCCCGGCCATGGTAAGCGGCCATCCCTCTGCCCACGGTAAGCGGCCGTCGCATTGTCAATTCTCTCTCACTTCGACATATTCTACGCTTTGTTCATCCATACACCTACACAAACCCGGGAAGTTCTCACACCCTTTCTCTCTTTAATTGATTTTGCATGACTTAGTTTTCTTTGTTTTAAACATTGAGGACAATGTTTGTTTTAAGTTGTGGGTGATTGAGTTCATTGGTTTCATAATGCATGCAGCAGTCCTCTGTCTTTGTTTTCAATTCTGTTCTTTTCTGCTGCTGTTTTTGTATTTTGGCCTGCGTTATATTCTTTGTTTTTTCGTTCTGAATCCAACCATATAAAGAACGTGAATTTTGGCCACATATTCTGTGAGATACATGTAATTCTTTGCGCCTGGGTCAGAACTGCAGTTTTGTTTATTGATTTAAAATTCCTTTCAACTTTTAGTTTTTATTTTGTTGTTTTGTTTTGTTTTTCTCTTAAAAAGAAAAAAAAAATCTGAAAAATGTCATAAAATCCAAAAATATTTTCTTTTACTTTGAGCCTTGTTTTTGTTTTTTTTGTGGTAGTCCCTTCCCAATTCTATGATGAGATTGAATTTTATTTGCAATTAACTTTCAAGAAATGTTGAGCATGACACTAATTCTTTACATTATCTTTGTGTTAGCCTTATTTTTGTGATTAGACTTGGGAAATCCTTATGCACATAGCCACATTAATATGAGTTTCGATTGGGGATTTCACATGTTTTAAATGGCTAAATAAGAGCTAGTGTAAACTTATATAACCCTTATGTGAATTTTTGAGCCTATGCTTCTTTTCTTGAGTGTTATATGATATTCTATAATCTTCTTGTCTACAAGTCGTTGTGATCTCATTATTCTTTGTTTTGGTCAAGTACTTGAGGATGTTTAAATTGTTTGCTAGAACTACTTTCATTATCTATTTGAGGCATACTTTGTGAACCACATGGATTCTTGGAAGTGATATAGGCCTTGTTTCTTTCGTTTGAGCCCTTCTAGCTAACCCGTATCACTTTTATCCCTAGTTAACCCCCTTGTGCCTTTTATGTAAGCCTTTTTCGTTCTTTACCCAATTCTCCTCACCTTAATCTATCATATGTTTATCCTACACCCTTCTAAGGAGTTTTGTAGAGTATTTTCGTTGTTAAGGGAGAATTGCACAAATTATTCAATCATGTGGAAAGTAAAGGATACTATTTCATCCAAAAAAAAAAAAACTAATTTCGAAGCCTTTTCAACTCGAGTTATTAAGCCCGAGGAGTGTTTTACATTTAATGCCCTAAAGCTATCTAGCTTGGGAGTCATTGGCCTAACACTCGCTACATGGGTTGATTAGAAAGCTAATGGAGTTAGAAAAAAAAAACAAATTGTGAAAAAAAAAAGAAGAAGAAGAAGAAAAATTTCAAGATAGTATTAGTATGAAGTTTCGTGCTCAAAGTGCAAGATTTTATAATTTTCATGGAAAGCTCTATGAATTCCTTAGAATTTGTTCATCCATATCTTTTCTTGTTTCACCCATCACCCTAAGCCCCATTGCAACCTTAGTGAAAGTCCTACTTGATCCAAGGAGAAGTGTGGTTCCTCATGTGGAGAATAGGTGTGGAAGTACTATGGTCGGATGGTTTACATATTTTCAAGTATGCGATATCTTTCCATGAGATCTTGTATCTATGTCATGTGCCTTTATTTCAATTATGTGAGTACATCCTATTGCTTTGATTCCTCTCACATATTTATGAGTGACAATAACCAGTCAAATTTCGAGTGCTTTTATTGGAGTGAATATCCTTGATGAGATTTGAAGTTGAAGCTTGTTCTTATTTGGTTATTTAACTTGTGTGGAGCTTAAGTCGTGGGTTGTATTAATGTTGGCTATTTCACACACTACATCCAAGTTGTTCAATTAAAGTTGGGTTAACCCTTTGATAATGTCTCGAGTTATTGTTGCTTATTTCTTGGAAGTTAGCTAACGGTTGGTGATTATCTCTGAGATCAATATTGGGAAGTTAGTCGATCGCTTGTTTTCGTCGAGTCTTTGTTCTTTTGTTTTTAGTTTTCGGTTTGTTTTGCTCGAGGACTAGCAAAATCTAAGTTGTGGGTATTTGATAAGTCCATAAAATTACATATTTATGTACTCTTTATACTTAGTTTTTGTAGGAGAATTTGGTTTAAAAAGGACTTATTACTTTATTTTCTCAATTTTCAGCTTTCCAGAGCAAGTAATTTGTTTTCAACGGAAATACGACTTTTTGGTGGAGTTTTAGCACAAGACCAATTGGAGATGAAAGCTAAGATCTTGAAGATGATTGTGGAATTTTTCTAGAATTTTCGGAGCAGCCAATGAGAGCAGTCTTTGAAGTTAAGTCAGCATAAGATGCAATCCCGTCAAAACTGTGCTGCTGTGGAAGAATGACCATTTGAAGACTTTCCTGATTTTTCCTCAAGGCGTGCGATATATGGATGGAAAGATAAGACAAAAATCTATAATTTACATATTTTTCCCGATTTTTCTTGGAGGAGGAACAACCCCAAACGTGCAAGCAAAGTAACTGACATGTTATCCCAGTCCAAGTAGGAAGAGGAATCAATTACTTACCCATTTTGGATTTATGTTTTAATTAGGTTTTTCTTTATTGTTGGGCTACTGTAAAAGCCCAGCTAGGGTAGGAATAGACGTGGGGTGTCCTATTTAAGCATGAGAAACAACTCCTTTGGGAGGACGAAAAAGACTAGGAGAAATTGGAGACGCCGGAAGAGTACCGCAATTGGCTAGGTTTTATTGTTTCTTCCTTATGTTTTTGTTTATGTCGAATTCTAAGATTATGTGTAACTAATTTTATTTGCTAGGGCATGATGTAGCCCTAGTATGATAATCTAGTTTTCTTATTTTACCTATCTATTGATTGCCGTTTGATGTTGGATTCTTAATCACTGTGCTTAATAACTTGGTTGATTATCTTGATGCTTGATCACCATCTAGACTTTTAATTGAGTAATCGGATGCAAATTAGAGTAAATACCATACTTAATTTGAGGCTTGCTTCATGTGATTAGGATTTGTAATTCATCTAGGGTAAATACCATACTCCTAGGGTTTACATGCTTGTTCGAGGTTTTCATTGATCTTAATGAGTTTCTATGTGTTGATATTTGACCTAAATACCATAGGCGAATTGCATGTAGGAATATACGAGTTAGCCTAAATACCATAGGTAATTCATGAAAAAGGAAAACTAAGCGGCGACATCAAATGGTTAGTAAATAGGTAGGTGAGTAAGAGGCTAGATCGGATTACTAGTGGTGAATTCATTGTCCTAGTGCTTTTATCAATTTGAATTTCTCATCCTTGTGTTTCGTGACTTTCTACTTATTTTGTCTTTTAATTTCGTTGTTAATTATATCATTCTTTCAAAAACCCCTTTTGTGTTTACGTGAGTATGCTACGTGTTTAATTTCTTGTTTATATAATTAGAGTAGTTAAAGTATTTTGTGAAGGAAATTAAGTTAGACTAATTGGAAGTTGAACTCAATCCTCGTGGGAATGACCTCGTATTTGCCATGCTATATTATGATTGACCTTGTGCACTTGCGAGTATAATTTGTGTTTAGACTAATCTTTATAATCTCAATTTTTCAGGTTGTCTAAAATTCACAACAAAAGGAATGCAAAGGATCCATCCCTTGGAATCCATTCGGCCCCTACCCATGCCGAGGCCGAAGAATCCAGGGATGTGGGGGCAATGTTTGTGCCTGATAAATCACGGCCATGAGCAGGCCGAAGGAGCCCTTTATCTCGGCCCTGGCACTTGTTTGCGGAGACTGAAACACAGCGTTTCGCCAGGGTACTTCGCCTTCTTAAAAATAAAAGAAGGAAATGCTAAGGCACGATCATCTCGGCCTCAAGCATAGACCGAGGCCGAGGCCGAACAAATTTGCGGCTAAGGCATTAAAGGCAAATCATCACGTGACAGCAAGGTCCCAGGCTTCATTTAATGAAGTAGTGCCTGTTTAATGCAGCAAAACCCATTGGCCACAAAGTAGCATTTAATGCATGAGGGAAGGTGGGAAGTGACTGAAGTCAGGATTTGGTGATGAAGATCAGAGTGATTAGACGTGGACATTCTCACAAAGATTCTGACAGCTTGAGATGTTGGTTCACCAGCTATCCAGGCAATAAATGCGTCTCCACGGCCAGAGGTTCAAAACCCACGATTGAGCGCGGCGGCCGAGATTCACCAGGATTTCTGGGGTCTCATCACCATACTTCACGATCCCAAATGTCGATTGGATTGCCCACTTGCGCTAATCAGACTCCACTATGCGTAAATTCAGCCTCGATTACTCATCCAGGGACTCTTCCTATAAATATAAGACTCGAGCTACATTCAAAGGGTTCAAACACCAAAACAAGCCTCCCACGGAGCAACTTATTTTCTTATGTAATGCACTTTCAATATCTTTACTTGCTTTCCTAGGAGTAGTGTTAGGTTGTAAGCAGAATCCATTCATCAATATATCATACGACCCTTGATTTTCAAGGCGTCAGAGCACCATCTCTGTTTGTTCGCTCACTCACCCCATATATCACACGACCGTCGCTCCCTGAGCAGCGCGCCGGAGCACCGCCCAAAACCCACCACCAACACCACCATTCAACGGCCTTGTAGTTCAGGCCGTGAACCTAACAGCCGAGACCAGTTCCTCTCTCGGCTACAATCGTTTGACCAAGAAGACAGATCAAACAGGCGCACCACTTATCCATCCAACGCTCACCAAAACATCAACGCACTGTAAACCGTGCTGGCACGCCTGCGCACAACCGCACCGCACCCAAAAGCAGGAAACCCCGTGTTAACGCACGTCCCCTCGGCCCGAAACTCCAGGCCGTAAGATTTGCGCGGCAGACACGATCATCTCGGCGTCAAGCATAGACCGAGGCCGAGGCCGAACCAATTTGCGGCTAAGGCATTAAAGGCAAATCATCACGTGACAGCAGGATCCCAGGCTTCATTTAATGAAGTAGTGCCTGTTTAATGCAGCAAAACCCATTGGTCACAAAGTAGCATTTAATGCATGAGGGAAGGTGGGAAGTGACTGAAGTCAGGAGTTGATGATGAAGATCAGAGTGATTAGACGTGGACATTCTCACAAAGATTCTGACAGCTTGAGATGTTGGTTCACCAGCTATCCAGGCAATAAATGCGTCTCCACGGCCAGAGGTTCAAAACCCACGATTGAGCGCGGCGGCCGAGATTCACCAGGATTTCTGGGGTCTCATCACCATACTTCACGATCCCAAATGTCGATTGGATTGCCCACTTGCGCTAATCAGACTCCACTATGCGTAAATTCAGCCTCGATTACTCATCCAGGGACTCTTCCTATAAATACAAGACTCGAGCTACATTCAAACGGTTCAAACACCAAAACAAGCCTCCCACGGAGCAACTTATTTTCTTCTGTAATGCACTTTCAATATCTTTACTTGCTTTCCTAGGAGTAGTGTTAGGTTGTAAGCAGAATCCATTCATCAATATATCATACGACCCTTGATTTTCAAGGCACCGGAGCACCATCTCTGTTTGTTCGCTCACTCACCCCATATATCACACGGCCGTCGCTCCCTGAGCAGCGCGCCGGAGCACCGCCCAAAACCCACCACCAACACCACCATTCAACGGCCTTGTAGTTCAGGCCGTGAACCTAACAGCCGAGACCAGTTCCTCTCTCGGCTACAATCGTTTGACCAAGAAGACAGATCAAACAGGCACACCACTTATCCATCCAACGCTCACCAAAACATCAACGCACGGTAAACCGTGCTGGCACGCCCGCGCACAACCGCACCGCACCCAAAAGCAGGAAACCCCGTGTTAACGCACGTCCCCTCGGCCCGGAACTCCAGGCCGTGAGATTTGCGCGGCAGACACTTTTGGCACGCCCAGTAGGACTTCTGTCAAAAACTTATGGCAGCTTCACACATCTGTCAAAAACTTTTGGCAGCTTCACACATCCCGCGGTTCACCCGCTCGGTTCGGTTCATACTGCCGCCGTCCATACCCATCCTGGCCCAAGCAACGCATCCGCAGTAACGACACAATAGTACGGTCAGGGGAGCCTGACCGTCTCACCACCTCTGCAGGCGTCGTCGTGTCCGTTGGGCTCCCACCTTCACTATGGGTCGGCCGTCCCAGCAACAACGCATATGCACGCTGGTCAAACCTACGGTGCTCATCTAGCATCGACCAGCTCGGTCATCCCGGCCGAGTCTTTTGTTCAAATGGCCCAACAGGCAAGGCCTCAGAACGAGGTGCCACCGGCCACGCGGCCGTTTGCAGCCCAACAGGAGGCACCACCTCAAGGGATCCGGCTCGAAGACGTCCGGCGGATGATCGAAGACGGCTTAGCTCAGAGGCGGCCGGACATGCCAAGATACACGAGGCCGTATCCGCCAGAAATTGACCGAACCCTCCTTCCCCGGAACTATCGATTGCCAGAGTTCATGCTTTTCTCCGGGGATGGGCAGACCTTGTCCATTGAACACATCGGCCGTTTGACGGCCCAGTGTGAAGAGGCCGATTCGGACGCTCAGAGACTCCGACTTTTTGTTCATTCGTTGACCGGCGCGGCATTTTCGTGGTTTATAAACCTTCCGCCGAACTCAATAAGGGATTGGTCTGATATGGAAAGGGTGTTCCACAAACATTTCTACCAGACCAATCGAGAAATTACGGTCGCCGAGTTGGCAAGAATGAGCCAAGCATCGGACGAGTCACCTCGCGATTACCTACAGCGGTTCAAAACATGTAGGAATTGGTGCCGCACGAAACTACCAGAGAGGGAGTTCGTCAAGATGGCCGAGGAAGGATTGGAATTCGAATACCGGAAGAAATTCCAGGGGATCGAATTTCGGGACATGCATGACCTGACCAACAAGGTGGACAGATATGCGTCCTTGTTGAAAGAGGAGATGCAGAAGAAAACGGCCTCAAAGGGAACCTATTATAGGAATCCCATCGTCAGCTACGCCGAAGCAGACGGCTCCGCAGAGGCCGAGGGCGATGAGGTCGAGATGAGCTCGGCCGAAGTCAGCATAGACAAACCCTTCGGCCACAAGACTCCGAAGCCCGAAGAGCTCAAAGGAAAAATGTTTTGCAAGTACCACAGTTCTTGGTCTCATAACACCAACAACTGCGTTGTCTTGCGAAACGTTATCCAGAAATTGATAGACGAGAAGAAGCTCCAGTTTCCGGAGAAGGCGGCCATGCAGGTCGACTCCAAGCCATTCCCTCCACCTGTCGTGAACATGGTCGATGCTCAACTCCCGGCCGAGGATAGAGGAGTTCGCAGTTCGGGAAAAGGAAAGGAGCCTTTGGCGGAACTCGGGCCAGCCCTTTGCGAACGATGTAGGTGTAAGATCAGCCAGCCCGGGCCGCAGGAGAACAAGAGGAAGGCCGCCGAGCCATCTCAAACGGCCGCAAGAAGATTCGGTGGTCAGTACGGTCGACAGCCGACCAATAGAGCTGTTTTCAGCCGACTAGGGCCACAAAACCACAGCGCCTCGGCCAGTCATGAAGGATGACCATTGGTACCATGCACGGCCGGGGGGCAGGACCGAACCATTGACGAAAACCCAGCTGAGGAGAATGCAGAGGCAGGTTCAGCAGGCCAGGATGCAGACGAACGAGGTCGAGGGCTTCAAACGCCAAAAGAAAGTGGCGACGGTTGACAGGCTGTCGTCCGAGCCGGTTGTCTCCCCAGCCGTAAGAGCAGCCGGCACCAGGCCTTTGAGGGCGTGGCGCCCTAAGCACGACGAGAGTCCCCGTGGGTCGCCGGCCATTTCCACCCAGCCAAAGGCCGCGGTCGCGGAAGGAACGGACGAGGGTGTCGTCGACATCTACCACGGGAAAGATCCCCCTTTTTCGGCCAACGGTCTATCCTTCCTCAAAGAATTCCATAAAGAACATTCGGCCGTGGATCTATACGGTATGACCCCTGAGAATCGAGAAATCGTGGAGTTGGCCCTCAGGAACACAAAGGCAGAAGCACTCCTCATCACCAGCGGTTCTGACTCGGCCATTAAGGCCGTATACCAGGCAAACAGGGAGTCCAGGGCAAGAGGCTTGCCGAGTTACCAGCCCAACCTCGACGGATTAGAGGCCAAAGTTCCCTTCAGCAGGGACGATTTGGATTATCTCCGCCGGTACTTCACTGTGACGCCGACGGACACGTTCTTTGGTTTGACGACCGAGGAAAAGGGCCGAGTGAGCCGCCTAGACGATTACCTAGCCGCCAGGGACGTATTGGCAGAGGCCAGACGGACCTTCAAGGTGGAGGTCGAAACCTTAGAACCCCCTGCGGTCGAAGCGTCCATAACCGATAGTGCGGGGGCCGTAAAGCTGATGGACGAGGGTTTCGGAGATCCTCTCTTCGGACACGAGGCCGAGGATGACCCCACAATGGGAATCTCCGATGAAGAATATGAGGGAATCCTCGGGATGGTCGAGGAAGCAGCTATAACTAAAAATGGCTCTGAGACTGAAGAGGAAGCCGGTAGGGGAAACCCGCAGGAGCCGGAGGAAGTCGGCATCAACATGGTCCTGGTGCTGCCATTCGAGTTTTCAGCCCCGAGAGGGCAGACCAGCGGTTTAGAGGATGACGTGCCCGAGGAGCAATTTGATCAGAGGCCAAAAACTAAGGAGGAATTGTTGGCCGTTGCGTTTAACGAGGTAATACCAAGAGACGAGCCGAACAAATACCGGCATTTGAAGCCGTTGTATATCTCGGCTCACATAGAGGGCGTGCCCATATCCAAGGTCTTCGTTGACTGTGGGGCGACGGTCAATATCCTTCCCTTTTCCTTAATGAGAAAGCTGGACAAGTCGAAGGAGGACCTCATCCCTAGCGACGTGGTCATGAGTAGTTTTGTCGGCGATAAGTCAAAAACCATTGGCGTATTGCCCCTGAAGATTACCGTGGCCGATCAGACGAGGGTCGCGGCCTTCTACGCCGTCCAAGCTCGGATTTACGACGACGATGTTGGATGGGTTGTCCTCACCGGCCACGATGCGAACGGCCGACCAACCAGGACTACGGCCCAGAAAGTGCTGGAGTTAGGCGCCGAGAATATCCGACAGGATTCGGCGCGCGAAGTGTTGATCGACCTCACCAGTCTTTGAATGATAGATAAGGCCACTAAAGAAGAGGGGGCAGCGGCCGTGAGGGATTTGGTAGAGCGTCTGCTGGAACACTGGGCGGTGGAATCCTTACGGCCAAATTCACCAATCAACTTGATCGAATTCCTCCATGAAGCGGACGAAACGGACGCATTGACGTTGGATGACCTAGAAACAGCGCCCGCCGAAATGGAGGACGACTACCCTGAAGTACAGGACCCTTTGTTAGAAATTAATGTAGGGACCGAGGCCGAACCACGGCCTCTTTTTGTAAGCCATCTTTTGGATCCTGAGTTAGCGGCCGAGGTTATCAGCTTGCTCCATGAATATAAGGACTGTTTTGCTTGGGATTATCATGAGATGCCTGGTTTGCCAAGAAGTTTGGTCGAGCATGAATTAAGAATCAAGGAGGGGTTCAAGCCTTTCCAACAGCCGGCAAGGCGTTTCTCGACCGAGGTACAGCTTAGGGTAAAGGAAGAGATTGAACGGCTCCTTAAAGCCGGCTTCATACGAACGGCCCGGTACGTTGAACGGCTAGCCAACATTGTGCCAGTTTTGAAAAGGTCTGGGGCTTTGAGGGTTTGCACCGATTACCGAAATCTGAACCTCGCGACCCCCAAAGACGAATACCCCATGCCCATGTCGGATCTCCTGGTAGACGGAGCCGCAAAGCACGAACTCCTGTCTTTCATGGATGGCCATGCGGGTTACAACCAGATTTTTGTGGCCGAGGAAGATGTTCATAAAACGGCGTTCAGGTGTCCAGGAGCAATCGGAACCTACGAGTGGGTGGTCATGCCATTCGGCCTGAAAAATGCCGGCGCAACATATCAGAGGGCCATGAACCTTATTTTCCACGACCTTATAGGCCGAACCGTTGAAGTCTACATCGACGATGTGGTTGTAAAGTCCCCGTCCAGAGCTGACCACGTGGGACATCTTCGACAGGCTTTTGACCGAATGCGAGCGCACGGCCTAAAAATGAACCCGAAGAAATGTGCTTTTGGTGTCACCGCCGGGAATTTCCTCGGTTTCTTGGTTCACCAACGACGAATCGAGGTCGATAAAAATAAGGCTATGGCCATTATGGCAGCCCCTCCGCCGAGAACTAAGAAGGAGCTGCAGTCTTTCCTCGGTAAGGTGAACTTCTTATGACGCTTCATTTCTAATATGGCGGGAAAAATTCGGCCGTTGTCTCCCTTGCTCAAACTCAAAGACACCGAGCGGTTCGTATGGGGAGCAGAGCATCAGGCGGCCCTCGACGACATCAAGAAATATTTGTCCCAACCGCCGGTCCTGATGCCGCCGAAAAGGGGGAAACCATTAAGGCTTTACATTTCGGCTTCAGAGGGTTCTATCGGCTGTCTGCTGGCTCAGAACAACGAGTCTGGGCGAGAACAAGCAGTGCACTATCTGAGCCTCACCCTCAACACGGCCGAATTGAACTATTCACCGATCGAAAAACTATGCCTAGCCCTCTATTTCGCGGCCACTAAATTGCGGCATTATATGCTTCCTTCGGTTGTTCAGATCATTTCTAAAACCGATCTCATCAAATATATGCTTACCCGGCCGATCATCCGCGGCCGCATCGGGAAATGGACGATGGCATTGTCCGAATTCACCTTTCAATACGTGGCTCAGAAATCGGTCAAGGGTCAGGCTTTGGCTGATTTTCTGGCTCATCACCCGGCCCAGGGACAAGAAGAGGAGTTGGAAGTCGAGATTGGTATGGCCCGCATGGAAAAGAATTTTTGGACCATGTTCTTTGACGGTTCCAGCACCGAGGCCAGGTCAGGAGCCGGAGTTCTGATTGAATCCCCTCAAGGGCAGAAGTGGCAGTTTGCTTTCCAACTCGATTTCAAATGCACTAATAATCAAGCTGAGTACGAAGCGCTCATCATTGGTCTCGAGATTTTAAGAGAAATGAAGGCAACACGTGTTTTGGTCTACGGCGACTCTCAGCTCGTGATTAACCAGCTAACCGGGGAATACCAATGTACGAGTTTGAATTTGGCCGTATATTATGTGGCGGCCCTCAACACGGCCGATGGATTTTCTAGAATTTCTTTTGTTCATATACCGCGCGCCGAAAACGGCGAGGCCAATGAGATGGCCCAGGTAGCGTCTGGCGTAAACATCCCAAGCACTGACCGTGATCGTGTGATAAGAATCGAGAGACGCACCTTGCCAGCCTTGACCGAGCGAGGAATGACAGCGCAAGTGTTTTCGGTCGACATCACCGATGAGATCGACACGGCCGAGGCCGATTGGCGCTACCCCATAGTGAAGTATCTACGTAACCCTTCTGGCAGCCATGAAAGGACTACGCGGTTCCAAGCTCGGTGTTATTTGATTTATCAGAATGAGCTGTACCGAAAGGGATCAGACGGTTTGTTGCTCCTATGTCCTAGCGCCAAGGACATCAAGGTCATCATGAGTGAGTCTCACGAGGGGATTTGTGGTGCTCATCAGTCTGGGGTCAAGATGAGGTGGTTGGTCCGGAGGCACGGCTATTACTGGCCGACCATTCTGAAAGATTGCATAGAGTATGCAAGGGGATGTATCAAGTGTCAAATCTACGGCCCCATACAAAGGGTACCGGCCGAAGCCTTCCACCCGGTTACCAAACCATGGCCATTCAGAGGGTGGGCCGTGGATATCATCGGAAAAATCCATCCGGCCGCGTCCAACCAACACGCTTGGATTTTAGTGGCGACCGACTATTTCACCAAATGGGTCGAGGCCGAGTCCTATCGGTCAATATCCAGCGCACAGGTGGTCAAATTCTTTGATAAACACATCGTTCATCGGTTCAGTATTCCAGAGACTATCACGGCCGACAACGGCCCGTTATTCGCATCGGCCGAGACGCGGGAATACACTGAAAGGATGGGGATCAAATTGATCCACTCAACACCTTACTACCCTCAATCCAACGGACAGGCCGAAGCAAGTAACAAAGTAATCAAGGGCATCCTAGAGAAGATGATCGAGGAAAAGCCTAGGGCGTGGCACGACTTACTCCCCGAAGCTCTTTGGGCTTATCGAACCTCAAAGCTGTCGGCCACGGGCACATCTCCTTACGCCTTAACCTACGGTCACGACGCCATCGTCCCGATGGAGTTAAAGGTTCGGTCTCTCCGCGTGGCCGAGAAGCCTCGGCATGAGAAGGAGCGTTATGCGCAAGCCATGGCTCAGGATTTGGAAGATTTAGAGCAATCTAGACTCGATGCCTACAACTTGATGCAGGCGCAAAAGCAAATCGCGGCGAGGGCTTACAACAAAAGGGTTAAGCAAAAGGCTTTCGCCGAAGGCGACCTAGTTTGGCGAGCCGTACTTCCTATTGGGACAAAGGACCCTCGGTTCGGCAAATTCTCGCCCAACTGGGAAGGACCGTTCATCATCGAGCGAATTCTTGGCCGAGGTGCATTTCAGTTGAAAGATAGAGATGGGGAACGGCACAACTTGCCGATCAATGGCCAATATCTAAAGAGGTATATCCCGTCATTATGGGAGACGGCCGCGGAAGGGTTGTGAGATTTGCAAACGACGAAGCGGGGTATACAAAGTAACCAAGACAAATTAAAAGAAACCATACTTTATTTTATTCATTTAGGATGAAAAGAGGGTGCATTTACAAAAAGACGGCCAGGTCCTGGCCGAGTACAAACAGATAAGAAAAGTCACACCCTAAAATCTACGCGCTTCGGCTCCTCGGTCCTTTCTGCGAGACGATCAGACGTTTCCCCCCGAGGCAGGACCTTCGCTACCTACGTCGTCATCATCCACGGCCAGCCTACGCCCCGGGCCTCACTCCAGGCCATGGGAGGCGCATGGGCCGTCACTCCGGACACGGATGGCCACTGCCATTCTAGCCGTGGTAAGCAGTCGCCATTCCTGCGGTAACAGCGGCCGTCGTTCAGACCGTGACTGCGGCCATCACTCCGGACATGGTAAGCGGTCGTCATTCCGGTTATAGTAGAAACCATCACTTCAGCCTTGATAAAGGCCATCGCTCCGGCCATGGGTGCAATCCGGGTATTCGGCCGCACAGATTCGGCCACGTCGAGGTCATCAAACTGCCAAGTCATCTGGACCAGGCCAAATTGCCCAGTCATGCGACTCAGCAGGTTTGGCTCCTTGGTTTGGAGGAAGCTGCAATAAGGATCATTAAGACAGTTGGTAATAAGGGAGGGCGAAGCCCAGGCCGAAACCCAGGAGTCAAAAAAAGGTTCCAGAGCGATTGAAGCAAGAAAAAGCTCGCTGGATTATACTGTTAAGTTTGAGGAACGAGGGTGAAGTAACTGGGGAAGGACAGTATGAACCTTCAAAGAAAAATTGATGAGTTCAGGAAGCCTGGGAGTGTGAAGGAAAATACAAAGGAGTTTGGGTTTTTATACTAGCACTGGAGCTCAAAACGGAGGTTTGATCTCGAAAGATGAAACGGCCTGACAACGCACTCAGAGCACGCGAAGTTATGACAGTGACCGTCGTTTCATTTGACGAGGCGACGCGATGCCCTGGGCAATGATGGTCTGCGCGACGTGCTTGAGGCATTAAATGCACGGAACGCGCCGTCTGGCCTGCGCATTTAATGCCCCAGTTGTCAATCACTTCAGAAGGGAATGCAAAGGGTCCATCCCTTGGAATCCATTCGGCCCCTACCCATGCCAAGGCCGAAGAATCCAGGGATGTGGGGGCAATGTTTGTGCCTGATAAATCACGGCCATGAGCAGGCCGAAGGAGCCCTTTATCTCGGCCCTGACACTTGTTTGCGGAGGCTGAAACGCAGCGTTTCGCCAGGGTACTTCGCCTTCTTAAAAATAAAAGAAGGAAATGCTAAGGCACGATCATCTCGGCCTCAAGCATAGACCGAGGCCGAGGCCGAACAAATTTGCGGCTAAGGCATTAAAGGCAAATCATCACGTGACAGCAGGCTCCCAGGCTTCATTTAATGAAGTAGTGCCTGTTTAATGAAGCAAAACCCATTGGCCACAAAGTAGCATTTAATGCATGAGGGAAGGTGGGAAGTGACTGAAGTCAGGATTTGGTGATGAAGATCAGAGTGATTAGACGTGGACATTCTCACAAAGATTCTGACAGCTTGAGATGTTGGTTCACCAGCTATCCAGGCAATATATGCGTCTCCACGGCCAGAGGTTCAAAACCCACGATTGAGCGCGGCGGCCGAGATTCACCAGGATTTCTAGGGTCTCATCACCATACTTCACGATCCCAAATGTCGATTGGATTGCCCACTTGCGCTAATCAGACTCCACTATGTGTAAATTCAGCCTTGATTACTCATCCAGGGACTCTTCCTATAAATACAAGACTCGTGCTACATTCAAAGGGTTCAAACACCAAAACAAGCCTCCCACGGAGCAACTTATTTTCTTCTGTAATGCACTTTCAATATCTTTACTTGCTTTCCTAGGAGTAGTGTTAGGTTGTAAGCAGAATCCATTCATCAATATATCATACGACCCTTGATTTTCAAGGCGCCGGAGCACCATCTCTGTTTGTTCGCTCACTCACCCCATATATCACACGGCCGTCGTTCCCTGAGCAGCGCGCCGGAGCACCGCCCAAAACCCACCACCAACACCACCATTCAACGGCCTTGTAGTTCAGGCCGTGAACCTAACAGCCGAGACCAGTTCCTCTCTCGGCTACAATCGTTTGACCAAGAAGACAGATCAAACAGGCGCACCACTTATCCATCCAACGCTCACCAAAACATCAACGCACGGTAAACCGTGCTGGCACGCCCGCGCACAACCGCACCGCACCCAAAAGCAGGAAACCCCGTGTTAACGCACGTCCCCTCGGCCCGGAACTCCAGGCCGTGAGATTTGCGCGGCAGACATAGTTCAGGCCGTGAACCTAACAGCCGAGACCAGTTCCTCTCTCGGCTACAATCGTTTGACCAGGAAGACAGATCAAACTGGTGCACCACTTATCCATCCACCACTCATCAACACATCGACGCACGGTAGACCGTGCTGGCACGCCCGCGCACAACCGCACCGCACCCAAAAGCAGGAAACCCCGTGTTAACGCACATCCCCTCGGCCCGGAACTCCAGGCCGTGAGATTTGCGCGGCAGACACTTTTGGCACGCCCAGTGGGACCTTTGTCAAAAACTCATGGTGGAAACTAGGGCACAGGCAAAGCTCAAAAACAAAGCAGTCGAAATGATTTCTGAGAGTCCTGAGTCCATCTCACCAATCACAAGTATCGAGACCGAACATACGGTCCTGATCTCGGCCAGCGTTCCAGTAATGACGGATCTTACGGCCGAGTCCATACAGGAACAAGCAGTAATGGAGGATTTGATGTCCAGGCAGGCTTGCAGGATGGAGACGTCCTTCATGGCCACGATGGACAGATTCTCTTCAGAGCTGCGAACGCTTTCCCAAGAAAGAATGCCGGCGACTTCGCCCGCAACACCCCCTGGGGCCGGACATAGAAGCCAGGAACGTGAAAGGATTGAGTGTTACGGTGAAAGCGGCAACCTTGGCGTCTTTTCCCGTACCCCAGCGTTAGGCTACGGCCAGCATTCTTTGCCGCCGACAAACGGCTGGGGGCAGTCCCAGCCCTCAAGGGCGAGTCCCGAACCAAACCAACCGGCAAAGAGAGCATGTAGCCCGCTCCACGCTCTAGCCAAAGCATTCAGGAGGAGTCCTACGGTATCTACGGCCGAGCAATTCGGCCCAACCCATAGTTTGACCGATCAAGTACATTCCGCCCAAAGCAGTATGACCGAAGTGTTACCGCAACGGTGCGAGCAAAAAGGCATGACTGTTGCACTATCATTGCAAATGCACGATTCGGCCGGTTAGACGTCAATGCAAACGCGCCTAGGTTCCCTTTGTGATACAGATCAGCAGAGTCAGGTGACCATACCTCGATGGCCAGCCAACCGAGATTATCTCGGCCAAGTCTACGGCGTTTCCCAGAGACTACCTGGCTCGGTCAACGCCGCCGAACCCTCTGTTCAAACAGCCCAGCCGGGATGGCTGCGGAACGTTGCGCAACAAAGTAGGCCTGTTCAAGGGTTTCAGTTTGAAGACATCCGGCCTATCGTGAAAGACGATTTAATAAAGAGAGAGCTGGGGGTACCAGATTACCCAAGGCCGCATCTGTCAAAGGAACTTAGCAATGCGCACGATTTATTTCCTAAGGTTTTTTGGGCACGCCGTATCTCAGAAATTTCGGCCGTGGGTATAACCCCTTATGTCTTGGCCAACGGCCATGACCCTGGTAAAATATCAAAGCAGAAGGTTCGTTTTCCTCAAAGTACCGGGCAACATGGCCAAGAGAAGAAGGGCCACTCGCAGATAAGGCCCAGGAGCTCAGAGAATTCAGAACAGTCGGAACTCGACGCCTACAATTCGGCGCAAATTCAAAAGAAGATGGCGCCGAGGACCTACGACAAAAAAGTCAAAAAGAAGAAAAGAGGAAGGTAGGCGACCAAGGTAAGCGAACGGCGCGGTCAAAACAAAACAACAACATACATCTAGCTTTTCAGAAAAGAAGGCCCTTGTATTTAAACAAAAGGGGGGCATTATTGACAAACAGAGAACGGCCAGCCACGGCCGAAATAAAACAAAAGATAAACTATGTGTAAATAATTTAAAATTGTATGTGGTTATTTATTTACATCCCAAAAAGAAAAAAAAAATAGTTGAGATGGTCGCTCTTCGCCCTCTTAGACCCCTTCGCTGAACATCCCCCAGATCAGGCAGGTGATCCTTCTCCAAGCGATGTCCCCACCGTTGATGTCCGCCTGCCATCTCGCTCGAATCAGCTTCCGCTCGGCCAGGGCCTTCTTCGTCTCAGTAGCTGCTTTGAGGATTCGCTTGGCCGAGGATTTCAGCTCGCTCCCGCCCGCGACCGCGCCATCTCGGCGTTGGAGGATGAGATCTCGGCGAGCCTGGAGCTCGGTAATCTGGGCCTCAACCTCCGCAAGCTCTTCATTCTCTCGTTGGACGACGAGGTCATTTTCTTTCAATCGAGCCATTGCAGGATGAACTTGTTCTTTAATTGCCTCCAGATCCTGCTCGAGCGAGCTCCCCTCGGCCATCCGCGTGACGGCTTCAGCATACCGGCCGATCATCTCCTCGCCTTCGGCCAGGCGGGCTTGCAGTTCATCCAGTTGAGCCGAGTCGAGTAGACCGAGCGCCATGGCCGTATCCAAGCAGGACCTAAAGTCCGAAATCGACCCAGCAGCGGTCATCTGCCGAACATAAAGGAGAAGAAACTCCCGGAGCCATTCAATGACGGTCTTGGAATCCTCGTCCAGAGGAGCCGAGGCCGAGCTTCCCCCTTCCTCATGGAGGCTGGCGTATAACTCATCAAGATCGTCGGAGGATGTGGTTTCCTGAACATAAGAGGGAGTAAGGGTAAGAGATAATTAACTAGGACATAAAGGGATAAACAAAAAGGAGGCCGAATACTCACGGGGAGCAAAAGGTCGGTCATCACCGCCGAAGTAGTTCGCAGGAGGCTAGGCACACTCACGACCGTGGCTCTAGTCATCACTGGCTCGGCCACGACCGTTGGGTCCTGGAACGACGGCATAGGCGGCATGGTCGCGGCAACCATGGCCAGCAGCGGCGACGATTGGGGAGGCTAGAGACAAACAGTTCGGTCAGAAGTGTAGAACAGATCAAAAGAAAACAATAAAGCCAAGTATATTGAAAGTGGATTCTTACCGAGCGAAAGGAGATGCCGCTTGGGCGACGAGGGGTGGACGTCAAAGACCTACTTGGCACGTCCACAGCAGGTTCTTCGGCGGCCTCATCGGTTACTTCCTCAGCGGCCTCTTCATTGGCCTCCTCGCCGCCCTCGTCGGCAGCCTCTTCGGCAGCTCCCTCAGCGGCCTCTTCGGCCACTTCCTCGGCGATCTCTTCGGTCGCCCCCTCTGCAGCCTCCTCGGCGGGCGACACCTCTGTGGGCGCAATATCAACATCCAGCGCCTCAGCCACTTCCTCGGCAGTGGCCACCCCCTCAGCCGTCGCCTCTGCGGCTCCCGCCTCCTCGACCACCATGTGGGCAGCGGCCGCCTCCTTTACGAACGGCACCTCGACCGTAGCCTCCTCCTCGACTATTACCACGTCCTGAGGAAAGAACCAAATTACCAGAATGCACAAAAAAGGGAAAAAAAGGATGCCAGGGAGTGGTACTTACGGTCGCAGGAGGGGCCTCACTCACAGTCGCGGAAGGAGCCTCCTCTTCACCTCTGCCCTCCGAGGAGGTAAAAAGGGTCCTCTTCCTCGGCCGCTGCACGGCCGCCATCTCGACCGCGGCACTCTGGGCTGGAGCGGCCTCAGTACCTGACGTCTCTCGACTCCTCTTGCGACCCGAGGCTGTGTATACAAGGAAAAAAGACAAGAGTCAGATGACCAGAGACAGAAGTGGTTTAGAGCGGCCGGTGAAGAATAAATGATAAAAAGAAAAATAAGCAGGGCCTACCAGCAGCAGTGGATGGTCGAGACGTTGGGGAGCCCGGCACGGTCCTCTGCGCCAGCGTTTTGCGAACCCCCACCACAGGCGTCACCCTGGGAGCTGGGGCCATGGTCGATGATGGGGCCGCGGTGGAAGCCACGGCCGCTGATCTAGCCAAGGGAGGGGCCGGTACCCTGGGGGTGACCACGGCCGGGGCACTTGACCGAGGCAGCCCAGCTGATACCTTCTTCACGTTGCTGCCCTTGGGGGTGAGAGGGTCCCAATCTGCATTCGTCAGGGCCGCCCTCACGGCCTCTTCAATAGGCCGAATAAATCTGGTCGAGATGCACTCCTCATACCAGACCCTTCCATCCTCGTCATACGCATTGCGGCGCGACCAAGGCGTCAGAGTCAGGAAGGTCATTCCCTTTTGGAGCTGGAAGGTGATCTCAGCCACACCATGCTGCTGGGAGACGTCGGCCCTCCAGGACGATAGCCGGTTGGTTGACAGAGGAAGGAGTGGGGCCATCTGGATTAGGCCGAACTGCCGTGCCACGAGGTTCGGCAGATACACTTCGGCCCCAGCCTTGGACAGACCGCAATGGAGGTCTCGCGAAACCAGGAAGGAGCCCCAGATCTCCTTCAGATCGTTCTCCGTCTCAACATCAGGAATGACGGAGAGGTCGTGGGTCAGGAACAGAGGGAACGGCCGAGCAAGGCAGACTCGGAACTGCGTACCAGTTCTCTCGGCCAAGCTGTAAAAGAATTTGTAGCAGAAGGGCATGACATTATGCTTCTTGGGGGCCCGAGCAAATGCGTTGGCCAGCGGCTCAGTGTCTTGGGGAGCGGCCACTCCCCTCAGCTCGGGGAAGTAGGCCTGCAGCCAGAACTGGAAGGCCCACAGTGGACCACCGTGCTTCGGCTTCATCCCATCGGTAACGATGTCATGAAGCGTGTGGTAGATATGGCCGAGCAGGAATGGGCCGAGTGCTAACCTACCGCCCTGCGCTAGGTAATCAGCCAGGTGGGCGAACTCCAGGGTGACCTTATTCGCCTAGGTGCAAAACACGAACTTGCAGCAGGGCGGCATGTTCAACCTCGCCGAGAGGGGCAATGGCGTCGTCTTCAACGCTGTCTTCTACGCCGAAGTTGCTGTAGAAGCTGGAGTAGTTGAGCATGTTCTTCGCCTTGCTCCCAGCAACTCTCGCAAGAGTAGGCCACGTAGCCTTAAAGCTCCCTTCCACCTCGGGAGCAACAAGGGCGGCGTTCACTTCCACGCCGAGGGGGGACAGGCCGAACAGGGCGGCCATGTCTAGAACGGTCAGCGTCATCGTGCTGAACCGAAAGTTCATGGTGTTGGTGGCCGACGACCAGAAGCACAGGGCCGCGGCCAAGAGCGACCGATCCATGACCAGCGGCCGATCGAATAACTTGATCAGGTGGTAGATGCCTTGATCCTTCCATTGTTGAACGAAGAAATGCTCCATCCTCGGCAGCCATTTTTCCCAGTCTGGGGTCACGGTTGGCCACTGTTGCTGCGGCCTGAGGACGTTCCAGTCCTGGAAGTCTCCCCCGTCGAAGGCCGAGAGATCCACCAGATTGTTCTTCAGATGGGCCACAAGCCTCTCTGGCATTCCGCCATTGATGGAGGGGCCGAGAACGCAGGAATCAGTGGAGGCGCCATCGTCATCGGCCCAGGGCATGATGATGTCAGGGAGGATCGAGCCCTGAATATCTCGGCAAATAGCCTCGAATTCGGTTTGGAAGGTTTGGGACCGAACTTCAACAGAGGTGGGGGTATTGGAGGCCATTGGAGCAGGTTTAAGATGAGTGTTTAAAGGGGGGAATAAGGTCTGTAGTTTCTGGGAAAATCGCGAGCTCACGAGGGGTTCTCTGGTAACCTTGGAGGTGCGAAGGTTTGATGGGTTTTGAAGTTTGGAGAAATGGGTCTTTGGCAAAGCGTGGGCGTCTGAGGATTTTGAAAGCGTAAGGAGAAAGCAAAGAAGTCTGGGTTTTTATATTGGCACTAGAATTCGAAACGAAAGGGTGTGTCTCTCTCGAGAGACGTAATGTTCTGTCAGCACGCTCAACAGGCGGAACGACGTGTCAAAAGCCCAGAGGACGTCGCTTCCTCTGACAAAGCGAAGCGACGCCCTGGGCAATGATGGCCTACACGACGTGCTTGAAGCATTAAATGCGCCGACTGGCCTGCGCATTTAATGCCACAGTTGTCAATCACTTCAGGAAGGATTGCAAAGGGTCCATCCTTTGGAATCCATTCGGCCCCTACCCATGCCGAGGCCGAAGAATCCAGGGATATGGGGGCAATGTTTGTGCCTGATAAATCTCGGCCATGAGCTGGCCGAGGGAGCCCCTTCTCTCGGCCCTTGCACTTGTTCGCAGAAGCTGAAACGCAGCGTTTCGCCAGGGTATTTCGCCTTCCTAAAAATAAAAGAAGAAATGCCAAGGCATGATCATCTCGGCCTCAAGAGTAGGCCGAGGCCGAGGCCGAACAAAATTGCGGCCAAGGCATTAAAGGCAAATCATCACGTGACAGCAGGGTCCCAGGCTTCATTTAATGAAGTAGTGCCTGTTTAATGCAGCAAACCCATTGGCCACAAAGAAGCATTTAATGCATGAGGGAAGGTGGGAAGTGACTGAAGTCAGGATTTGGTGATGAGGATCAGAGTGATTAGACGTGGACATTCTCACAAGAATTCTGACAGCCTGAGATATTGGTTCACCAGCGATCCAGGCCATAAATGCATCTCCACGGCCAGAGGTTCAGAATCCACGATCGAGAGCGGCGACCGAGATTCACCGGGATTTCTGGGGTCACACCACCATGCTTCACGATCCCAAATGTCGATTGGACTGCCCACTTGCGCTAATCAGACTCCACTATGCGTAAATTCAGCCTCGATTACTCATCCAGGGACTCTTCCTATAAATACAAGACTCGAGCTACATTCAAAGGGTTCAACACCAAAACAAAGCCTCCCACGGAGCAACTTATTTTTTCCTGTAATGCACTTTCAATATCTTTACTTGCTTTCCTAGGAGTAGTGGTAGATTGTAAGGAAAATCCATTCATCAATATGTCATACGACCCTTGATTTTCAAGGCGCCGGAGCACCATCCTTGTTGTTCGTTCACTCACCCCATATATCATACGACCGTCGCTCCCTGAGCAGTGCGCCGGCCTTGTAGTTCAGGCCGTGAACCTAACAGCCGAGACCAGTTCCTCTCTCGGCAACAATCGTTTGACCAGGAAGACAGATCAAACAGGCGCACACTTATCCATCCACCACTCATCAACACATCGACGCACGGTAGACCGTGCTGGCACGCCCGCGCACAACCGCACCGCACCCAAAAGCAGGAAACCCTGTGTTAACGCACATCCCCTCGGCCCGGAACTCCAGGCCGTGAGATTTGCGCGGCAGACACATTGTACCAGTTTTAAAAAGGACTGGGGCTTTGAGGGTTTGCACCGATTACCGAAATCTGAACCTCGCAACCCCAAAGGACGAATACCCCGTGCCGATGTCAGACCTCCTAGTGGACGGGGCCGCCAAGCACGAACTCTTGTCTTTCATGGACGGCCATGCGGGTTACAACCAGATTTTCGTAGCCGAGGAGGATGTCCACAAAACGGCGTTTAGGTGTCCAGGAGCAATCAGAACCTATGAGTGGGTAGTCATGCCATTCGGCCTAAAGAATGCCGGCGCAACATATCAGCGAGCTATGAACCTAATTTTCCACGACCTCATAGGCCGGACCGTTGAAGTCTACATTGACGACGTGGTTGTAAAGTCCCCATCCAAAGCCGACCATTGAGAACATCTCCGGCAAGCTTTTGACCGAATGCGAGCACATGGCCTAAAGATGAACCCAAAGAAATGTGCTTTCGGCGTCACCGCCGGGAATTTCCTTGGTTTCTTGGTTCACCAACGAGGAATCGAGGTAGATAAAAATAAAGCTACGGCCATTATGGCAGCCCCTCCGCCAAGAACCAAGAAGGAGCTCCAGTCATTTCTCGGCAAGGTCAACTTTTTGAGACGATTCATATCCAATCTGGCAGGGAAAATCAGGCCGTTGGCTCCGTTGCTCAAACTGAAAGACACGGAACGGTTCGTATGGGGGACAGAGCATCAGGCGGCCCTCGACGACATCAAGAAATATTTTTCCCAACCGCCGGTCCTTATGCCGCCAAAAAGAGGGAAACCATTGAGGCTTTACATTTTGGCTTCAGAGGGCTCTATCGGCTGTCTGCTGGCTCAGAACAACGAGTCTGGCTGCGAACAAGCGGTGCACTATCTAAGCCGCACCCTCAACACGGCCGAATTAAACTATTCGCCAATCGAGAAATTATGCCTAGCACTTTATTTCGCGGCCACCAAGTTGCGGCATTATATGCTTCCTTCGGTCGTTCAAATCATCTCCAAGACCGATCTCATCAAATATATGCTTACTCGGCCGATCATACGCGGCCGAATTGGGAAGTGGACGATGGCATTATCCGAATTTACCTTTCAATGCGTAGCTCAGAAATCGGTGAAGGGTTAGGCATTGGCCGATTTCCTAGCTCATCACCCGGCCCAGGGACAAGAAGAGGAGTTGGAGGTCGAGATCGGTATGGCCCGCATGGAAAAGAATTATTGGACCATGTACTTCGACGGCTCCAGCACCGAGGCCAGGTCAGGAGCCGGAGTCGTGATCGAATCTCCTCAAGGGCAAAAATGGCAGTTCGCATTCCAACTCGACTTCAAATGCACTAATAATCAGGCTGAGTACGAAGCGCTCATCATCGGTCTCGAGATTTTGAAAGAAATGAAGGCAACCCGTGTTTTGGTCTACGGCGACTCTCAGCTGGTGATTAACCAACTGATTGGGGAATACCAATGCACGAGCGAGAATTTACCCATGTATTATGTGACGGCCCTCAACACGGCCGATGGATTTTCTAGAATTTTCTTTGTTCATATACCGCGCACCGAGAACGGCGAGGCCAATGAGATGGCCCAGGTAGCATCAGGCGTAAACATCCCGAACACCGACCACGATCGCGTGATAAGGATCGAGAGGCGTACCTTACCAGCTTTGGCCGAACGTGGAATGGCAGCGCAAGTGTCTTCGGCCGATATCACCGACGAGATCAACACGGCCGAAGCCGACTGGCGCTACCCCATAGTGAAATATTTGCGTAACCCTTCTGGCAGCCATGAGAGGACTACACGTTTCCGGGCTCGGTGTTATTTGATTTATCAAAATGAGCTGTATCGACAGGGATCAGACGGCTTACTGCTCCTATGTCCCAGCGCCGAAGACATCAGGGTCATCATGACCGAATCTCACGAAGGGATAACGGTCCGGTTTTCACATCGGCCGAGACTCGGGAATACACCGAAAGGATGGGAATCAAATTGGTCCACTCAACACCTTCCTACCCTCAGTCTAACGGACAGGCCGAGGCAAGTAACAAGGTAATCAAGGGTATCCTTGAGAAGATGATCAAGGAAAAACCCAGGGCGTGGCACGACTTACTCCCCGAAGCTCTTTGGGCGTACCGAATCTCAAAGCGATCAGCCACGGGCACATCTCCTTACGCCTTAACCTACGGTCACGACGCCATCGTTCCAATGGAGTTAAAGGTTCGGTCTCTCCGTGTGGCCGAGCAGCCTGAACAAGAAAAGTGGGATTATGCACAAGCCATGGCTCAGGAGTTGGAAGATTTGGAGCAATCTAGACTCGACGCTTATAACCTCATGCAGGTACAGAAGCAGATTGCGGCAAGGGCTTACAACAAAAAGGTTAAGCAAAAAACTTTCGCCGAAGGCGACCTAGTATGGCGAGTCGTGCTTCCTATCGGGACAAAAGACCCTCGGTTCGGCAAATTTTCTCCCAATTGGGAAGGGCCGTTCATTATCGAACGAATTCTTGGCCGAGGTGCATTTCAGTTAAAGGATAGGGATGGATAGTGGCACAACTTACCGATCAACGGCCAGTATTTGAAGAGATACGCCCCGTCATTATGGGAGACGGCCGTGAAAAAGTTATAAATATTTACAAATGATAAAAGTGGAGTATGCAACACAACAAAGGCGAACTAAAGGAAATCATACTTCATTTTAGTCATTTAGTTTAAAAAGGGGGACACGTTTACAAGGGAACGGCCAGGTCATGGCCGAGTACAAACACACATAAGAAAAATCACATCCTAAATCTACGCGCTTCGGCTCCATGGTCTTCTTGCTAGACAATCAGACGCTTTCCCCCGAGGCAGGACCTCCGCCACCCATATCGTCATCAGCCACGGCCAGCCTAAAACCAGGGCTTCACTCCAGGCCATGGAAAGCGCAGGGGCCGTCACTCTGGCCACGGTAAGCGGCCGTCATTCAGAACACGGAAAGCAACTTCCACTCCGGCCATGGTAAGCGGCCGTCATTCAGGCCGTGGTAGCAGCCGTCACTCTGGCCATGGTAAGCGGTCGTCATTCCGGCTTTGGTAAGAACCATCACCCCGGCCATGATGAGGGCCGTTGTTCCGGCCAAGGAGATGACCGGGGCGCTCAGCCAAATAAACATGGCCACGTTGGAGTCGTCATTCCAGGTCCTCCCATTTTCATCAAATTGCCAAGTCATCTGGACCAGGCCAAATTGCCAAGTCATGAGACTCAGCAGATATGGCTCCCTGGTTTTGGAAGGGCTGCAGTAAGAACCATTAGGGCAGGTTGAATTAAAGAAGGATGAGGCCCAAGGATCAAAGGAAGGCTCTAGGATGTTTGAAGCGAGAAGAAAGGTCACTAAGTAATGGAAAGAAGGCTGAAAAAGACTGGGGAAGGTCAGTCTAAACTTTCGAAGAGTATGAACTCAGAGATTTTTGGAGTGGGAAGAAAATACGAAAGAGTTTGGGTTTTTATACTCGTGCCGGAATTCAAAACGAAGAGGTATGATTCTCGTAAAACGAAACGGCCTGACAACGCATTCAGAACACGCGAAGATATGACAGAAACTTGGCGGCCGACGTTTCGATTAGCAAGGCTAAATGATGGCTCGTGCGAATTAAGAGCGCGATGACGTGGCGAAAGTCCAGAGACCGTCATTTCACTTGACGAGGCGAAACGACGCCTCGAGTAAGCCTGGGCAATAATGACCTGCACGACGTGCTTGAGGCATTAAATGCGCTGACTGGCCTGCGCATTTAATGCCCCAGTTGTCAATCACTTCAAAAGGAATGCAAAGGGTCCATCCCTTGGAATCCATTCGGCCCCTACCCATGCCGAGGCCAAAGAATCCAGGGATGTGGGGGCAATGTTTGTGCCTAATAAATCACGGCCATGAGCTGGCCGAAGAAGCCCCTTTTCTCGGCCTTGGCACTTGCTCGTAAAACTGAAACGCAGCGTTTCAACAGGGTGCTTTGCCTTCCTGAAGACAAAAGAAAAATGCTAAGGCATGATCATCTCGGCCTCGAGTGCAGGCCGAGGTCGAGGCGAGCAAAATCACGGCCAAAGGCATTAAAGGTGAATCATCACGTGACAACAGGGTCCCAGGCTTCATTTAATGAAGTAGTGCCTCTGTTTATTGAAGCAAGCCCACTGACCACGAATAAGCATTTAATGCACGAGGGAAGGTGGGAAGTGATTGAAGTCAGGATTTGGTGATGAGGATCAGAGTGATTAGACGTAGACATTCTCACAAGAATTGTGGCAGCTTGAGATATTAGGTCACCAGCTATCAAGGCCATAAATGCGTCTCCACGGCCAGAAGCGCAGAGTCCATGATCGGGGCAGCGGCCGAGATTCACCAGGATTTATGGGGTCACACCACCATACTTCACGATCCCAAATGTCGATTGGACTACCCACTTGCTCTAATCAGGCTCCACCATGCAGATTTTCAGCCTCGATTACTCCTCCAGGAACTCTTCCTATAAATACAAGGCTCAAGCTACATTCAAAGGGTTCAAACACCAAACTAAAGCCTCCCACGGAGCAACTTATTTTTTCCTGTAATGCACTTTCAATATCTTTACTTGCTTTCCTAGGAGTAGTGTTAGACTGTAAGGAAAATCCATTCATCAATATATCATACGACCCTTGATTTTCAAGGCGCCGGAGCACCATCTTTGTTATTCGCTCATTCACCCCATATATCATACGACCGTCGCTCGTCAAGTCACGCGCCGGAGCACTGCCCAAAACCCACCACCAACACCATCACTCAACGGCCTTGTAGTTCAGGCCGTGAACCTAACAGCCGAGACTAGTTCCTCTCTCGGCTACAATCGTTTGATTAGAAGACAAGTTCAAACAGGCGCACCACTTAACCATTCCCATACACATCAATCATCTTGACGCACGGTAGACCGTGCTGGCCCGCCCGCGCACAACCGCACCGCATCCAAAAGCAGGAAGCCGCGTGTCAACGCATATCCCCTCGGGCCGGAACTCCAGGCCGTGAGATTTGCGCGGCATACAAAAACATGCAGGAACTGGTGCCGCACGAACCTACCAGAGAGGGAATTTGTCAAGATAGCCGAAGAGGGGTTGGAGTTCGAGTACCGGAAAAAATTCCAGGGGATCGAATTCCGAGATATGCATAACTTGATCAACAAGGTGGACAGGTACGCATCCTTGTTGAAGGAGGAGATGCAGAAGAAGACGGCTTCAAAAGGGACTTACTACAGGAATCCCATTGTTAGCTATGCCGAAGCAGACGGTTCCGCGGGGGCCGAGAGCGATGAGGATGAGATGAGTTCAGCCGAAGTTAGCATAGACAAACCATTCGTCTGCAAAGGACTTATCAAGGCCGACAATAGCCGTAGAAAAATTCCCGACGCCAAGTTTGCAACTCGAGAAACGAAGGCCTACACTTTTTGACTTAACAAGGGCCGAAGCTATCTTTGACCTGCTATTGGCCGAGAAAAAGGTCAAGTTGTCATTCGGCCATAAAATTCCGAAGCCCGACGAGCTCAAAGGGAAGACGTTTTGCAAATACCACAGTTCTTGGTGCCACAACACTAACAACTGCGTTGTCCTGCGAGACGTCATCCAGAAGTTGATAGACGAAAAGAAGCTCCAGTTCCCAGAGAAGGCGGCCATGCAGGTTGACTCCAAGCCATTCCTTCCGCCTGTCGTCAACATGGTCGACGCCCAACTCCGAGCTGAATGTGGGGAAATTCGTCGGCCGGCGAAGGAAAAGGAACCGTCGGCCGGATTAGAGCCAGTGCTGTGTGAGCAATGCAGGTGTCAGGTCGGTCAGCCCAGGCTACAAGAGAACAAGAGGAAGGCCGCCGAGCCATCTCAACCGATCGCGAAGAAATTCGGTGGTCAGAACGATCGTCGGCATGCCAGCAGGGCTGTTTTCGACCGACTGGGGGCACAGACCCCCAGTACCTCGGCGGGCCACGGAGACCAGACCCCCCCTAGGCCAGTAAAACCTTTCAAACCACCGGTCATGCAGGACGACCGTTGGTACCATGCGCGACCTGGGGGCAGGGCCGAACCATTGACAAAAACCCAGCTGAGAAGGATGCAGAGGCAGGTCCAGCAGGCCAGGATACAGACGACCCAGGCCGAGAGTTCCAAGCGCCAGAAGAAAACAACGACTACAGACGGGCCGTCTTCACCACTGATTGTCCCCTCTACGACAAGGACGGCCAGCATCAAGCCTCCAAGGGCGTGGCTCCCTAAGCAGGGCGAGAACCCCCGTAGAACGGCAGCCGTCTCGGTCCAGCCAAAGGCCGTGCTTCTGGAGAAATTAGACGAGGGCATCATCGACGTCTACCACTGTCTGTCGCGCAAATCTCACGGCCTGGAGCCGAGAGAGGAACTAGTCTTAGCTGTTAGGTTCACGGCCTGAACTACAAGGCTGTTGAGTGATGGTGTTGGTGGTGGGTTTTGAGCGGTGCTCCGGCGCGTTGCTCAGGGAGCGACGGTCGTATGATATATGGGGTGAGTGAACGAACAACAGGGATGGTGCTCCAGCGCCTTGAAAATCAAGGGTCGTATGATATATTGATGAATGAAATTTCCTTACAGTCTAACACTACTCCTAGGAAAGCAAGTAAAGATATTGAAAGTACATTACAGGAAAAAATAAGTTGCTCCGTGGGAGGCTTTGGTTTGGTGTTTGAACCCTTTGAAAGTAGCTCGAGCCTTGTATTTATAGGAAGAGTTCCTGGAGGAGTAATCGAGGCTTAAAATCTGCATGGTGGAGCCTGATTAGAGCAAGTGGGTAGTCCAATCAACATTTGGGATCGTGAAGCATGGTGTTGTGACCCCATAGATCCCGGTGAATCTCGGCCACCGCTCTTGATTGTGGGTTCTGAGCTTCTAGCCGTGGAGACGCATTTATGGCCTTGATAGCTGGTGACCTAAAACCTCAAGCTGTCAGAATTCTTGTGAGAATGTCTACGTCTAATCACTCTGATCCTCACCACCAAATCCTGACTTCAGTCACTTCCCCCCTTCCCTCATGCATTAAATGTTTATTTGTGGACAGTGGGTTTGCTGCATTAAACAGGCACTACTTCATTAAATGAAGCATGGGTCCCTACTTCATTAAATAAACAGGCATGATTTTGCTCGGCCTCGGCCTTGGCCTGCACTCAAGGCCGAGATGATCATGCCTTAGCATTTTTCTCTTGTCTTTAGGAAGGCAAAACACCCTGTTGAAACGCTGCGTTTCAGTTTTACGAGTAAGTGCCTGGGCCGAGAAAAGGGGCTCCTTCGGCCAGCTCATGGCCGTGATTTATTAGGCACAAACATTGCCCCCACATCCCTAGATTCTTCGGTCTCGGTGTGGGTAGGGGCCGAATGGATTCCAAGGGATGGACCCTTAGCATTCCTCCTGAAGTGATTGACAACTGGGGCATTAAATGCGCAGGCCAGTCAGCACATTTAATGCCTCAAGCACGTCGTGTAGGCCATCATTGCCCAGGGCGTCGCTTCGTTTTGTCAGAGGAAACGACGGCCTCTGGGCTTTTGACACGTCATTGCGCCTGTTGAGCGTGCTGACTGAACGTTACGTCTCTCGAGAGAGACACGCCCTTTTGTTTCGAATTCTAGCGCCAATATAAAAACCCAAACTTCCTCGCTTTCTCCTTACCCTTTCAGAATTCTCAGACGCCTAAGCTTTGTCAAAAACCCTTCTCTCAAACCTTCAAACCCACCAAACTCTCGAACCTCCAAGTTTACCAGAGAACCCTTCCTGAGCTCGCGACTTTCCAGAACCTACAAACCCTCTCCCTTTTTCAGGACTTTCTTCCAGTGTTCTTCACATTCATCATCTTTTTTTCACATTTCCCCCTTAAACACTCATCTCAAACCTGCTCTAATGGCCTCCAGTACCTCCACATCCGTCGAAGTTCGGTCCCAGGCCTTCCATACTGAATTCGAGGCTATTTGCCGAGACATCCAGGGTTCGGTCCTCCCCAACATCATCGCGCCCTGGGCTGATGACGATGGTGCCCCTACTGATTCCTGCGTTCTCGACCCCTCCAGTGATGGCGGAATGCCAGAGAGGCTTGTGGCCCATTTGAAGAACAATCTGGTGGATCTCTCGGCCTTTGACGGGGGGGACTTCCAGGATTGGAACGTTATCAGGCCGCAACAACAATGGCCCACTGTGACTCCCAATTGGGAGAAATGGCTGCCGAGGATGGAACACTTCTTCGGTCAGCAATGGAAAGATCAAGGCATCTACCACTTGATCAAGTTGTTCGATCGGCCGCTCGTCATGGATCGGTCGCTCTTGGCCGCGGCCTTGTGCTTTTGGTCGTCGGCCACCAATACTATGAACTTTCGGTTCGGCATGATGACGCCGACCGTTCTAGACATGGCCGCCTTGTTCGGCCTGTCCCCTCTCGACGTGGAAGTAAACGCCACCCTCGTTGCTCCCGAGGTGGAAGGGAGCTTTAAAACCATGTGGCCTGCTCTCACGAGACTTGCTGGGAACAAGGTGAAGAATATGCTCAACTACTCCAGCTTCTACAGTAATTTTGGAGTGGAGGACAGCGCCGAAGACGACGTCATCGCCCCCCTCAGCGAAGTTGAGCATGCTGCATTCTTGCTGTACTGGTTGTGCAAGTTTGTATTCTGCACCCAGGCGAACAAGGTTACCCTGGAGTTCTGATCGGTTCATAATTGTATATCATTTTGTACCATTCTAGCTTATGATTTGGTTATGTTTTTGAGTTAAACTTGTGCTTTTAATCCTTTTTGTGTTTATCTTTCAGTTCATTGAGCTTTAGGTAATAATGATGGCTTTAGAGAGCATAATTCATGCAATTCAAGCATGTTAAGGCCTAATTTGGATGAATGGATGAAGAGCTTAAAAACAAACTCATTTTGGCTACAGCCCCCTGCCAGTCCAGTTCCGTAGGTCATATTGCAAGCTTTGTTTCAACAACCTACATAGCTCGAATGAGGCCACATTCTTCATGAAAGTTGTTCCAATTGGTGTGTACTATAACATATCCAAAATTAAGCCCCATTGGATAAATCTGGAGTCCGTTACCTAGCAAACACAGAACCATGCTCAGGATGGATCTTATCAGCGCGGAAAATGAGTTAGCAATTTGTTTCGGCCTTAACTTCTTCCTCCGACCTTGGATTGGCCCAAATAACATATGGCTGGAAAGAAGACATTCTGAACTTCAATTTTGAGTGCTTAAAGTCCTAATTTGATTAAGAGAAGCCCAAGTTGTAAGCCCTTGAAGTTGCTGGTCATGCTGACCTCAGCATGTGCTGGTTGGATGCTTGGTCATGGTGAGCTAGGTATGAGCTATCATTTCTGGTTGGAAGCTTGGTCATGGTGACATGAAGATGAGCTAGGGCTGCTGGTGGGATCTATTGGTGAAGTGCATCAACCAATTCAAGATTTTCTAATACAAGTGCATCACCCAATTTAGATTTTCTAATACAAGTGCATCAACCATTTCAGATTTTATAAAACAAGTGTTGTATGCATTAGCCATATTGAATTCAGATTTTCACTTCCCCTAGGCCTATAAATAGGGAAGTTGTCTAAGCTTGTAAACACACCCCAAGGGGGGGAGCTCTCAAACACTTCTCTAGAGCTCCCTTTCCTTCTCTCCCTCAAATTCTCTTAGTTTCTCTTTCTAGTTTTCAATTGTTATAATGAGATCTTTGTGCTGAAATTCTCCTTAAGTTTTTCTAAGTTCTACTTAATTTTCATTGTTATGTAAATTCTTTTCTTTAGTTTCAAGTTTGATTAGTTTCCAAGTTTCAATTATGATTTTTGTTCTTATTCAATATGCTTATAAGTTAATATGCTAGTTTGAATGATTGATCACCATTTAGGCCTGCATGTTAGCTATCTTGGTTTGAATTAAGAGTAGACACCATGCTTTAATTCGAATTGAACTATGAATAGGAAGAGTATGTATGGACATTCGACAACAGGGATTAGATACATGCTTGGTTGTTTAAATTGTTCTTCTATGCTTAATGGGTTCCTAATGCTTAATTTTAGGTTAGACAACAAATGATCAAATTAGGGAATTAGGAACACAAGGTTATGACCAAACACCATGGCTTAATCATACATTAGCTAGAATCAATCCGTTAATCTAATTGAACTTGGGAACTTATCTACTTGAGTTAGTTATTTTCTTTCTTCCTTGTTTTATTTATTTCCTTTCTTTTTTCATTTCTGTTTTGTGTAGGGAAAATGAATTGGATCATTCAATCACCAATCCTCGTGGGATCGACCTCGCACTTACATATGCTATACTACCAAACGGCTCGTGGACTTGCGAGTATCACAAGTTGAGGATGCAACTGAATCCATTTTGGTACAGCTGTATCTACGCAACAAGTTCGCCCACCTGGCCGATTACCTAGCGCAGGGCGGTAGGTTAGCACTTGGGCCATTTTTGCTCGGCCACATCTACCGCACGCTTCACGACATCGTCACCGATGGAATGAAGCCGAAGCACGGTGGTCCGCTGTGGGCTTTCCAGTTCTGGCTGCAAGCCTACTTCCCATAGCTGAGGGCGGTGGCCGATATCAACGATGCCGAGCCGCTGGCCAATGCATTTGCCCGAGCCCCCAAGAAGCATAACACCTCGGCCCTCTGTTACAAATTTTTCTATGGCCTGGCTGAGAGGACTGGTACACAGTTCCGAGTCTGCCTTGCTCGGCCGTTCCCCTTGTTCCTAACTCACGACCTTTCCGTCATTCCTGATGTTGAGACGGAGAACGATATGAAGGAGATCTGGGGCTCCTTCCTGGTTTCGCGCGACCTTCACTGCAGCTTGTCCAAGGCCGGGGCCGAGGTTTATCTGCCAAACTTCGTGGCGCGACAGTTCGGCCTAATCCAGACGGCCCCACTCCCTCCTCTGTCAACCAACCGGCTCTCGTCCTGGAGGGCCGATGTCTCTTAGCAGCACGGCATGGCTGGCATAACCTTCCAGCTTCAACAGGGGATGACCTTCCTGACTCTGATGCCCTGGTCACGCCATAATGCGTATGACGAAGATGGAAGGGTCTGATACGAGGAGTGTATCTCAGCCAGATTTATCCGGCCTTTTGAAGAGGCCGCAAGAGTGGCTCTAAAGAATGCAGACTGGGACCCTCTCACCCCCAAGGGCAGCAAAGTGAAGAAGGTATCAGCCGGGCCTCCTCGACCGAGTACCCCGGCCGTGGCCGTTCCTAGGGTGACGGCCCCTCCCCTGGCTGGAACAGCGGCCGTGGCTTCCACTGTGGCCCCCTCCTTAACTGCAGCCCCTGCTCGCAAGGGGACGCCTGTGGTGGGGGCACGAAAGACGCTGGCGCACAGGATCGTGCCGTCCTCCCTGCCAGCTCGACCAACCGCTGTCGCTGGTAAGCCTCGCCTATTATCTCTATTTATCATTTATTCTTCACCGGCCCCTCTAAAACGCTTTTGTCCATGGTCATCTTACTTTTGTTCCTTCTCTTCGTATACGCAGCCTCGGGTCGCAAGAGGAGCCGAGAGGCGCCAGGTACTGAGGCCGCACCGGCCCAGGGTGCCGTGGCTGAGACGGCGACCCTGCAGCAGCCGAGGAAGAGGACCCTTTTTACTTTCTCGGAGGGAAGAGGTGAGGAGGAAGTTCCCCCCGTGATTGTGAGTGAGGCCCCCCCTGCGATCGTAAGTATTCCTCCTTGGCATTCTTTTTCCTCTTTTGTGCACTCTGGTAATCTTGTTCTTTCCTCAGGACGTAGCAATAGTCGAGGAGGAGGCTACGGTCGAGGAAATAGCGGCTACCGAGATGGTAGTCGAAGAGGAGGCCACGGGCGAGATGGTGATTGAGGAGGCGGCCGCTGATGAGGTGGTGGTTGAGGGGGCAACTGCTGCCGAGACAGCATCCGCAGAAGTGCGAACAGCCGAGGAGATTGCCGAGGAGATCGCAGAGGAGGCCGCTGAGGAGACTGCTGATGAGGGCGCCGAGGAGGCTATCGAGGAAGCTGTTGAAGAAGCCGCCGAAGAGGCCACTGCGGACGTGCCTGTTGAGCCGTCGCTGTCCGCTCCTCGTCGTCCAAGCGGCATTTCCATCCGCTTGGTAAGAGCTCGCTTTTGCTATACTTAGCTTTATTGTCTTTTCTTTAGAATTGCGATATATTTTCACCGAATTTTCTGCCTCCAGCCTCCCCAGCCGTTGCTGCCGCTGTCCACAGTTGTTGCGACCATGCCCCCCGCGCCGTCGTCCCAAGACTCAACGGTCGTGTCTGAGCCGGCGGTAACTGGAGCCACAGTCGTGAGTGTGCCGAGTCTCCTGCGGACTACTTCGGCGGTCATGACCGACCTCTCGCTCACCGTGAGTATTTAGGTCCCCCCTTTTTTGTTATTCCTTTATGTCCTAGCTAATCGTTTCTTACCCAAACTCTTTCTTATGTCTAGGAGGCCACCTCCTCTGATGATCTCGAGGAACTATACTCCAGCCTTCATGAGGAAGGAGGTAGCTCGGCCTCGGCTCCTTTGGACGAGGATTCCAAGACCGTCGTTGAACTGCTCCGAGAGTTCCTTCTCCTTGGGGTTCAACAAATGACCGCTGCCGGAGCGATTATGGAGTTTAGGTCCTGCTTGGATACGGCCATGGTGCTCGGTCTACTCGATTCGGCTCAGCTGGATGAACTGCAAGCCCGCCTAGCTGATGTCTGCCGAGCAAATCTCACGGCCTGGGGTTCCGGGCCGAGGGGATGTGCGTTGACACACGGTTTCCTGCTTTTGGGTGCGGTGCGGTTGTGCGCGGGCGTGCCAGCACGGTCTGCCGTGCATCGAGTTGGTTGATGGGGATAGAATGGTTAAGTGGTGCGCCTATTTGAACTCATTTTCTAATCAAACGATTGTAGCCGAGAGAGGAACTGGTCTCGGTTGTTAGGTTCACGGCCTGAACTACAAGGCCATTGAGTGATGGTGTTGGTGGTGGGTTTAGGGCGGTGCTCCGGTGCGTTGCTCGGGGAGCGACGGTCGTATGATATATGGGGTGAGTGAACGAACAACAAGGATGGTGCTCCGGCGCCTTGAAAATCAAGGGTCGTATGATATATTTGATGAATGAAATTTCCTTACAGTCTAACACTACTCCTAGGAAAGCAAGTAAAGATATTGAAAGTGCATTACAGGAAAAATAAGTTGCTCCGTGGAAGGCTTTGGTTCGGTGTTTGAACCCGTTTTCTGTAGCTCGAGCCTTGTATTTATAAGAAGAGTTCTTGGAGGAGTACTCGAAGCTGAAAACCCGCATGGTGGAGCCTGATTAGATCAAGTGGGTGTCTAATCGACATTTGGGATCGTAAAGTATGGTGGTGTGACCCCTTAAATCCTGGTGAATCTCGGCCGCCGCCCTGATTGTGGGTTCTGAGCTTCTGGCCGTGGAGACGCATTTATTGCTCTGATAGCTAGTGACCTAATATCTCCAGCTGCCAGAATTCTTGTGAGAATGTCTACGTCTAATCACTCTGATCCTCATCACTAAATCCTGACTTCAATCACTTCCCACCTTCCCTCATGCATTAAATGCTTATTTGTGGCCAGTGGGTTTGCTGCATTAAACAGGCACTACTTCATTAAATGAAGCAGGGGACCTTGTTGTCACGTGATGATTCACATTTAATGCCTCTGGCCGTGATTTCGTTCAGCCTCGGCCTCGGCATGCACTCGAGGCCGAGATGATCATGCCTGTGCATTCTTCTTTTGTCTTCAGGAAGGCAAAGCACCCTGTTGAAACGCTGCGTTCCAGTTTTACGAGCAAATGCCAGGGCCGAGAAAAGGGGCTCCGTCGGCCGGCTCATGGCCGTGATTTATTAGGCACAAACAGCTGAAGGCGAGGAAATGATCGGCCGGTATGCTGAAGCCGTCACGAGGATGGCCGAAGGGAGCTCGCTTGAGCAGGATCTGGAGGTGATCAAAGAACAAGTTCAACCTGCAATGGCCCGATTGAAAGAGAATGACCTCGTTGTCCAACGAGGGATTGAAGAGCTTGCGCAGGTTGAGGCCCAGATTGCCGAACTTCAGGCACGCCGAGATCTCATAATCCAGCGCCGAGACGGCGCGGTCGCAACCAGGAACGAGCTGAAATCTTCGGCCAAGCGAATCCTCAAGGCCGCGATCGAGATGAAGAAGGCCCTGCCCGAGCGGAAGTTGATCCGAGCGAGGTGGCAGGCGGACATTGATGGTGGGGACATCGCTTGGAGAAGGATCACCTGCCTGATCTGGGGGATGTTTAGTGAAGGGGTCTAGGCAGGCGATTTCTTCCTTTTTTCTTTTGGGATGTAATAAATAACCACATACATTTTACTTTATATGTATTTTTGTATAGTTTCTGTACTTTTCGATCGGCCACGACTGGTCGTTCATCTTTATTGTAAAGAAACTCCTTTAAACTAATTATAAGGCTAGTCTTTTTCCAAAAAATCAAACGTATGCTTCTTGCCTTATGTTGACCGCACCGCTTGTTTAATTCGTTCGCTTACCTCCCTCTTTTTTACTTTTTGACCTTTTTGTCGTAGGTCCTCGGCGCCATTTCCTTTTGAACTTGTGTTGCATTACTAAAAGGACACAATTTAATGTGCAAACAACCAATTAAAAATACCCGCAAGTGCACGAATCTATCGAAGTATAGATTGTATAAGTACGGGGTCGATCCCACGAAGAACTTGTCGGTTGTCTATAAGTTCTAATTCGAGTACAAAAAGAACACTTAACTAACACACCACAATGCACAAATGAAAATTTGAAACTAAAAAGAAATATAAAAGAAACAAACAAAACAAAACAAAAAAAAGAATTGTGCTGTGAACAGTGACCAGCGACCGGTCGTTTGTTAAGAGCGACCGGTCGTTTTTTTGTCTGGTGACCGGTCGTGAGGTAAAAGCGACCGGTCGTTTTAGTACAGAGTCGAAACTTCAGAATTGTGTGCTGAGCGACCGGTCGTGAGACACTAGCGACCGGTCGTTCTTGGGCAGAGTCGTTTTCTCTGTTTTTCCAGTTTCAACCTCTATCCAGTGTTTTGCCTATAACTTTCCAACCGTACGTCCAAAATTCACGTTCTTTATACGGTTGAATTCAGCACAGAAAATGGAAGAACACCACGCGGACCAAAAGTCCAAAACAATTACGGAAACAAATAGAATTTAGTAACAAAGACACGTAACGTGTCAAACACGCAACTCACACACACATTGGGGGGGGGGGGGTTTTGATTTGTTTGAAGTAACCTATTTCTATTGCATGAAAGTAAATGGACTTTGAAATTAAATGAGAATGGCGGAGATGAATTATCAAGATGTGAAATCAAAATGTAACAAACACTAGGGTTTCGGAATCCACCCTAAACAATTCTACCCAAGTTCATGAATACTCAAGTAATGAACTCTAAACGTGTTGATGAAGATGTTCGCAATCAAGACCATGGGTCGTGGCTCAAGACGCATTGATTCTCTCTAATATACGTAAAGTGCATGGTTCGTGCTACAATACTTGTGCCCTCCTCATAACCGAACCTAGGTATGGTTCGTACTTCGATTCAATTACAAGGAGAACCCATTAAGTTCAGAGAGAATATGAACATCACAAGAATCCTAATAGCATGGTGTTTACATTAGGTATTCAAGAAACCAATTCACATAGATGATTCTTACTTCATCCATTTATTGCTTAGGATAACATGAGGATACACATAATCCCAACAATCTCAAGAAGCATGCTTTCAAAGGTGATCAATCAAAGAAGAACATACATCAAGGATAGATTAATTTGGTGAATTGGAATTCATCAACAATATCTAGAAATTCATACACTCAAGCATCAAAACAAAAAGGTAATCATGTTTAGGGCTTCAACCTAAGCCCTAGCTATGGAGTTTAGTTCTTCATAATCATTTCAAACACAAATTCAAAATGAAATTAGAAAGAGTTTACAGATTTTCAGAAAATGATGAAAGCTTCAAGATCATCAATGGTGGAAGTCTTCTTCTCCACTTTTCTTGACTGCACCTTGGCTTTCTCCTAGCTCCAAGCTCCAAAATCTACTCTCAATTGTGTAGAATGATGGAATGAATTGGCTACCCACGTTCAAAACCTCTCCCACTTCAGATTGCAATTAACTTTCCATTGCCCATCAATTTCCAGCTCACAAATATAATATAAAACTCATACTTTAGTTAAAGCCTTTGCCCTTGTCCCCTTTGCCATGATGAAGCCTTGACTTCACAAAGATGCCAAAAGCTTCAGAAAATATCTCATTTGCAAAGGTAATTCCTTGTTACCAAGAGTTATGGTAACAAGAAATTAAGATGACACAAAGGAGGTAAAAGCTGGCCAAATCCGGATTTCCAGAGCTGTGGTAACATGCTGGATTGGTTGGATAGGCAATACTTGTCCAATGGAGCTCAAATTTGGATATGTTGTAGTTAACATCCATTGGAACAAGTCTCATGAAGATCATGACCTCATCCGAGCACCAGAGCATGTTGATCCCAGGCCAAGAAGTTGACCTACGAAAATGAACAAAAACAGAATTTATGACTAATAATGCACTTTTAGCTCATTTTCATCCCAACCAAGGTAAAACCTATTAAAACACAAAAAAGAAGTAAAAAGCTATAAAATGTCAAGAACTAACTCAAAATAGTGGGTGAATAACATGAAAAATCATGTGTAAAAATGAACCGAACAAACTTCCCAAACTTATCTTTTGCTAGTCCTCGAGCAAAACAGAAACTAAAACAAGACTCGAAACAAAACTTTCCGAACACTTTCCAAAGAGAGAGTGACTTATGCAACTGACTCAAAAGTTTTCACAAGAAAAACTCGGTTTAGACATCATTCACAAGGCAGCAAAGTTCAGAACACAACATGCTCAAGTGTAGTAGTGTGATAGCCAAATGGAACTCATTCTCCAATTTCAGTTTTCACACAACTTCAAAAATCATACCAAGCACAAATGTAACTTCAAATCTCACCAAAGTTGTCCTCTCACAAATGAATCACTCGGAAGAGGGTTACAATGCATCACTCAATAATAAATATGAGAATAGAGTTAAACCATACGGGACTTAACTCAAAATTAGCAAGATGAAAAACATGCATGAATATGATCTCAAGAAGGATGCTAAACACTTAAAAGCTGAAAAATGTGTGCAAATCAACCACATGACATTTAGGATCAATTTAGGTCTTTATTATAGGTTGTAATGGGGCTAAGGGTGTAAGGTGAGTAAGAAATGAAGGATATGGATACTACAAAGTCCAAGGAACTCACAATGTAAGAGCATATAATCGTTGACTAAAAGACTTTGAAACATCACGCTTGAGATTTTCACTCAGTTTTTGGTGATCAAATAGACCACAAAGCCTTATACCTCCACTAATTATGATTCACACTCCTTCCTTCCATTTGAACAACCAAGAAACATGGAATTGAAATTGAAACCATTGCCACTTAACCACGACTTTTCTCTTTTCTTTCACCCTTTGAGTGAAGTACTTTTTTTTTTATTTTTTTTTATTTTTAAAGAATGTAATAACCCTTCCCAAACTTAGCATGAAAAACACATCTAAATTAAAGCTCACGAGTTCCTTAGAAAGGTGAATTCTTGTTTTTCAGGCTAAGGCTAGAAGTAATAATTGGTTACTTGAAAGAAAAGGCATACATATAGGCTCAAGGTGGTTAACAATGGAAAATCATGCTTAAGCATGCATAGGGTTAGCTTGAAAGGCACAAACGGTCCAAAGAGGGCCTTAATATCATTTCTCAAATGTCATGTAATCAAATTGCACAAGAATGAGTAACTTTTAAGTGCTCAACCAAATCAATGAATAATGAGATCAGACAACAACTCAGATGACAAGAAAAGTAAGAATATGTGTATAACACTCATGAATTGAAGCACAAGGCTCAAAGCTCACATTATATGGTTATACAAGTCTAATTCATGCTTGATACAATTCTTTGGATCATGCAAGTCCCTCAACTGGAGAATTATGAAACAAATGGCAAGTGCATAGAGGGTTTCAAACATATCATGCTAGAACGATGCCATTTAGTGAATAACAAATTATTTTTTTTTTATTTAATTTTTTTTTTAACATCTTCAATCAAGTCATGTAAACATTCATCACAATCTCATCATATATGTCCGGAAAGTGACTTGAAAACAAAAAAAAAAAAAAAAAAAAAAAAAAAAAAAAAAAAAAAAACTCAAAACTGAAAAGAAAACAGAACAAATTAAAGCAAGAATTTAAGCGAAACGAAAAAGACTTGCTATCCCTTCCCAAACTTAGAAATAAACATTGTCCTCAATGTTAAAGAATTCAGGCATTAACAACGTTATAACAAGAAATAAAGGGAAAGAGCAAGTAAATACAAAAACAAAAAAAAAGAAAAACAACTACAACACGGTTGCAAAACAAAACAAAACAAAACAACACCAAACAAAACCAAACAGTAAGCCCTAACAACAATCTTACACATGCAGAAATCCAGCCCAATGAAATGCACAAACCAAATGAAAGCCCAACCCAAACGAAAGCCCAAAAGCGAAGAAAGTAAATAAAAAAAATAAAATAAAAATAAAAAACAGAGAAACCAAGTCAGAAGCACAAAGAGCGAGGACTCAGTAAAATAGAAAAAAGTGGGCCCTGAAGTCTCGGCACCTGTGAGTCACGGGAAACAAAGTGAGAGACGTGTCGACAAGCAGCGGTCTCTCTCTCGGTCCCAAGCCAGAATTATTGGCTTCATAGGAAGGTGTGACGACTTTCGTTTCTCAAAAGCGCTGAAAGGCGGAACTGTAATTAAAGGGGTTGGGGACCAGGTGAGGTGACCTAAGGGGATAGGCCGTAAGGGCCGCGCAAAACGCAGAAGCGCAGTGGCTAGGGTTACGTAAAAACTAACTCTATAAAAGAAGAAGAGAAAGAGTTGGGGAAGAACACACAAACTCAGAAACACACAAAAGAGAAAAGAAAGACAAAAGAAAGTAAGAGTTGAAATGGCGTCTTCCTACCCATTCTCGTTGGATCTCAACCTAGCTCCACCGACTCAGACTCGGGGCCAAGCAGTGGCACCAGTGTGGATGCCCTACTTTGCCTCTGCACGGGGGCACGTGACAGTGAATGACTCGATACTGCTGGACAACGATGTTGCCCTTGGAGTTGCTAGAAATCTAGTAACTCCCAAGGATATACGGGTGCTGGGATCAAGGGATGACAACCGGGTCGTGAGCGATGCTCTGGCACTAAGCGTGCAAAGCACCGCAACAGTCGCAAGTGTGGGTCATCGCCTACTTGCGAAGTCCCATGAAGTGGAGGTGCTAAGAGGTCAGTTGGCGGCGGAGCGAAGTATGGTGGAAGAGTGCCAGAGTATTATTAAAAGTTTAAAAAGGGAAAGGGCAAGGATAGTGGAGGTGAATCGACACCAGCTAGAGGCGTTGCGGGAAGATAACCAAAATCTCTCAAAGATGGTAAGTGTTTACGCCCATGACATGAGAAAGCAGCTGGAGGACCTGGACCAACCGGGTAAACGCAAGAAAACCGATCGCGAGAGTAGGTATGCTCAAGCTAAGAGTGCGATCTTTGGGAGCTCGAGTGATGAGCCCCAAGAGGCTGTGCGTGAAGCCCCGGAAGAGGATAGCCATAGGGCTAAACTCAAAGGTCCAATGGCCGAGACACCGAGCACTGTGAAAGAATAATTTCTAATGTATTAGTGGTGTGCCTGGTTGTCTTTGCCCTTTCCGTGTATTTGTTTGTTGTTTTTTTTTTTTTTTTTTTTTTTTTTTTTTTTTTTTTTGTCAGAAATAAAAGAAATGAAGTTGCAAAAGAAAAAGAAGCACACTTCCCAAACAAAACAAAGACGACAGCCGAAAGGGAAAACACACTTCCCTAACTAAAATAAGACAAAGGTGATAGCCGAAAGGGAAAGGCAAAAACACAAAACACTAGAAAAACACGGAAAAAAGAAAAGTAAAGTGAAAGTTAATGTGCTCCCCCTTGAAGCGATTAGGTCGAGCATGCCCGGGAAATCCGAAATGGCGTTGGCTCTCCCTCTCATCTGCATATGTCTATTTAAGCCACGCCTCTGCAAGCGGAAGAGTACCCTGCAATTCTTTCTGCAAACTCAAGGAAAACCATCAAAAACATCCAAAGACAAAACAATGGCATCCACATGTACTCACCTTGATGATCTCAACCTTGAGCTGTCACTAGCACCACCAAATTCCCAGATAAGGGCTCCTCCAAACCCTATCTTCCCAAACTCCTCATACCACCATGGCTCGGCCTCAAACTTCTCTGAGGTGGTGCCGCGAAGGGCAGTAATGCCGGAGGGCATGACTGTCAGCAGACTGACAGTTGCAGATCACCTGCATGTGGCGCAGAGGTCTGACCAGATGGCAGTGGACGAGTCCCACAATCTAACCGTGCTCAACGCGGTCTCGGCCACAAATTTGGGCATGCGCCTACTGGCGAGAACACGAGAGTGCGGGGCACTGAGTGAGGAGGTGGCGGTCCTGAAAGCTCTGGTGGCGGACCTGCAGAAGCGGCTCTACAGCGCCAACCAGCATGTAGAGATGCTGCAGAAAAGGAACGAAGATCATGTAGAGCTGCTGCAGATTCTACAAGGAAGAACAGACAGAGGCAATTAGCAGAAGCCTCAGCTAGCTCAAAATGCAAAAGAAACAAGTGATTCATAAATTTATTGTTTTTTTTTTTTTTTTTTTTTTTATTTTATTTATAAATTTGTGTGTAGAATCACATGTTTTGGAATGAAATAAGCATTTGAGCCAAAATTCTGAGTGCATAAACATAAACAACCTACTTCCCAAACTTATATGAAACAATGTTTATAAATGATGGAGATTTAATACTAAACAATGCCATATAGAAAAATTGGGATGGATAATCACAAAATAAAAGAAATAGTAAACAATTAAAAGTTGAACTAACAGTAAAAGTTGAAACAAACAAACTAATAACCGTCTCAAAATAAAACCCAAAAACAAAATAAATTAAAAGTTCAAAAGGGTACAAAGCTCAAAGTACTACTGATCATCATCAGTCTCATCATCATCATCACCATCAACATCATCACCATCAACATGTGCAGAGGTCCCGGGATGACCTGGCATCTGGAGGTGCGTCCAAATGGCGTCAATGGAAGTGCTCATATGTTGCATCTGCTGATACTGGAGCATCTGCAAGTCCCAAATGGCTTGGAGAGAGGGCTCCCAAGCAGAAGTGTCGACAGTGGGAGCAGGCGGGAATGGCTGGAATGAGGCCGGCCCGTGTGGTGGTGGTGGTGGCATATGAGGCGGCACTGGAGCAGGTGCGGGTGCAGGTGCATGTGCATGGCGCCTCTGAGAGATACTCTTGGACACATAAGTGTCCGAAATGGGACCCATGGGCTCAACATATATATCAGTGGGGCGAGCCCGAACACCTGAGCGGTCACAAATCATGCTAACAAGGCAAGGATAATAAATTATGCTTTTCTTACGTGCACAAGCCTTCAGGCGTTCAAAAATGATGTCAACAACTGGTAGGATAAAAGTTCCCTCATGCAAAATTTGCAGGAGCTTGACCCCTACTGATGGAATTTCCGACCGTTGGCCGGATGGATAAATGTTGTGGCGCACAAAGCTCCACAGGATGGCAAAGTAGGGTGTCAACTTACCCTGAATGAGGACCGTCTTTTTAGTTTGAGATGCAAAGGCAGCAGGGTCAGCATAAAAAAGTGTTTCAGCTGCCCTTTGCATGTCAAAATCCTCACCCAAAAATTGTCTCCAATTAACAGTATTCTCTCTGTCACTTATTTGAAGAACCTCAGAGATAATGGAGGTGGATAGTACAATATTTTTGCCCCGAACCTTAAGGGGCACCTCTGCATTACGTCTAAGTTCTTCCCTAGGGAAAGCGGCATAAAACTCACGCACAATTGATTCATTATATTTTGCATAGATGTGAGCTAAGGGTAGGAGGTTTCGGTCCCTAATAAGGTGCCGGACTTGAATAAGTCCAGCGGTTTGGATGGAGGGACTAAGATCTAAGTTACGCTCAGTAACCACAGTGGCAGTGAGCATTGCCTCTTCCGGTTGAGGTGCACTTCGTGAAGAAGATGCACCCCCTCTGGTACCCTGTCTAGCTCTAGACATCTAAGGAGAAAAAAAAACCAATATGCACAAAACAAATCAACAACAAAATTCATGCCACAATTCCCAAACATGCAATACGCCACAATTATACCAATATCAAAACCAAAATGCATGCACATAGCCAAAATTTGCCACAATACAAATATACACCAATTCGAACGAGTCAACAATTTAATCACAATGTAAAATACCACAATGCCACAATATTAATCATAATGCACAATTAAGCCAAAATTCCAAAATGTAAACAACATTCCCAACATTCAACCAAAATGACAAAATTCCAATAATAAACACAAATAACAACAACAATAATCAAATAAGAGATTGAGAGTGAGAAAAACATACCCAATTGAGGAAAATCACACCAAATGATAAACACAAGCCAAACCCAAAACAAAAACAAGAGAAACAACAAATTAGAAACAAAACAACTATAGGAATGCATTAGAGTAAGAAAATCAAAGAGAAAACACCAAGAAAAATTCGAAAATTACCTTGGTGCTACAGTAACCCTAACTGAAAATCACCTCAAATTGAAGAAAACACTTGAAATTTCAAGGAATAGATACCAAAAACGGATTCTACTCGAAAAATTAAGTGAGAAAAGTGTGATTTGGGTTAGGATTAGGGTGGGTTGTGAGGGAGGTAGAGGGAGGGAGAAGAGAGAAGTCGAAGGGGGGGGTGGGTCTGTCGCTGGGAAGAAGAGGAAGTGAGGAGAGAGAAGAGAGAAAGGAAAGAAAAAGACGGTTTTTTAAAAAAAATTGCGACGAGCGACCGGTCGCTTTGAAGCAGATTCAATTTTAAGAAAAACGACGAGCGACCGGTCGCGAGTGAAAAGCGACCGGTCGTTTCGAAGCAGATTCAATTTTAAGAAAAACGACGAGCGACCGGTCGCGAGTGAAAAGCGACCGGTCGTTTCGAAGCAGATTCAATTTTTTCTGAAACTCCAAACGAGCGACCGGTCGCGAGGCATGTACGACCGGTCGTTCTCTCTCTCTCTTTTTTTTTTTTTTTTTTTTTTTTTGGGTTGAAAACTTTATTAAGGACTTACCTTCCCAACTCAGTTTTGCATCCCCGAATGTATATCAATGAAGTGAAGCACTTCATCTTCTTGATGCAAAGTATTTTCGTGGTAGATTTTCAACCTATGCCCATTAACTTTGAATTCCTTTCCTATGCCTATTGGTCGGATTTCAACTGCACCATAGGAAAAGACATTAGTAACAACAAATGGGCCAGTCCAGTGGGAACGAAGCTTACCTGGAAAGAGTTTGAACCTAGAGTTAAAGAGTAATACTCTTTGCCCTACTTCAAACGACCTTCTAATGATATGCTTATCATGAAACGCCTTTGTTTTTTCTTTGTAAATTTTTGCGTTCTCATAAGCATCATTGCGAAGCTCATCCAGTTCGCTCAGTTGTAACCTTCTGATATCTCCTGCTTCCTTCATGTCGAAGTTGTACTTCTTAATTGCCCAAAGGGCCCTGTGTTCAAGCTCAACAGGTAGATGACAAGGTTTACCAAAGATTAAGCGAAATGGAGACATACCGATTGGAGTTTTGTAAGCAGTTCGGTAGGCCCAGAGAGCATCGTTAAGGCGCAAAGACCAATCCTTTCGAGTAGGACCAACAGTCTTCTCTAATATATGCTTCACCTCTCTGTTAGAAATCTCCACTTGTCCACTAGTCTGAGGGTGATAGGGGGTGGACACCTTGTGAGTTATGCCATACTTCTTGAGTAGGGTCTCAAATGATCGGTTGCAAAAATGGGATCCCCCATCACTAATGATGGCCCTCGGTGTTCCAAACCTACAAAAGATATTGGCTCGAAGAAAGCTAAGAACAACTTTCGCATCATTAGTCTTGGTTGGAATTGCTTCCACCCATTTTGAAACATAATCAACCGCAAGTAGAATAAATAGATTTCCAAAAGATGAAGGAAATGGACCCATGAAATCTATTCCCCAAACATCAAATATTTCAACAATTAGAATTGGGTTTAAAGGCATTTGATTTCGAGATGAAATGTTACCCATTCGTTGACACCTATCACAAGATAGACAGAATTGTGATGCATCTTTGAACAAGCTTGGCCAATAGAATCCACTTTGCAAAACTTTTAAAGCTGTCTTCTTGGCTCCAAAGTGGCCACCACATGCGTTCGAATGACAGAATGTGAGTATGGACTGAGATTCGGTCTCGGGAACACATTGCCTAATCACGGAGTCCGAACAATACTTCCACAAATATGGGTCATCCCACACATAGGACTTGGTGGTTTTCAGCAATTTGTCCTTTTGACCTCTTGACAAATCCCTTGGTATATTTCCTGTAGCGAGAAAGTTGATAATGTCAGCATACCATGGGTCAGAAATTTGTAATGCAAAAAGTTGCTCATCAGGAAAGGATTCACGAAGAGGAAGAGTGTCTTCTTCGGTATTGGAGTTAGTGATCAATCGGCTAAGGTGGTCAGCTACCACATTCTCCGATCCCTTCTTATCTCTGATTTCAATATCAAACTCTTGGAGCAACAAAACCCATCGTATCAATCTTGGTTTTGCTTCCTTCTTTGCCAAGAGATATTTCAAAGCTGCATGATCAGTGAAAACAATTACTTTAGAGCCTATCAAGTACGAACGAAATTTCTCTAAAGCAAAAATTACAGCTAACAGCTCTTTCTCAGTAGTTGAATAGTTCAACTGAGCATCATTAAGGGTACGGCTTGCATAATATATTGCATGCAATCTCTTCTCAACTCTTTGTCCTAATACAACTCCAACTGCAAAATCAGATGCATCACACATTAATTCAAAAGGTAAATTCCAATTTGGAGGCATAATGATAGGTGCAGTTGTGAGAAGAGTTTTGAGCCTTTGAAAAGCTGCCAAACATTCATCATTAAGATCAAAATTTGCATCTTTGGCAAGCAAGCTACACAATGGTCGAGAGATCTTAGAAAAATCTTTTATGAATCTTCTATAGAACCCGGCATGTCCTAAGAAGGATCGGATCTCTTTCACTGATGTGGGAGGTGACAACCCGCTTATCACATCTACTTTGGCTCTGTCAACCTCAATGCCTTGACTGGAAATCACATGACCTAAAACGATTCCCTGTTGTACCATGAAATGACACTTTTCCCAATTGAGAATTAAGTTGCATTCCCGGCATCTTTGCAAAACTAAAGACAAGTTGTTAAGGCATGAATCAAATGAATGACCAAACACACTAAAATCATCCATGAATACTTCAATAAATTTTTCTACCATATCGGAGAAAATACTCATCATGCATCGTTGGAAGGTGGCCGGGGCATTACACAATCCAAATGGCATACGCCGGTAGGCGAAGGTACCATAAGGACATGTGAATGTCGTCTTGTGTTGGTCTTCAGGAGCGATGGCAATTTGATTGTATCCTGAATAGCCATCCAAGAAGCAGTAGTAACTGTGACCTGCAAGACGTTCAAGCATTTGGTCAATAAATGGTAATGGAAAATGATCTTTTCGGGTGGCGGTATTTAATTTTCTATAATCAATACAAACACGCCATCCCGTTTTGACACGAGAAGGAATAAGTTCATTTCCCTCATTTCTTACAACAGTTATTCCTGACTTTTTAGGAACCACTTGGACCGGGCTTACCCACTTGCTATCGGAAATAGGATAAATTATACCCACATCCAATAGCTTCAGAATTTCTTTTCGGACTACCTCTGTCATGATTGGGTTTAACCTGCGTTGAGCATCCTTTGTGGGTTTGGAATCAATTTCCAGTAAAATTCTATGCATGCATCTTGTTGGGCTTATTCCCTTGATGTCCGCAATACTCCAACCAATTGCTCCCTTGTGTTCTCTTAACACTTGCATCAACTTCTGTTCATTTTCCACATTGAGATTGCTAGCAATAATCACGGGCAATGTCTCTGTTTTACCTAAATAAACATACTTCAAGTGGGATGGCAATGGTTTGAGCTCTAACTCGGGTGCCCTGTCAAGAGAAGGAACAAGCTTTTCAGTATTGACTGGCAAAGGTATAAAATTTGGAGTGTACTTACGTGGTATGGCTGGACATGCATCAAGGAATTTCACAGCCTCAAGTAACTCATTATCAACAATTTCAGCAACTTGAGGATTTTGTGTCAACACCTTTTCTAATGAATCTGTACCATGAGTACTATTAAATGTATTTTGCACAATATGACACAATGTATCAATACGAAAACATTCATGTTCATCATTGGGGAGTTTGAAGGCATCATAAACTTTGAACTTTATTGTTTCCCCTTGAACTGTCATTGTCAATGTTCCTTGTCGAACATTGATCACAGTATCTGCAGTGGCCATGAAAGGGCGGCCAAGAATCAATGGAAGATCCGCACCCGGAATAGGAGCTTCTTCCATCTCTAGCACCAAAAAGTCAGCTGGTAAGATGAGATCATTTACTTTCACAAGTACATCTTCCAAAATTCCTCTTGGATATCTCACTGATCGGTCCGCCAATTGAATGCTAACAGAAGTTGGTTTAAGATCACCTAAGTTAAGGGCTTCAAAAACAGAATAAGGCATCAGATTAATTGAAGCACCTAAATCAAGTAAAGCTTTGTCAAACAATTTATCTCCAATTATGCAAGGAATTGTAAAACTTCCTGGATCTTTCAATTTGGGAGGGAGCTTCCTTTGCAAAACAGCAGAAGCTTTTTCCGTTAGTGCAACCGTTTCATGATCTTGGAATCTCCTCTTGGTGGTACAAAGGTCCTTCAAAAACTTTGCATAACTCGGAATTTGCTTGATTGCATCCAAGAGAGGAATATTGACTTGCACTTTTCTGAAGGTTTCCAATATTTCCTTGGCTTGTTGAATTTTTTTGGAACTCATAAGCCTGTGAGGAAAAGGAGCACGTAAGATTTCTTCGTCAGTAGGTTCACGACTTACCTTCTCCTTTCTTGCCCTTCTTGCAAGTTCATGCTTTGGGATCCACTCGGATGAAGAAGCTGCTTGCTTATCTTTCTCTTTGTTGCTTTCATCCTTTTCTTTAGGCTCAGCCACTTGTTCAACCTGCATGTCATCAACATTGTGAATCAAATCTTTAGAACCATCAATTTCACCAATTACCTTACCAGTTCTCAAGGTAACTGCTTGAACATGCTCACGCCCAGTTGGATTAATCTCTGGTTGGCTAGGCATCATACCAGGTTCCCTTTGACTCAAAGCTTGAGCAATTTGCCCCACTTGATTTTCTAGATTGGAAATGGCCTTATCCGTTTTCTGCATGTGGGTGTCATTCCTCTGCATGTAGCTTTTTGTCTCAGTGATGAAACTATCTGTGTTTCTAGCCATGGAAGCAACAAGTTCTTCCAAAGATTTTCCTGTAGATTGTGGTTGAGGTGGTGGTTGTGGTGGATTGTAGTAGTGCATTTGACCATGAGGTGGGCGAGTATGTTGTTGACCTTGAGGTGGTTGAGTTGGCCCTTGTTGAACATTCGAATTGTCACTCCACCTGAAATTTGGATGATTTCTCCACCCCGGATTGTATGTTTGTGAGAAAGGATCATTCTTAGGCCACTGATTTCTCTGAAATGAGCCCACTGCATTTGCTTCCTCATGTGCCAAGGGACAATCCTCAGTGTCATGACCAATTGTGGAGCAAAATGCACAAACCTTGGATGATCCCGGTGCCAATTTCTTCACCATGTTGGTTAGGTTTGCAATCTGAGCTTCCATACTAGAAAGGGTACTTACATCATAGGATTCCCCTTTTCTGACTGGTCTTTGCCTTGAATTATATTGGCGAGCATTTGCAGCAACAAGATCAAATATTGCTCGCAGTTCTGTTGGAGTCTTGGTCATTATAGTTCCTCCTGCAGCTGCATTCACATTGTTTTGGTCCGCTTCAAAAAGTCCTTCATAGAAGTGTTGCATTAGAAGCCAAGCTTGTATGTTATGATGCGGACAAGTGATTAGAAGTTTCTTGAAACGGTCCCAATAATCCTGGAAGCTTTCTCCCGGCCTTTGCAGAATTCCTGTAATCTGACTTCGGAGTTCATTTGTCCTTTGTGCTGGGAAAAAATGTTGCAAGAACTTTGTAGCAAGATCCGTCCATGTTGTGATGGAATTTGGAGGTAGATAGTGAAGCCATTCCTTTGCTGTATCCTTCAAACTAAATGAGAAAAGTCTCATTCTTATCTCATCACTACTCATGCCTTCAATCTTTATTGTGGAACACACTTCCTCGAAGTCTAGGATATGTGCATTAGGATTTTCTCCAGGATTTCCCAAGAACTTAGGCAATATGTGTATCATGCCCGATCTCAACTCAAAGTTTTCCAAAGTGCTTGCGGGATATACTATGCAAGATGGTTGTCCAGTTGTTGGCGGTGAAGAGTATTCTTGCATAGTAAGTTCCGCATTTGCAGCTGCTGCCGCCATTGGTGAAGGTGGAGGTGACTCGACTTTTGGTGAGCTTGGTGATGATGAAAATGGCGAGAGTGAAAAAGGCAATGGAGTAGACACAGCTAGTTGGATGTTCCTTTCTCTCAAAGCTTGAGCTTGGATATCTTCTACAGTGCAATCTAATGAAATATCCAAATTCAGAAGGGACATAAGCAAAATGTTCCTGCAATAAGAAGAAAACAAAAACAAACTCAAATAAAATGAAATGACAAACAAAGAAAAAAAATGAAAATAAAATTAAGTACTCTAAATATACTCAAACAAAACATATAAGCAACCGTGCCAGTTCCCCGGCAACGGCGCCAAAAATTGTTGCATTACTAAAAGGACACAATTTAATGTGCAAACAACCAATTAAAAATACCCGCAAGTGCACGAATCTATCGAAGTATAGATTGTATAAGTACGGGGTCGATCCCACGAAGAACTTGTCGGTTGTCTATAAGTTCTAATTCGAGTACAAAAAGAACACTTAACTAACACACCACAATGCACAAATGAAAATTTGAAACTAAAAAGAAATATAAAAGAAACAAACAAAACAAAACAAAAAAAAGAATTGTGCTGTGAACAGTGACCAGAGACCGGTCGTTTGTTAAGAGCGACCGGTCGTTTTTTTGTCTGGCGACCGGTCGTGAGGTAAAAGCGACCGGTCGTTTTAGTACAGAGTCGAAACTTCAGAATTGTATGCTGAGCGACCGGTCGTGAGACACTAGCGACCGGTCGTTCTTGGGCAGAGTCGTTTTCTCTGTTTTTCCAGTTTCAACCTCTATCCAGTGTTTTGCCTATAACTTTCCAACCGTACGTCCAAAATTCACGTTCTTTATACGGTTGAATTCAGCACAGAAAATGGAAGAACACCTCGCGGACCAAAAGTCCAAAACAATTACGGAAACAAATAGAATTTAGTAACAAAGACACGTAACGTGTCAAACACGCAACTCACACACACATTGGGGGGGGGGGGTTTTGATTTGTTTGAAGTAACCTATTTCTATTGCATGAAAGTAAATGGACTTTGAAATTAAATGAGAATGGCGGAGATGAATTATCAAGATGTGAAATCAAAATGTAACAAACACTAGGGTTTCGGAATCCACCCTAAACAATTCTACCCAAGTTCATGAATACTCAAGTAATGAACTCTAAACGTGTTGATGAAGATGTTCGCAATCAAGACCATGGGTCGTGGCTCAAGACGCATTGATTCTCTCTAATATACGTAAAGTGCATGGTTCGTGCTACAATACTTGTGCCCTCCTCATAACCGAACCTAGGTATGGTTCGTACTTCGATTCAATTACAAGGAGAACCCATTAAGTTCAGAGAGAATATGAACATCACAAGAATCCTAATAGCATGGTGTTTACATTAGGTATTCAAGAAACCAATTCACATAGATGATTCTTACTTCATCCATTTATTGCTTAGGATAACATGAGGATACACATAATCCCAACAATCTCAAGAAGCATGCTTTCAAAGGTGATCAATCAAAGAAGAACATACATCAAGGATAGATTAATTTGGTGAATTGGAATTCATCAACAATATCTAGAAATTCATACACTCAAGCATCAAAACAAAAAGGTAATCATGTTTAGGGCTTCAACCTAAGCCCTAGCTATGGAGTTTAGTTCCTCATAATCATTTCAAACACAAATTCAAAATGAAATTAGAAAGAGTTTACAGATTTTCAGAAAATGATGAAAGCTTCAAGATCATCAATGGTGGAAGTCTTCTTCTCCACTTTTCTTGACTGCACCTTGGCTTTCTCCTAGCTCCAAGCTCCAAAATCTGCTCTCAATTGTGTAGAATGATGGAATGAATTGGCTACCCACGTTCAAAACCTCTCCCACTTCAGATTGCAATTAACTTTCCATTGCCCATCAATTTCCAGCTCACAAATATAATATAAAACTCATACTTTAGTTAAAGCCTTTGCCCTTGTCCCCTTTGCCATGATGAAGCCTTGACTTCACAAAGATGCCAAAAGCTTCAGAAAATATCTCATTTGCAAAGGTAATTCCTTGTTACCAAGAGTTATGGTAACAAGAAATTAAGATGACACAAAGGAGGTAAAAGCTGGCCAAATCCGGATTTCCAGAGCTGTGGTAACATGCTGGATTGGTTGGATAGGCAATACTTGTCCAATGGAGCTCAAATTTGGATATGTTGTAGTTAACATCCATTGGAACAAGTCTCATGAAGATCATGACCTCATCCGAGCACCAGAGCATGTTGATCCCAGGCCAAGAAGTTGACCTACGAAAATGAACAAAAACAGAATTTATGACTAATAATGCACTTTTAGCTCATTTTCATCCCAACCAAGGTAAAACCTATTAAAACACAAAAAAGAAGTAAAAAGCTATAAAATGTCAAGAACTAACTCAAAATAGTGGGTGAATAACATGAAAAATCATGTGTAAAAATGAACCGAACAACTTGCGCCGAGTTGTAAGCGTCGAGTTTCATCTGTTTTGACCTCTCTGAACTCCTGGGCATCATTCGCGAGCAGTCCTCCTTCTTTCTGCCGTGTTGCTTGACATCTCGAAGAAATTGAACCGTTAACCTTAATAGCTTATTAGTGTCTCGGCCAACGGCCGAGACATAAGTACATGTGCCCACGGCCGAGTTTTTTGAACCGCAGCGTGCCCAAAAAACTTTAGGAAATAAATTGCGCCAAAACACGAGCTCGCTAAATAGGCCCGGCTTTGTGCACCTTGGTGCCCCCGGCTCCCCCTGTATTGAAACGTCTTTCAAGATAGATCGGATGTCTTCGATTTGAAACCATTGAAAAGGCTCGCCCTGTTGTGCATCGTTTCGCGGCCTTTCCTGCTGGGTCTTTTGAGCACGGGGCCCGGTCATTTCGACTGAGCTGAGTAGTTTCAGAGGAACGCCGTGGGTATGGCCGAGATGAGCTCAGTCCGCTGGCCATCGAGGTATGGTCACCTGGTTCCGTTGATCTGCATCATAATGGGAATCTAGGTGCGTTTGCGTTGGAATGGCCGGATCGTGTATTTGTAATAGTAGTGCAGCAGTTGAGCCATTCTGATCGCATTGTCGTGGTGACGCCTCGGTTACATCGCTCTGGGCGGGCTGTGCCTGGTCGGCCAAAGTATGGGTCGGGCCAAGATGCTTGACTGTAGACAACGCGGGGCTACCCCGCCCTAATGCTTTGGCTAAGGCGTGTAGTGGGCCGCATGCTGTTTTTGCTGGAAGGATTGGTCCGGAATCTGCCCACGTGGGCTGTGACTGCCCCCAGCTGTTTGTCGGCGGCAAAGGATGCTGGCCGTAGCTTGATGCTTGGGTGTGGGCCGAGACGCCGAGGCTGCTACTTTCGCTGTAAGGCTCGATTCTCTCGCGCTCTTGGCTCCTCGGTTCGCAGTTCTGAGGAGAACCTGTCCATTGCGGCCATGAAGGATGTTTCTATCCTGTAGGCCTGCTTGGACATCAGCTCCTCCACTACTGCCTATTCCTGCATGGACTTGGCTGTGCGATCCGTCGTTACTGGAACGCTGGCCGAGATCCCAACCGTATGTTCGGTCTCGGTGATAGTGATTGGCGAAGCGGACTCAGGAGTCTCAGAAGTCATTTCGACTGCTTTGTTTTTTAGCTTTGCCTGTGCCCTAGTTTCCACTATAAGTTTTTGACAAGTGTCCCACCGGGTGTGCCAAAAGTGTCTGCCGCGCAAATCTCACGGCCTGGAGTTCCGGGCCGAGGGGATGTGCGTTGACACGCGGTCTACCGTGCGTCGAGATGATTGATATGTATGGGAATGGTTAAGTGGTGCGCCTGTTTGAACTCGTCTTCTAATCAAACGATTGTAGCCGAGAGAGGAACTAGTCTCAGCTGTTAGGTTCATGGCCTGAACTACAAGGCCGTTGAGTGATGGTGTTGGTGGTGGGTTTTGGGCGGTGCTCCGGCACGTTGCTCAGGGAGCGACGGTCGTATGATATATGGGGTGAGTGAACGAACAACAGGGATGGTGCTCCTAGGAAATCAAGGGTCGTATGATATATTGATGAATGAAATTTCCTTACAGTCTAACACTACTCCTAGGAAAGCAAGTAAAGATATTGAAAGTACATTACAGGAAAAAATAAGTTGCTCCGTGGGAGACTTTGGTTTGGTGTTTGAACCCTTTGAAAGTAGCTCGAGCCTTGTATTTATAGGAAGAGTTCCTGGAGGAGTAATCGAGGCTTAAAATCTGCATGGTGGAGCCTGATTAGAGCAAGTGGGTAGTCCAATCAACATTTGGGATCGTGAAGCATGGTGTTGTGACCCCATAGATCCCGATGAATCTCGGCCACCGCTCTTGATTGTGGGTTCTGAGCTTCTGGCCGTGGAAACGCATTTATGGCCTTGATAGCTGGTGACCTAAAACCTCAAGCTGTCAGAATTCTTGTGAGAATGTCTACGTCTAATCACTCTGATCCTCATCACCAAATCCTGACTTCAGTCACTTCCCCCCTTCCCTCATGCATTAAATGTTTATTTGTGGCCAGTGGGTTTGCTGCATTAAACAGGCACTACTTCATTAAATGAAGCATGGGTCCCTGCTATCACGTGATGATCTGACTTTAATGTTTCTGGCCGTGATTTTGCTCGGCCTCGGCCTCGGCCTGCACTCGAGGCCGAGATGATCATGCCTTAGCATTTTTCTCTTGTCTTTAGGAAGGCAAAACACCCTGTTGAAACGCTGCGTTTCAGTTTTACGAGTAAGTGCCAGGGCCGAGAAAAGGGGCTCCTTCGGCCAGCTCATGGCCGTGATTTATTAGGCACAAAGAACCAAGGAAGAGATCCCCCTTTCTCGGCCAACGGTTTGTCCTTTCTCATGGAATTCCATAAAGACTATTCGGCCACTGACCTGTACGGCATCACCCCTGAGAACCGTGAAATCGTGGAGTTAGCCCTCAAAAACGCGAAGGCGGAGGGACTCCTCATTACCAACGGATCTGACTCCGCCATTAAGGCCGTATACCAGGCGAACAGGGAAGCCAGAGCAAGAGGGATGCCAGGATACCAGCCCGACCTAGCAAGATTGGAGGCTAAAGCCCCCTTCAGCAAGGGCAACTTGGAGTATCTCCGCCAGTATTTCACCGTGGCTCCGGCTGACACTATCTTTGGTCTGACGACCGAGGAAAGGGCCCGGGTTGGCCATCTGAACGACTACTTAATTGCTAGGGATACGTTGGCCAAGGCTAGACGAGCCCTCGAGGAGAAGGTCAAGAGCTCGGACCCCCCCAAGATCGAAGCATCCGCAGACGACATCCCCTGGACTGCGAGGCCTGTGATCGAGGGCCTCGGCGACCCTTTCTTCGAGCATGAGGCTGAAGACGACCCCACCTTGGGGATATCCGATGAAGAATACAATGGGATCCTCGGGATGGTTGAGGAGAAAACCCTCGCCGGGAACGGCTATGAGGCCGAGGAGGAAGCTGGTAAGGAAGCCCAGCAGGAGCCAAGGGAGGCCAGCGTGAACATGGTCCTAGTACTACCGCCTGAGTTCTCAGCCCTAAGGGGGTAGACTAACGGCCTGGATAATGACATGGCCGAGGAGCAGCTAGATTAGAGGTCGAAGACAAAGGAAGAATTGTTGGCCGTAGCTTTTAATGAGGTAATACCCATGGACGAGCCGAACAAATAAAGACATCTCAAGCCATTGTATATTTCGGCTCACGTGGAGGGTGTGCCTGTGTCCAAGGTCTTCGTCGACTGTGGGGCCACGGTCAATATCCTTCCCTATTCCCTGATGAGGAAGCTGGACAAATCAAGGGAGGACCTCATCCCCAGCGACGTGGTCATGAGCAGTTTCGTCGGCGTTAAATCTAAAACCATCGGGGTGTTGCCGTTAAAAATCACCGTGGCCGACCAGACGAGGGTCGCAGCCTTCTACGTAGTCGAATCCAGTGTGGACTACAATATATTGCTCGGTCGTGACTGGATCCACCAATCCGGATGCATACCGTCCTCCCTCTTCCAACTACTTTTCTTTTGGGACGGCCAGAGGGTGTCCATACACCCAGCCGACGAAAAACCCTTCAAGACCAAGCGCGGATTTATGACGACGACGTTGGATGGGTTGTCCTCACCGGCCACAATGCAAGCGGCCGACCAACCAGGACAACAGCCCAGAAAGTACTGGAGTTAGGCGCCGAGAATGTTGTTGCATTCCTAAAAGGACACAAATTAATGTGCAAACAACCAATTAAAAATACCCGCAAGTGCACGAATCTATCGAAGTAAAGATTATGTAAGTACGGGGTCGATCCCACGAAGAACTTGTCGGCTTCCTATAAGTTCTAGTTTAACACACCACAAATGCACAAATGCAAATTGGAAACTAAAAATGAGTAAAGAAATGTAAAAGAAATGAAACAACACAAGAAACCAAAGAAAAACAGAAACAGCACTTTCTATCACCCTTTTATCACCTATTTATCACCTGTGAACAGTACCGTGAACAGGGCGACCGGTCGTTTTAGTACAGAGTCGAAACTCTGTTTTTCAGTTTCGACCTCTGTCCAGTTTTTGACTTATAACTTTCCAACCGTTTGTCTAAAATTCACGTTCTTTATACGGTTGGATTCAGCACACAAAAACGAAGAACACAGCGCGGACCAAAAGTCCAAAACAGTTACGAAAATAAACAGAATTCAGTAAACAAGACACACAACGTATCAAACACACAACTCACACATTGGGGGGGGGGGGGGGGGGGTTTGGTTTGGTTCAAGTGACATATTTCTATTGCATGAAAGTAAATGGACCTTGAAATTAAATGAGAATGGCATAGATGAATTATCAAAAAGTGGAATCAAAATGTAACAAACACTAGGGTTTCGGAATCCACCCTAAACAATTCTACCCAAGTTCATGAATACTCAAGTGATGAATCCTAAACGTGTTGATGAAAATGTTCGCAATCAAGACCATGGGTCGTGGCTCAAGACGCATTGATTCTCTCTAATATACGTAAAGTGCATGGTTCGTGCTACAATACTTGTGCCCTCCCCATAACCGAACCTAGGTATGGTTCGTACTTCGATTCAATTACAAGGAGAACCCATTAAGTTCAAAGAGAATATGAACATCACAAGAATCCTAATAGCATGGTGTTTACATTAGGTATTCAAGAAACCAATTCACATGGATGGTTCTTACTCCATCCATTTATTGCTTAGGAAAACATGAAGATACACATAATCCCAACAATCTCAAGAAGCATGCTTTCAAAGATGGCCAACCAAGGAAAAACACACATCAAGGATAGATTAATTTGGTGAATTGGAATTCATCAACAATGTCTAGAAATTCATACACTCAAGCATCAAAACAATAAGGTAATCATGTTTAGGGCTTCAACCTAAGCCCTAGCTATGGAGTTTAGTTGCTCATACTTATTCCAAATACAAGCTCAGAATAAAATTAGAAAGAGTTTACAGATTTTGAGAAAATGATGAAAGCTTCAAGGTCATCAATGGTGGAAGCTTTCTTCTCCACTTTGCTTGGCTGCACCTTGGCTTTCTCCTAGCTCCAAACTCTCCAAAATCTGCTCTCAATCTGTAGAATGATAGAATGACTTCATTTCCCACGTTCAAAAACCTCTCCCACTTCAGATTGCAATTAACTTTGCTTCCCTCTCTCCTCCTTTCCAGCTTTTACTTTTAGTATTCTATTGCCAAAATCTTCACCCATCATCCTTTGTCTCCTTTGTCATGATGAAGCCTTGATTTCACAAAGATGCCGAATGCTTCAGAAAATATCTCTTTTACCAAGGTAATTCCTTGTTACCAAGAGTTATGGTAACAAGAAATTAAGATGACACAAAGGAGGTGAAAGCTGGCCAAAATCGGATTTCCAGAGCTGTGGTAACATGCTGGATTGGTTGGATAGGCAATACTTGTCCAATGGAGCTCAAATTTGGATATGTTGTAGTTAACATCCATTGGAACAAGTCTTATGAAGATCATGACCTCATCCGAGCAACAGAGCATGTTGATCCCAGGCCAAGAAGTTGACCTACGAAAATGAACAAAAACAAAATTTATAACTAATAATGCACTTTTAGCTCATTTTCATTCCAACCAAGGTAAAATCTAAGAAAACACAAAAAGGAAGTAAAAAGCTATAAAATGTCAAGAACTAACTCAAAATAGTGGGTGAATAACATGAAAAATCATGTGTAAAAATGAACCGAACAAATGTCCGACAGGATTCGGCGCGCAAAGTATTGATCGACCTCACCAGCCTTTAGATGACAGACAAAGCCACTAAAGAAGAAGGAGCGGCGGCCGTGACCGACCTGCTGGAAAGACTGCTGGAACATTGGGCGGAGGAGTCCCTGCGGCCAAACTCACCAATCAACCTGATCGAATTCCTCCATGAATCAGACGAGACGGATGCTTTGACGTTCGACGACCTGGAGACGGCGCCCGCCGAGATGGAGGATGACTACCCTGAGGTCCAGGACCCTTTATTAGAAATCAATGTAGGATCGGAGGCCGAGCCACGGCCTCTTTTTGTAAGCCAGCTTTTGGACCCTGAGTTAGCGGCCGAGATTATCGGCCTGCTCCATGAATATAAGGATTGTTTTGCTTAGGATTACCATGAGATGCCCGGGTTGCCAAGAAGTTTGGTTGAGCACGAATTGAAAATCAAGGAGGGGTTTAGGCCTTTCCAACAATCGCCGAGGCGGTTCTCGACCGAAGTGCAACTTAAAGTCAAGGAAGAAACTGAACGACTACTTAAAGCCGACTTCATCCGAACGGCCCGGTACGTTGAGTGGTTGGCTAACATCGTACCAGTTTTGAAGAAGACTGGGGCCTTGAGGGTTTGCACCGATTACAGAAATTTGAATCTTGCAACCCCAAAGGACGAGTACCCCATGCCTATGTCAGACCTCCTGGTAGACGGAGCCGCGAAGCACGAACTCTTGTCTTTCATGGACGGCCATGCTGGTTACAACCAAATTTTCATAGCCGAGGAAGATGTCCACAAAACGGCGTTCCGATACCCGGGCGCGATCGGAACCTATGAGTGGGTGGTCATGCCGTTCGGCCTAAAGAATGCCGGCGCGACATACCAGCGAGCTATGAACCTTATTTTCCACGACCTTATAGGGTGGACCGTTGAAGTATACATCAACGACGTGGTTGTAAAGTCCCCGTCCAAAGCCAACCACGTAGAACATCTCCGACAGGCTTTCAACCGAATGCGAGCGCACAGCCTAAAGATGAACCCGAAGAAGTGTGCTTTCGGCGTCACCGCCGGGAATTTCCTCGGTTTCTTAGTTCACCAACGAGGAATCGAGGTAGATAAAAATAAAGCCACGGCCATCATGGCGGCCCCTCCGCCAAGAACCAAGAAGGAGCTCTAGTCCTTCCTCGGTAAGGTCAACTTTTTAAGGCGGTTCATATCCAATTTGGCAGGGAAAATCCGACCATTGACCCCTCTGCTCAAACTAAAAGACATTCATCAATATATCATACGACCCTTGATTTTCAAGGCGCCGAAGCACCATCTCTGTTACTCATTCATTCACCCCATATATCATACGACCGCCGCTCACTGAGTAGCGCGCCGGAGCACCGCCCAAAACCCACCATTAGCACCACCCCTAAACGGCCTTGTAGCTCAGGCCGTGAACCTTGCAGCCGAGATCAGTTCCTCTTTCGGCTATAGTCGTTTGATTAGAAGACGAGTTCAAACAGGCGCACCACTTAACCATTTCCATCCACATCAACCTCTCAACGCACGGTAGACTGTGCTGGCACACCCGCGCACAACCGCACCGCATCCAAAAGCAGGAAGCCACGTGTCAACGCACATCCCCTCGGCCCAGAACCCCAGGCCGTGAGATCTGCGCAGCCGACAGCAGATCAACTTGAACCAAGGCCCTAACCTTGGACCCCGTGACGAGGAGACGAGGAAACACGAGCATACCAGCAAGCAGTTCGAGAGATCCCAGGCTGGTCAGACAGGGACAAACGGGCAAGGGAGAGAACGAGATCGTGCTGATGAGACGCAGACATCTGCAAGTCGCACTCTAAGCCGATCGATGATTCGTTCAAGGTTAGGTCCAAGGACCAATGTACGTGAGAGGCTGGGCCCACAGTCCAATGTCCACGCTCGCTTGGGCCCACAAGGAAGTATCCAATCTAGGCTGAACCCAGAAGGAGCTCGAGTTCGCTAACACTAGTGCTCACCAGCCCACTCGAGAACCAATACACGGCGACAAGCCGTAGAGGAATCCTCTCAAGCTCAATCTCCTTGGGAGCTGAGGAAGAAGTTAACCAGCGGAGCTCGGGGCACCAAAGACATCAACCCGAGCCACTACACGCAGAGGTTGTCGAGAAGCTAGTGAATGACCGACTCCAAGGTCTCCAACTAAAAGGAAGCATGGAGGAAGCCCTGCGTAGGGAAATTGATCGAGTCAACTGCTCGCCCTTTACAGACGAGGTGGAACGAGCTGCACCATTGAAGCAGTTCACAACGCCGTCCATTACTCTGTTCAAAGGGGACTCCAACCCTGAGAGCCATTTGAGGCACTTCAAGAGCGCAATGATCCTGTACAAGGTAGACGATGCCCTGATGTGCAAAGTGTTCACGATGACTCTGCGAGGAGCAACTCAAGATTGGTTTCACACTCTACCGTCCACCTCGATAGGTAGCTTCAAGGAGTTCGCTCTTATTTTCACAAAGGAGTACACCTCCTACCAGACGGTCAGAAAGCATGCAGACCACCTGTTCAACCTGCACAAGAAGCCAGATGAGTCACTCTAAGACTACCTCAAAAGGATGCAATGACTTAGTTGCATCCTCAGCTTTCAAGAAGGGCTTGCCAACCGAACACGAGCTATACCGTGAGCTAGCCATAACTCCGAGCCAAACCTTGGCAGAAGTCTTCGCGACGGCAGAGCGCTACGCACTCTGGGACAATGACCGAATTGCCGCAAAGAAAGCCAGCAAGCAAGCTGACCACCCGACAAGGCAGTCAAACCAAAATAGAAACAAGTTTGAGCACAAAATCTGGGACAAGAGCAGATCGCGGCCCCAAGATACCATCCCGATCCACCAGATCCTAGCACAAGTGAAGGACAAGCTGTGGGTGAGGAGACTGCCGCCCCTGAGGGGAGACCCGTCCAGGAGGGACACCAGTAAATACTGCGCATTCCACGGGGAGCATGGTCATTACACCAACAACTGCAATGCTTGGAAAAGGCACCTCGAGGAGCTGGTCAAAGACTGCCATTGCACGAAATTCATCGCAAAGAAGGTCATCCAGCAGATCGAGGATCGTGACACAGCTGCCAAAGAACCTTCCCAAAAGGTCATACGGATCAACACCATTCTAGCTGACTTCTAGGAGTCTGGGCTGACCACCAAGGAGTGCAAGAGAAAGATCGCGCAGGCGACTTACATCTCCCAAGTCATAACTAGCGGTCCAGTCATTGAAGATACACCCGTCATCAGCTTTCAGAAGTAGGACTTGATCGGGCTTGATCTGCCACATAATGATGCCCTAGTCATCTGCATCCAAATTGAACAAGTTGTGATCGAGTGAGTTCATGTGGCCGAAGGCAGCGCAGCCAACATCCCGCAACTATCTGTTATCCAACAGATGAGATTGGAGCCTAAGATCAACAAACTTGCTAGGTGTCTGCCGCGCAAATCTCACGGCCTGGAGTTCCGGGCCGAAGGGATGTGCATTAACACACGGTTTCCTGCTTTTGGGTGTGGTGCGGTTGTGCGCGGGCGTGCCAGCATGGTCTATCGTGCATCGATGTGTTGATGAGTGTTGGATGGATAAGTGGTGCGCCTGTTTGAACTGTCTTCCTAGTCAAACGATTGTAGCCGAGAGAGGAACTGGTCAAGGCTGTTAGGTTCACGGCCTGAACTACAAGGCCGTTGAGTGTTGGTGTTGGTGGTGGGTTTTGGGCGGTGCTCCGGCGCGCTGCTCAGGGAGCGACGGTCATGTGATATATGGGGTGAGTGAACGAACAACAAGGATGGTGCTCCGGCGCCTTGAAACTCAAGGGTCGTATGATATATTGATGAATGGATTTTCCTTACAATCTAACACTACTCCTAGGAAAGCAAGTAAAGATATTGAAAGTGCATTACAGGAAAAAATAAGTTGCTCCGTGGGAGGCTTTGTTTTGGTGTTGAACCCTTTGAATGTAGCTCGAGTCTTGTATTTATAGGAAGAGTCCCTGGATGAGTAATCGAGGCTGAATTTACGCATAGTGGAGTCTGATTAGCGCAAGTGGGCAGTCCAATCGACATTTGGGATCGTGAAGTATGGTGGTGTGACCCCAGAAATCCCGGTGAATCTCGGCCGCCGCTCTTGATCGTGGGTTCTGAGCTTCTGGCCGTGGAGATGCATTTATGGCCTGGATAGCTGGTGAACCAATATCTCAGGCTGTCAGAATTCTTGTGAGAATGTCCACGTCTAATCACTCTGATCCTCATCACCAAATCCTGACTTCAGTCACTTCCCACCTTCCCTCATGCATTAAATGCTTCTTTGTGGCCAATGGGTTTGCTGCATTAAACAGGCACTACTTCATTAAATGAAGCCTGGGACCCTGCTGTCACGTGATGATTTGCCTTTAATGCCTTGACCGCGATTTTGTTCGGCCTCGGCCTCGGCCTGCGCTTGAGGCCGAGATGATCATGCCTTAGCATTTCTTCTTTTGTCTTTAGGAAGGCGAAGTACCCTGGCGAAACGCTGCGTTTCAGTTTTTACGAACAAGTGCCAGGGCCGAGAGAAAAGGCTCCTTCGGCCAGCTTATGGCCGTGATTTATCAGGCACAAACACTAGGTCACTCACCGGCTTCAATGGGGCCACATCGATCACTGTGGGAACGATTGACCTTGACATCCACTCACCCCAGTGGTCTGCACACAAACCTTCATGGTTCTCTACGAGATCTCCCCCTACAATGGAATCTTGAGCCGACCATGGATCAACAAGATCGAAGCCATCACATTTTCTCTACACTAGAAGATCCGCTACCCTATCCCTAGGGGCGGGATCGGGCAGATCAACAGTGACCAAGCCATGGCGAGGAGATGCACAGCCCAAGGGCTCAAGAAGAGCAAGCAGTTGTAGTTCACATTAGTAATACAGCCTGCTGACGTGGCAGGACACATTCCTAGCAAATAAGCAAGCCCGAACGGGAAGGCAGTTGCAAGCTCACAATAGCAATTAAGGAGCCAGGATCAAGGCAAGGGAATTTGCCCGTAAGACTCCCTTGAAAAGGGTTGGAAGCCTGAGGATGACAAGGCGTGGATTCAACTTCCGGCAATCAGCTGCTCAGCTTCATGGACGCCTACTATGGCTATAATGAAATCCAGATGCACGAGGATTACAAGGCGAAGACCTCCTTCAAGGATGCCGGAGCAACCTACCAAAGGCTCGTGAATAAAATTTTCAAGGAGCAGATCGGCAAAACCATGGAAGTCTACGTGGATGACATGCTGGTCAAAGCCCCTAAGGGCGCAGACCACATCAAGAACCTCATTGAGGCATTCAGCCTGCTCCGACGGTATTGCATAAAGCTGAATCCAAGTAAATGCACGTTCGGTGTATCGTCTGCCCGATTCCTGGGATACCTAGTAACTCAACGAGGTATCGAGGTGCATCCACGCCAAATCAAGGCAATTCTCGAGATGAAGTCACCTTCAACAGTAAAGGAAATACAAAGTCTGACGGGCAGAGCAGCAGCCCTCAACTGATTCCTCTCGAGATCTACCGACAAATGCAGACCATTCTTCAAAGCTTTGAAGAAGGGGCAAAAAGGCAAATGGGACGAGGAGGACGAAGAAGCTTTCCAGAATTTAAAGACTTACCTCACTTCACCTCCCAGCTCTCAAAGCCAGTTCATGGTGAAGACTTGTTTGTGTACCTGGCAATATCCAACTCGACCGTCAGCTCAGCTCTCATCCGAGAAGAACTGGGGGCCCAACATTCGGTATTCTACACGTCAAAAGCTCTCCTCGATTCAGAGACTCACTACTCGAAATTAAAGAAGCTCATTTTTGCACTTGTAGTCTCCGCAAGAAAGCTGCGACCCTACTACCAAGCTCACTGAGTCATCATCATGACCTCCACAGCCCTAACGCTTCTCAACGACTCATGAAGTAGGCTATAGAGTTAAGCCAATACGACCTCCTCTACCGGCAAAAGACAGCAATAAAAGCCCAAGCTTTAGCAGACATTGTAGCAGAATTCACCCCATCGACCGAAGAAGAGAAGCTGGTCAACAAAAAGAAGGAAAGTTTGAGAGCATACAAGACCTCCGCCGAACCTGTGGTAGTTGCGCGTAGACGGAGCGTCGAACCAAAAAAGGAGCTGGAGCAGGCGTTGTCATCATCACCCCAAATGGAACCTTGTTAGAGCAAGCTATCACGCTTGGCTTCCCGACCTCAAACAATGAGGTAGAATACGATGCATTGCTTGCTGGCTTGCGCTTGACAAATGAGCTATCAATCAAGAAGCTGGCCATCTACTCAGATTCCTAGTTGATCACAAATCAAGCCTCAAGAGAATACATGGCAAAACATCCAAGGATGATCTTGTACCTTGACAAAGTCCAAGTGCTGTTGAAGGCATTTCCTATCTTCACCATCCAACAAGTGCCCCGAGCAGAGAACGCGCACGTAGACGCGCTGGCAAGCTTAGGATTAGCACTGGATACCCAGTTTAGATGCTTCATCTCAATCGAGCACCTTAACCAACCAAGCATTGAAGAGGCAAAGCAGCCAGACTTGATGTAGATCGATGAGGATCCTAGCTAGTAAGACCCATCATTGACTACCTAGTTAACGAAAACTTGCCAAAGGACAAGTCTGAGGCCAAGAAAATCAAACAGAAGGCTACGAGATACTACATGAAAGGCGACATGCTTGTTCGCAGATTATACTCCTGCCCTCACCTTACTTGCATCAAGTACTAGCAAACGCTCGAGGTTCTCTGCAAAATACACAACGGGGAATGTGGAAATCACACTGGGGGCAGATCGCTTGCCCAGAAGGCTCTCAGCGTAGGCTATTTCTAGCCTATCATGTGCTAAGACTGCACAGAGTATGCTTGCAGGTGTGATCGATGCCAACGTTATAAGCCAATCCCTGGCCTGCCAGCTGAAGAATAACGTCCGCAGAACAGTCCATGGCTATTCATGCAGTGGGCCATTGACTTGGTAAGATCTATCCTGACGGCACCTGCCAAGAAGGAGATGATGATCATCACCACTGATTACTTCACCAAATGGATCGAGGCCGAGGCTTTATCCTTTACCAAGGAAGCTAACGTTGAGTGGTTCATCTGGAAGAACATCATCTGCCGATTCAGTTGCCCTCAGTCGATACTCACCGACAATGGTACACAGTTCGTGGGTAGGCAAATTATGGCATTCCTTGCAAAGTATGGCATCAAACAGCACATGTCAACTCCTAGATACCTGCAGGGCAATGGCCAAGCTGAGCCATCCAACAAGATCATGCTGGACTGCCTGAAGAAAAGACTGGAAGGCACCAAAGGAAAATGGGTAGACGAGCTACCAGGAGTCCTATGGGCTTATCACACAACCAAAAGGAGATCAACCGGCGAGACACAATTTTCTCTGGCCTACGGGACAGAAGCAGTCATCTCCCCACACATCACAGTCCATTTCATGAGCATTGAGGTGGGCAGTCTTGATCAAAACCGCAAGCAGATGAAAGTCAACCTTGATCTGCTCGAAGAAGAACGAGAAATGGCCATTGTTCGAGTTGCAGCTTACCAGTAGTAACTCACATCTTACTACAACAACAAGGCCATTGTTCGAGTTACAGCTTACCAGCAGCAAGTGGCATCTTACTACAACAAGAAGGCCATTGTTTGAGTTGCAGCTTACCAGCTCGACTCCAAGCAGGTGACGAGCCTCCATTACCTCCACTGAAGGCAAGCTACTTCTAGAGTACAAACTTCATGGAGTCTTTTTCGAAGGTTATGACCCCGACATATGCCCGCAGGCGACAAGCTTTACCTCCATTGCAGGCAAGCTACCTCTTGAGTACAAACTCAATGGAGCATTTTTTGAGCGCTATGTCCCCGACATACGCCCGCAGGCGACAAGCCTTATCTCTACTGAAGGCAAGCTACTTCTCGAGTACAAACTTCATAGAGTCTTTTTCGAGCGCTATGTCCCCGACATACGCACACAGGCGACAAGCCTTACCTCCATTGCAGGCAAGCTACTTCTCGAGTACAAACTCAATGGAGCCATTTTCGAGCGCTATGTCCCCGACATACGCCCGCAGGTGTTTGTGCCTAATAAATCACGGCCATAAGCTGGCCGAAGGAGCCCCTTTTCTCGGCCCTGGCACTTGCTCGTAAAACTGAAACGCAGCGTTTCAACAGGGTGCTTTGCCTTCCTGAAGACAAAAGAAAAATGCTAAGGCATGATCATCTCGGCCTCGAGTGCAGGCCGAGGCCGAGGCCGAGCAAAATCACGGCCAAAGGCATTAAAGGCGAATCATCACGTGACAACAGGGTCCCAGGCTTCATTTAATGAAGTAGTACCTCTGTTTATTGCAGCAAACCCACTGACCACGAATAAGCATTTAATGCACGAGGGAAGGTGGGTAGTGATTGAAGTCAGGATTTGGTGATGAGGATCAGAGTGATTAGACGTAGACATTCTCACAAGAATTCTTGCAGCTTGAGATATTAGGTCACCAGCTATCAAGGCCATAAATGCGTCTCCACGGCCAGAAGCGTAGAGTCCATGATCGGGGCGGCGGCCGAGATTCACCAGGATTTATGGGGTCACAACACCATACTTCACGATCCCAAATGTCGATTGGACTACCCACTTGCTCTAATCAGGCTCCACCATGCAGATTTTCAGCCTCGATTACTCCTCCAGGAACTCTTCCTATAAATACAAGGCTCAAGCTACATTCAAAGGGTTCAAACACCAAACCAAAGCCTCCCACGGAGCAACTTATTTTTTCCTGTAATGCACTTTCAATATCTTTACTTACTTTCCTAGGAGTAGTGTTAGACTGTAAGGAAAATCCATTCATCAATATATCATACGACCCTTGATTTTCAAGGCGTCGGAGCACCATCTTTGTTATTCGCTCATTCACCCCATATATCATACGACCGTCGCTCGTCGAGCCACGCGCCGGAGCACCGCCCAAAACCCACCACCAACACCATCACTCAACGGCCTTGTAGTTCAGGCCGTGAACCTAACAGCCGAGACTAGTTCCTCTCTCGGCTACAATCGTTTGATTAGAAGACAAGTTCAAACAGGCGCACCACTCAACCATTCCCATACACATCAATCATCTCGACGCACGGTAGACCGTGCTGGCACGCCCGCGCACAACCGCACCGCATCCAAAAGCAGGAAGCCGCGTGTCAACGCATATCCCCTCGGCCCGGAACTCCAGGCCGTGAGATTTGCGCGGCAGACAGCAGGCGACAAGCCTTACCTCCACTAAAGGCAAGTTACTTCTCGAGTACAAACTTTATAGAGTCTTTTTTTAGCGCTATGTCTCCGACATACGCACCCAGTCGACAAGCCTTACCTCCATTGTAGGCAAGCTACTTCCCGAGTACAAACTCAATGGAGTCTCTTTCAAGAGCTATGTCTCCGGACATACACTTACAAGATACAATGAGAATTGAAGTTTGAAAGACAACTGAAAATTCCATAGCAAAGCGGCCAACCAACCAAGTTCAACAAGAAATAAGGTGGTCAACTGAAGGCAACTTATTGAAAAGAAATTACAAAGTTCAAAAATAGCAAAAATGAACTACATCTACTAGGGGACTTCGACAGATAACCCTTAGCCGATCACATCCTCAGCTACGATTTGAGTACCCTCATTGACAACAGCCTCATTCTGCTCAACCGGCACCATCTGCTAGGCAGCCCCAGCTGCGTGCTCCTCCGCATCTGCCCCAACCTCATCAGCAACGCCACCTTCAACTGGGCCACCTTTGGCATCGTCTTCCTCCATTGCAGCTTCATCGGCTACCTGTCTTCAACTGCTTCTACATCCACAACATTGATCTGCTCACTTTGAGCAGGGAGCAAGTCAAGATGAGCTGCTCATCATCTTCATGTTCGAGAGGGCAACAAGGAGGAGCACCATTCTTGCTATCCAAGTATCCCAGCTTGTACGCGTTAGCAGCAATCTCATGCTTGGATGCCTCCATGGCTTCAACATGAGTGTCAAACTTGACTAGTAGAGCTATCACTAGCTCCGGATCGCGCAGCTAAAGCACTCTTTACTCGAGCAGACGACTCTTTAGCTCTCTTGGTCGCAACTTGCAACATTGAGTCAGCCCCGCGCTTGACTACTCGTAGCCTCGCAGACAAGTCATGGTTGCTAGGCAGAGGTACAGTCCTCTCAGTTTGATCCCCGGATCGGCGCAGATGCCCCAAACTTTGCTTCTCAGTGGCCTCCCCGAATTCTTTGACCTTGCGTATAAAAGATAGTTCCCTCTCAATACTCTACTCAACCTCATAAGTTGTCTAATCTGCAGGAGGCACTAGCTTCACCAAAAATCAGTTACATACCTTGAAGTTTGGTCGGCGGCTTTTGGTGGGTTAAGTAGCAAGTTTGGTAGCAAGGTGGGTTTGGTGGTCTGATGGAGTATTCAGCAGCAATGGCGGAACCATGAATTTTTCAACGGGTAGGCTAGCTACATTTATTAGCTAAAAATCTAATGATCATTGTTTTTGTACTTACAATTTCTAATCTTTGTAGAAATAAAAGTATACATTAAATCATGTAAATTACGCTAATTCATAGCTCAATTGATTAATTTCCAATAATTAAAAACAATTATTTGGATACAAGCGATATTGGGGAAGGGAAAATTGAACCTTAGACAAGGTAAATGGTCTATCTATTTGAGCTACAAACCCCGTGCAATTTCCAATAAGCTTTAAGTTAAAACAAATATATATTAAATGCAACCAAAAACCAGATATTATCAAATTGAACATATGTTCAACAACAAAATTGAAAGTGTACCTATTTTAATGTGTATTTTTATTGTTGCCATGCAACCAAATTCATAAAGAATTGAATTTTTTTGAAACTTAGTAGGTTAATACATACTAGGCTATGTTTGAAAGAAGACAAATATATAGGTTTAATATTATTTTTTCCCAAAAACCTCACTGGGCTATAGTTCACTGTAGCCCTTATAGTAGTTCCGCCATATTCGGCAGTAAGGTGGATTTGGTGGTCTAATAGTATTCGGCATCCAGCTCTTGAATGAGTTTGGTGTTGTGTGATAGAGTGTATTAGGGTGTATCAATGGTCTTTTTTGTAGTTAAATAGGGTGTACTTAGTTAGTTTTACATTTGGTCTAAATATTAGAGTGTAACAAACCCTATAAAAAGATGTTTTATTGAAAAAAAAAAAAAAAAAAGGACAAACTACATAAAACCCCCTAAACTATAGGGTCATTTTCAAGTTCATACCCAATTTTAGAGACATTTATGAGTACACACTAAAACTCCAGGAAACCCTACAAATTGCCCCCTCTGTTAGCCAAATCGTTAGTGAGTCTGTTAAATGCTGACGTGTCAAAAGTAGGACCTATTTTTTGATAACGTGGACTTCCACGTGGACCAAAAATTAATAAAAAATTAATTTAAAAAATCTCTCTCTCTCTCTCTCTCTCTCTCTCTCTCTCTCTCTCTCTCTCCAACCCAACTGTTTGTGCCTGATAAATCACGGCCACGAGCTGGCCGAAGGAGCCCTTTCTTTCGGCCCTGGCACTTGTTCGCAGAGGCTGGAACGCAGCGTTTCGCCAGGGCATTTTCGCCTTCCTTAAAGAATAAAAGAAGAAATGCTAAGGCATGATCATCTCGGCCTCAAGCATAGGCCGAGGCCGAGGTAGAGCAAGGTCACGGCCAAAGGGATTAAAGTCAGATCATCACGTGACAACAGGGTCCCAGGCTTCATTTAATGAAGTAGTGCCTGTTTAATGCAGCAAAACCCATTGGCCACAAAGTAGCATTTAATGCATGAGGGAAGGTGGGAAGTGACTGAAGTCAGGATTTGGTGATGAAGATCAGAGTGATTAGACGTGGACATTCTCACAAGGATTCTGACAGCTTGAGATGTTGGTTCACCAGCTATCCAGGCAATAAATGCGTCTCCACGGCCAGAGGTTCAAAACCCAAGATTGAGCGCGGCGGCCGAGATTCACCAGGATTTCTAGGGTCTCATCACCATACTTCACGATCCCAAATGTCGATTGGATTGCCCACTTGCGCTAATCAGACTCCACTATGCGCAAATTCAGCCTCGATTACTCATCCAGGGACTCTTCCTATAAATACAAGACTCGAGCTACATTCAAAGGGTTCAAACACCAAAACAAGCCTCCCACGGAGCAACTTATTTTTTTCTGTAATGCACCTTCAATATCTTTACTTGCTTTCCTAGGAGTAGTGTTAGATTGTAAGCAGAATCCATTCATCAATATATGATACGACCCTTGATTTTCAAGGCGCCGGAGCACCATCCTTGTTGTTCGTTCACTCACCCCATATATCACACGACCGTCGCTCCCTGACCAGCGCGCCGGAGCACCGCCCAAAATCCACCACCAACACCATCACTTGACGGCCTTGTAGTTCAGGCCGTGAACCTAACAGCCGAGACCAGTTCCTCTCTCGGCTACAATCGTTTGACTAGGAAGACAGATCAAACAGGCGCACCATTCATCCATCCAAAACTCATCGAAACATCAACGCACGGTAAACTGTGCTGGCACGCCCACGAACAACCGCACCACACCCAAAAGCAGGAAACCCCGTGTTAACGCACATCCCCTCGGCCCGTAACTCCAGGCCGTGAGATTTGCGCGGCAGACACTTTTGGCACGCCCGGTGGGATCCTTGTCAAAAACTTATGATGGAAGCCAGCATTCCAATCACGACGAACCGCATGGCCAGGTCCATACAGAGACCAGCAGTGATGGAAGAACTGATGTCCAAGCAGGCTTACAGGATAGAAACATCCTTCACGGCCGCGATGGACAGATTCTCCTCCGAGTTGCGGACACTTTTCCAAGAGGAGATGCCGACGGCCTCGCCCGCGTTGTCTCCTGGAACTGGACAAAGAGGCCGAGAGCAAGAAAGGGCCGAACCTTGCGACGAAAACAGCAGTCTCGGCATCTCTGACCATGCCGAGGCATTAGGTTACGGCCAGAACTCTCTACAACCGGCCGATAGCTGGGGGCAGAGCCAGCCCACGAGGACGGATTCTAGACCAACCCATCCAGCAAAAACAACGCGCGGCCCGCTCCACGCTTTAGCGAAAGCATTAGGGCAGAGCAGCCCTGCGGTATCTGCGGTCCAGCATCCCGGCCCAGCTCACGCGTTGGCCGACCAAGTACAGATCGGCCAGAGCAACGTAACCGAAGCATCGCCACAACAGTGTGACCAGAAAGGCTCGGTCGTTCCACTACCAGTACAAATACCCGATCCAGCCATTCTGATGACAACGCAGAATAAACTATTAGAGAGAAGGGTTCGAGTCCTTCGGGCTGTCGGGCAACGTGGCCGAAAGGGGAAGGCTCACTCGCAGATAATGCTCAGGAGATCGAAGAAATCAGGACGGTCGAAGCTCGACGACTACCACTCGGCGCAAGATCAAAAGAAAATGGCACCGAGGACCTATGATAAAAGAGTTAAGAAAAAGAAAAGAGGGAGGTAGGTGAGCGAGTCAGATAAACAGTGCGGTCAATATAAAGCGAAAAGACATGCATTCGGTCATTCAGAAAAGGAGGGATCCACCCTATATTCAGTTTTGAGAAATCATTTGTACAGAGGGTTAGAACGGCCAGTCGAGGCCGAAACGGTACACAGATGTGCTAGCCTAAAAACCAGGGTTTCACTCCGGCCTTCATAAACGTAAGGGCCGTCACTCAGGATACAGGTGCGGCAGGGTAAACCCAAGGCCGTCATTACGACCAGTGGCCGGGCCGTAATTCTGGATATAGGCGCAGCCAGGCGTGGCCAGGACCGGCACTTCGGCCACGTTAAGGGCCGTCACCCCGGCCATGGTAAGCGGCCATCCCTCTGCCCACGGTAAGCGGCCGTCATTCTGGCCGAATTAAGGGTCGTCACTCCGGCCATATTGAGGGCCGTCGCTTCTGCCGTAGACGCAACCACGGTACTCAGCCGGATGAATACAGCCGTTTTGAAGTCATCATGCCAGGTCGTTCCATCTCCGTCAATCACTTTGCAGTTCCTCCTCGGCTTCGCAGGAAGAAATGTCGTCTTCTTCCACGATCGAAAAGGAATCTCGGCCGTTTTTTACCCCTAGCCCACAACGACTTTCCAGAATAAAAGATGATTAGTGGACGGCAGAAAGGGAGAAGCCATCTAGGCCAGGCCAAACTGCCGAGTCATGAGGATCAGCAGAGGGGAGTTTTTGGTTTTGGAGGGGCTGCAGCAGAGGCTATTAGGGCAGAAATTAAAAGAGAGGCTCGGAGTAGCTTTTAAAAGGGATGAACTCGGGCATTTTTGGAGTATGAAGAAAGGGCGAAGGAGTTAGGTTTTTATACTCATACTGGAATTCGAGATGAGGGGGTGTGATTCTCGTAAAACGGAATGGCCCGACAGCATATTCAGAGCACGCGAGATTACGGCGATTCGATTCGCAAGAGAAATGATGGCTCGTGCAAATAAAGGGGGCAATGGCGTGTTAAAGGTCCCGCGACCGTCATTTCACTTGACAAGGTGAAGCGACGCCTTGGGCAATAATGACCTGCACGACGTGCCCCAAAGCGTTAAATGCGCCGACTGACTGACGCATTTGGTGCCCCAGTTGTCAATCACTTCAGAAAGGAATGCAATCCCTTGGAATCCATTCGGCCCCTACCCATGCCGAGGCCGAAGAATCCAGGGATGTGGGGGCAATGTTTGTGCCTGATAAATCACGGCCACGAGCTGGCCGAAGGAGCCCTTTCTTTCGGCCCTGGCACTTGTTCACAGAGGCTGGAACGCAGCGTTTCGCCAGGGCATTTTCGCCTTCCTTAAAGAATGTTTGTGCCTGATAAATCTCGGCCATGAGTTGGCTGAAGGAGCCCTTTCTCTCGGCCCTGGCACTTGTTCGCAGAGGCTGAAACGCCGCGTTTCGCCAGGGCATTTTGCTTTCTTTAAAATTAAAAGAGGAAATGCCAAGGCATAATCATCTCGGCCTCAAGCTTAGGCCGAGGCCGAGGTAGAACAAAATTGCGGCCAAGGCTTTAAAGGCAAATCATCACGTGACAGCAGGGTCCCAGGCTGCATTTAATGAAGTAGTGCCTGTTTAATGCAGCAAAACCCATTGGCCACAAAGTAGCATTTAATGCATGAGGGAAGGTGGGAACTGACTGAAGTCAGGATTTGGTGATGAAGATCAGAGTGATTAGACGTGGACATTCTCACAAGGATTCTGACAGCTTGAGATGTTGGTTCACCAGCTATCCAGGCAATAAATGCGTCTCCACGGCCAGAGGTTCAAAACCCACGATTGAGCGTGGCGGCCGAGATTCACCAGGATTTCTGGGGTCTCATCACCATACTTCACGATCCCAAATGTCGATTGGATTGCCCACTTGCGCTAATCAGACTCCACTATGCCCAAATTCAGCCTCGATTACTCATCCAGGGACTCTTCCTATAAATACAAGACTCGAGCTACATTCAAAGGGTTCAAACACCAAAACAAGCCTCCCACGGAGCAACTTATTTTTTCCTGTAATGCACTTTCAATATCTTTACTTGCTTTCCTAGGAGTAGTGTTAGGTTGTAAGCAGAATCCATTCATCAATATATCATACGACCCTTGATTTTCAAGGCGCCGGAGCACCATCCTTGTTTGTTCGTTCATTCACCCCATATATCATACGACCGTCGCTCCCTGAGCAGCGCGCCGGAGCACCGCCCAAAATCCACCACCAACACCATCACTCGACGGCCTTGTAGTTCAGGCCATGAACCTAACAGCCGAGACCAGTTCCTCTCTCGGCTACAATCGTTTGACTAGGAAGACAAATCAAACAGGCGCACCATTCATCCATCCAAAACTCATCGAAACATTAACGCACGGTAAACCGTGCTGGCACGCCCGCGCACAACCGCACCGCACCCAAAAGCAGGAAACCCCGTGTTAACGCATATCCCCTCAGCCCGGAACTCCAGGCCGTGAGATTTGCGCGGCAGACAAAGAATAAAAGAAGAAATGCTAAGGCATGATCATCTCGGCCGCAAGCATAGGCCGAGGCCGAGGTAGAGCAAGGTCACGGCCAAAGGGATTAAAGTCAGATCATCACGTGACAACAAGGTCCCAGGCTTCATTTAATGAAGTAGTGCCTGTTTAATGCAGCAAAACCCATTGGCCACAAAGTAGCATTTAATGCATGAGGGAAGGTGGGAACTGACTGAAGTCAGGATTTGGTGATGAAGATCAGAGTGATTAGACGTGGACATTCTCACAAGGATTCTGACAGCTTGAGATGTTGGTTCACCAGCTATCCAGGCAATAAATGCGTCTCCACGGCCAGAGGTTCAAAACCCACGATTGAGCGCGGCGGCCGAGATTCACCAGGATTTCTGGGGTCTCATTACCATACTTCACGATCCCAAATGTCGATTGGATTGCCCACTTGCGCTAATCAGACTCCACTATGCGCAAATTCAGCCTCGATTACTCATCCAGGGACTCTTCCTATAAATACAATACTCGAGCTACATTCAAAGGGTTCAAACACCAAAACAAGCCTCCCACGGAGCAACTTATTTTTTTCTGTAATGCACTTTCAATATCTTTACTTGCTTTCCTAGGAGTAGTGTTAGATTGTAAGCAGAATCCATTCATCAATATATCATACGACCCATGATTTTCAAGGCGCCGGAGCACCATCCTTGTTGTTCGTTCACTCACCCCATATATCACACGACCATCGCTCCCTGACCAGCGTGCCGGAGCACCGCCCAAAATCCACCACCAACACCATCACTCGACGGCCTTGTAGTTCAGGCCGTGAACCTAACAGCCGAGACCAGTTCCTCTCTCGGCTGCAATCGTTTGACTAGGAAGACAGATCAAACAGGCGCACCATTCATCCATCCAAAACTCATCGAAACATCAACGCACGGTAAACCGTGCTGGCATGCCCGCGCACAACCGCACCGCACCCAAAAGCAGGAAACCCCGTGTTAACGCACATCCCCTCGGCCCGGAACTCCAGGCCGTGAGATTTGCGCGGCAGACACCAACCCAGCCAACCTCACCACGACTTTGCCTTGCCCACCCCTTCCTAGCCCCTCTCCGTCGCAGCCATCATCTTCCTCACAGCACCCCCAACCCCCTTCTCTCTCTCTCTCTCTCTCTCTCTCTCTCTCTCTCTCTCTCTCTCTCTCTCTCCAAGTCTTACCCAGATTCCCAAATTTAGTCACATTCGAAACATCAAAGTTCATCACTGACATCGACCTCGCATTCTTGGCCCAAACATGCCCCAAAATTGAGGTAATCAACCTCATTTTGAAAACTCCACATGAAATTTCATACCAATTTGATGAAGTATTGATCTTTGATAATGCTGGGGACGAAGGTCTTTACGCTTTGGCAAAGGGGTGTCCCAAATTGTCCAAGGTTTTGCTCAAAAGGAGAAAGAATATTGGGACTTTTGGAGTTGTTTCGCTGTTGAATTTATCACATAATTTTACGTATTTGGATTTGGGATTTTATAGCTTGGTCTCGAACCAAGCCTTAGAGGCAATTGGGTCTGCAAATTCAATTAGCGTGGGGTTATGGCTGGGATGGTTCTGGGTATTTTGCAAGCTGGGATGGTTCTGGGTTCTGAGAGAGAGAGAGAGAGAGAGAGAGAGAGAGAGAGAGAGAGAGAGAGAGATACACTCTTAAGAGCAAAAAATTTCAATCAATGTTAAGCTTACGTGCGGAAGGTAGTGTGGAGACGTAGAGAATAAACAAAATTATTATAAGGAATTCAAACATACAAAGCCAAAACCAAGGATAAGAATATAGCGAAATTAAAAACGATATCAAACGTAATATCCTTAATATTTAGCAAACTTACATAGAAGCAGGGAAAGCAGTAGTGCTTAACAGAAGCTTCGCAAAAGCAGCACTTGAAAACACTCACAACACTCCAAAACACTCAAAATACAAAGTTTACTTTTGCTTCAGAGGCGATCTTTTTCGGTGTTCCCAACTAAGGAGGAGTCCTCCATTTAAAGCCTCCGGGCTGTCAACGTGTCAATTAGAGACAGAAGGTCACAAAGCAGCCTACAGTAGAGCGGCATCTTCACTTTGATGATTCTAGCTGAACTTTCATGCAAACGGACAAAGAAGAAAAAGGCAAACTTTTACAAAAGGAAAGTAAAAGCAGGAGCATCTTGCTTTTACCAGAGGAAAAGCAAAAGTAAACAGCTTTATCGAAAATTACAGTAAGTACAAATTGTCTTCTTATCAGACAAAATATTACTGAGGCCCACCATAGAGATCCGGATGAAAGTGGTCAAGCATGTCTTCATTAGCAAAAGGGTCCACCTCTTCTTCAGGTTGAGTGGCAGAAGCTGATGCCATCGACTCATCATCTAGATCCAAGATCTTAAGGACTTTCTTTTTCAAATCTTCTTTTGATGAAGAAGAGCCTGGCTGATCTATCAACATTTGTAGCCTTTGTGAAACACTTAGACTGGCAGAAGAAGTGGCCAAAGGCTGAGCAGCAACAGGTTCAAAAGAGGGAATAATCGTTGGGGTAATCCTGGCAGGAACTAAGTGATCTCTAGTGAATTTTTCCCACCAACGAATTAAGATACTTCGGACTAAGTTAGGAATATAAGTCCATTCTTCATCAACGTCATCCGAGATAACATATTCCCATTTTAATATCCAAGGTAGTTCATACATTATCATGAACCTGTCGGCTGCGCAAATCTCACGGCCTGGAGCTCCGGGCTGAGGGGATATGCGTTAACACGTGACGTCCTTCTTTTGGATGCGGTGCGGTTGTGTGCGGGCGTGCCAGCACAGTCTACTGTGCGTCGAGATGGTGATGTGGATGAAATGGTTAAGTGGTGCGCCTGTTTGAGTTCGACTTCTAATCAAACGATTGTGGCCGAGAGAGGAACTGATCTCGGCCGTCAGGTTCACGGCCTGAGCTACAAGGCCGTTTAATGGTGGTGTTGAAGGTGGGTTTTGGGGCGGTGCTCCGGCGCGTTGCTCAGGGAGCGACGGTCGTATGATATATGGGGTGAATGAGAGAGTAACAGAGATGGTGCTCCGGCGCCTTGAAAATCAAGGGACGTATGATATATTGATGAATGGATTTTCCTTATAATCTAACACTACTCCTAGGAAAGCAAGTAAAGGTATTGAAAGTGCATTACAGGAAAATATAATTTGCTCCGTGGGAGGCTTTTGGTTTGGTGTTTGAACCCTTTGAATGTAGCTTGAGCTTGGTATTTATAGGAAGAGCTCTTGGAGGAGTAATCGAGGCTGAAAATCTGCGTGGTGGATGATCGGTGCATAATTACATATCATTTTGTATCCTTCTAACTTATGATTTGGTTATGTTTTTGAGTTAAACTTGTGCTTTTAATAAGTTTTGTGTTTGTTTCAGTGTAATAAGCTTGAAACTCATTAAATGCATTTTGGAGACAAGTTGGCTCAAAATGGTGTTTGCAGATCAGTCAACTTCATGAATTGGACTGTACTTGCTCAAGAAGAACCAAATAACGAGCCATACATCATTGGAAAGATACGGAAGTCTAGTTTCTGGAGAATTTTACGGTTCATGATTCTGAGTCTTCTAGAGAAAGTTATACAAGTTTTGGCAACTTAAGGTCAAATTCGGCAGCATCTGCGTTACTGGGCCAAAAATGACATTTGAAGGGCTTTCCGATTTTTCCTTGAGCTGGGCTGCATATTCTTGGAAAGATAATTCAAAGGGTTTGAAGATCCAGATTTTTTCAGATTTTTTAGGAGGGAAGATCAAGCCCAAAACAAACCCACAAGCTGACTGCAATGAAGTCAATTCCAGTCTATTTTCGGCAGTAAAATTGCAAGGCCCAAAACATACACTTGTATTGTCCAGATGGGAATATATTCTTCATACAAGTTGTTCCAATGGGTGTCTATTATGACATATCCAAAGTTGAGCCCCATTGGATACATATTGAAACCTCAGGCCTTCCTACACCAAGCCTGGTTCAGAAGAATCTTTTATTTCCAGCAACCAAAAGAAAACCCACATGGGTTGGCAGAAAAAGGCAGCCACAATTGAACACCTTTGAAATCCCATGTGAAGAAAGCTTGAGGTGCAGCAAAAGAAGTATGGGATGGGATTGATTCCAACCACACTAACATAGACAAGATGATGTGGGAGTTATGGATTGTATTAAAAGAGGAATGGTGGTGTTGAAATTCATCATGATGTTCCTCACTCTTAGCCCTATAAATAGAGAAGTCTTCAAGCTTCAAAACACACCCCAAGGGGATTAGTTTCCAAGTTTCAATTATGGTTTTTGTTCTTATTCATTATGCTTATAAGTTAATATGCTAGTTTGAATGATCGATCACCATTTAGGCTTGCATGTTAGCTATCTTGGTTTGAATTAAGAGTAGACACCATGCTTTAATTCGAATTGAACTATGGATAGGAAGAGTATGTATGGACATTTGACAACAGGGATTAGATACATACTTGGTTGTTTAAAATATTCTTCTATGCTTAATGGGTTCCTAATGCTTAATTTTAGGTTATACAACAAATGATCAAATTAGGGAATTAGGAACACAAGGTTAGGACCAAACACCATGGCTTAATCATACTTTAGCTAGAATCAATCCGTTAATCTAATTGAACTTGGGAACTTATCTACTTGAGTTATTTTCTTTTCTTTCTTTCTTCTTTTATTTATTTTCTTTCTTGTTCTTCTGTTTTGTGTAGGAAAACTGAATTGGATTATTCAATCACCAATCCCTGTGGAATCGACCTCGCACTTACATATGTTATACTACCGAACGGCTCGTGCACTTGCGAGTATCACAAGTTGAGGATGCAGCTGAATCCATTTTGGTGCAGCTAAATCGACGCAACAGTGGAGCCTGATCAGAACAAGTGGGTAGTCCAATTGACATTTGGGATCGTGAAGCATGGTGGTGTGACTCCATAAATCCTGGTAAATCTCGGCCGCCGCCCTGATCGTGGGTTCTGCGCCTCTGGCCGTGGAGACGCATTTAACGCTCTGATAGCTGGTAACCTAATCTCTCAAGCTGTAAGAATCTTTTGTAAGAATGTCTGCGCTTAACCACTCTGATTTCTGTTGCCAAATCCTGACGTTAGTCACTTCCCCTCTTCCCTCGTGCATTAAATGCCTCTTTGCAGCCAATGGGTTTGCTAGTCAGAGGCGTTACTTCATTAAATGAAGTGTGGGCCCCGGCTGCCGCGTGGCGATCTGTTTCTAATATCTTTGGCCGTGTCCTTTTCGTCCTTCGGCCTCGACCTGCAATGCCTCGGTCGAGGCCGAGATGATTATGCCTTCGCCGCTTTTCCTTTGCCTCTGGGAAGACAAAACGCTACGTTCCATTTTATGAATAGGTGCTAGGGCCGAGAGGGAACCCCTTCGGTCATTTTTACGACCGTGATTTGTTAGGCACAAACAGAACCACATAAACAAAGTCCTCTGATCAGGATGATTCTTATTCCATTTACAAAATTTCATTTGAAAAGACTCCTTAATTTCAGGAGGAAGGTATTCCATAGTAGGACCCCAAATAAGGAAAAAGCTCTTGAACCAATTAGGGAGTTCTTTCAGAGCTCGAAGCTTAAATTGGATAAACCAAGTATGAGAATAGTTTTGATTTTGAAAACATAAGACATATTCCCATGCTTTTTTATAATCCCAGAAATTATATGAATATGGCCTAATTTCAGGATGGATAAATCTTTTGGCCCTTTTAGGGCTAGGACCTCATTCTTCCAAGGAAATAACATTTAGAATTTGGATTTTGGAGAATGCTATAGTGTTGGTATTTTCACCTCTATGACGATGAACTATATTAACAGATTTAGTTTCAATTAGAAGAGTTTCATAGAATAGACGGGGCTTATTTAAGGGAGGAAGGCTATCCCTTAAATATTTTTCAACTAGAAAATTCGGGTGTTTGTCCTGATCATTCATTTCAATGATTGCTACAGACATATTCATATACTCACGGAATGGATTTTCAGCAATTTGTTTCTCCTTACCCTTATTATATGGAGAAGAAGTCATCAAAGGCTTTGGATCAGACAGGGATGACCTAGTAAGGGCTGAAGAGCTCTTACTGGGAGTCATTTGTCCAGAACTTCTGGTTCGTACCCTGCAAGAATTCCCGAGTTAAGAAATCAAGGAGTGTGTTAGTTTCACATTTAATAAATTCAATATCAAAATCGAAAGTAGAAAGTATTCCTTGCCATCTTGCAAAAATATGTTTTGATGCTAAATTTTTTACATCTTTGAACAAAATGTCTTTCGCAGCCTTGCAATCCACTCTTATCAAGAATTTTTTATTTAAAAGATCACTTTCGAATTTAGAAACAGCATGGACAATGGCTAGCATTTCTTTCTTAACAGTAGAATAATTCTTTTGAGCTGGTTTCCAAACTCCATAAGTGAATCTAACCAATTGTTCTGAACCATTGACCTTCTGTTTTAGGATTCCTCCATACCCGATTTCTGAAGCATCTGTTTCTACTATTTTAAAGGCTTCGGGGTTGGCTAAGGCTAAGCAAGGAAGTTCTTTGACTTTAATTTTCAACCTCCTAACAGCTTTAGTGTGTTCTTCAGACCAGGGGATTGGGTTCTTTTTCAACCTTTGGTATAACAATTTTGAATCTTGAGCCAAATCTTTATAAAAATCCTTTATGTAATTGAGACTTCCTAAGAACCTTTGTAACTGTTGCTTGTCCCTTATTTCATCAGGGAACTTTTCAGCAAAGGATATTGCTCGATCAATCGGAACTATTAGTCCCTTACTAATATTGTGTCTCGAAAACCGAATCTTTGAAGAAAATAATTTCATTTTCTTTGCCGAAACCACTAACCCTGCATGCTTCACAACTTTCAAGAAGATATTCAGATGTTTAAAGTGTTGTTCTAAAGAATTAGAATAAACCAAAACATCATCAATATAAACAATGGTGAAGGCAGTGTAAGGATTAAATATATCATTCATAATATTTTGAAACTCAGATAAAAGGTGCGTTTTTCAATCCAAAAGGTAAAACATTCCATTCGTAATGTCCAAAGGGAACATTAAAGGCTGTTTTGTACCTATCTTTTTCTGCGATTTGAATTTGCCAATATCCTGATTTCATATCAAATGTCAAAAAAATTACTGCCTTATTCAATCTATCCAAAAGGTCGTTTTTATTAGGAATTGGATATCTAACCCATTTTAAGGCTTTATTCAGAGGTTTGTAATTTATCACCAATCTAGGTACTCCTCTTTCTAATTCTGCTGCATTTTCTACGTAAAAGGCAGAGCAGCTCCAGGGAGATGAGCTTTTCCTAGTTAACTTCTTTCTCAATAAATCTTGAATTTCAGATTTACAAATTTCCATTAGCCTAGCATTCATTTGAATTGGCCTAGCTTTGGTTGGGATTTTCTTTTCATCAAAATTAGGCTCATAAGGCCATTCAACTATGTGTTTTTCCCTATTCCAAAAAGCATTGGGTATTTCAGCACAAACTTGACTTTCAAACATCTTTTGGACTTCTTCTATTTTTTCTTTCACCTTACTGTCTTGCAGTTGTTCTTCTATTCTTTTGTACTGCATTTCTTCTTTCGGATTATATAGATAATTCTCTTTCTTCTTTATCTTTTCTTGAATTTCATTAATATACTTATGCTTGGGTGGTTGAGAAAACCTAAAAACTATAGGTTGACCTTCTATCTCAGTTCTTATTCCTTCTTCAGAAACAGAAAAAGGATAAAGCATATTAATGAAGGGGGTTCCTAATATCAGGGACTGGTTTAAACCTTTCACCAAGACAAAAGGGGTTTCAAAACAAATACCCTGATTAAGCACAGCAACATTAGATAATTTAAACTGAATTCCCATTTTTTGACTATTGACTGCTGTGTCTAGGACCTGGGTAGTTTTCTGAAAATACCTTGTAGGTACAACGCCTTCATTTACACAGTTAAGATCGGCTCCAGTATCTATCAGCCCTTCAACTGTAAACTTGTAGGTTTTATTAATCACAATAGTTATCATTGCATACCATTTCTGTGCTATCACTTTATCTATGCTATTAACGAATTTCATAGTATTAACCTGTTCTTCCTGTAGGGCTTCTCTTGTTACAGGTTCTATTTTTTCTTGAAATTCCTCCATTAGATTTTCGAACTCTAATTGCTCAGATTTTTCTTCTGTATCTTTTTCTGAAAAAGGACGATAGAGTTCTAAAACTCTAACCCTATTTTTCAACTCTCTAAGTTCTTCTTTCACATCATGGACTTCGCACTGGAGGTCGTTGAGTGTAGGTTCTTTCTTATGAATTTTATCATTCATCCTGTTTACTGTAGTTTTAAAGCTACAGTTTTCAACTGGTTGTCTTACATTGGTTATGGCCGGTTGGGGACTACTTGGTCCTGTTCTAGCTAACGAGATATAACTTTCCAAAGCTTCTCTCTTTTTCTCTAGATCTTCTATTTTATCAATTAAGTCTACTATCAGACTTTCTTCTTTCGTTAAGACACATATTCTAAGATCTTTAAATTGACAGGCGCACTCTTCCTCACTATCTGAGCTAGTTTCAGTATCAGACTCAAACAATTCTTCATTTTCTAGTTGGGCTAGTTCGTCATCACTATCTTGCTCAGAACCAGATGAATTAAGCATTATTTGGCAAAGTTGTTGCTTAAGGTCTTCACTAATGCTTAAGTTACTGATTTTATCTTTCATTTTGCACTCAGATTTATAATGTCCAACTTTTCCACACTTACAGCATGTTGGGACCGCTCCTTTCTTCCCTTTACTAGCCTTTTTGCTAGTTTCTCCTGCGTATTTCTTTTTTCTAAAAGTTCTGTATGGCTTCTTGGGTTCAGACTTAGATTCATATTTCTCTTATTTCTTAGTCTTACGCCCCCCAAATTTCTTTCCCTTCTTGTATGTTTTATGTGAATATGTTTATTGGTTGAAAACCAAATTGTTCACAAAAGTCACCTAATTCTTTTCTGCCTAGGGCCTTTTGCTTATCAAGCTGTTTTCTTAATTTCATACCTGTGCAAAGAGCTAATCCTTCTGCGCAAATTTCAGAGGACAATTCCCCATAGGTGTAAGACCCATACGGAATGACACCACCATTTTTCTCTTTAATTCTATTCCTAACCTTTTCAGCGAATAAAAGTGGTAATCCTGAAAGAAATTTCTCTTTCCAAAAGTCAGCATTACAGTCTTGCCTAGTGAATACCTTAGAGTAAAACACGTCCTTATACCACCTAAAATGGGATAAGGTCGAACACTTAAGATTCATTAAGAGTTCTCTAGACCTGTCGTGCTGTAATTCTGTAGTTCCTACAAAATGTAGAGTAATTGTGTAAATCAGTGAATTTACCGCACCTTCCTGGTAAATGTTTTCACTCTTGATTAACCCAGTTGCTGGATCCTGTACATTCCGCTGACCAATGGCCACCTGAGCGTTTAGGATTTGGGTTCTTGCCGACTCGCTTAGGTGGAAATCCCACCATCCTTTTAATTGACCGACAAAGTCTGCGATGATAGCTTCAACCACCCTCTTATCTCCATTTCCTTTGATCTTAGAGGCTGTAGCGTACATCATCATATGTTTCATTGCATTAATGATCTGATATTCTGTCAGACCATCAATATTCCATTCAACTATGGAGCTTCCGTCATACTGAGCAGAACTCCACATTCTATCTTCCTCAAACTGTAAATCTACTGGCATGGGTCTGGGGTAGTAATTTTTTGTCTTTGCAGTTTGAGTGAATTTCTTTTCATTCGTTAACCTATTAATTTCAGGTTGTTCTTCTTTAAACATTGTTTCAAGGTCATCTATTTCCCCTTTAGTGAGAACCGACACTTGAGGACCCTTTCCTTTGTCTGACAATTTTACTTCTGACAATTTCTTTGCCAGGATGTCAACAAAATTTTCATCTTCTGACAATGTTCTTCCCATCTTAAAATTTTTATTATCTAAAGAGGGAGGTGGTTTGAAGAACACTTGACTACTCATTTCCTTGGTCTTTTTTGTTTCTGAAGGACCGGGGTCGGATTTCTGTTCCTTTGCATAAACAGACGTTTCAATCCTAGTGACTTGCTTTCCTAGAGACTGCAGAAATAGGTTGGTGTAATTATTCTGCTGAATAACGGCGCCCATATCCTCTTTACTAGCTGTGGGAAATTTATTGGCGCTATCTTCAAACCACCTCCCTCTTTAGATAATAAAAATTTTAAGATGGGAAGAACATTGTTAGAAGATGAAAATTTTGTTGACATCCTGGCAAAGAAATTGTCAGAAGTAAAATTGTCAGACAAAGGAAAGGGTCCTCAAGTGTCGGTTCTCACTAAAAGGGAAATAGATGACCTTGAAACAATGTTTAAAGAAGAACAACCTGAAATTCATAGGTTAACGAATGAAAAGAAATTCACTCAAACCGATATATATATACATATTAAAATAATTTAAACAGTAAATTAATTTTTATTAATTTTTGGTCCACGTGGAAGTCCACGTCATCAAAAACAGGGTCCCACTTTTGACACGTTAGCATTTAACAAACTCACTAACAGTTTAGGTAACAGAGGGGGGCAATTTGTAAGGTTTCTAGGAGTTTGAGTATGTATTCATAAATGTCTCTAAAATTAGGTGTGAACTTGAAAATGACCCTACGGGTTTTATCTAGTTTGTCCTAAAAAACAAAAGAAGATGTTTTATTGGTCCTTTCCCAAACTCTGAGGCCACTTCCAGCAGCGTTCTAGGGCTCGGGCTGGGGGGGGGGGGGGGCGGGCAAGAGCCCAAAATGAAGTTCCAGCAACAAAGGCTGGCTCGGGCAATACGTGGGGTCCACGAGCCTGGGCTAGCCCGAAGGCAGGGGGAGCCCGAGTAGGAGCCCGAAGGCGTGGCTGACGCCAGCGTGACGTTAGCAGCCGCGATTCAAATTTTTTTACCCCATTGCTGACGCCAGCATGACGTCAACTGCGTGCGCGTCACCTTTCCCCCAACGGATCTACGCCACGTGGCTTGTTCTGGTCCTTCCGATTCCTTTTGTTATCCAATCCAACAGCTTGGCATTTTTCAAGGCAAAAAATTATGAAAAAAATTCGGAAAAAATTTAAAAAAATACCCAAAAAATACTGATTTTTTTTTTCTATAAATACCAATCCCAACTCTTCACTTTTAACAACAAATCCTCATACATCTTCTCCTTCTCCAACTATTATTCACTTTCTACTCAATATTTTTTTCACTTTCAAGTTTAATTTTTCTGTATCATTATGGCTTTTTCTCAAGAAATCGGAGGGGCATGGAGCATCATGAAAGATGTCTTGTTGTGTGAGTGTTGGGTCCAAATTAGTCATGATCCCATATCGGATAATGAGATGAAATTCAGTCAAATGTGGAAAAAAATTCATCACGAATTTGTTGAAAGATCGGGTTCCACCCGTACGGAAATGGCATTGTCTAGTCGGTGGAAAATTCTCAACAAAGAATTGGGGAAATGGAGAGATGCCCTCACAAAAGCGAGGGATAACCAAAGAAGCGGGGAAAATCTCAGCGAGGAGGTAAATTATTTGTAATTTTCATTTTATTAATTTTAATGTCCTATTAATTTTAATTTAAATGTTTCTTGCAATTTGTATATTTTGTTAATATTTCTTGTATTTCCATATTTATTTAAATGTTTCTTGCACTTTTTATATTTTGTTAATATTTCTTGTATTTCTAATATTTATTTAAATGTTTGTTACATTCTCTATATTTTGTTAATATTTCTTGGATTTTCATTAATATGTTAATCTTTTTTGCATTACTAATATTTTTTTTATGTTCCTTGCATATTCAATTTTTTTTTATATATAGATTGTGCAAGCTCAAATGTGGTATGGTGCTACTGGACAAGGGAAAAAAACTTTCAACCATACCCAATGTTGGGAGGTGGTGAAGCATTGTAAGAGATTTAACATTATTCCAACGGCTCCACCGGTGGTGTTAAACGAGACGTCACTCCATGATTCACAAGCTTCGGATTCGCCTATGGAATCCCCTATGAGTGAAGACTCACCCATTCAAAGGGAGCCGAGGCCAATTGGGAGGAAGGCGGTGAAGGCAAAGAGAGTAAATAATTCTACAAGTAATGCCTCCAAATTTTCGGAGGAAATTGCAAGGCAAAGCGCCTTGAGAATTGAAATAGACAGGAAAGCCCAAGAAGATGATAGGGCAATGCAAATAGAATTTGCTAAAGAAAGGCAGTATGTACGCAAACAAAGGGAATATCTACACAAAGAAAACGAAGACAAGAAGGATCGGGAAACCATGGCCATAGATACAAGTTGTGGGAGCTGAATTAAATCACCCTAGGTCAAATAATTCCTTCTATTTGAGGATTATTTGACCTAATTGGGAGTTACTCAATTTAATTGGGGGTTACCCAATTGAATTGGGAGTTACCTAATTAAAATTGGGATTGATTTGATTCCTACCCCAATTAGGGATTTGATTTAAATCAAATAAATCAAATCCCTAATTAATCAAATCTCACCTAATCGGGGAGGAATAATTCCTTTCCATCTACAGAATTATTCCTCTGAAACCCTAGCCTCTGAGGCTCCTATAAATACTTGGCTACGCACAAGGGTTAAGGTACATCTAAATTCCTACTAAAACTCTGCAGAAATTATCTCTCACAAACCCTAGCCACCATACTCCTTCTCTCTCTCACACAAGGCTCCGGCTCCACACACGGCTCCAACCACCCGATTTTCCTTGAAACACCCAACCTAACTTAGGCATTGGATGGCCAACACCCCCCGGGTGTGGTCCTTTTACTCCGATCTATTTTGTATGGAGAAGGAGACGGCGACGAAGGAAGAGGAATCTCAATCAAATATTCTCGTGGGAGGAAATTTGCTCCCACAAATTGGTGCTTTCATTGAGAGCGCGAAATAATACTCAAAGCGTGCTCCAAATCCATTTTCCACACTTTTTTCTAATCAACCATGGTCGATACAAGACGTACGAAGAGTAATACCACCACGACGGGCCCGTCTCATGGTTTCGTGGTTGAAACCTCATTGCAACCTCACGGAACCATGGCTGCCAACACATTGCGACCGCCTCCTAGTGCTTTGCAGTCACCCCCAACTGCCGGAATTGCAGAATAGCCACCGCAGATAGCTGCTGGAATTGCAGAACAGCCGCCACATGGTCCTGTGACCTGCACAGCCTTGCAGCCTCAAGCGTTGACTGCTGGAGTTGCTCTGCCGCGCCATCCTGCCGTTGTAGCACAACAGCAGCCACACCACTCAACTGCCGGACTTGCTGCACAGCCCCACGGCTACTTCGACGCTACCCCAGTCTTGGAGCAAATCCATTCTCTCCCTCCTCTGCCACCACACTTGACGTATGCACCTGTGTACGCGTCTAATGGAGCACTAGCCCATATGCCATTGGGCCTGATGCATGCCTTTGGTCAGGTGGACCTTAACTCACGGGTTGATCAACTCACACAAAGAGTCGACGATCAAAACAACCTGATTGGCGAGCTACTCAGGCAGATCAACTTGAACCAAGGCCCTAACCTTGGCCCTCGTGACGAGGAGAGGAGGACGCATGAGCATGCCAACGAGCAGTTCGAGAGATCCCAAGCTGGTCAGACAAGGGCGAACGAGCAGGGGAGAGAACGAGATCGGCTACGCAGACATCTGCAAGTCGCACTCTGAGCCGGTCGATCCGTTCGAGGTTAGGTCCAAGGACCATTGTACGTGAGAGCTGGGCCCACAGTCCAATGTCCACGCTCGCTTGGGCCCACAAGGAAGTATCCATTCTAGGCTGGGCACACAAGGAGCTCGAGTTCGTGAACAATCGCATGACGAGCGCAACGATCGACGCTCACCAGCCCGCTTGAGAACCAATACACGGCAACAAGCCATAGAGGACTCCTCACAAGCTCAATCTCCTAATCTGCCCCACAGGCAGCGCAACCAAGGGGATCGACCCTTGGAAGCTGAGGAGGAAGTTAACCAGCAGCGCTCGAGGCACCGAAGACGTCGACCCGAACCACTAGCCCTGCGGGCAGAAGATGTCGAGAAGTTAGTGAATGACTGACTCCAAAGTCTCCAACTTTCTCCAACTTAAAGGAAGCACGGAGGAGGCCCTGTACAAGGAAATTGATCGAGTCGACTGGTCACCCTTTGCAGACGAGGTGGAACGAGATGCACCGCCGAAGCGGTTCACAACGTCATCCATCACTCCGTTCAAGGTAGACTCAGACCCTGAGAGCCATTTGAGGCACTTCAAGAGTGCCATGATCCTGTACAAGGCAGATGACGCCCTGATGTGCAAAGTGTTCGCGATGACTTTGCGAGGAGCAGCTCAAGACTGGTTCCACACTCTACCGTCCGCGTCGATAGGCAACTTCAAGGAGTTCGCCCTCATCTTCACAAAGGAGTACACCTCCTACAAGACCACTTGTTCAACCTGCGCAAGAAACCAGACGAGTCTCTTCGAGACTATCGCAGACGATTCAAGGCTGGGAAGGCGAACATCATAGGATGCAATGACCAAGTTGCGTCCTCAGCTTTCAAGAAAGGCTTGCCAACCGAACACGAGCTATACAGCAAGCTGGCCATAACTCCAAGCCAAACCTTGGCAGAGGTCTTTGCGACGGCAGAGCGCTACACACTTTGGGACGATGACCGTATCGAGGCGAAGAAGGCCAGCAAGCAAGCTGATCACCCGACAGGGCAGGCATGCCAAAAGAACAACAAGTTCGAACACAAAGCCCGAGACAAGCGCAGATCGCGCCCCCAAGAGGGAGGCTCGGAAATAGAAACCTTCACTGAGTTCACTATCTCGATCCACCAGATCCTGGCACAAGTGAAGGACAAGCCATGGGTGAGAATGCCACCACCCCTGATAGGAGACCCATCTAGGAGGGACACTAGTAACTACTGCGCATTCCATGGGGAACATGGTCATTACAACAGCAACTGCAATGCTTGGAAAAGGCACCTCGAGGAGCTGGTCAGAGACAGCCACTGCACAGAATTCGTCGCAAAGAAGGCCATCCAGCAAATCGAGGATCGCGATGCAGCTGCCAAGGAACCTTCCCAAAAGGTCAAACGAATCAACACCATTCTAGCTGATTCCCAGGAGTCTAGGCTGACCACCAAGGAGCGCAAGAGAAAGATCGCGTAGGTGACTTACATTTCCCAAGTCACAACGTGTGTACTAGTCATTGCAGATACACCCGTCATCGGCTTTCAGAAGAAGGACTTGATCGGGCTTGATCTACCACATAATGACACCCTAGTAATCTGCATCCAAATTGAACAAGCTGTGATCGAGCGAGTTCACGTGGACGAGGGCAGCGCAGCCAATATCCTGCAACTATCTGTTATCCAACAGATGGGATTGGAGCCCAAGATCAGCAAACTTGCCAGATCGCTCACCAGCTTCAATGGGGCCACGTCAATCACTGTTGGGACAATCGACCTTGACGTCCACTCACCCTCGGTGGTCTGCTCGCAAACCTTCATGGTCATCGACGAGATCTCTCCCTACAACGGAATCTTAGGCAGATCGTGGATCAACAAGATCGAACCCATCACATCTGCTCTACACCAGAAGATTCGCTACCCCATCCTTGGTAGCTGGATCGGGCAGATCAACAGTGACCAAGCCATGGCAAGGAGATGCACAGCCCAAGGGCTCAAGAAGAGCAGGAAGTTGCAGTTCACACCAGTAATGCAAGCTACTGACGTGGCAGGAAACACGCCCAGTAGACAAGCAAGCCCGAATGGGAAGGGAGTTGCTACCTCACAATAGCAATTAAGGAGCCAGGATCAAGGCGAGGGAATCTGCTCGGAAGACTCCCCTGAAAAGGGTTGGAAGCTTGAGGATGACGTTGAGTTAGTACCCCCTGATCCTGGCCCGCCAGACAAAGAAGCACAGATCGGCTCGCGCTAGAATCCAAATGAGAAGGATCGAGACGAGGGAATCCGCCCGTAAGGCTCCCTTGAAGAAGGTTGGAAGCCTGAGGAAGACGTTGAGTTAGTACCCCTCGATCCTGACCAGCCAGACAAAAAAGTGCGGATCGGCTCGCACCTAAGCCTAGACGAGAAGGTGGAGCTGACCACCTTCCTCTAGAAGAACAAAGACATGTTCGCGTGGTCGCCATCTGACATGCCTGACATCAACCCGAACATCATCTGCCACCGACTCCATGTCAACCCCGCCAGCAAACCCGTGGTGCAGAAGAGACGCAACTTCGCTCCCGAGCGAGTTACGATCATCGAAGCCGAGATCGATAAGCTTCTAGCTACCGGCTTCATTGAAGAGGTCTCCTGCTCAAAATGGCTGGCCAACGTTGTACTGGTGGCGAAACAAGAAAAAGGCAAATGGAGAGTTTGAGTCGATTACACCAACCTCAACAAAGCTTGCCCTAAAGACAACTTCCCATTGCCGAGAATCGACCAGCTCGTGGATTCAACTTCCGGCAATCAGTTGCTCAGTTTCATGGACGCCTACTCCGGCTATAATCAAATCCTAATGTACGAGGATGACAAGGCGAAGACTTCTTTCATCATAGAGAGAGGGACCTACTGCTACAAGGTCATGCCTTTTGGGCTGAAGAACGCCGGAGCAACCTACCAAAGGCTCATGAATAAAATTTTCAAGGAACAAATCGACAAAACCATGGAAGTCTACGTGGACGACATGCTGGTCAAAGCCCCTAAGCGAGCAGACCACATCAAGAACCTCACTGAGGCGTTCAGCCTGCTCCTCCAGTATCGCATGAAGTTGAATCCAAGTAAATGCACGTTCGGTGTATCGTCCGGCCGATTCCTGGGATACCTAGTAACTCAACAAGGTATCGAGGCGCACCCACGCCAAATCAAGGCCATTCTCGAGATGAAGTCACCTTCAACAGTAAAGGAAATACAAAGTCTGACGGGCAGAGCAGCGGTCCTCAATCGATTCCTCTCGAGATCTACCAACAAGTGCAGACCATTCTTCAAAGCTTTGAAGAAGGGGCAAAGAGATAAATGGGACGAGGAGTGCGAAGAAGCTTTCCATAATCTAAAGACTTACCTCACTTCACCTCCCCTGCTCTCGAAGCCAGTTCCTGGTGTAGACTTGTTCGTGTACCTGGCAGTGTCCAACTCGGCCATCAGCTCAACTCTCATCCGAGAAGAACTGGGGGCCCAACATCCGGTATTCTACACGTCAAAAGCCCTTCTTGATGCAGAGACTCGCTACCCAAAATTGGAAAAGCTCATTTTGGCCCTTGTAGTTTCCGCGAGAAAGTTGCGACCCAACTACCAAGCTCACCGAGTTATCGTCATGATCGACTTTCCTTTGAGGTCAATCCTCCACAGCCCTAACGCGTCTCAACAACTCATGAAGTGGGATATAGAGCTAAGCCAATACGACCTCCTCTACCGGCTGAAAACTGCAATAAAAGCCCAGGCTTTAGCAGACTTTGTCGCATAATTCACGTCATTGGCTGAAGAAGAGAAGCTGGTCAGCAAAAAAAAAAGAAAAAAAAAAAGGAAAGTTCGAGAGCAGACAAGACCTCCGCTAAACTTGACCAACCCAAAGACATGTGGCAGTTGCGCGTAGACGAAGTGTCGAACCAAAAAGGAGCTGGAGCAGGCGTCGTCATCATCACCCCGGATGGAACCCTGTTGGAGCAAGCTATCACGCTTGGCTTCCCAGCCTCAAACAACGAGGCAGAATACGAGGCATTGCTCGCTGGCTTGCGCTTAGAGAAGGAGCTATCAATCAAGAAGATGGCCATCTACTCAGATTCCCAGTTGATCACAAATCAAGCCTTAGGAAAATACATGGCGAAGCACCCAAGGATGATCTTGTATCTTGACAAAGTCCAGGAGCTATTGAAGGCATTTCCTACCTTCACCATCCAACAAGTGCCTCGAGCAGAGAACGGGCATGCAGATGCACTGGCAAGCTTAGGATCAGCGCTTGATACCCAATTCAGACGCTCTATCCCTGTCGAGCACCTTGACCAGCCAAGCATAGAAGAGGCAGAGCAGCCAAACCTGATGCAGATCGACGAGGATCCTAGCTGGCAAGACCCCATCATTGACTACCTAGTTAATGAAAACTTACCCAAGGACAAGTCCAAGGCCAGAAAAGTCAAATAGAAGGCTCCGAGATACTACATGAAAGGCGACATGCTTGTTTGCAGATCATACTCCGGCCCTCATCTTACTTGCATCAAGTACCCGCAGACGCTCGAGGTTCTCTGCAAAATACACGACAGCGAATGTGGAAATCACGCTGGGGGCAGATCGCTTGCCCAGAAGGCTCTCAGCATAGGCTATTTCTGGCCTAACATGCACCAAGACTCCACGGAGTATGCTCGAAGATGTGATCGATGCCAACGATATAAGCCAATCCCTGGCTTGCCAACTGAGGAATACCATCCACAGAACAGTCCATGGCCGTTCATGCAGTGGGGCATTGACCTGGTGGGACCTATGCCGATAGCACCTGCCAACAAGGAGATGATGATCGTCGCCACAGATTACTTCACCAAATGGATCGAGGCCGAGGCTTTATCCTCTACCAAGGAAGCTAATGTCGAACAATTTATCTGGAAGAACATCATCCGCCAATTCGGATGCCCGCAGTTGATAGTCACTGACAATGGTACACAGTTCGTGGGCAGGCAGATCACCGCATTCCTTGCGAAGTATAGCATCAAACAGCACCTGTCAACCCCCAGATACCTGCAAGGCAATGGCCAAGCAGAGGCATCCAACAAGATCGTGCTGGACTGCCTGAAGAAAAGACTGGAAGGCTCAGAAGGAAAATGAGTAGACGAGCTACCAGGAGTCCTGTGGGCTTATCGCACAACCAAAAGGAGATCAACCGGCGAGACACCATTTTCTCTAGCCTATGGGACAGAAGAAATCATCCCCCACACATCACAGTCCCTTCCAAGAGCATTGAGGTAGGCAGTCTTGACCAAAACTGCAAGCAGATGAAAGTCAACCTTGATCTGCTCGAAGAAGAACGAGAAAAGGCCATTGTTCAAGTGGCAACCTACCAGCAGCAGCTGACATTTTACTACAACAAGAAGGTCATTGTTCGACTTGCAGCTTACCAGCTCGACTCCAAGTAGGTGACGAGCCTCCCTTACCTCCATTGCAGACAAGCTGCTTCTCAAGTACAAACTCAATGAAGCCCCTTTTTCGAGCGTTATGTCCTCGACATACGCCCGCAAGCAATAAGCCTTATCTCCATTGCAGACAAGCTACTTCTCGAGTACAAACTCAATAGAGCCTTTTTTGAGCGTTATGTCCCCGACATACGCTCACAAACGACAAGCCTTACCTCCACTGAAGGCAAGCTACTTCTCGAGCACAAACTTCATGGAGCCTTTTTCGAGCGCTATGTCCCCGACATATGCCCGCAGGCGACAAGCCTTACCTCCACTGAAGGCAAGCTACTTCTCGAGTACAAACTTCATGGAGCCTTTTTCGAGTGCTATGTCCCCGACATATGCCCGCAGGCGACAAGCCTTACCTCCATTGCAGGCAAGCTACTTCTCGAGTACAAACTCAATGGAGCCTTTTTCGAACGCTATGTCCTTAACATACGCCCACAGGTGACAAGCCTTACCTCCACTAAAGGCAAGCTACTTCTCGAGTACAAACTTCATGGAGTCTCTTTCGAGCGTTATGTCCCCGACATACGTACACAAGCGACAAGCCTTACCTCCATCGTAAGCAAGCTACTTCCCGAGTACAAACTCAATTGAGCCTCTTTCAAGCGCTATGTCTCCGGGCATACACTTACAAGATACAATGAGAATTGAAGTTTGAAAGATAACTGAAAATTCCATAGCAAAGCCGCCAACCAGCCGAGTTCAACAAGAAATGAGCCTCATTCTGCTCAACCGACACCTACTGCTCTGCAGCCTCAGCTGCCTCCACCTCTGCATCTGCCCTAACCTCATCAGCCGCGCCACCTTTGGCGTCGTCTTCCTCCGTTGCAGCTTCATCAGCTACCTGCTCTTCAACTGCTTCTACATCCACAGCATTGATCTGCTCACTTTAAGTAGGGGGCAAGTCAAGATAGAGTTGCTCACCATCCTCATGTTCGAGAGGGCAACAAGGAGGAGCACCGTTCTTGCAGTCCAAGTATCCCAGCTTGTATGCATTAGCAGCAATTTCATGCTTGGATGCCTCCGTGGCTTCAACATGAGTGTCAAACTTGACCAGCAGAGCTCTCACCGACTCCCAGATCAGTAGTTTGCGCAACTGAAGGACTTTTGCTCGAGTAGACGACTCTTTACCTCTCTTGGCTACAACTTGCAACATTGAGTTAGCTTCGCGCTTGACTGTTAGTGGCTTTGCAGACGAGTCGTGACTGCTAAACAGAGGCACAATCCTCTCAGTTTGATCCCCGAATCAGTGCAGGTGACCCAAACCCTGCTTCTATGCAGCCTCTTTATAAGGCAGATCACGGGTTTTGGGCAGTTCGGCCGGAGACTTGAGTAGAATATCCCGAATCTCCTGTATGCTATTGACATGCTTACTGTTCACGCTGACGAGGTGCTTGATCCAAGCAGACGAGGCAGGAGCAACTCCCATAAGGACCTTCTCAGCAGACGAGACCCTCCTTGAGGAAGACTTGCTTGTGGCAGAAGAAGGTCTCGGCTGCTTTTGCTGTGGAGACGTATTCCTTGATCGTGAGACTGCGACTACTGCTAGCCTTCCTCTCCTCAAGGAGCTCGATCGAGGACTCCTCCTGCTCAGCTAGCAGATCACTTAGGTCCGAGCCATGCAGCTTCTATCTTTCAACATCTTCAGTAGGAGGCAGACCATCGACCTCCTTCCGATGTTCGCTCAGTAACCAGCGCCATTCACTAAACCAGACAGAGATGTTCAGAGCTTGCTGAACCTTGGACATGTTCGGGTCGAGATCGAGCTTCTTGCAGATGTTATTCTCTATAAGCAGAAGATGGAAGTCAATCAGAGACACAACAAAGTTTCAGAAAGGCTATAGCAGATCAAAGAAGTACAACTTACCATCACAGTAGATGTGAGGAATGAGCGGACCGCCACCACACATGATCGCCTTGACTCAGACTGTCCGTAGTTCGTGGTACAAAAAAAATTGAAGCAGTTTGGACCAACCCCAGTAACTAAGCTGGCCCGGGATTCTTGGTCTTATAAGAACCACCTGCAAAATTTGTGACGATATTATGACTAGAAGGGGTTAGTCCTTTATAAAACATACACATTTGAAGCTTCAATGGAATCCCATGATGAGGACATTGATTAAGCAGCCCATTGAATCTCTCCCATGCTTCACAAAACGATTCATCATCTTGCTGTGCAAATAACAAGATCTTATCCCTAAACATGTCGGTCTTTTGTGTGAAGAAGTATTTTTCTAGGAACTTCTTTTGAATGGCAGCCCATGTAGTGAGTGAACCAAGCTTCAAAGAATTCAACCAATACTTCGCCTTATCCTTTAAAGTGTATGGAAACACTCTCATTCGAAGTTGATCTTCTGTCACACCTGTCAAGGGAAAAGAACTCACAACATTAAAAATATCCTTTATATGAGTTAATGGATCTTCATTAGGTAAACCATAAAAGGAAGGTAACATATTAAGATGAGAAGATTTAAGCTCATAGTTTCGAGCTATAGTGGGCAGCAAAATGCTTGAAGGGGATGCTGGAATTGTTGGGATATCAAGGTCTCCCATGAACTCAATGGCAACCATCATTTCTTCTTCTTCTTGGTCTGAACTTGGTTCCGAATTTGAAGGTGAAGAACCAAGAAGTTCAGTGTGGAGAGCAAGACTTGTAAATGTAGCAAGAGCTTGCTCTTTTGCAATTGACAACTCCCTTTCTAGATGATTCTGAATTCCAGAGATCACTCGATTGGGTTGCAACGATGGTCTTGCGTTTAAAGATCTCGAACGTTGGAACGAAGACCTCACTTGTTCAAGGAATGGCCTGTTAGACATAAACTACCTGAAACAGAAAATTAGATTAATTAGAAACACTAAAAAGAATAGGGTAACCTTGGGCACATAACCAGGGAAGAACTTTCATTCAGTCCCCGGCAACGGTGCCAAAATTTTGTTGTTAATATTATTAACTCGCAAGTGTACGTGCCAATTAGTAGTATAGCAAGACAAGTACGAGGTCATACCCACAAGGACTGAGAAGTTAAAATTAGTTATGTACTTAGATTACCAAATTCAAGAAGTAGGAAGTTAAGTCTAAAACAGAATTTAAAGCAAGAGTGAGTTTGAAAACAAATGCAGCAAGATTAAATTAGACTTTGAAGTGAGAATGCTTGTGATTATAGAAAGAAATGAACAAACTGAAATTGCAAATAATACAAGTAAACAAGTGCAACAAGGGTAGTTTTGAAGGTTTAGAAACAGATTTGGAGGCTAGGGCATTCGATTCACCATAACAATTCAATTATGGGTTATAAGGATTTAAGTGACAAGTCTAATTCAGATTCAAAGATTGATTCTAGCTAATGTATGATTAAGCCATGGTGTCTGGTCCTAACCTTGTATTCCTAATTCCCTAATTTGATCATCTGTTGTCTAACCTAAATTAAGCATTAGGAATCCATTAAGCATAAAAGAACATTTTAAACAACCAAGTATATATCTAATCCAGATTGTCGAATTCTCATACACACTCTTCCTATTCATAGTTCAATTCGAATTAAAATATGGTGTCTACTCTTAATTCAAACCAAGATATACAAATCCAAATGGTAGCTAGGCATTCCGATCAGCATATAGGCAGGTAGGCAAAATGAATAAGAACATGAATCATGAATCAAACTTGAAACTTGAAATTTATAAACCCAAAATATTCATGTTAGGTTACATCGAAGCCCTAGTTATGGATTTAGCTACTCATAATGGAAAAGAGACTTGAACATAAATGAGAAAACATAATGAATGCAACAAGAGTAGAAAAACCAATTTATGAAGTTCTTGTGGTGTCCAATGCTTCTCAAAGGGCTTCTCCACGTCTAATGCTTCTCCAAGAGTTTCCCCACTTGTAGAAGGATGTATGAAGGATATGGAGGTGATTTGGGATGAATTTGAGTGAGTGGTGATGGCTGAGAAAGATGAAATTCGTAGGGAAATGGAAGAGAGGCTTGTTGGGACAGTTTTGGTGATTTGAGGTTGTTTAGAGCTTTAGGTTGATTGCTGGAGTGTTTGGGGTTGTGGGAGTGTTCAAAGGTAATTTATGAATGTGTTTGGAGAATGATGGGAGTGTTGGAGGATGGATGGAGTGGTTTGTAGGGTTGTGAATCCCAGGATTTTTGCACACCTTTGAATGAGGAATGGAAGAGGTATTTATAGGGAGAAGGGAGTGATAAATATGAATTCAATATGGCTAATGCATACAACACTTGTAATTGAAAATCAAATTCTTTTCTTGTATGGCTACTGCACTTCTCCAACTAATCCCACCAGAAACCAATATCTCATCTTCATGTCAGCATGACCAAGCTTCCAACCAGAAACAATAGCTCATGCCTAGCTCATCATGACCAAGCAAGCAATGAGCTCATCTGCAAGTCAGCATGATGTGTATTTTGATGGGCTCACGGATTGGGCTTGGATTAATCAAATGTCGACTTTGAGCTGTCTATCTTGAGGTTCAGAATGTGTTCTTTCCAAGCACACGTGAATTGGCCCAATCCAAGCTTAGATGAAAAAGATATGTCCGAAATGAATTTGTAACTCAGTCTTCAGTTTTTACACATTGTTTTCACCATTTTACTTCAAATGCCTCAAGTGATACCTAGAGCTCAATGAACTAAATGACAAAACACAAAAGAGGTTAAAAGCACAAGGTTAACTCAAAGCATAACTAAATCATAAGCTAAAAGGGTACAAAATGATATACAATTGTGAACCGAACAGTCCTTTTACTCCGATCTATTTTGCAGGGAGAAGGAGACGGCGACGAAGGAAGAGGAATCTCAATCGAATATTCTCGTGGGAGGAAATTTGCTCCCACACAAGCCATATGTCTCCTGAAACAAAACAATTTTGGAAGCTAGAACAAAAGGCTATTATGAGACGAAGACTTTTTCGTGATGATGGACCTAGCAACACGGATTGGTTAAATGATGGAAACCCTTAAGTTAGTTTGCTTGCCTTTTCATTTCATTGTATTTTAATGTTTTGTTTTAAAAATTAGTTGTAATTCATGTATTTTATTTTATTAGTAGTATTGGTTTTCTTTGAGTTACCAAAGAAACTATTAAATAAAATTCCTTTTTATTCAAATCATTCCATTCATAAAAAACTAACCACAACCAAAGCATTAAAAATATAAAAACAAACAAACCACAACCAAAGCATAAAAAAACCAAACATAAAACATAAACATTAAAATCTTAAAAAACATCTTCACTTCACTTCATTCACCGTCATTGCCTTTCACCGCCCATAAATGCTCCATTAAGTCAATTTGATGGCGTTCATGAATATACGACAATTGGATCTCCGTATATCGATCGATCATACGGTTCATGAAACGACCATCTCTAACCAAAGGTTCATGCTCCAATGGTTCTCCATTTTGCTCTATGGGTTTTTCATAAATTCTTGTCAAGGCCGTGTTCATGGGATCCGGTTCGTACACCTCTTTAGCCTCGTAATCATACTAATCCTCCACAATCATGTTATGGAGGATGATGCATGTCATCATTATGCTCCTTAACACCTCCTCATCAAACATACATGCCGCACCCCTAATGATCGCCCACCGAGCTTGGAGGATACCAAAGCATCTCTCCACATCTTTTCTGTATTTCTCCTTATATAAGGCAAACAATTTTTGCTTCTGGGTTTAGGGATGCGGAAGTGTTTTCACAAATGTTGTCCACCTCGGGTAGATGCCGTCAGCTAGATAATACCCAGTCTGATAGACGGTATTGTTGACTTGATAGGTGATTTGCGGGGCTTCTCCTTTCAAAACATCGTTGAACACCGGGGATTGACCTAGGACGTTCAAGTCATTTTGAGATCCAGCAACTCCGAAGAAGGCATGCCAAACCCATGTATCGAATCCTGCAACGGCTTCAAGGATGATGCTTTTTTGGCCTTTCCGATTCCCATAATCGCCTTGCCAAACAGTTGGACAATTCTTCCATTGCCAGTGCATGCAGTTGATGCTACCAATCATTCCTGGAAAGCCTCTACCTTCGGCTTTCTGTAGAAGTCGTTGCATGTCCCTGGGCATAGGTCTGCGCAGGTAGTCTCTGGTGTACAGAGTTTCGATTGCATCACAAAATCTAACCAAACACTCCAAAGCAGTGGACTTCCCCATCCAGGCAATCTCATCCACTTGATCAGCAGATGCACCATACGCCAACATTTGTATAGCAGCTGTGAACTTTTGTTCGGGAAGCAGTCCCAAAACATCAACACAATTTCTCTTTTGAACAAAGTATTCATCATAATTGCAAATATCATGCATGACTTTGTTGAACAAATGTTGTTGCATTCTATATCGCCCTCGAAAATGAACATCAGAGTACAGAGAAGTTGGGATAAAATAATCTTCCATAAGATTCTTACCCCCGAGAATGCCCATGTCTGTCAACATTCGGTGCACGGCCTTCATGTGAACCACGACTGCTCTGGTTTTCTTCATCAAGCAAACCCACAGCCATGACAATTAGCTGATCTAGTTCTCTCTGCACTCTTTTGCTTGCAGCTCGTCTACGCCTTCTTTCTGTTATTTCTCGTTCTTGCCTCTCCAAGACCTCCTCCATGTCTGCCATTGAGAATGGAATATGGAATCTGAAATCTAAAATCTGAGAAACGAAATTTTTTAGAAGATGTAGTGTGAGAGGTTTGTGAGCTGAGCCTTAGTTTTATAGAAAAATTTAGGCCGATAAACATGACACGTGGCGCAATTTTATAGGGTGAAAATCTTATCCGAAATTTGAAATTCATATGAAATTTATTTGAAATGTGAAATTCAAATGAAATTTATCTAAAATTTGAAATTCCTTTGACATGTGGCGCAATTTTGTAGGGTGAAAATCTTATCCGAAATTTGAAATTCAGATGAAATTTATCTGAAATTTGAAATTCAAATGAAAAGTTGAAATTCAAATGAAATTTATCTGAAATTTGAAATGCAGATGAAATTTATATGAAATTTATCTGAAATTTGAAACAAAAATTTATTTGAAATTTGAAATCTTATCCGAATATTTTATCACAAAATCTCATCCGAAAATATTATCCAAATTAATTGTTTAGGTAAACAAATTTGTGAAAAAAACAAAAAATTGAATAGTACTTACCCTTTACCATGGCAATTACTAGAAGTGCTTTTTACAAAGGAAGATACTATTTACGTGAATAGTATAGTGTCAGCCCTAAGCCCCCTTGCCATGGCAAGGGTTTGACTGATGGAAGTGCCCTGAGGATCTTGGTGTGTGTTTCTTAATTTCTGATTTTCGTTTTCTGGGCTTTACACAATTTCTTAAGAAAAAAAACCGACAAAACAGTGTTGGGGTGAGTTTTGGGTAGAGCAAAGATGGGTGTCGGCCTATCAGTTCTGATAGGGTTGAAAGCAGCAGTGCTCTTCTTCTTCTTCGCAAACCTGAGAAGGTTAGGTTTCACTCTGCTATCAATTCCATTTTTGTATGCCTCTTTGGTATCCATGTTGGTTTCCATAGCTTCTCACCCATCCATAGACCTTCCCATGCTGTTGGGCAAGAACCCAGATGGGAGTTTCCCAATTTGGTCAATCATTATGTTCAGCCCATATTTGTATTTTGTCCGATTCTTCTCGGCATTGCGAAGATTGCTCAGTGGAGAGGCTCCTTATAGTGAAATTTGCGAGGGTTTGTATGTCGGCGGATGGCCTTCTTCCCCTGATAAACTGCCACCAGATGACCCTGCCATTGTTGATTGCACCTGTGAGTTGCCAAGAAGGCCGGAGTTTTCAGGGCATTCTTATTTGTGTGTCCCGACATGGGACACAAGGGCTCCTCAGCCGGCCGCCATTGAATCCGCTGTCAAATGGGCTTGTCGAAAGAGGGACCAGAAAAGGCCTGTTTTGGTCCACTGTGCATACGGTATGCTGCAAAATGAGTTCATTTTTGTTAATATATCATGCTGATGATGAGAGCAACTTGTTGTTGCAATGCATATTTGATAATTCTACTTCATTCTGAGCTCTTCTTGCTTTAGATATATTATATAAGAAGTGTCTGGTATTTTGGTTTTAGATATCTATATAGTTCAGAAGGGGTATTTGTGTTGCAATGCACATATAAGTTGGCCTTGGAATTAAGCCCTGAGGACACTGTCTTATCGTTTCAGTCACCTTCATTCAGCCAAGAATTTCTTGCCTTCTGATCAGCCACTGCTCCTGCAAGATAAGAAACGGGGAATAGTTTATGTACAAAGCTTTTTGAATTCCTTCACAACCTTCTCTTTTTGTGAGACAAATTACTCAACACCTCTTTCTCAATGGACTCTTAAGCTTCATTGAGCCCAACATCCCGACACTTAGGACACCCATCATCCACCAATATACCAAGGTTCTCATGTTTCATTCAAGTAGCTAAAACCTAAAATAATTAGGAATCTTAGCTGACTCCAAGAGAGACATAGGAGGACAATAATTTGACATAGTTTTGAACAGGTTTCTGATAATGTCTGATATAAACCCCATTGCATACCCATCTCCGTAACAACTCTTCCACCCTGTATCAATCATCTCCGTAACAACTCTTCCAGTTTCTCTGCCGTTGGACCTTGTGAACTTGGGTCCTGTGAATCCAAATTAATGATAGGCTCCCTATCAATCCATTGCCTAAAACCTTTCATTGTGCTTGTGGACACACCCCATTGTTCTCACTGCTAAAATGAATTCCATTAAAAGTATCCAGCCATCACCTAAAACAATGAATGGCTCTCAGAAGCCTCAACAAGGAACTTCCACAACCCAGTTCTTTAAGTAGGGCAGGGCTATCATGTGCAATGCAAAAAGCCAGTTCTTACCACTGCGTAAGCAGTGCTTACTGTGATGACATGTTCATTAGTAGTCATGATCTTAGTAGATACTCTTCTGACTTCCCATAATATCCAAATACGTCTTGCAAAACCACTGGCATCCTTTGCTTGAGCTTTGGGAAACTCCTACTTGTTGATCATTGTACCAGTTTTATCCTTACTTATCCAAGGTTCAAAAATAGCAAACACCTCCATTTCATAGTACTTGATCACCTCTCTACCAGAGGCCAGGAGCGTTTACTGCCAGCACAGCACCCTGCACATTCCTGCAAACTATGTTCCTAAAGACAAGGAAAGCCAACAGGGTAAAGACAAGGAATCTTATGCTTCAATCATGGCATATTTCCGAGTGGGGGCCTCATAATCATAGTCCTCATCATTTAGGTCCATATCAGTGTTGATTATCATGAGAAAAGAATGGCCCTGCGTCTTAACCTTCCAATTTGGAAAATTGTTTCTGTTGGTATCTTCTTCCACTGCCAAAGGGCACAGCCCCTCACCCAAAACTATGTTTGATGGTTCGTGCCCTTTCCTAGCAATCTCTTCCTCCATAGAATTGGAAGGACATTCATAGAGAACTTACCAGGGCTTTGTTTAATCATCTGAACTTTATTAGGCATATTATCCTGAACCCCCAGACTTCCTCTTCTCAACAGCTTTATCTGATATCCCTTAATTTCCATGGAAGGTTACTGAGGTGGGAAACTTGCACCTAATACAAAACATTTGTAACAGCATTGACAAAGTTCGTTGGTTTACCACTTTAACAAAAAGCTTAAGCTTTTATATTCTCTAATGGCCCCTCACATATGGGTCTGTCTCCACTGTCTGAGATCACTATGTGGACTCAAACTTATATAGGAACAATGCAATTGCAGGGATTCAAATTCAGGATCTCCTGCTCTCATACCACGATAAAGTTTCTAATTAGCACCCTTATTACTGTCGTTGAGCTAGAAGCCCTCTTCTAGCTCCTTGTACCTTGCTCCCTCTGGTACCTCATTCTACCTATCCAAACTCAAGCCACTAAGTTTCCAACCGAAGCAACCTCCCTGTTACCTCTTTGTAATTATCTTTCCTTCTTTAATAAAATTATGTTTCTTTGCCCAAAGAAAGAAAAAAAAACTAAAAAAACTCTATCCTCTATTGTTTACCACTTCCTCACTTCCCTCCCCAAACCCGATGGTATTCTAATAGCATAAGTTCCACCTCTATGCCAGCTATGTGAAATTTAATTTCCTTTGAAATGTTTATACAACGGAAGTGTTATAATCCACCCCTGTTCAAAAAGAGGGTGAAATGATTCACACTGCTTTGGGTTCTCGATACATCTTTGAAACGCTCGACGCTATGAACTTGTGTATTATCTTTTTAAAAAAATATAAAAAAGAAAACTTAATGGGCATATCATATCGTATACTTTTTTAATTCTAATTTCCTTTGAAACTATTGCGACTGTCTCTCTTTGAAGAGAGATACAACCTTGCCCAGTCATTTCTTTTCGGAAAAAATGTTGCCACAGCTTTTGGTTCTGCAGTACATGATGCAGGGCAGCTGCTATAAGCTACTGGTCAGTGACCCAAACATACCCAAAATACAGGGAATAGAAGGATAAAGCAATGAAATAGAAGAAGGAACGAAGATAATTGAGTTCTAGGGCAAAATCCCATTAGAAACTCTATAGACTTAAGTCTGAAATTATATTCATCAACAAAAACTGAATACAAGAGTCTCTTAATAGCCTATTTATACTAGAATACATAAAACCTAATTTACATAGGAAATTAAAAACCTAAACAGGAAATCAAGCCAAATCCTAGTTAGAATAGGAGAACAAAAGAAGAAACCAGAACCCTAGCCCAATTGACTAACGGCCCAAGTACTTTTAGAGAGCCTTGTAGATGCTCCTGCATCAGTACATCTCACACACACACTTATTAAATGTAATTTTTGTACTTTTAAGCATGTAATTGTGATTATAATGAATTGAATATACCCTGATATGGGCAGAGGACTATGCAAACACACAAACAGCTTTTTAATTTTTCAGCTTCTTGGTGAGGTCTTGTTTCATTAAGATATGGGTTATATAACCTGGTTATTCTAGTATAGTAATACTGGAAACGATGCAATTAGACTGAGATTTGAGAATAATTTGGCTAGAAAAACTCGAACAAGATGGAGCTTCCCAGATTTCTAGTATTTGGATCAGCCATTGCCAAACATGCTAAAGATGCCGAGGTTGGAGATTTGGGGTGATTTTGAGGGCTCGTCCCTACATTTAGTCCTTTAGACTGTAATCCCTAACTGTCTGGTTATAGAGTTTTTTGCAGTCAGGATGCTTCCATGTTCACCAAGGAGTCAATAAGAAAAAGAAATTCTGCAAACTGGATTGGTTTTTCTGGATTCTAATCAATCTAAATCCATTTCCCCCAGATGAACTGAAATCATTTTGAATTTTTCTTGTCCATCCATAACTAACAGTATCAAAACAGTCTTTTTATGTTCTTATATTATTTTATGTAAATACTTTAAAGTAAATTGTTATATCTAAGTCATTTGATTTAAATACACAAATCCAAATGGAACCCTAGTAAAATTTATGCAAACACCCATTCTCCAAGTGGTGGAGTTTGAAGATTCTTTTCTCAGAGAATCATTTATATTTCTCATAACAAATCCTTATGTGTTTGCTTTCTCTTAAATGATGTTTGATGGCTGATGGCTGATGGTAGTGAGTTGTAATTAGCAATTCTCTTTTATGTTGTCTGTTTTAGGTCATGGAAGAAGTGTGGCTGTCATGTGTGCACTATTAGTTGCTCTTGGGGTGGCAGAGGATTGGAAAAATGCTGAGAAATTAATTCGAGAAAAGCGTCCTTACATAAGGATGAATGCTCTACACCGCAGGGCTCTGGAAGAGTGGTCAAAACATCGGTTGTCTCCTTCTCAGAAGAAGGGATAAACGAATGTAACTTCAGCCATTGAATCTATTTTAGTGCAAGAAAAAAAAAACAGATTGATAAGACATAAGATGATTTCTTATTTCTACGTATTAAATTGCGCAATGATTGTTATTGTTTATCCCAGATTTCTGTCAGTCTTCTAACCCTCATCCTTTCCCTCTTTTGTTCGTTCCTGATTTCCTGGTCTGTTTGCATTGCTGTTGTCGTAAAAATTGGACATATGATGCACACCCATTTTGCTTCTCAGCTTCAGAAGAATTATTCATGCCCCCCCTACTCCATTCTGTTGATGACCTCTCTCCTCTCAAACACAGATTGCCACTGAGCTTTGCTGCATGGTATTAAATTTCCAAATTATTGGTGACTTGTTTTTCCGAAGATTGGGGAGTTTATTTTTTATTTTTTATTTTTTATAATGCTCTATGTTGGCAATAGTAAAGGACTTGTAGCTCAATTCGTTAAGAACATTTACCTATGCACCCAAACCCTATTAAGGGCCAAAAAATTTCGGGCCTATATCACGTGGGTCCTATTATGAAAAGAAAAAATTCGGCAGTAGTGAGGCAGGTAAATAGCTAAATTCTTTAATTTTTTATATATATATATTTTCATTTATAATATTTAATAATTAAATTTGTTATCTCTATTTTATTTGCATTAAGAAAATAAAAGCTCCATGTCGTCCATGTCATCAATTAACGGATTCTCTCATCATCAACCTCATGGTAGAACCACATTTTAATATTTTTTGAAAACACGAGTACTTAACTGTTGAAATTGAAAATATGTACACTAACATATCTTATGAATAAAAGTTCATAGTGCTACTAAACTGTAGTTAACTCAATAGATAATTTGGGATAAATTCAAGAGTGGTATCAATAGTTGGATGTAGTCCTTTTATTTTGGCTTTTTGATTTAAATCCTTTGACTACTTTGCCACATAAGATTACATTCCTCCTTTTATTTTGGCTTTTTGATTTAAATTCTTTGACTACTTTGCCACATAAGATTACATTCCTTTTGTAGTAGGCTCACTGGAAATTATTATTATTTTGTTCCCATACTACCCTTTTGGTTGAAAACGAGAGAGAATTGCTTATGACTATAATGATTTTTTATAATTCATTGTTTGTTTCTTTTTTAGTTTTTCCATTCAATTAATTGCATTCATGATCAAATTAATAACATTCTATGATCGTTTTGAATTAAGAGGAGGACTATATAACGTTGTCCTTTTTTTTTTTTCTTTAACCCAAAAAACTCGTTGGCTTTTTTTGGCCTTTGGGTTATTAAGATTGTAACCTGTACACAAGGTACATTATTTTGGTGTCAATTAATTTTGTTTGTTTGTTTTCTTCTTTGATAATACAATTCCTCACTTATATGCTAACATTGTTTTTATTTGTTATTAGGTTTGATTTTGTTTTTTCGTTGAGCTCACTTTTCCTTTTCACGTTTTTCTTGCTTGAAGTTCATACGGTCTAATGTTCTATCTCACTTTTACCAATGCAATTAACCACTACATAGGTTGTTATAGCTTTCTTCCCCACATCATTTGTGATTCGCTTATTTCTGCACGGACAATTATCTTTTAATTTTCCTCATTTTCCCTGTCTTTGTTGTTGCCTTCGTTATGGCTTGTTGGTTGTATTGATGAAAGATCGCATACCACCTGTTTATCATGTAAATTGAAAATAATACCTATATGTCAGATACATTATCTGTTAGGACCAATTTTCTGTTACAAAAACATAGGGTAGGTCTTTGCGTGTAACCTACAGTTTTCAAGTGCCGTTCTACTATCCTGGATCAGTGTGGCTCAGAGACAATGCCAAGGTATGTTTTGCATCCATGCATTCATATTTGCATATTTGTAAGGTCATCAAAAGTGGCTGTCAGATGTACAAGACTGATATATGGTTTCAGTCTTACATAATCTAGTGCCAGACATCAATCAGTTTTTAATGATGGTTTTATAATCTTTAGTTTGATGTTTATTTAAGCAAAAGGGTTCTTTTGTCTTTACCGTTGGGTTTTTAATTAAGTGGCTTTATTTGTTTTAAAGAAATAATTTATTTGTTAAAAAGCTCATTTTTGCTAAAAGCCTTTTTTGGTCTCTAACCTAGTTTTTAAGCGTGTAATTTAAGAAAGGAACTTAGCCGTTTTGTTTGGTGTGTCTGCAACGTTGAAAAAGAGAGAACGACAAAATATTTGCAGAGAGGTTTTTTGAGAGTTTATATTGAAAACTCATGTGGCCGTTCCTTGTTAGCCTCCATGAGTGATTAAATCATTATCTTTTCATATATGTGTGAGTTCATGAGCATTATGCATGTTGGTGATCAACAATCGTGCCTTGAGGTGTGAGCAGCCGAGATCAGAGTTGTGCCATCCCTTGTTGACGAAGGAAGACCAGATCGCTGATTGAGTTGAGTAGCAAAGGCCAGTAGGCAAGTCTGCCTTGTGAGCGTTAGTCTTGTGAGTTGAGACTTGTAAGACCTTTTTGTATTCTTTCTCATAGTGATTTGTTCTCCGGTATAGTGCCCGCAGTTGTTTTCCTCATCTTGAGGTTTTTTACTGCGTCAACATATCGTGTGTCCCTTGTGCAATTGTTTGCGTTTTTATTTGAATTTATTCCGCTGTGTATTCTGGAGTTTTTTTGTTTACAGGATTGTTGCAGTACTTCAATCCTGCTGTGGTGTTTGAGTATTAAGAAACAGATTGGTTGGCCATTCTAGGGAATTTCATTATCTCATATTACCTAATAGTCACGTATATTATTTCATGATTTCCTAATAATTAGGTATATTATTCTATATTTATCTACTAATGAGATACATAATCTCATATTTACCTAGTAATCAGATATCTATATATAGGGGGCGGATCCATGGCACCATATTTTTGACACAAGTTTTGACACAATTTTTGAGCCATTAGATTACTCCACTTTTAATGGTTGAGATTAAACCTGACATGGCAAAACAATTTTTTTTTCTTTAATTAATATTTATACATTGAGATTAAAATTCTGATACCATATTAATTAATAATTCATTCTCTCTCATCTCATTAATTATCTTTAATTAATTAATTCTTTCTCTTCTAAAGAGAATTGAAGCCTCCTCCTCTGCCTCTGCTTCTTCTTTCTCTCTCTCTCTCTCTCTCTCTCTCTCTCTCTCTCTCTCTCTCTCTCTCTCTCTCTCGTCCCATTCTAATCCCCAAAGCCACCCTCACCACCACCACCACTCCAACCCCTACCCTACCTAAACCACAAATCACAGGGACTCTCTCTCTCTCTCTCTCTCTCTCTCTCTCTCTCTCTCTCTCTCTCTCCGGTAACACCATCGCTTCTGGACAAGGAAAGAGGGATTTTGAAGATTGCTGATCTTGGACTCCATCGTGCCTTCACTATACCTCTGAAGAGTTACATGCACGAGACTGATTTAGCTGACTTTGTCTTTCTCAATTCCGTTATGAACTTTGTAGCCTAATAAAACAAATATTATAAATAAAAAAGTGCAAAACGATATGTTTTTCTCAATTCCTTTATGACTCAGTTTGGCTTCATGTCAGACTTCTGGCCAGGTTGCCCATTGCTGTTTGTGCCTGATAAATCACGGCCATAAGCTGGCCGAAGGAGCCCCTTCTCTCGGCCCTGGCACTTGTTCGTAGAAACTGAAATGCAGCGTTTCGCCAGGGTACTTTGCCTTCCTAAAGATAAAAGAAGAAATGCTAAGGCATGATCATCTCGGCCTCAAGCGCAGGCCGAGGCCGAACAAAATCGCGGCCAAGGCATTAAAGGCAAATCATCACGTGACAGCAGGGTCCCAGGCTTCATTTAATGAAGTAGTGCCTGTTTAATGCAGCAAACTCATTGGCCACAAAAAAGCATTTAATGCATGAGGGAAGGTGGGAAGTGACTGAAGTCAGGATTTGGTGATGAGGATCAGAGTGATTAGACGTGGACATTCTCACAAAAATTCTGACAGCCTGAGATATTGGTTCAACAGCTATCCAGGCCATAAATGCGTCTCCATGGCCAGAAGCTCAGAACCCACGATCAAGAGCGGCGGCCGAGCTTCACCGGGATTTCTGGGGTCACACCACCATACTTCACGATCCCAAATGTCGATTGGACACCCACTTGCGCTAATCAGACTCCACTATGCGTAAATTCAGCCTCGATTACTCATCCAGGGACTCTTCCTATAAATACAAGAATCGAGCTACATTCAAAGGGTTCAACACCAAAACAAAGCCTCCCACGGAGCAACTTATTTTTTCCTGTAATGCACTTTCAATATCTTTACTTGCTTTCCTAGGAGTAGTGTTAGATTGTAAGGAAAATCCATTCATCAATATATCATACGACCCTTGATTTTCAAGGCGCCGGAGCACCATCCTTGTTGTTCGTTCACTCACCCCATATATCACACAACCGTCGCTCCCTGAGCAGCGCGCCGGAGTACTGCCCAAAACCCACCACCAACACCATCACTCAACGGCCTTGTAGTTCAGGCCGTGAACCTAACAGCCGAGACCAGTTCCTCTCTCGGCTACAATCGTTTGATTAGGAAGACGAGTTCAAACAGGCGTTGTTGCTTTGATTCAGCTGCATCAAAATGGATTCAGCTGCATCCTCAACTTGTGATACTCGCAAGTGCACGAGCCGTTTGGTAGTATAGCATATGTAAGTGCGAGGTCGATCCCACGAGGATTGGTGATTGAATGATCCAATTCATTTCCCCTACACAAAACAGAAATGAAAAAGAAAATAAATAAAACAAGAACAAAGGAAATAACTCAAGCAAATAAGTTCCCAAGTTCAATTAGATTAACGGATTGATTCTAGCTAAAGTATGATTAAGCCATGGTGTTTGGTCATAACCTTGTGTTCCTAATTCCCTAATTTGATCATTTGTTGTCTAACCTAAAATTAAGCATTAGGAACCCATTAAGCATAGAAGAACAATTTAAACAACCAAGCATGTATCTAATCCCTGTTGTCGAATGTCCATACATACTCTTCCTATTCATAGTTCAATTCGAATTAAAGCATGGTGTCTACTCTTAATTCAAACCAAGATAGCTAACATGCAAGCCTAAATGGTGATCAATCATTCAAACTAGCATATTAACTTATAAGCATAATGAATAAGAACAAAAACCATAATTGAAACTTGGAAACTAATTAAACTTGAATACTTAAGAAAGAATGTACATTACAAATAAAAGTAAAGTGGAACTAAGAAAACTTGAAGGAAAATTTAGTAAACTCATTTTGTTACAACAATTGACAAATTGAAAGGAAACTAAGAGAATTTGAGGGAGAGAAGGGAAGGGAGCTCTAGAGAAGTGTTTGAGAGCTCCCCCCCTTGGGGTGTGTTTTGAAGCTTGAAGGCTTCTCTATTTATAGGGCTAAGAGGGAGGAACAACATGATGAAATCCAACACCACCATTCCTCTTTTAATACAACCCATAACTCACACTTCATCTTGTCTATGTTAGTGTGGTTGGAATCAATCTCATCCCATACTTCTTTTGCTGCACCTCAAGCTTTCTTCACATGGGATCAAAGGTGATCAATTGTGGCTGCCTTTTCCTGCCAACCCATGTGGTCTTCTTTTGGTTGTTGAACAAAAACGAGTCTTCTGAACCAGACTTGGTGTAGGAAGGCCAGAGGTTTCAAAACCTATCCAATGGGGCTCAAATTTTGATATGTTATAGTAGACACCCATTGGAACAACTTCTATGAAGAAAGTATTCCTATAGGAGCAGTATAAGTGTGCGTTTTGGGCCTTGCAAGTTGGCAGCCGAACAGAGACTGGAATTGACTTCATTTCATTTCTTTGCTTTACATGCATGCACATGCTTTCTCTATAATAACTCCAGCATGTACCAACTTGCTCCTTTAGAATTTCATAGCTGGAATGCCTCCCCACTTCACTCATTATGTTGGATCCAAAGTCAGTTGCAGCATGGGTGAGGCACATGGCTTAAAGGAGGAGACAAGGCTCAAAGCTGGCAGCTACAAATCCTCCTGAGCATGGTTCAGTGTTGGACGGGCTAAGGACTCCACATATGTTCAATTGGGCTGAATTTTGGATATGTTATACTAGACACCCAATTGAACAACTTCTATGAAGAATGTCTCCTCATCCGAGTTGTGCAGATTGCTGAAATGAGACCTTCAAGGTGACTTACGAAACTGGACTGACAAGAAGTGTGGCCCAACTTTGGTTTTGTCTTTAAGCTCTTGCTCTTTGCCAATCAGCCCTTAACATGCATGGATTGCATCAAATGTGATCTCTTGCTATCTTAACCTACAAAACACACAAATAGAGGTAAGTGACTCAAAATAAAGAGAAACTAAGCAAAATCACTAAGTAAAGAAGGCAAGCAAGTGTATGAAATTATGGACTTATCAAAACAGAAAATGGATTAAAAGCACAAGTTTAACTCAATAACATAACCAAATCATAAGCTAGAAGGGTACAAAATGATATACAATTATGAACCGATCAGGCGCACCACTTATTCATCCAACACTCATCAACACATCGACGCACGGTAGACCATGCTGGCACGCCCGCGCACAACCGCACCTCACCCAAAAGCATGAAACCCCGTGTTAACGCACATCCCCTCGGCCCGGAACTCCAGGCCGTGAGATTTGCGCGGCAGACAATTGCACTGTAAATTTTACTTTTACTTTTTAATTCTTTCAAATCCTGTCCCTTAAAATAATTAGGCATGGATTTTATAATATTGGGAGGGATAGTTTGCATGGTAATATCAGCACGACTGGATGCTTAATTATCATGTTCTCAAAACTTTCTAGGAACTAATATGCTAGATGAATTGTACCTATATGGAGAGAGAGAGAGAGATTACCAAGAAAAAAAGATATTACCAAGAAGAGAGATTACATTTCCAAGAAAAAAGGGAGGAGAGAGAAAATAATTCTATTTTAGTTTTATGAGAGAGAAAATAAAATTAATTATTGCTTATTTAAAACATTAAAACTATTTCTCATGTCAGATTTAATCTCAACCATTAAAAGTAGAGTAATCTAATGCCCCAAAAATTGTGTCAAAACTTGTGTCAAAAATATGGTGCCACGGATCCGCCCCCTATATATATATATATATATCATTGAGCTTCTAAATTGAGTTTCCCATTAGCCCCCAATTTTTAGAGTTTGAGTTTTCTAAAAGGTGAAAAAGATGGGGTGGGAGGGAGCTACGAACTGGGCAAAAAATGAGTTATCTAAAGGTGATTGAAAAAAAAAAAAAAAAAGTGATTTTTAACTATAATTTTCAAAAATCAATGGAGTGTTAGTTGGATTGACCCAGGTTTTTATGTCCCAAGTAATCCTGAGTTCAAATCCTCATAATACTTGTGTGTGTGTCCTCCTCCCCTTCCTAACTTTGAAAAAACAACAAAAAAAGTATAATTTTCAAAATGTTTGGAGAGGAAAAAAAATTTAAAAGGTTTTTCTTTTAGGGAAGAGAGAGGAGACAAAACAGAAATTAGAATATAATGACTGCATTTAAGTAGGATGTTTCGAGTTCAATTTTCTTGTGCCCTCCTGTTTCTTTCTTAATATTTTGCCACATGTTCCCATGCTAAACCTAGAGATAACACCCGTTAATTCATGGTTCAAATTTCAAAACAACAAATATTAAAAATGAAAATAAAAAAAGTTTTTTATTTTTATTTTTTAAACTCTTTGCAGTTTCACAGGCTTATTGATCTTGTTTGGGTCTTCATTCACATTAACAATTTCCTTGGAAATTAGGTCTGTTTCTTTTCTTCCCTTTCTCCCAAATTCTAATTATCTTTGACTTGTTTTGTTATCGAGAAACACGAGGAACATAACAGAGTTGATTAATATTTTTTGGATTGATCTTTGAAGAATATGTTATGCGTTTCTTCAGCAACTAAAAGAATTACTAATTTATTTTGGATATTAGTTTAGGGATTGAGAGGGATCAAAGGGTTTAAGTGCTAGATTAACCCTTGAACCAGATGCGTAGGCTACAATCCCCTGAAGGTGGAGGTGAAGACATCGATATGGCGAGGGATCAAGACGATGGAAGAGTGCCAATTTGGGCTTTATTATTGTTTCAACTTCTGAAAGGATTGGGAGGTGTTTGAACTTTGATCGATGGGTTTTTCTCGTTGGATGGTTAGAAAGCCAGAGGAAGAAGATGAAGAGTACATTAAAAACAAAGTTTTCTTTTCAATCTTTGTTTTAGAGTGCTGCTAAACGAACTCTAAAATTAACTGAGTACACCCTACTATCAAACTATTTATTGAGTTACTAATTTACCCTAATATAAAATGACCAAAAAGAATATATTGAATTGTAAAACAAATGAAATTTTAATAAGTACACCCTACTCACCATATTCAACTCAACCTCTCCAAACCCTCCCCTCCTCCCCCTCCCATCCAAATTCTCTTTATGTGCTCTAAAAGGTTTGCAATGAGTCGGAATCTTCCATGTGTATGTTGCTTTGGTCCATTAGAGTTGGTTTTCCCAGAAAACGCATTCAACCCACTCAAAACAATAATCATTTTATGTTCATCTACGGTGTTGGTGGTTTCAATACAATCTATTTCTTCTTTGAATTAGATACCTTGGGGTTGGATAGCAACCTCAACAGTCTAAGAAACAGTGCCGGTCCTGAACTTTTCAGGGCCCAGGGCAAAATTAAAAATTAAGCCTATATATATTTAAACTTAATGGTAAAATTAGGCCCCAATTTTAATACTTGAAAGAATAAGAACAGCTTAATCTGGAATTTGAGAAATCCCTCTTTGAGAAATCCCCCTCCACGGAAACAAACTTGATATTTCCAAATTTGCAATCAATTAGAACTTAAAAGAATTCCTGCAAAGAGAATATGTAATTGCATGAGTTCACAAATCTACAAACAAACCAAAAAAAAGATAAATTCATATTTCCCTTTTCAATTGATATCAAATCATAAAAAATTACCTTCAATTGATATCTACAAGGACCAATTTTGCACTGAATAAAAGCCCACACTTTGGATTTTGGAATCTCCCCAATCTACCAATAGAAATAATTTTAACCTGTAACTAAAAGAAGATGATTCACAAAGACCAACTTAGATGGAGGCTTAGGATTTTGGATTCACAAATCACAAGGACCAGCTTAGATGAGGCTTAGGAGAGGATTCAAAACTCTGTAGAAGAAGAGAAAGAAGAAAAAAAGACGAAGAAGAAGAGAAAGAAGAAAAAAAAGACGAAGAAGAAGAAGAAGTAAAAGCGACCTGGAGGAGTGGAACAGGAACAGGCGCACAAAAGCATTCTTCTTCTTGAGAAGTGGAACAGACCAGATTGTTGGTCTTTTTTTTTCCTCTTCAAAATATTAAATAAGTTAATAGTTATAATAATATAATATAATACTTACTAAAAAAAATATTTGGGCCCCCCTGAATGATGGGCCCAGGGCAGTCGCACTGACTGCCCCTGGTCAGGGGCGGGCCTGCTAAGAAACGAACCCAATTTGGCATTTTCCTTCGTCCACCAGTTGAAGGGAGATGGGTTCCAACATGATATTCTGCGCTTATTAGAATCTTATGTTCGTGGGGTCTGGGTTGGCTGTCGGTAAGCAAGGGAAGGGTGAAGTTGGGCTGTGTTAGAGAGAGAGAGAGAGAGAGGGAGAAGGGTGGAGTTGTGTATAGAATGTATTAGGGTGTACTAGGGGTATTTTTGGTAGTTAAATAGGGTGTACTTAGTTAATTTTACATTTTAATTTAAATATTAGGGTGCACTTAGATTATAGGGTATACTAAGTTAATTTTAGGGTTCGTTTAGCAACACTCTTGTTTTATTATTCAATATCAATTCGAGTTAACCTTCGTGATCTCTCTGTTAAGTATGGGACAGGTGGCGAAATATTAAGAAAGAAACAGGAAGGCACAGGGAAATTGGGCACAGGAAAATTGAACTCGGATGTTCACAACGTAGACATTATAAGATGCAATCTCAACCGTTGTTTTAATCTAATGGTCTACAAAGTGTGTTGTAATGTGTGTCAAAAATGTATGTCCCCCGATCCTGCACCTGCGTCTTCCGAAGATTGCATCACATCTGCACCTGCGTTTTCCGAAGAGTATCACATCTGCGAGAATGAGGAAAAACCAAAAGAACTTTAGTTTCCGAACTTATATACAACATATGCATTTCCTGACTTATACACAACAGATGCAACAGCAAACAAATGTATCAAGTAATTTGTTTCTTTTCCTAATGAGAATTGCAAGACAATTGAAGTTGCTCAAGAAATGCAAGCAAAGGTGATCCAGACGTTTCTCAAACATCATATATTTTGGCCTATAACACGTCATTGTTTCAGAATCAACAAACTAAGGGCAGAAACTTCTGAACTGTTTCCGGAAATAGAATTCTAATCGACAGTCCTTCAAAGGAATTTCAGTTCACAGCTCCTGATTCGCTCCACAATCACAGTTGCAGTTGTTTACTGAAAGTCCTATTGATCAAGTATCTTAAACGCTACAATGTGACAGTTTCAGTGACTTCCCATGGGGCAGGCAGATTTGGTTTTCCTCTCACTAGACTTCTATTTTTCAATGACTTCCCATTCTTTTTTAGGTGAGACCCAAGGGTATCCACCGCCGACAGCAGTGACTAATCCCTTTCGCCACGGGAGCTCTCCCAATGGAGGTAAACGGCTGGCCACGAAATGCACTCCATTCCCATGGGCGGGGATCGAACCCCCAACCTCATGGTTAAAGAATGAGGTGAGCTACCACCACACCACATCTCATGGTTATGACTTCCCATTCTTTACTCACTCCTTTCCCCAATCTCCAAACAACTTCACATACATACATTCATTCTAGGTCTGAATTGGCAAGTGTGTTAAATTGAATTGGGGTATTGATTGATTGATTTATTATTATTATTATTATTATTATTTTACTTTGGGCTTGGCAAGTGTGTTAAATTGAATTGGGGTATTGATTGATTGATTTATTATTATTATTATTATTATTTTACTTTGGGCATCTGATGATTCTCAATCACCAACATTACAAAAGGGAAGTTGTAACTTGCAATCTCTGTATGTTTTTTCGGCTCGATGATTTACTATCAAAGAGTTGTTTATTTTTGGCAGAGATCATGCTATATATTGTACGGTTTCAGTCGTTGATTAGATGCTATATGATTCTAATTTATTGGCAAATAACACAAATTTTAGGATACAACCTACTGAGTTCGGGAGCATTTTTGCTTACCACTTTAACCCAAGGTGTACCTGCACCGCCCTTCTCAACACTTACACATGTCCATTGACATAACCATAGTTTCATAAATACAAAGCAAAGAGTTAACTATGATTATATCAATGGACAAATGTCATGTGTTGAAAATGATGGTGATGGTATACCTTGAGTTAGAGTACCGAGCAAAAATATTTCCATTGACTTCTAACCTATTTTTAATTCTCATGCTTGTAAAATGGTTTGTTCTACTAATAGATGTATTCTGTTTCTCCCTTTAAAAGCATGTAGGGGTAGTTACCATCGTTTTCCCTCAAGGGTACCATGAAGGGTCACGAATAATGCATTAGAAAACACTATGGATCATTGTTGCAATAGGTCCACATGATACCGGAGGCTCAGACGGAAGCACAAAGTTATACTAACCACCCAAGAAACGCCAATGGAGACCATCAAGGAGATAGAGAGTTTAAGAAAACTCACAACCCAATGGAGAGGCCACCAAGGAGATACGAAGTTTAGGGATAAAAGTTCATAACTTTCATTCCAATGCTCAATGCCCCAGCAGAAACAAAATGGGGTGTTTTAAAAGCAATAGATCCTTGGAACAACCCTCCAAGATAGGTGGCTTTCGGCATTCCAAGACAATGATAACTGAGAAATATGCAAATGGGAAGACTCTTTTTCTGGACTCTCGTGTGCGTCCAGACAGCATGCAATACCTTCACTTAAATGACGACAAATTCTTTTAGAAAATTCCAAATGGGGCTCCGTAAAAAAACTATTTCTAGACAGACTTGGCTTCCAAATTAATCATGTTGGCAATTAAATTTCAGCATCATAATCCCTGCTTTAACTTCAAAATTCGGACCCTGGTACAACCCCTTGAGATTGAGTGATTAATGTAAGAACTTGGAATTCCTTTGGGGCTGAAATTAGGAGCTGGTTTCCACAAATTCCGGTGTCACCACATCTACAATACTAACCTTGGCGGTTGCACTAGATTATTAGTACAGATGTAATATTCCCATAACCTTGACATCAATGTAAAAGACTGTCAAAGTTCATTCGCAAACGACTGTCAAAGTTCATTCGCAAACGTCATATGTAATATTCCGACAACAATTTCAGAGGAAAATCACATGCTAAGCAAGAGCTGGTGTGCAATATCGAGACTACCAAAAAATATAAGAGGTAGAATAGTACAAGCATACAGAAAAACAGAGCAAAACTTCAAAGACCCCAAATCAAGGGCAAAAGGTTCCCTCCATTTGGATGAGGGAAAATAACTCGGAATTTAGCTAAAAGTCGGGAATTAAAGAGGAGAAATTGACAAGTCCCTTGTTTGGCAACTTAAGCGTGGAATTTATTAAATGACGCGCGGAAAAAATAGTGGAAATTGGGGCATCAAATTCCCAAGTTTAATTTCCACCAAAATATGAATTATTTCACAATTTCCATAGTGCCATTCACAAAATTCTGTCATTTACAAAATTTGACATACATAAATCCAAACACTGAAATTGAAATTATGGAAATCTAAATTCCGTCATTTTAGAATTTTATGTAATTTTCAATTCCTTCATCCAAACGGACCTAAATGGAGTTTTACACCTAAATAGCAGTCATCATCAATCAGTAACAACATGAGCTTTTCTAAACCCAACTTTTTTTTTTTTTTCTACCTTCAACAACTGAAATGGACAAATTCCTGACTCAAGTACAATAGGTTGCAAAGTTTCACTAAATAAGTCAGATAAAACTGACTCTGATTTTTATTTAAATACTATAGATACTTTGAGTTTTAAGAGAGAGAAAGAGATAGCAATACCTTTTTGCATGTTGTTAAGCTGCAGAAATTGCTTTGTACCCTTCCTTTTCTAGTACCTCTGCTAAGGAGATGTTGCCTGTCTTCACAATTTTCCCATCCTCCTATGAAATCAATCATTTAAACAATTAAATCCAAACTGAAAGTGAATCTAGATAGCAGATGTTTATTTATTATTCTGTATAATTTCTTGGCAGTCAACCATATTGAGTACCTTTTCTACGCCTTCTAAAACATTAAACTTTTCATTTAACAAAAGAAATAGATTTTGTTTTTCCAATTCTAGTAAAGTAAGAGCATGTAGCTCCAAAGTTACGCTCATTTTATATATTTCCTACGCTACAAGCATCTGGGGCTTTTATAATAAAACTCTCTAATTTTGCCCTGTTTACTAATTGATAAAAATAAAAATGAGAGGCAACTCACAGGGAGGCATTAACCAAGCCCTATTTGTCAAAAAAGAAAGCCACTAAAAAATTCCCCAGCATATTATAGGGCAAATTATGTGTTCTTCTTTCCTGGGGGAAATAATAATGGCGTCCATTATTGTATCAGGGGCATCTGACGGCATTCTATCCACTCGACCTATAGCGCATTTGCTTACAAGGAGCCATAACCATTCAGATAGCAAAGCAAAAATCTAAACCATGTGTTTAAGTAGTCCTAGATGATTCACAATGTCATACCTACTTTAAGGAATTCCTTTTTACTTGTTCCTTTTGTTTTCTAATTTCATGCAACAAAAAACATGAACTAAGACCCAAACCTTTCTCATCCATTTATGTTTTTATTTCTTCCAATGACTTACCATAATATGGATGCACGTTGGCTTTATAAATTCTAGAAGTCGTAGATAATGAGTAATCATCAATACAGAATTTCGTGGAGTCAGTAACCCATTCACTGCCTTTGCTACATCTCGAAGTGCATCAACATCCAACCCAGAATCAATTTCATCCAATATAGCCAATTCTGCCCCCAAAACCTGCATTAAGACGACGCATATGAATACGGTAAAGACATGCAATGAAGAAAGTACAGCTTAAAGAAATGTGAAGGGATGACAACCTATTAAAATCTTACTACTATATTTTCCAAGAAATACAAATATCGTAACTGCACTACATATGCAATAAGCACTAGGCATTTTCTTAAGAATAAACTTTTGTTTTATCAAAATCACGTAAGCAAGAAGATTAACTACGAATGATAGCCATACCGCCAGTTGTAAAATCTCATTGCGCTTCTTTTCACCTCCACTAAAGCCTTCATTAACATTTCTATTGAGGAAGTCGGTCTTCATGTTCACAAGATCAAGTTTGGGAAAGATATAAGCATAGAACTGCAATGAGGATAAACAAAGACATGAATGAACATAAACAAGATCAAGTTTAGGAAAGAAATAAGCATTCGAACTACAATGACATAAACAAAAATATGAAAGAAGCCTTAAACCACCAGAGTCAGCTGGTTTGAAAACAGTGAATGTTTTAGCTACCTCAATTGGTCCAAGCTCAGGCAGTCCTAATTTTTTTCTGCGGGCATTGTAAGCCATGTTGAGAAAATCAATGTTGGTGACACCAGGGATCTCAACTGGAGACTGGAAACTCATAAAAAGCCCAGAAAGTGACCGGTCTTCTGCTGCCATTTCCAGCAAGTTTTCCCCTTTAAACACCACACTGCCTCCTGTAACTTCGTATTCCGGATGCCCAGCCAGAACCTGAACTAGTGAATCAATGAATGAATGTACGGATGCACATTTTCATTTTCTTAATTTTATCTTTTATATGAATTAATTGATTAATTGTTCCGAATTAATTCCAAACAAGACAAAGACAAGGCAGGGCTAATAGGTACCTTGGCAAAAGTGCTCTTCCCTGAACCATTCTTTCCCATTATGGCATGAACCTCTCCTTGGTAGACGGTGAGGTTAACGCCCTTGAGAATCTCCTGTTTCGATTCGGTAATCACCGCCGTTAAATCCTTGACTTGGAGTAGCAGCTTCTTCTCTCCTTCCTCAACTTGAATGCTATTGCCTGAACCTGAAGTTTCCACGGCGGAGGAGAGGCTGCCCGTCACCTTCACAGGCGTCAGAGACCGGAGCTGGTGGTTGTGCTGGTGGTGGTTTGAGCACCAACGGAGAGGGCGGAGGAGGACAGAACTTGTAAATACTGGAGAATTGGAGGGCAAATTATATCTAATAAGAAAAGAAGGAGAAGAAGAACAAGAAGAAGAAGATTGTGGTGGTGGTGAGGGAAGAGTGCAAGAAGGGTGATTAAATGGCAACAGAGCCATCGAGTTGCTTATCACTGCAAGTGCAAACCCTAATTCAAATTCTCTCTCTGAAAGTGGAAGCCTGGAAATTATGAAGATTGGACTTTGGAGGGAGTGACGATAACTATTAATATATATATAAATACTCCTCAACTCGACCCCATTCAACTGAACCCACCGAACTAAAAAATCAGTAAATTTAGCAAACCTATCAAAATAGTCAATTTGGCTCTTATCGTTAAGTTTTTCAAATTTCATCCAATTTTCCATTTATAATAAAGGTAAATTTGTAATTTTGACTAAAATAAAAGTCAAATACATAAAACTAAATAAATTTTTTTTTTTTTAAAAAGTTAAAATAATAAAAACCCAGCCCACATCCCAAAACCTTCCTCCTTCAACCATCGATCCTAAGGAGAGAGGTTACAACAGCTTCATTGCAAATGAGCAATTTCAGTTATTGTTTACCCCGAAAAGGACCCGTCGGCCATTCGCGTGGTGTTTGGCCGTGGAGTTTGCTTGTTGCGATTGCAAAGGCGTGCCACTGTTGGCAGTGAAGAATTCCAACAGACTGAAAATGATAAGATTGGAAAATGCGCACCGATATCGACTTTAATCAATCGATTGTGGATTGGGTGGGGAACTGACCCAATACAAGGTTCTTTTCTATGCCTCAATTAAGAGGACTTCAATATTCATCCAGTGCGAAAATAATAACTAACAGAAGTTGAAATTGAACGGTAATGGAAATGACAGAAGTTTTGGAACCCTTTACTTTGTTTAGCATCTTTTCTCTTCCCTTTTGCAGAGAATTCCTACGCCCCATTCATCAATTGCATCTGCTCAACTCCAACTCCAACTTCCCCATAGCTGTGTGAGCTCCTCCATAGCCAGTTAATCCATTAACAGGTAACTTACTATCACATGCCAAATTCTTTATCATACTTAAATTTAAACTGATAACAACAGGCCAATTGATGGCCTTTGAATTATTTTCAGATTTTAATGCATTTTTTCCTCTCACAGCCATGGTCTGCATATATATATATATATATATATATATATATATATATATATATATATATATGTAAAACTTAAACAAATGGCAATAGGCCAATTAGTGGCCTCTCAGTCATCTTCAGCAAAATCTTCACGCCATTGACATCATGTACTGGGATATTTCTGGATATAAAGGCAACCCATTGAGTGCATTTATATAAATGCATTAGTTGAGGCTAACAAACAATTCTATCATATGCAACTTGATCTGATGTGCCTTCTGCATGAATAGATATGAATAAATATATTGGTGCACCATATTGTTGAAGCTCAATTATGTATTGTTGAAAGGGGCACCAATATGTATTTATTCATATCCGATGTACAACAATTAAATAGATGCATTTATATTGTTGAAAGCATTCTTATGGGTTATAATTAATTGCTGTGAATTTTCAACCACACTCAAACATTGCCCCCTCGATTTCTTAGCCTTTAGTTGACAAAAGGGGAAAGGAATCGAAAGTCAGGAATTAGATGTTGGTCTTCATGGATTTATGCCAATCTCTGGCATATTTTTATCTTGGATTGAGTTAGATTCTAGGGAGGCACTACCCATCAATCTTGAAGGAACTCTTTAGCTCCTAACTTTAGGAAACCCAAGGTATTATACATACCGGTTTGCCTTCAAACATTCAATTCCCAGTCAAAACTTCTGAAAGCCCGAGTAATTCCAGTGTTCTTAGCAATTTTCGTGTTTGCCATTATATGCTTTCTGATCTAGGTATTCTTGATGTTTGTAGGAGGATTATGGCGCCAGACCCAGTCACATCTCATTTGGCCAAATTGAAGAAAGCCATGGATGAAAGTCAAAACCAACCCAAGGAATCATTTGCCGTCCGACACCAAGAAAACTTATTTGTTTTGGGCCCTCTTTACTTACTTCAACCGCCGGATGATGTGGTGGTGATTTGGGCTGAACAACATGACGACCAGCCACCCTATAAAATGAAATTTGAATGGTCGAAGACTTGGGAGAAAATTCGACCTATCAAAGGTTGGCCAAATGTGCCGATCTCTAATGCCGTCACCACTGCTGGAACAAAGTCTAAGGTAAAGAAAAATAATCCAGGCGGCGATCCCAAAAGAGATTGGTATGATTGGTTCAAAGCTCTGGAGCCAAAACTGAAAACCTTCTGGCATAAGATTGGGATTTATGATGCCTTGGTTCTGTGCGCCACCGGGACTTTTCCTTGTGACCACTCCCTTCTCATAGCAAGTTTATGCTTTTGGTCATGCTCCACCAACTGCATGAGGCTCCGATTTGGGATGATGACTCCTACTTTACTTGATTTAGCCGCAATTGCCGGCCTCCGACCACATGGAAAGGATTATTCAGCAGCTGGCCTTCCAAAATCTACTTCGAAGCTATCCTATAGTAGGACCAACAAATATTTCAGCAACTGGGTCGAAACTTATTTTCGCTTTGCCAAGTCCTCATCCGGAGCTCCGAGGAATGGGGTATCTTATGAGGAACATGTGGCCTTTCTACAGATGTGGTTGTGCAAGTTCTTGACTTGTTCGAAATCTGGCCAAATTACCCAAGAAGTTCAATCTTTGGCTGAAGTTCTTGCAAATGGCGAAACAGTGGCCTTGGGTCCCATCTTCCTGGCATATCTCTATAGAGGCCTTCACCAAATGGTGTCGCCTAACCCCGTGTCATGCAATGTTTCAGGTCCAATATGGCTTTTTCAATTATGGCTCCATATTTATTTTCCGGAATTGGGACCATCTGAGGTCACATTCCAGAGCGACACACTTCTAGGCTTGCCAATAGCTCAACTTCCTTTACAGAAGCATCACGTCGAGGATTGCTTCTATGAATGTTCAGAAAGGTCACCTAATGTTTTTTCCATCGGTCTTGATCGTCGTTACCCAAGCTATTTGGCCATGGATCTTGCCACCCCAGCTACTTTGGAGAACAGAAAAGAACGGCAAGAGCTTTGGGCTAGCATTCTCATCAACCGAGACCTTCCTTATGGTCTTGTGGTAGGCGAAGGAAGCCAATATCATTGCGGTTGCGAGATCTACTACCCTGCCGCTGTTGGCCGCCAATTAGGTTTTATCCAGGGCGTTCCAGCTCCCATGATTGACTCTCTCAACCATTTCTCTTCGTGGAGAGTATCTTTCAAGAAAAAGGATGAGGTGACTTCCTTGGTGAATGATAATCGTGAGTTAGCCGCACCTTTTGTCTTTCCAACTAGGGACCCTCAATTTGGTTTTACTGATTTCTTCAAGCCCTGGTGGGAGAGGATGTCATCCACCTGGTTCTCGCTACCCTTCAAAGCTGATACTGCAGGGATCTTCCAAGGTTGTCCTTGTTCATCCTCCTACAACCAGTGGAAGACAGGTAAACTTTTAATCTTCGCTCAATTTCTCTTATATTGACTATAAGTCTTATCGATACTTTGTATCTTTTGCAGCTAGAGCTAGAGAGATGGGGTCGATAGCTCTTGCCGACTCCAGTTCCAATCAAGGCGAGAAGAGGGCACTTTCTTCTGACAGTGGTAAGCCGATTTCTGTTGAATTTTAGCCCTTTTATTTATTTTTTATACCTCCTATATCTTTCAGGGACAGCGGAAGATGGGCACCTCTCCAACCATGATATTGAGTTTCCACCAGCCGACAATATTTCACTCGCTCGACCGCGAAAAACCAGAAAGAACCCACATCCTATAGGCTTGGGTGTTGAAGACTCAATAAGGTTGGTGGAACTACCCAACCAATTTCATTCGACTGTGATTGCTCAATCAGCTGTTTCCTCTTCAATTGCTCCAGTGAGTTCATCTCTTTCCTCGTGTTTCCTATTTAATTTTTTAGCAAGTTCCTTAACTTGTAGTTTAATATAGGATTCTCACGCTTCCACGCTTGAGCTTGATCTCGGTGGGCTGACTACGACTTCTAGTCATGGAATTGCGGTAAGTTTCCTTTTATCAGTTGGGCTTTTTATACTTTGCCTCATTCTTACATTCCGTGGTACTTTCAGAATGAGGTAGCTGTCGACGACATGGGAGGTGTGTGCGGGGCCGCCCTAACATTTGGACACTGCACTACTGAGGCCTATCATGAGGCCACTCAGGTAACCTTGAATTTGTAATTTTTCGATTCTTTTAAAATGTCTCCTGAACCTTTCACCAAAATCCTCGATTATTCAGGGTACAGGGTTTGGATGTGGCAACACCCCAACCGCTCAACCGGCTATTGAGATAGAACTTCCAGCTTCTTTGAATTCAATCTCAACCCCACAAAGAAACCCAACTGATTATTTCATGGAGACGGGGATAGAAGGTCGACCTCCTCAGGTTAGTCTCGACACCACTCCACTTGTCCTCTGATGATTTTGCATTCTTATGAACCACCTTTATATATATATATTGCAGGCCGTCGAGGATATCTTTGCCTATCTGGATCAATGGGCTGCCTCAACTTCCAAAAGTGATGCTTCCACCCGACTAGCTACCTCATCTTTAACTTTTGGGATGCTACGAGATCCTGGAGCTGAAGCTTTAGTTCGAGCCTACCTAGATCGGGATTATACTTCTTTTGCCGACGAGACTGAGCGAGCAAGACTCAAAACTTCTCTTGATAATTTGGCTGCTTCTGGCTTTTTTCCTGGTCGGATCACAACTAAAGCAATCACTCATCTCTTTGAAGAAGCAGAAAAGAAAATTGCCCGCTATTCTATCGCCCAAGCGGAACTAGAGGCAGGTCGAGCCCTGAAGCATAAGGTTTCTTCGGCCAGCGCCGTTATTATGCGGAGGGTCGAGTTGGGCCGAAAGAAGCAGCAAGAAGTTCTGAGTATTGATGGAGAGGTGGAACGATCTCGTGACAAAATTAAGCAACTCCAGGATCAAGTTGAGCAAATCCAAAAGCACATTGAGCAACTTGAGGAGAAGAGGAATGCTATCATCACTCAGGTTTCCGAGGATGTTCGGAATCATAGATCGCTTCAGGCTCAACTCCAACAGGATTCAGAAGTTGCAAGGTGGTTCGGGGAAGACGAGACGAGCTTGCTAGCCATCATAGCAGACGGGAACCGAGCGTGGGAGAACTTCACGGGCTCCCTCCGTGACTTTTTCCCTAATGTTTAGATTTATGTTAGGCTGCTAGCCGGCCTGTTTTATGCTTAGCTAGACTTGTCTTTATTGTCATGCCTTATTACACTGGTTTATGTAATTTGACGAACTCTTTGACCGTTGTTCGGCCTATCGTGTGATGACTCTATTTTGTAATGAATGTATATGATGTCTCTTGACAAATCTTTTCATTGGTCATACACATTTTCTCATCGTTAACATGACCGTGATGGATCATGTCCCCATCATCTCCCAAGAAGTAGGGTAATATTTTTTCAAAAAACGGCCATTGATGGGAGAATCATGGAGACGACCATTCTCATAACTCAACCTATATGCTCCTTTTCCTAAAACTTGGTTGATGAGGAAAGGTCCTTCCCAGGTTGGAGACCATTTACCAAAACTACGATCTCTCGTTCCTAATGGGAGAATAGTTTTCCATACTAAATCTCCAACTCCGAAACTTTTGGCCTTAGTCTTCTTATCATACGCCCTGGCCACCTTTTCTTTTTGGGCCTTTAATTTATCCAAAGCCTCAAGTCGGACTTCGTCAAGATCGTCTAGCTCTTGAGCCATCGCCTGATTATACTCATTCTCACTCCATTCAGCATGGCGAGTCACCCTTAAAGATTTTACAGAAATCTCGAGAGGTAAGACGGCGTCATGGCCGTATGTGAGTGCGAATCGCGTCGTCCCCGTGCCGGACCTTTTAGAGGAGTATGCCCAAAGGGTATTAGAGAGGAGAGAATACCATTCTTTAGGATTTTTCTCAATCATTTTTTCCAAAATCCCTTTTATTACTTTGTTGCTGGCCTCAGCTTGACCATTTGACAAAGGATTGTATGGGGTGGACTGAACCATCCTAACTCCCCAATTTTTTGCGGCTGCTTTGACAGCTTCTCCCACGAAAGCCGTTCCTCGGTCAGTCATGATAGACTCTGGTAATCCAAATCGATGGATGATAGACTTCTCAATAAACTCTATCACCTCAGCTTGGGTAACTTGCTTGAGTGGTACAGCCTCTACCCATTTTGTAAAGAAGTCCGTGGCCACTAAAATGAACTTGTGACCCTTAGATGATTTCGGGTGGATTTGGCCAATCACATCCATCGCCCAACCCTTGAAAGGCCAAGCCTTCACAATAGGATTCATGGGTCCGGCAGGAACATGTTGAACTGGACCATGCCTTTGACAACCTTGGCATCCTTTGGCGTAATCAATGCAATCCTTCAAGATGGTTGGCCAATAATACCCATGCCTCCTTAGCAACCATCTCATCTTGATGCCTGCTTGGTGAGCTCCGCATATTCCTTCATGAACCTCAGTCATAACCACCATCTGATCAATCTTTCCTAAACATTTCATGAGTAAGTCGTCAGAGCCAATACGAAAAAGTTCTTCATCCCTGAGCACATAACTTATGGCCCTTTGCCGAACCTGCCGGCAATGCGGATCACTTGGACATTTCAGATACTCTATGATGTCGTGTCTCCAGTCATCTGGAGTTACAGTCAATGCCATCACCTCCATTGGTATTCCTCTTTCAAAAACTGAGGGCAACGATCGTTTTTCAACTTTGAATAACTCCTCAGAAAGCCCTTCAGAAATCTGAACTCCATAGGCCAATTGGGCCATTGCATTGGCCTGTGAGTTGCGCTCCCTTGGTAGGTGAGTGAGTCTCACATCATCAAAACCTTCTATTAATTGGCTGGCCAAGGCATGATAGCCAAGCAATGCTTGGCTGGTTACCTTATAGTCGCCGGATAGTTGTTTCAGAACCAACATCGAATCTCCTATGATTGACACATTATTTATTCCAAGTTCTCTCAAAATCTCCAACCCAATGATCAAGGCCTCATATTCGGCCTGATTGTTGGTACAATTAAAGTCTAATTGAAATGAATAACGAGTTCGGAATCCTTGGGGTGATTCAATGATGACACCTGCTCCCCCCATATTTGATGTTCGAGATCCGTCGAAATAGAGACGCCATGGGAATAAACTTATCATGTCGACTTTGAAGAAGTCCATATCTTCTATTTCAACACAAGGGTGAGAGGCCAAGAAATCAGCCAAGGCTTGCCCCTTGACGGCCTGCTGAGGCACGTATCGGAAGGTGAATTCTGCTAATGCTATCGTCCATTTTCCAATCCGCCCTCTAATGATTGGGCGAGTGAGCATGTACTTGATCAAATCAGTCTTGGCGATTATATGCACCACGGAAGGCAACATATAGTGCCTTAACTTGATTGCGGTGAAGTATAAGGCTAAACAAAGTTTCTCCACCGGTGAATACTTTCTCTCGATGTCCGTTAAAATTCGGCTTAGGTAGTACACTGCTTGCTCCTTTTTCTCATCGTTGTCTTGGGCCAAAAGACTTCCGATGGAATTTTCTGCGGCCGAAATATATAACTTCAAAGGTCGGCCTCGCTTCGGCGGGATTAGCACAAGTGGCTTGGTCAAATACTCTTTGATGGAATCAAATGCCTTTTGGTGAGCTTCTTCCCATCGAAATTTCTCCTCATCCTTGAGTTTTAGCAAAGATGAAAAAGGCTCGACTTTCCCGGCAGAATTAGCTATAAACCTCCGGAGGAAATTTATTTGGCCTAGCAAACTTTGCAATCCTTTCTTGTTTTTCGGGGGCGGCGCCTCAATGATGGCCTTAGCCTTATTTTTATCAATTTCGATCCCCCTTTGATGTACCAAAAATCCTAGGAAATTCCCGGCGGAAACCCCAAAGGCACATTTCTTTGGATTCATCTTCAATTGATGCTTTCGCATTCTCTCGAAGGCTAACCGAAGGTCGTCCAAATGACCTGGTCTCGATTCCGACTTCACAACCACATCGTCGATATAAACTTCTAAGTTTCGACCGATCATGTCATGGAAGATGGCATTCATCGCCCATTGATATGTGGCTCCGGCATTCTTTAGGCCGAAAGGCATCACGACATACTCAAAGGTTCCAATGGAACCAGGACATCTAAAGGCTGTCTTGTGAATATCTTCTTCGGCTATGAAAATTTGGTTATAGCCAGAGTGTCCATCCATGAAGGATAAAATTTCATGCTTGGCCGCCCCATCAACTAAGAGGCCCGCCATAGGCATGGGATATTCATCTTTGGGAGTTGCGAGATTAAGGTTACGAAAATCAACACAAATTCTTATTGCTCCCGTTTTCTTCTTTACAGGTACAATATTAGAAAGCCACTCCACATATCTTGCTGGCCTAATAAATTTGGCTTTAACAAGCCTTACAATTTCTTCCTTGACCTGTAATTCTACTTCCGCCGACATTCGGCGAGGTGGCTGCTTGAAGGGCTTGAAATCCTCCGTTGTTGGCAGACGGTGCTCGACCAAGTCACGACTTAGTCCAGGCATCTCAGTGTAATCCCAAGCAAAGCAATCCTTGAACTCTTTTAAAAGCTCTTCCATCTTGGCCCGAAGTTCTGGCTCCATCAGACCACTGATGTAGATTGGCCGACGATTGTCTTCCGTCCCCAAGTTGATTTCCAACAAAGGGTCTTGGACTTCCGCCTTCGAATCATCCATCTGAGTTGGTGCCAACTCCACTTCCTCAATTTCAAGTGCATCATCTTCAGGGCCTTCGTGGAGGAATTCCACCAAATGAGCGGTAGACCCATGCTCGGCCGCTCTCTCGGCCCAAAAACCATATAGCCGTCTCAAGGTGTCTTCCACCGTGGCTCTATTCTCTTCTTTCGTGGTTGTATCAATCATTAAGAGAGAAAAAATCAGACATCGTGGGGCGCTCCCCATCTTCTTGGGCATCGTGTGCCCCCAAGTCTATCAACTTCTTGGCCGAGACTCCCGTAGGTCGGCCGTTCATATCTGACCCTATAAAATAAAGAGGACCAAGATCATCCTCGTAGAACCTGGCCTCCACCGCGTTGGCTGAAGCCATGAAAGGCCGTGAGTCGGCCTGAACCAATTCCACGCTCCCATCCTCATGCCAAAACTGTAGAGTTTGATGGAGCGAGGAAGGGACACACATATTTCCATGAATCCAATCTCGACCTAACAACGCGGTAAAGTGAGCCGTTGTTTCCACCACAAAGAAAGCTGTTGCCCTGACCTTTTCTCCTACTCTGACTTGGAGTGGGATGATTCCTTTTGATATTGTGGTGTCTCCCACAAAGCCACTGACCGTTGTCTCAGTTGGAATTAGTTCCTCCGAACTTTTCTTCAATTTCCTCATCACTGAAGCTGGGAGGATATTCACCGTGGCTCCCGTATCAACTAGAACTCTGCTCACTGGAACCCCATCAAAGTGAGCATTTACGTATAAAGGTTTAAGGTGGGAAGACATCTTCTTGGTAGGCATTTCAAAGCACACTTTCTCTGGCATTTCCTTCTCCGCACTTGGCATCACAATTTGAGGTTGAGTTACCTCTACCTTCGGAATTTCCCGAATTGCCTCGATTTCCTTTGGTTCTCCCATCTGAACCATGGATTCGACATCATCAAAAACATCTCCCTCCATGGAGTTTGGTTGACCTGGTGATCGGTTCATAATTGTATATCATTTTGTACCCTTCTAGCTTATGATTTGGTTATGTTTTTGAGTTAAACTTGTGCTTTTAATCCTTTTTGTGTTTATCTTTCAGTTCATTGAGCTTTAGGTAATAATGAGGGCTTTGGATAGTAAATGATGCAATCCATGCATGTTAGGGCCTAATTTGGATGAATGGATGAAGAGCTTAAAGACAAACTCAATTTTGGCTACAGCCCCCTGCCAGTCCAGTTTCGTAGGTCATATTGCAAGCTTTGTTTCAGCAACCTACATAGCTCGGATGATGCAACATTCTTCATGAAAGTTGTTCCAATGGGTATGTACTATAACATATCCAAAATTCAGCCCCATTGGATAAATATGGAGTCTGTTACCTAGCAAACACAGTGCCATGCTCAGGATGGATTTTATCAGCGCGCAAAATGAGTTAGCAATTTGTTTTGGCCTTAACTTCCTCCTCCGACCTTGGATTGGCCCAAATGATATATGGCTGGAAAGAAGACATTCTGAACTTCAATTTCGAGTGCTTAAAGTCCTAATTTGATTAAGATAAGCCCAAGTTGTAAGCCCTTGAAGTTTCTGGTCATGCTGACCTCAGCATGTGCTGGTTGGATGCTTGGTCATGGTGAGCTAGGTATGAGCTATCATTTCTGGTTGGAAGCTTGGTCATGGTGACATGAAGATGAGCTAGGGCTACTGGTGGGATTTATTAGTGAAGTGCATCAACCATTTCAGATTTTATAATGGAAGTGTTGTATGCATTAGTGAAGTGCATCAACCATTTCAGATTTTATAAAACAAGTGTTGTATGCATTAGCCATACTTAATTCAGATTTTCAGCTTCCTTAGGCCTATATATAGTGAGGTTTCCCAAGCTTGTAAACACACCCCAAGGGGGGGAGCTCTCAAACACTTCTCTAGAGCTCCCTTCCCTTCTCTCCCTCAAATTCTCTTAGTTTTGCTTTCTAGTTCTCAATTCTAGCTTTCTTTAATGTTTTCTTAGTTGTAATTTATTTTTCTTTTAATGTACATTCTTTTCTTTAGTTTCAAGTTTGATTAGTTTCCAAGTTTCAATTATGGTTTTTGTTCTTATTCATTATGCTTATAAGTTAATATGCTAGTTTGAATGATTGATCACCATTTAGGCTTGCATGTTAGCTATCTTGGTTTGAATTAAGAGTAGACACCATGCTTTAATTCGAATTGAACTATGAATAGGAAGAGTATGTATGGACATTCGACAACAGGGATTAGATACATGCTTGGTTGTTTAAATTGTTCTTCTATGCTTAATGGGTTCCTAATGCTTAATTTTAGGTTAGACAACAAATGATCAAATTAGGGAATTAGGAACACAAGGTTATGACCAAACACCATGGCTTAATCATACTTTAGCTAGAATCAATCCATTAATCTAATTGAACTTGGGAACTTATCTGCTTGAGTTAGTTATTTCTTTCTTCCTTGTTTTATTTATTTCCTTTCTTTTTCATTTCTGTTTTGTGTAGGAAAAATGAATTGGATCATTCAATCACCAATCCTCGTGGGATCGACCTCGCACTTACATATGCTATACTACCAAACGGCTCGTGCACTTGCGAGTATCACAAGTTGAGGATGCAACTGAATCCATTTTGGTGCAGCTGTATCTACACAACAAGTTTTTGGCGCCGTTGCCGGGGATTGGCAACATAGTTTGGTTCTATTTCTTTTCCCTACTTGTTTTATTTTTATTTTTCATTTTCATGTTTTTCTAGACAATTTCAAGTTTTAAAGTTAATGACGTTAATGGACAAGTTGTGTTTGTAGTCCAACAGAAAAGGACAATTGCCCAACAAGAAAGAGAACTGGGTTTAAGTCCCAGCTTACACAAACCATTGGTGCTTGTTGCTTTGAAGCATGGAATTGGATGTGTGTTAATTTTCCTTTTCATTTTAGTTTTTATTTCCTAATCCTTTTAATTCCATTTCAAGTTTGTGTGTTTGTTTTAGCAATTTATGATAGCTTAATAAAAATGGAGAGAGATGGCAACCTCAATCATAAGAATGGGAAGTGTGGAGCAATGGGAGAAGTCGCGACCTCCAAGTGCATCACATTCGACCTAATCGCTTCAAGGGGGAGCATTTCAATCCTTTCTCTTCTTTGAATTATGTTTATTTACGTCATTGTTTTTACCTTTTGGTCCACGTTGAGTTCTTTGTTTTTCTGTGCTGAATCCAACCATATAAAGAACGTGAAATTTGGACTTACGGTTGGAAAGTTATAGCCTAAAAACTGAACACAGGTCGAAGCTGAAAAACAGAGAAACGAATCTGTCCAAATGGTGATAAACGGGTGATAGAAAGTGCTGTTTGTGTTTTTCTTTGGTTTATTGGTTTGTTTCTTTTAGTACAACAATTTATGTTGTTTGTTTGAATTTGTTTAGAGTACTTAGTTCATTTTCGTTTATGGTTTGTTGTTCCATTTTATCTTAATTTGTTTTTGTTTCTTATCTTAAAAATTTTAAAAAGATTTTTCATATGAGCTGACTTATGGTAACTCCAGTGAGCACTTCCGTCAATACAGTGTCTAGGAGTTCTATAGGCGACACCTTCGGTGTCTAAGAAGTTTGGGTTTTAAGCGGGACCATTGTGACCCCTCCAACCTTCCCGGATCCCCTGGCTGTGTTTTCTGAGGCCCTTAACTGGTCATCCGTGAGTTGCTTGTATATTCGTGTGTTTTTAAATTAAGTTTATTTTTATTTTCTTTGTTTTCTTTTCTGTTGAGTCTTTGTTTTTGATTTGTTTTTGTTTTTGTTTCGTTAAGTTAGTTTATGTTTTTATTTACGTGGTTTGGTTGGTTAGTTTATTTCTGAGTGTTAAAACACATTTTTATTTCAAACATTGCATAAAAAAAAAAAAAACAACAAAAAAAAAAACAACAAAACAACAAAAACAAAATAATAAAAAAAACAATAAAAAAAACAAAACAAAACAAAACAAAAAAAAGAAATATTCTTCATCTTCTTCATCATCATGGCTTGCCTCTATTTTCTCGCACTTGTAGAATCTGCAGCAGCTCCACATGGTCCTCATTTTTTCTTTGCAGTGCTTCCACGTGCTGATTGGCACAGTAGAGCCGCTTCTGCAAGTCCGCCACCATAGCCTTCAAGGAAGCTATTTCCTCGCTCATCGCGGCACACTCCCTTGTCCTCGCTAGTAGGCGCATGCCCAAATTGGTAGCGGAGACCGCGTGGAGCACAGTTAAATTGTGGGACTCCTCTACCGCTGCCTTGTCAGACCTCTGTGCCACATGCAGATGATCTGTCGGAGTGAGCTTGCTGCTAATCATGCCTCCTAGCAGCACTGCTCTGTTCGGCAGTGCCTCAGAAAAGTTCGGTATTGCCTCAGCAAAGTTTGAGGCCGTACCGTGATGATATATGGAGTTTGGGAAGACACGGTTTGGAGGAGCCCTTATCTGGGCATTCGGAGGTGCAAGGGACAGCTCAAGGTCGAGATCATCAAGGTGAGTGCATGAGGATGCCATTTTTTTGTTTCTGGATTTTTTGATGTTTTTCCTTGAGTTTGCAGGAAGAAATGCTGGGTATCATCCGCTTGTAGAGGCGTGCTTTAAATAGACATATGCTGATGAAGGTGCCAACACCATTTCGGATTTCCCGGGCATGCTCGACCTAATCGCTTCAAGGGGGAGCACCTTTACTTTCACTTTACTTTTCTTTTTTCCGTGTTTTCTGGTGTTTTATTGTTTTGCCCGTTACTTTCATTTTCTAGAGCTTTGTGTTTTTGCCTTTCCCTTTCGGCTATCATCTTTATTTTATTTTAGTTAGGGAACTGTGCTTCCATTTCCGTTTGTCGTCTTCGTTTGATTTAAGTTTGGAAAGTGTGCTTTCTTTTCCGTTTTCTTTTTCCTTCTGCAAATTTACTCTTTTATTTCCAAAACAAAATAAAGACAAAAACAACCAAAAAAAATAAATTAAATTAAAATAAAAACATCAATAATGCAGTAGAAGTCATTTCTTCACAGTGCTCGGTGTCTCGACCATTGGAGCTTTGAGTTTGGCCCTCTGGCTGTCCTCTTCCTGGGCTTCATGCACAGCCTCTTGGGGCTCACCACTTGAGCTCCCAAAGATCGCAATCTTAGCTTGAGCGTAACTACTCTCACGATCTGCTTGCTTGCGTTTACCCGGTCGGTCTAGGTCTTCCAGTTGTTTTCGCATGTCGCGAGAGTACAACTCTACCATCTTTGATAGGTTTCTATTCTCGTCCCGCAATACTTCTAGCTGGTGTCGATTCACCTCCACTATCCTTGACCTCTCCCTTTTCAAGCTTTTTATAGCAGTCTGACACTCTTCAACCATACTTCGCTCCGCCGCCAACTGAGCTTTAAGCACCTCTACCTCATGGGACTTCGCAAGTAGGCGATGACCCAAACTTGCGACACATGCTGTACTCTGCACGCTCAGTGCCAGGGCATCACTCGTGACCTGGTTGTCATCCCTTGTCCTGAACACATGTATATCTTTGGGAGTCACTAAATTTCTGCCAACTCCAATGGCAACATCGTTGTCCAGGAGTATTGAGTCATTGACAGTCACATGCCCCCGTGAGGAGGCAAAGTAGGGCATCCATACTGGTGCTGCTGCTTGGCCACGTGTTTGAGTCGGTGGAGCTAGGTTGAGATCCAACGAAAAGGGGTAGGAAGAGGCCATTTGATTTCTCACTTCTTATCTTCTTTCTTTCTTTTCTCTTTTGTGTGTTTCTGAGTTTGTATTTTTTACCCTTTCTTTTTTTTACCTTTTATAGACTTAGTTTTTGCTAACCCTAGCCATTGCGGTTCTGAGTTCTGTGCGGCCCTTACGGCTTATCTCTATATGTCGCCGCACCCGTTTCCCAACCCCCTTAATTGCATTTTCACCTTTCACCACCTTCAAGTGAAAAAGTCGTTGCGCCTTCCTACGAGTCTAATAATTCTAGCTTGGGGGATGTGAAAAGCGGCCTCTGCACGCCGACACGTCCCTCACCTATTTTCCCCGTGACTTCCCAGGAACCAAGGCATCAAGGACCACACTTTTTCTGTTTCGTAAATACCCGCCTTCGCACTCCCAATTCACGTTTCATTAAATTAAAATAAATTAATAATAACATGTGGGCTTCGGACTTCATTGTGGGCTTCGGGTTTTCACCGTTGTTAGGTTTCAAAGTGTGTTAACTTCTTTTGGGTTGGGCTTTCAATCATTTGGGTTTTGGTTTGTGTAAGACTGTTTGTTTTCTGTTTCGAGTGTTTTACTGTTTCGTTATTTTTATTTTTATTTTTTTTGTTTGTTTGTAATTTTTATTTTGTAATTATTTTATTTCAATTCTTGTGTGTTTTGTGATTTTATATTTACTTTAGTACCTTTCATTTCTTGTTATGACATTGCTTGTTCCTAATTTTTAAACATTGAGGACAATGTTCATATCTAGGTTTGGGGGTATTGGAGTTTACCAAGTAAATTTAGTTTCTCTTATTTAAAAAAATATATATATTTCTTGCTTGTTTTTTTTTTTTTTTTTTCTTTTTCTATATTTTGAGTCTTGTTTTGTTTTGAGTCACTTTCCGAACACATTTGATGAGATTGTGATAAATGTTTGCATGACTTAAATGAAAATTGAATTTTATTTATTTATTATTATTATTTTTTTTTATTTTTTTTTTGTTCCTTGTAAATTCTTCTTGTAAAATAAAAAAAAAATAAAATAATTAATTAATTAATTAATTTGGCATCGTTCTAGCATGATATGTTCGAAACCTTCTCTGCACTTGCCATTTGTTTCATAATTTTCCAATTAAAGGATTTGCATGACCCAAAGAATTGTATCAAGCATAAATTAGACTTATATAACCATATAATGTGAGCTTTTGAGCCTTGTGCTTCATTTCATGAGTGTTATACACATACTCTTATTTTCTTGTCATCAAAGTTGTTGTTTGATCTCATTATTCATTGATTTGGTTGAACACTTAAAAGTCATTCATTCTTATGCAATTTGATTTCATGACATTTAAAGAAATGATATTAAGGCCTTCTTTGGATCGTTTGTGCCTTTCAAGCTAACCTTATGCATGCTTAAGCATGATTTTCCATTGTTAACCATTTTGAGCCTACATGTAAACCTTTTCTTTCATTTTACCAATTATATTTCCTCGCCTTAGCCCGAAAAATAAATATTTACCTTTCTAAGGAACTCATGAGCTCTAATTCGGATGTGTTTTTCATGCTAAGTTTGGGAAGGGATATTACATAGAAGAAAAAAAAAGAAAATCACACAATTGGTGAAAGAAAAGAAAAGAAAAAAGTTATGATTAAATGGTAGTTGAATGAAATTTTGTTTTTGGGTTTCATTGGTGTTTGGAAAGGAGTTTAAATCATTGTAAATGAAGGTATAAGGAGTTTTGATCATGTAAAAGAAAAAAAATCTAATCGTGATGATTCGAAGTCTTCTAAACAATTTTTTTTATGCTCTTACATTGTGAGTTCCTTGGACTTTGTATTATCCATACCTTTCATTTCTCACTCACCTTACACCCTTGGCCCCATTACAACCTATAATAAAGACCTAAATTGATCTTAAATGTCATGTGGTTGAATTGCATTCATTTTTCTACTTTTAAGTGTTTGGCCTCCTTCTTGAGATCATATTAATGCAAGTTCTTCATCTTCCTATTTTTGAGTTAAGTACCTTATGATTTAACTCTAATCCCATGTCTATAACTGAGTGTTGCATTGTAGCCCTCTTCTGAGTGATTCATTTGTGAGAGGACAACTTTGGTGAGATTTGAAGTTGCATTTGTGCTTGGTATGGTTTTTGAAATTGTGTGGAAACTAAGATTGGGGAATTTGTTGCATTTGGCTATCACACTACTACACTTTGAGCATATTATGTTTTGAACTTTGCCGCTTTGTGAATAATGTCTAAAATTGAGCTTTTATTGTCAAAACGTTTAAGTCATGTGCATGAGTCATTTCTCTTCACAAAATGTTCGGAAAGATTGTTTTGAGTTTTTATTTTGATTTTGTTTTTTTTGTGTTTTGTGTTTTGTTTTTATTTTTATGTTTGTTTTTGGTTTTGGTTTTGCTTAAGAACTAACAAATCTAATAAGTTTTCTAACCATTTTGTTTTGTAGAGTTAGAAAAACGTTTGTGGGTATCGTAACTGTTAAACCCTCAGGAGACACAACTCCTCCTACTAGGGATGCCTAGAGGTTTAAAGGCTTGTTGCATTCGCTCAATGCAATCGAGTTACCTACGAAAGTGGTCTAGTTAACTTCTTGTTTTGTTTTTAACTTTGTTTTGTGTTGTTTTGCTCGAGGACTAGCAAAATCTAGGTTTGGGGGTATTTGATCGGTTCATAATTGTATATCATTTTGTACCCTTCTAGCTTATGATTTGGTTATGTTTTTGAGTTAAACTTGTGCTTTTAATCCTTTTTGTGTTTATCTTTCAGTTCATTGAGCTTTAGGTAATAATGAGGGCTTTGGATAGTAAATGATGCAATCCATGCATGTTAGGGCCTAATTTGGATGAATGGATGAAGAGCTTAAAGACAAACTCAATTTTGGCTACAGCCCCCTGCCAGTCCAGTTTCGTAGGTCATATTGCAAGCTTTGTTTCAGCAACCTACATAGCTCGGATGATGCAACATTCTTCATGAAAGTTGTTCCAATGGGTGTGTACTATAACATATCCAAAATTCAGCCCCATTGGATAAATATGGAGTCTGTTACCTAGCAAACACAGTGCCATGCTCAGGATGGATTTTATCAGCGCGCAAAATGAGTTAGCAATTTGTTTTGGCCTTAACTTCCTCCTCCGACCTTGGATTGGCCCAAATGATATATGGCTGGAAAGAAGACATTCTGAACTTCAATTTCGAGTGCTTAAAGTCCTAATTTGATTAAGAGAAGCCCAAGTTGTAAGCCCTTGAAGTTTCTGGTCATGCTGACCTCAGCATGTGCTGGTTGGATGCTTGGTCATGGTGAGCTAGGTATGAGCTATCATTTCTGGTTGGAAGCTTGGTCATGGTGACATGAAGATGAGCTAGGGCTGCTGGTGGGATTTATTAGTGAAGTGCATCAACCATTTCAGATTTTATAATGGAAGTGTTGTATGCATTAGTGAAGTGCATCAACCATTTCAGATTTTATAAAACAAGTGTTGTATGCATTAGCCATACTTAATTCAGATTTTCAGCTTCCTTAGGCCTATATATAGTGAGGTTTCCCAAGCTTGTAAACACACCCCAAGGGGGGGAGCTCTCAAACACTTCTCTAGAGCTCCCTTCCCTTCTCTCCCTCAAATTCTCTTAGTTTTGCTTTCTAGTTCTCAATTCTAGCTTTCTTTAATGTTTTCTTAGTTGTAATTTATTTTTCTTTTAATGTACATTCTTTTCTTTAGTTTCAAGTTTGATTAGTTTCCAAGTTTCAATTATGGTTTTTGTTCTTATTCATTATGCTTATAAGTTAATATGCTAGTTTGAATGATTGATCACCATTTAGGCTTGCATGTTAGCTATCTTGGTTTGAATTAAGAGTAGACACCATGCTTTAATTCGAATTGAACTATGAATAGGAAGAGTATGTATGGACATTCGACAACAGGGATTAGATACATGCTTGGTTGTTTAAATTGTTCTTCTATGCTTAATGGGTTCCTAATGCTTAATTTTAGGTTAGACAACAAATGATCAAATTAGGGAATTAGGAACACAAGGTTATGACCAAACACCATGGCTTAATCATACTTTAGCTAGAATCAATCCATTAATCTAATTGAACTTGGGAACTTATCTGCTTGAGTTAGTTATTTCTTTCTTCCTTGTTTTATTTATTTCCTTTCTTTTTCATTTCTGTTTTGTGTAGGAAAAATGAATTGGATCATTCAATCACCAATCCTCGTGGGATCGACCTCGCACTTACATATGCTATACTACCAAACGGCTCGTGCACTTGCGAGTATCACAAGTTGAGGATGCAACTGAATCCATTTTGGTGCAGCTGTATCTACACAACACCTGGCTGAGCTTCGAAAAAAAGTGGAAGTGTGACCACCACAACATCGACCTTGTCGAAGTCCCCAAACCTCACCTTGGTCTTACTTGTCTTCAATTCACTCTCTAACTTGGTAATCTCTTCCCTACAGTCATTAGCTAGTTGCTCCATAGCTTCTTCTGGGAGGTCTTCAAAATACTCGTCATCACCATACTCTTCATTCTCCCCATAAAGTTCATCATCATTGGCCAAAGCGCCCCCTAGGTTTTCTGAATTCTCTTCGGTCTCTACGTCGGCCGTTGGTTCGGCCTTTTCTTCCACTACGGATGTTTGGACATCGACCATGACTTGGTCCTCCTCCGCCGTCAGCTTCTCTTCTGTCATCTGGGGCTTTCCTCTGACATCCTCGACCATTTCATGGTTATTTTCTTTTTTCTCCTCGGCCACGGGTGGTGATACCACTTTAATTGGTGTCTGCCTCCTGGAGGTCGAAGGATTGGCCTTGGGCTGATTCTTTTTAAACCTCTCAACTTTTGATGGCCCGTCGTCCAACACCTTCATTGGCTTGCTAGATTCCGCCTTGAGATTGTTTGCTTCAAAGGCTCCGGTCAAATGAGCCTCCAACTCCAACATCGGCTCATCTAAGGCTGTCACCACAACTTGACCATTCACCCATTGTCGATGTATTTTCATCCCCTTGGCCGCTGCTGCCTCTAACGAAGCCACAGCATCAGCTTTGGCGAACTCCAACTCTTCCAGTCGAAGCTTCTCTCGAAGGTCGACTAATCGGTTAAGCTGGGCTTGCCTCTCGTCCGCCCACTCAAGCTCTGCTTTACAAGTGGCAGCATATTGTCTCTGAGCCCTTCTTGTTTGAGTTTTGCTCAAGGGTATTGGAGGCAATTTCGAACCTCTACTCCTATACCATTGTCCTGCCTTGGTGTTTGGCATCTTGAAAATTGGGACACCAGTACCATCAGATGGGCGAGGTCTTGATACATAGGCCACATCTCGACTCTTTCCTTCTCCCACCGAAACCCACATGCTTCTATTTTTACCTTGGCTTGGGTTCAGCAGATCAACATCTTCATACTTTAGTGGCATCTGATGACTTCTCTTGGGCTGATATCGTGGCCTCTCGTACCTATCTTGGTATTCATGTAATGGCCGTTTGTTTGCCCTAGTCTCCATCATGCCCCTTGGGCTATATAGACCGTAATTCCCGGCCGAACTTTTAATCATATTTTTCCCAGCACTTTTTGGTCTACCTGTCTGGGCTTGATCCTTGATTGTCTCCTTAGTCGGTTCCCTAGCTGGCTCCTTGGGTTTTGGTAGAACTACCTCCAATGAGATCTCACATTGACATCGGCTACATAGCACAATAGCCTTGGGAGGTTCTTTCATAATTGGAATTTTCTCATCTAGAGCCTTTATCACTTCTGGGTACATTTTGGCCTTACCCTTTGCCTCAGGATCTATCAGGTTCTCCCTTGCTCTTCTCTCAGCTGCTGCTTTACCGGAGCCACCCAAGTCTAATCTTGGTCGAGGTTGATTTGGCCTTGGGAAGTTGGCATTCACCATGTTGGCCTGAGTACTTGGGAATGGATTCTGATCAACACCCATTGTAGCTTTCTCTGGAAATTTCAAGATTTTTCTATCAATGAGATCCTGCACGACATTCCGAAAAACAAGGCAATTGTTAGTTGCATGAGACCATACACCATGCCATTTGCAAAAAGTCTTGTTTCTAAGTTCATTAGCCGACAGAATATCATGACCATTTGGCAATTTTATCATCTTTTCTTTTAAAAGTTGGTCGAAGATTAGTTCGGCTTTCAAAATGTCAAAGGTATAGGACTTGGTTCCGACTCCCTTTTGAGAAGTTCCACTAAACTTAGAAATCTGGACCGTTGTCGGCCTCTGATCCTTGGAGGCTTTGGACAAAGCCTTGCATACGTGTGGTTCACTGACCACGATTTCAGCCAAGTTTATCCCCGCGGATTCTTCTTCTTCTGCTAGGAAGATTTCCTCATCTGCCTCCTTTGAATTCACATCTTCGACATCCACCGCATGGACAGCCATGGTTCTAGATGTGGAAGGTTTTGGTAGTTCTCTATAGAAAGTCGGTCGAGATGTCGGCCGATTCTTTTGTTGTTCCTCCTTTAAAAAAGCTTCATATCGATCCACCCGAAGTAGGAGGTCATAAATATCATGAAACTCAATACCCTCAAACTTCTTCCGAAGATCGAGCAATAACCCACCTTGAGCCAACTTTCCAAACTCATGTTCAGGCATGTTGACCGTACATCTAGCCCTTGCTTCTCTGAACTTCCCCAAGTATTCTTGGACTGACTCGTTTGGTCCTTGGCGCATCTTGGCCAAGTCGGCCATTGACACATCTGGCTCTGGCCGATAAAATTGTTCGTGGAAGATTTGCTCCATAGTCTGCCAATTTGGAACAGAGTTCTGAGGAAGTTTGACATACCATGAAAAAGCAGCCCCTGTGAGGGTGCTTGGGAATAGCCTTAATTTCAAGACCTCACGATGTCCAATTTCGGCACATTGAGCAGTGAATCGACCAATATGCTCCACGGTCGACTGGAGTCCATCTCCTGAAAATAATGCAAAATCCAGAACTTTGAATCCTCGTGGAAATTCCTCTTGATCAAAATGCTCCGGATATGGCCTCCGGTAGACGGGTCTACCAATTCTTCTAGCATGGGGCACCATATCTTGGATCATCTGCTCAACCGCTCCTCGGTCGATTGCTTGATTTCCTAGTAATGGATTATTCCCACCAAGATTATTCCATCCACCGACTCCGGCAAATTGGTTTATATGAGGCCCAGCAAAATTTGCCCCTGCCCCCTGGTGAACTTGTGGGCGGAATTGGTTGAACTGCGGGAGTCCTTGGAATTGATTGGCCGCCGCATATGGGTTATTACCCATCGGCAGAACATTGACCGCTGGAGCTGGGTTGCCCCCAGCCGGTGCATTTGGTTGAGGCGGATTCACCCCAAAAATGTTTGGTTGGGCCTCCACTTGAAGCCTTGCCACTAGCACTCCATTTGCTGCCTGATTTTCATTTTGGCCATTTTGTTGGCCTAACAATCGATTAAACCTCTCATTGATCTGAGCATTTTGAGTGGCCATGGTTTGAGCCAAGGTTTGAGCTACGGTTTGAGCAATAGTTTGAGCTGCCTCCTGCATTCTTTGATTGCTCGACATTTCCATCGTACGGAAGAGTTGTTGGAGTTCCAACGATGTGGCCAAACTTGGTCTCAAGACCGGTCCTTCGGCGGCTTCCATAACATCTTCGACCACCACTTGGTCGAGATCGACGGCCGCATTTCGGCCAAGGCCATTTTGGCCTTGCTGATTATTCGGAATATCTTGTGGCTGAGAATTTGTAGGAAGTGAACCAGCCATGCTCGACTCTGATTCCAAATGAAGTCTAGACTCTTCAAATTCTTGATCTCTTCTAGGATTCCTCCTAGTGTTTACAACCATACAATTCTTTTCTAGTCCCACCGGGCGTGCCAAATTATGTTTCCCTCTTTTCGGCCGGGTAGGCCAATGGAAGGAGTTTTTGGTCCTTCTTCTCTTGAGATGCGTAGGCGTGCCACCACCAAACCACTTGATGGCTTGGATGGAAAGATTGTGTGAGTGTGTTTGCGCTTCTGATTTCTTAATCAAATGATTGATCGACCAAGCAAGGAACCTCCTCTTGGTCTAGGTTCTTTTTCCTCCTAGAGGTCAAGGATGATTGAGCTTTGTATGACTATTTTTAGGATTTTTGTGATAAGTGCAACGAATGTAAATGCAGTAAACGAAATGACAGAAATGTAAATGCGATTAAGTAGATTAAAGCGATAAAGACTTGAATTAAACTTGAATGTAAAGACAATTGAAATTAAATTGCAAGAATGTAAAGCTTACAGTAGGAAAACGAAGAACTTGGATAATCTGAAAAGCTTGAAAGATAAAATCCTAGACTATGAATTGAAATGTACAGGATAAAAAGATAGGTTTTGTGTGTTCAGTTGGCGGTCCTCTTCTTTTCTTCTGACGATCAATTTATAGAGCTTCCTTCAGCTCATGGGTTTGCCATTAAATGGCCTCAACTAACTTTCATTGAAAATCCTTTCAAAATTAATGTCTTCCGGAGCTCTAGACATTTAATGAGAATTTTCCAACCATCATCGACTCCTATGGTTGGTCAGTAAAATGAGATCAGGATAGTAGGGTGGCTACAAATCTTCCCAAAATTAATGCCTTCCGGAGCTCTAGGCGTGAACTTCCTGACAATTTGCTTCTCTCACACCCTTGCTCAAACACCTTGGAGAACTCAATCTACCCTTGGTATTTCATGCACTCACTAGTTTCCAGCTACTTTACCTCTCTCTCACGGCTGCACTCTTGCCTCTATCTTAGCTTAGCTATATCTTCGACCAAAGATGAGAACATCTTGAACCAAGTCCTCAAATTAGGCTTCCATGTTTCCTGCAGGTTGTTCTCTCCTTTACCAATCAAAAGCAACTTAAAACAAAAGCCCTGCATGGAAAAACACCCAAGGAACCCAAAGAGAGAGGTTAAAAACATGTGGAAAAAATAGAACAGCAGAAACTAGACGGCCGGTTGCTTTTCTTCAATTTCTTGTGTCTTTTAGTTGGGCCAAATTCCTCCAACGGATTTTTCCATCCAACCGCGGATCTTTGAGTTCGACGGAGGATTTTTCCACTGGACGAAGGATTTTTCCATCCAACCACGGATCTTTAAGTTCGACGGAGGATTTTTTATGAAGTCGACGGAGGATTTCTTATGTAGTCGACGGAGGATTTTGCCAAATAATTGGTGGGTGGGTCTAATAATACCAATCATGACATATACATATATATATATAACTTAAACAAAAAGCAATAGGCCAATTGGTGGCCTCTGAGTCATCTTCAGAAAATTCCCACGCCATTTTCATATATATATGTATAAAAAGTGATTGTAATCATGCAAACACTAAAGCAAAGCTTTAGCCTTCCCGTCACTTTCTCCCACCAACGCATAGTTTTATATTGAAAAGTTGGAACCCTTTACTTTGTTTAGCATCTTTTCTCTTCCCTTTTGCAGAGAATTCCTACGCCCCATTCATCAATTGCATCTGCTCAACTCCAACTCCAACTTCCCCATAGCTGTGTGAGCTCCTCCATAGCCAGTTAATCCATTAACAGGTAACTTACTATCACATGCCAAATTCTTTATCATACTTAAATTTAAACTGATAACAACAGGCCAATTGATGGCCTTTGAATTATTTTCAGATTTTAATGCATTTTTTCCTCTCACAGCCATGGTCTGCATATATATATATATATATATATATATGTAAAACTTAAACAAATGGCAATAGGCCAATTAGTGGCCTCTCAGTCATCTTCAGCAAAATCTTCACGCCATTGACATCATGTACTGGGATATTTCTGGATATAAAGGCAACCCATTGAGTGCATTTATATAAATGCATTAGTTGAGGCTAACAAACAATTCTATCATATGCAACTTGATCTGATGTGCCTTCTGCATGAATAGATATGAATAAATATATTGGTGCACCATATTGTTGAAGCTCAATTATGTATTGTTGAAAGGGGCACCAATATGTATTTATTCATATCCGATGTACAACAATTAAATAGATGCATTTATATTGTTGAAAGCATTCTTATGGGTTATAATTAATTGCTGTGAATTTTCAACCACACTCAAACAGAACTAAGAAAAACTTAGGGAGAATTTCAGCACAAAGATTTCATTACAACAATTGAAAACTAGAAAGAGAAACTAAGAGAATTTGAGGGAGAGAAGGGAGGGGAGCTCTAGAGAAGTGTTTGAGAGCTCCCCCCCTTGGGGGTGTGTTTTGAAGCTTGAAGACTTCTCTATTTATAGGGCTAAGAGGGAGGAACATCATGATGAATTCCAACACCACCATTCCTCTTTTAATACAATCCATAACTCCCACTTCATCTTGTCTATGTTAGTGTGGTTGGAATCAATTCCATCCCATACTTCTTTTGTTGCATCTCAAGCTTTCTTCACATGGGTTTGCTGGTTTCTTTTTTTAGCATGGAGGTCTGGCTCTTTATTTGCTGCCAACCCATGTGCTGCTAGTCTTTGTTGCTGGCTAATAAAGTTCTTTTGTTGTTGCACATGTGTTGCTGGAAAAACGAATTTATCTGAACCAGGCTTGGTGTAGGAAGGCCTGAGGTTTCAATATGTATCCAATGGGGCTCAAATTTGGATATGTCATAATAGACACCCATTGGAACAACCTTTATGAAGAATGAATTCCCATCTGAGCAGTACAAGTGTACAGTTTGGGCCTTGCAAGTTGACTGCCGAAAATAGACTGGAATTGACTTCATTGCGGTCAGCTTGTGGGCTTGTTTTGGGCTTGATCTTCCCTCCTACAAAATCTGGAGAAATCTGGATCTTCAAACCCTTTGAATTATCTTTCCAAGCATATGCAGCCCAGCTCAAGGCAAAATCAGAAAGCCCTTCAAATGTGATATTCGGCCCAGTAACGCAGATGCTGCCGAATTTGACCTTAAGTTGCCAAAACTTGTATAACTTTCTCTAGAAGACTCGGAATCATAAACCGTAAAATTCTCCAAAAACTAGACTTCCGCATCTTTCCAATGATGTATGGCTCATCATCTGGTTCTTCTTGAGCAAGTATAGTCCAATCCGTGAAGTTGAGTGATCTGGCTTGACGTTAGTGCGTAGCTAGTAGCATCGAGACTGCTGCCTTCTCGGTAGGGCTCGACCCTCTTGGGGTGTTGCCCGCTTTGTCTGGCCCTGTGGGGCATCAAAGGTGAGGTAACTGGCATTCTCTCTTGAAAAAACGCTCGCAAGTCTGACGAAATTTTATCCATTGCGTCCATAAAGGATGTTTCTATCATGTAGGCCTGCCTAGCCATCAGATCTTCCATCTAGGATCGCGCTGGTATGAATTCAGCCACACAGGCCATCGTCATTGAGAGGCTAGCCGAAGTGTTGACCGGTTGCTCGGTGTCGGCGGCCATTATTGGTGAAGTTGACTCAGGAGTACTGGAAGTCATTTTGATTCTTTTGTTCTTGAGCTTTGTTTGTGACCTAATTTCCACCAAAAGGTTTTGACAATATGTCCCACCGGGCGTGCCAAAAATGTTGATGGCTTCGAATCTCGCGGCCTGGTGCTCTGGGCCGAGGGGATCCGCATCAACACGGGTCATCCTTCTTTGGTGCAGTGTAGTTGTGCACGGGCATGCCAGCACGGTTTACCGTGCGTTCGAGGATGATACGAGTGGATGAATGGATGGATTGCGCGTCTGTTTGAGTCTGACCTCAAATCAGAGCGACTGTGACCGAGAGAGGAACTGATCTCGGCCGTCAGGTTCACGGCCTGAGCTACAAGGCCGTTAACGATGTTGCTAATGGTGGATTTGTAGGTGGTGCTCCGGCGCATTGCTGGATTGCAACGGTCGTATGATATGTGGAAAGAACGGAAAAGTAACAAGGATGGTGCTCCAGCGCCCTGAAAAATCAAGGGTCGTTTGATATATTGATGAACGGATTTTCTTACAATCTGTCACTACTCCTAGGAAAGCAAGTAAAGGTATTGAAAGTGCACTACAGAAAGATAAATGACAAGAAAGTATAATTTGCTCCGTGGGATGGGAGGCTTGTGTTTTTGGTGTCAACCCTGTAAATGTAGGTGGAGCCTGGTATTTATAGAAGAGACTCTGGGAGGAAAGTGAAGCTGATATCTGCATGACGTGGTTGATCAAAACTAGTGGGTAATCTGGACAACATTTGACGTGAAGCATGGTGGTGTGACCCCCATAAATCTCGGTCGCCGCCCTGATCGTCGGCTCTGCGTCTTGGGCCTTGGAGGAGCATTTAATGCTCTAGTATGATAGTTGGTGACTTAGTCTTACAAGTCACAAGATCTCGCGCCTAATCATCCTGATTTTACTCACCATATACTGTCTCCAATCACTTCCCTTCTTCCCTTACGCATTAAATGCTTTTGCACAGATCGTAGGTCCTCAGCTGCAGTTAGGAGCATCACCTCATTAAATGAAGCGTGGGACCTCAATGACATGCGGCAACGCCCTTGACTTTTCCCCTTTAGCCGTGTATTTGGGGGATTACTATTTTCTTCGTTCAAAGCTCACCGTGGCCGTGATGATTTCGCCTTCATAAATCTCCCCTTTTTTACGAGGAAGAGCGGATGACAACCTTTTGGGCAGGCACCTTAGCCGAGAGGCTGTTTCTTCGGTCGGCCTCACAGGCCGAGAATTTTTAGGTACAAACAGCCTTATTGAAACTGGTGAGTTCATACTCCATTGATACGCAGACAAGGCTTGACATGCTGCAGATTTCTAATGAAAAGATTCTGGGAGACCACGAGAGGCTCATGGCTAAGCTTAAGAGGTGTCGTCCTCTTCCTACAGAGGCTTCCAAAACATAATGGAAGTTTATGGATTTTACAGTGCCTGCTCCTTCCTTGCAGGTGAAGAGAATCTATCTATTGTATGCTCATTTTCTGTTATAATAATTGGGCAAATTCTTAAACTTGCACCTATGGTTTTCACGTCTTTTCAAAATCACGGTTTGAACCTTGTGCTTTATAGGTTCAAATAACCATAACAAATCTCTCAAATTACATATTTCAATGCATGTGAGTCCGAAACTTATGGCCTGGGCTAAAACACGACCTCATAATTTATTTGTCCTTTTCAAATGGGCATGAAATATAAATTGAGTAAAGGCCATGATAACATTGCAATATAGTCACTACTACAATTTTCCCTTATCCTGGCAACTCTCTATGGTCAGTACAAACCCCATTATTGGCGGAAATTCGTCAGTAATAGCTTCCTGACGAGTGCGGCGACGAAAATGAGGGTCATCAGTAAAAGTCCTGTCAGTACTACTAATACTGACGAAACAAATGGCCATTATTAAATTATTTTTTTCTCAAGATTATTGTTTTAGGATTGGATAGTAGTGGCCAAACATTTGTCAGGATTGTTCTTAACCAAAACAAAACAAAAATAAAAATTGATTGTTTGCCAATTTCTTTGTGTGCTGATGCACCATTAAATCTCTTTCTTTCAAATGCCTTTTGTTTTGTAATATAATCTGCATATTTTTCGTTCTTAAAAAAATAAATTGATACTGAAAATGTAATAACAATTATAAAGTACACTAATATAAATACTCAAAGATTTATCGATATACAACCACCATCCTTATAAAATATAAAGTACCAATGTTGATTACAATAGCCAAATATACAAAGGTCTGCCTACATCAGTAGAGTTCAAAAAGTTTTGTTGCCCAACCTATTCAAAATATGCCATGCCAAATGTTCTATCTCTGACACTACAAAAGTATGCATACTGTGACTCAAGGTGACGTAGTTGTGTCCTCGCAATATCTTGGATGACCCTGCCTTCGTCTGAATCCAAGGCACCTGATGTGGTTTAACCCCAAGTCCTTCACCAAATGACTCAAGAAATGCAATGCCAGAGGGTATGGACTATTCCAAGAAAAGAAGGATCATCCTTGCCTACCTTTTAAGTGCTTTTATTCTCGAACTCAACCAATAACGTTCCTACATGTCACACTGATGTGTGGATCACATACCAGAACATAAGAATATGGTTTTATCAAAGATTAGCAAAACAAGAAATATTGCATCAGCTTGCCTTTTAGAAAATAACCTAAGCCTTTGTCTATCTACATTATCATACCACAAATAAAGTGGATTGAAGGAGCAAGGTAGATTCAAATTTTAAAAAAACCAAAGCCTGAGTCATGTTTCACATAATTGGAGGTTCTAAAAATTAAAAATATTGACAAAAACCATAATTGAAAGAAACAATGACTAACATAAAGAAAGTAGATACAGAACATGTGGCTGACTGTTATTTCTAGCAATTGCCAATGATGCGACCACCTCTGCAGACAGAACATATATAGGACCATAAGCATGCGAAAGTATTCATTCCCAATTAGATGTCTTGATTTCTCATACCTGAATAATAAATTAATGGATGGATTCATAAATAAAAAAAGAAAAAGAAAGAATCAGACAATCACAAAGGTAAAAGCTCTGATAACAATTTTAAAACCCATATACCATTTCATTTTAGGGTCAGTGATTACTAGTCCTTTCTTCATGCATCCAATGTAGGTTTGTGAATGTGTTCTCTCCGTGGCTTGAAGTGTTGCTAGTTGATCTGACAAACCTAAAAGTTCAACCAGTAGCTTGCTCCAATCTACAAGAGAATGGTTTGAAAAAAGAACCATTAAAACCGCAACAAAAAGATCAACATGGCATTTTCATCAAAGCCAGATATTGTTGATCTTAATCTAGATGAGCTGTAAACATCATAGCTAAGCTAATAAGGATCAACCTCAGCAACTGATCATGGTAAGCAAACCCAGAAGTGATATCAAACAAGTGCATCATATAACAATATAAAAATACAATCTGGTCAAAACCAACATCAGAAAGAGGACAAAAAGCCCCCAGCAAACCACCAAAACCCCAACAAAAAACGAAAACAGAACCACAACCTAAACAAGCCCCAAACTACAAGAAAATCTTATTCAAAGAACAACAATATCATAGAAAAAGGTAAAGGGAAACACACCAGGATTCTAAGTTTTCAAAAAACATTCAACAATCCTGCAATAGATAAATACATGCATACCCACAAATCAGACTTCATCAACAAATAATAAAATATTGAAACAAGAGCTTTAAAAAATCAAAGGATATAACCAGGCTTCACATCTACAACTCAACTAGTCATCGTCCATGTCTACATCATAAAATTTGTTTTCTAATTTTTATAACTAATCAGAAGGATTCATGGGTCATTTACCCATACTCAAATACCTTAAAAAATAAAAGAAATAGGAAACAAAAATCTCACCAGAATAGGGGCCCTCTTTAAAGAAGAAGAACCAAATCAGACCCATTTGAAAAGAGCAAAGAAAACCCCCAAATTTAATCTCCCTGTTAATCTGAACTAGTAGATAAAAAAATCACAACCACATGATTCCTCGAACTCCAACAACTCTAAGGAAGAAAACAATTTCTTCTTCAATGGAAAAAAAAAAGAGAGGAAGAGGGAGGAGGGGTGAGTGAGTGACAGAGAGCAAAACCCAAAAACAAAAGAAAAAAAGAGAGAGAAGAGATGGTCTTTTTTGCTCAATGAGAGAGAGAGAGAGTCGGTTTGGAGGTAGTAGAGAGAAAGTTTAAGTAAAAAAATTATATTTAAGTCTAGTACTGGCAAACCAACTCATCAGTGCAAAAATTTGGCTTACAAATTTGGGTGCTTAATATTTTGGCTTCGCGCCATTGAAGGGGCTGGTGTTGTGGCAAACCACTTTACTAGTATTATTTAGTAGGGACAAACCACTTTACTTGTCAGTAATGGGTCCTAGAACTGGCTAAACTGCTTCTTCGTCAGTAATAGGTTGTTGGTATAAGCTAAAATTGTAGTAGTGAGTAGTGAAGAACATTAACTACTATATACCCAAAACTTTAGATTAAGGATCTCTCATATATTTGGATTCATGGGCTTCCAGCCTATATCATATAACAAAATATGTGGGAGCCTCAATTCATCCTTTGAGGTTTATCCTGATATTACCCATTTCACGATGTATTCTTAACAACCGAAATTCACAAAATATATTTCTTCGTTGAGGTGTCGATTGTAACAGAATCGAACTTTATTAAATTCATCATTTTCTTATGCCAAAGAAAGATGTGGTGTACCACAATTTGCAATAATACCTCAAGGGTTGTCCATTTAACTGTTGGAACTTCAGGTTCTCAATATTGCCAGATTTTGAACTTCATGCCAAAATCGCATATTTTCATGGTATGGACATTCAATACTCTTAGATTTTGAACTTCGGGCCAAAATCACATATTCTCATGGTATGGACATTTTTATAATTTCTTGTACATATTTCGGGACTTCAGGTCCTTACATAATTGTCCATGTTTTGAGGAACTTCTGGCATCTCATTTAATTGCTCATCCATGAGTTTAAGGAACTGCAGGTTCCCTTTTGTATATAGTGACGGTTTACCCAAAATGGTTAATATTTATGTATGCGTCACTATTCATGTATATGGTACTATTTATCAGGTCATGAATACGTGTCTATTCATGTGTACAGTACATTTGCCAATACAGTTATGATTCATGTGTACTGTACTATTAACCAATACGATACTATTACATTATTAAGGAACTCCAGGTCCTTATTTACATGTCAAGGATCAAGGATCTTCAAGTCCGATCTCTTGCTTACAAATATAGTACTGGAGAGACTGCCAGCTCTCATATCATTATCATCATCAAGGATCTTCAGGTCCTGATGTAGTTGTATGATGAGGATCAAGGAACTTCTGGTCCTGATCTTTGTATGCTGTAAAAAAACCCATCATACCACACAATTAATTCATAAAATAAATTGCTTGTAAATAAATTGCTGGTATGGACGATAAACCCGCACCATACTTTAAATAAATGTACGATAAAATAAATTCATAAAGTACATTGCTTGCTGTATGGGGGTTAATTCCGCACCATACTTTAAATAATAAAGTAAATGTGCGATAAAGTAAATGTGCTTACTTGGGCATTAATTCTACTCCATACTTTTAAATAAAAAGTAAAGGCAGTTGTGTGGACGATAAACATACGCCACACTTTTAAATAAATACTGTTGTATGGGTAATAAACCTACACCATACTGTAAATAAAGTGACTGTGGGGATAAAACCACCACTAAAAATATAGGAGGTGAAACCGTCCATTCAAAGTATAATATATATATATATATATATATATATATATTATATCACCATTATAATATGTTCTACTAAACCAAAACAGCTCTCTTATTAATATTATATATTATCACATTAAAGTGATTTTTCCACAGGTTTGAATCCCCACCTCCTGCTTTTCCACTGTCACAACACATCTGCACTAAGAGCACTTCCAGCAAGGAGGCTAGGGGGAGGGTTGGGGGGTTTGGGCCAAAATCTGTTTCCAGCAACAAAAAATGGCCCGGCCAAAGTGTGGGACCTAGCAACCTGGGCTGGCCTGAGTTTTGGGATGACGTCAGACCTGGCGTCCAAAATTTTTTTATCGTTGGCGCGTGCCCGCTACAGTACCCCCAACGGCTAGCTTCCACGTGTTGGCGCCTGGGCTCTCCGATCTGATTTTTTCCTCCAATCCAACGGCAGCCAATTTTTGTGCAATAAAAAAATTAAAAAAATACCCAAAAATTCTGAAATTTTTTTCTATAAATACCTACCAAAACTCTGCACTTTCAACACCAAATCCTCATACATTTTCTTCTACTTCTACTATTATTCACTTTTTACTCAACATTTTATTCACTTCCAAATTGTATATTTATTTATCATCTTATGGCTTCTTCTACCGACGGCAGTGGGGCATGGAGCATCATGGAAAATGTTTTGTTGTGTGAGTGTTGGGTCCAAATTTGTCATTATTCCGTCTCGGGCAATGAGATGAAATTTTGTCATATGTGGAAAAAAATTCATGAAGAATTTTGTGGAAGATCGAGTTCAACCCTTACGGAAATGTTATTATCTAGTAGGTGGAAAATTCTCAATAAAGAGTTGGGGAAATGGAGAGATGCCTTGGCAAAAGCGATGGACAACCATAGGAGCGGGAAAAATCTTACCAATGAGTTAAATTATTTGTAATTTTCATTTTATTAATTTTAATGTCCTAGTAATTTTTTTTTAAATGTTTCTTGCAATTTATATATTTTGTTAATATTTCTTGTATTTCCAATATTTATTTAAATGTTTCTTGCATTTCCAATATGTTGTTAATATGTCTTGATTTTCCAATCATTTTTAAATATTTCTTGCATTTCCATTATTTTGTTTATATTTGTTGCATTGCCAATATTTTTTTAAGTTTCTTGCATTTCCAATATAGTTTTTTTATATAGATTTTGCAAGCACAAATGTGGTATGGTGCTACTGGTCAAGGCAAAAAAAGTATCAACCATAACCAATGTTGGGAGGTGGTGAAGAATTGTCCGAGATTCCGAATTATTCCAACGGGTCCAACTGTGGTATTGAACGAGACGCCACTCCATGATTCACCGGCATTGGATTCGCCTATGGATTCCCCGATCAGTCAAGACTCACCCATCCAAAGAGAGCCGAGGCCTATTGGGAGGAAGGTGGCGAAGGCGAAGGCGAAGAGAGTGAGTAATTCTACTAGTAATGCATCTAAATTTTTGGAGGAAATTGCAAGGCAAAGAGCCATGAGACTTGAAATAGACAAGAAAACCCAAGAAGATGAGAGGGCATTTCAAGTGGAATATACAAAAGAAAGGGAGTATGCACGCAACCAAAACATTGAGAAGAAGGATCGGGAAACCATGGCCATGGATACAAGCCACATGTCCCCTGAAACAAAACAATTTTGGAAGCTAGAACGAAGGGATGTTATGAAACGAAGACTTTTTCGTGATGATGGACCTAGCAACACAGATTGGTTAAATGATGAAAACCATTAAGTTAGTTTGCTTGCCTTTTATTTCATTGTATTTTAATGTTTTGTTTTCAAAATTAGTTGTAATTCATGTATTTTATTTCATTAGTAGTATTGGTTTTATTTGAGTGAATAAAGAAAGCATTCAATAAAATACCTTTTTATTCAAGACATTTCATACATAAAAAACAAATCACAAACAAAGCATTAAAAAAACAAAGCATACCTAAAAATAAAATATAAACATAATAAATATAAATAAACTTCTTCGTACTTCACTTCATTCACCGTCATTGCCTTTCACCGCCCATAAATGCTCCATCAAGTCAACTTGACATCGTTCATGAATACAAGACGATTGCATCTCCGTATATCGATCAATCATACGGGCCATTACACGACCGTCCCTAAGCAATGGTTCATGCTGCGCTAGTTCTCCATTTGGCCCCATGGGTTTTTCATAAATTCTTATCATTGCAGTGTTCATTGGATCCGGTTCGTACACGTCTGCAGACTCGTAATCATACTCATCCTCCACAATCATGTTATGGAGGATGATGCATGTCATCATTATGCTCCTCAGCACCTCCTCATCAAACAGACGTGCCGCACCCCTAATAATAGCCCACCGAGCTTGGAGGATACCAAAGCACCTCTCCACATCTTTTCTGTACCCCTCTTGATGGGCAGCAAATAACTTTTGCTTCTAGGATCGCGGATGCGGAATTGATTTCACAAATGTGCTCCACCTCGGGTAGATGTCGTCAGCTAGATAATACCCATTTTGGTAGACGGTATTATTGATGTCATAGGTGACATTCGGGGCTTCACCTCTCAAAACGTCGTTGAACATCGGGGATTGACCCAGGACGTTCAAGTCGTTTTGAGATCCAACGACTCCGAAGAAAGCATGCCAAACCCATGTATCAAATCCAACAACGGCTTCAAGGATGATACTTTTTTGTCCTTTTCGATTCCCATAATCTCATTGCTAAGCAGTTGGGCAATTCTTCCACTGCCAGTGCATGCAGTCGATTCTACCAACCATTCTTGGAAATCCTCAAGCTTCGGCTTTTTGTAAAAGCCGTTGCAGGTCCCTGGGGGTAGGTCTGCGCAAGTAGTCCCTGGTGTACAGAGTTTCGACTGCATCACAAAATCTCACCAAGCTCTCCAAAGAAATGGACTTCCCCCCCATCCGGGCAATCTCATCCACCTAACCAGCAGATGACCCATACACCAATATTCGTATAACAGTTGTGAACTTTTGCTCGGGAAGAAGTCCCAAATTTCCAGCACAATTTTTCTTTTGAACAAAGTATTCACAAGAAGTCCCGTGGATGTGCAATAATGTCTTCCAATATGTGGATTCCACTTTCACAAGATTGATGTTTTTCATTATTTCCAAATGTGTGGGCTCCACTCAAGACTTTACAACAACTTTTTTTTAAAATTTCCCTCATTTTAGTTTTTCCTTCAGACCAGAACATTCTCATCACTTCTCTCTCGCTCTCCCTCTCCCTCTCTCACATTTTTAGGATTCTCTCTCACTGGACCTTTCAAGAGCTCCAGCTCCTTGTTCGCTAGAAGACTATTGCTCGAGCCCTATTACTTCAAAGTTGAATGCTCAGTGACAGTCCCAAGGTGCGATTCTCTAAAGCCCTAACCCTCAATGCTTGATTATGAGTTTTCTTATAGTTTAGAATCATGTTCCCTACTGCATTCATGTGGTTATAGGCCTCATTGTCTTCAATTCTTGATTTATACGGCACATTATTTTCGTTTAAATTCAGAAAGATTGATATCGTTAACTATTTTCCTCGATTTATTTAAATATTCATTCTTTCAAGCTCGATCTCTGTACGTCTTGGATTCAGTGTTCAGTTCTGAATCGGATTTCAATTTTCTTTTCGTATATTTAAAATTGTGTTTGATTTGCTCTGTTTTTCTTAATAAAAAAAACTCCAGAAATATATGAGTATCTCTTCGTTTAAGTAATTCAGTTAGATTTCTCGGTGAGATCGAACTAGTTTTCCCCGATTCTGTAGACGTAAGTTTTGAGCGAATTTTGCTTCAAAACTGAGGAATCGAATTTCGAATAGATGTAATAGATGTATTCTGGTGTAGTGAGTGGAGCTCCTGTAGAAACTGATGTGAAAAAAGAGTAAACTGTAATATTTTGAACTGTAGCCTCTCTCTCTCTCTCCCCCTTTCTCCCTTTCCTTTTTATTTCTTTGTTCCCATTTACCTTTTAACATAAAACTTTTAGAATTCTTATTCAAGAACTCTTGGTATACTATGATATGATCAGGTAGTGTATCTGGAGAATTTAGAGGAAATATGGAAATGTGGAAATGCTACTGAATCATTATTACATAAGAAAAGTAATCGAGACATTGAATGAAGTGTAAAGTTTAGAAACTTCAATGGTTATGGCCTACCCTTTCAAGGAGTTATATGGTGATAGATTACATAACGCATAGCTCTTATTCAGTTTTAACTGCTCTCCTGTAAATTCCGATATATTTTTGTAACCACAAAAAAAAGTATTCGATATATTTCTTCTTGCTTTTTGGTTTCTAGGTTTTGGCTTTTCATTTATTGTGTTGGGAGCTGCTGTTTGGTAGATCTTTGGAGGTACGCTTTCCAAGTTACGAACTCTTTTACACATTTGTATTGAAATTGGATGTTGTATTCAGTTGGTTGATGCAGGGATATATAATGTAATGGTGGATGGGTTTTGTTGTTGGGAATATTTGGAGGTGGAGTTGTAGTTTTGGACAGGTTTTACTGATAGCGTTGTCTTGGTCATTAATTAGAATTGTTATCAAGTTCAATTATATTATGGTGTAAATGGAATAAAATTTACCGCATACTGTTTTTTCCATGTTTTGATGGTGTATGGAATCTTGAATTATGCATGTTAGTATAACTAAGTTGGTATGCTTAGCTGTTGCTTCAGTGAAACTCTACTTCTCTGTTCAAGTTTAGTTGTGTTAGAAATTATATTAATAATATTGTATTAGAGGATGTGCCTTCTGTCTTCTTCTTTTTTTCTTTGGTAGAGGTTGCTTCCTCACAAATATTTTGCTACTCATCCTTCATAAGTGATAACAACAATAGACATAGGAGTGTCCTACTTTACATAGTACTTCTTACAATGTTTTTATATGCCTTGAAATTTGTTTTCTTCTTCTAATTCTAATAGTGTAGATGTGATGAGAATTGATAAATCTCATACCTTCATAAAGAATTTACTCTTTTATCAGCTTATTCATCAGTTATTGATTTTCTATAAGCCCAAATTTTAATTCACAAAAGGAGATGAAAGTGTTTATCTGCTGGCATTTATATTTCCTAACAGCGTATTTGTCTGTGTTCGTTACAGAAATCTAGGGAGAGAAATCAAAGGCTAGTTACATGGTAGTCACCACAATGTTGACATATATTTTCCCACCACCTCCTTCTCTTTTCATCACAGCAATGTCAGTGATTAGCTTCACATCATTAGCTAGTCTTGGGCTTTCAGAGCTAAGGGGAAAGCACTTACAATATTCGAAGTTCTGGAATTCCGGTTCTAAAACCTCTGCTGCAAAGAAAATTAAACTATCTAGTAGAACAGGCATGCTAATAGCTTATAATCCGGCATTTCTTGCTGGTGTCGCATCACTTGTGCTTTATCCTCAAGAGAATATCAGAATCTTATTGCTTTGTTCAGCTCTAACCATTCATTTTTTCAAAAGGATTTTTGAGGTACGACTCTACCCTCATCTTTTCTCTGATTTCTTGAGTATGTATTCTTCAGTGATCTTCAAATTGGAACTAGTTGCCATCTATTTACTATCTGGTTATACCAACCAATTAGTGATTTTGCTTACTGAGCATTTCTACAAGTTTAATCACTTGACTATTCAAATTCTAAAACCTCTTACTGGGCATATGTAAACTGCTAAGCTGATGGGCTTTTCCTTTATATCCATTTTCATGATAGAGATTTACTTTTATGTGTTTTAATTCAAATAAATAAGTAAGATAGAAAACAAGAACATTTCAACGGGGGAAGGTTTAAGCAACTACATGCAAACAACAGTTACTCTATGATTCAAATTCAGAATTTTGTTAATTTTTCTGATGCTTCTCATTCGAAAATATGTTTTTCCATGCTTCATAGGTTCTGTTTGTTCACAACTATAGTGGAGGGATGATTCTTGATAGTGTGTTGCCCATCTCTCTGAGTTATTTTCTGTCTACCGCAACTGTGACTTACGCTCAATACTTAACGCAAGGGTTTCCAGAGCCATCAGTTGATTTGAAGTACCTTGGATGTCTGCTGTTCCTAATAGGGATCTCTGGCAATTTCTATCATCACTACCTTCTTTCTAAAATTCGGTCAAAGGGTGACAAGGATTATATGATTCCCAAAGGCGGTTTGTTTGGACTAGTGATATGCCCCCACTATCTTTTTGAAATCTTAGGATTTGTGGGGATTTCTCTTATTTCTCAAACTCTGTATGCATTCTCCTTCACCATAGGGTCAGCTTTATACTTGATTGGAAGGAGCTGTGCTACGAGAAGATGGTATCTTTCCAAGTTTGATCATTTTCCCAAAAATGTCAAGGCTCTCATTCCATTTGTTTTATAGATGTTTTGAATTCAAAAGTATACTACAGATTATGTATAATCAGTCTAGTGAGCATGTGCTGAGTAACCCAAGGCACTTCTACTTAGCTACTGGATCTTTAAACTTTTCTCACTCTGAGTGATCCACAAGTATTTTGATTATTCTGCTTATTTCTGAATGTGGTTCATACAACAATGATCAAATATACATTTAATGTAGTGTGGTACTCAGTGGATATTTTTACAATATTTATAATGATCTATGACTTGGGGCTAGTAAAGAATTTTCAGAATTTAGTTTACAAATGTCAAATAATTAGTCACAAAATTACAGGACTAATTTCTTGATTACAAGGATGTCGTTGGATCTAATCTAACGACTCTAAGAAGACCACTTGTAAGTTAAAGACTTGTACTGGAATCATCCTCTCACCTTGCTCAGTAAGTCTCTCTCCCTCCACCCAAAGCAAGTTCTTCTCTTTCATGAAGTGCACATCTCCCATTCCCCTTCCTGTTTCATTTTTCTAGTTTGAACATTCAGTCCTCCCCTGTGAGATGAGCATTATATACCAAAAAAATAAAATCCATGAGCAAACTCGAAATTGGCTACATTACTTCAATCTTCTCCTTCAAGAAGCTCCAAATTTTTGGTGTTGAGGTCGAAATTCTTGAGTTTGAACTCAAAATCGTCGACATTGTCATATTTGTTGAAATACGAAGTGATTACTTACGAGTTGATCCTCTATTTCTGGATTTGATTATTGCATCGAATTGTTTCACTATGTATGTAGGCAAGACTTTAGAATGTTTCACTAGAGCCTCACCGCCTAGAATAACTCTAACTAAATCCAAAATAGTTTCACTAAGTATAGAAAAATCTTTGACGAAGTATATGGGTTATAGGTTCCATTAAGGCTCAGTCAATTTTTCAATTAAAGGCCATTAGATATTTATCGAACTTCTAAAATACGCTTTCCTCAATAGCCAATAGGTCGTGGTGATGTTTCAACAAGGTCACTAAATCTGCACTAATGCTTCACCAAAAATATATTAAAGCGTGTGCCAATATTATTAGGATAGTTCTTATGTGGTTTGAAGTTCATGTGATATTCTTGGTTATACTACAAGTTTTGGGAAATAGAGGTATGATGGAGAGGTGGAGAACCATGTTGATAGGCCCCAGGGCAGGGAGATAGTAAATCTTTGACTGTATATTATATTGTTGGGGTCAACCCTAGGTTCGACTTAAGATATCGTCAGGGTCTTCGATAAGTTTATAGAGGCATGTAAGTGTACAACAAGAAAGCTCGACTTCCAATGAAGGAAGAGAATATTCTAAGATATGATTCCGGGAATCTTCGACTAGAGTTAGAGCTCAATAGATAGAAGACTTTCTAATTGTGCTCAAATTAAATCAGATAACCAAGAATGATCACGTTAGGGGATATGACATGAATTCCGTATCCTATTAATGAGATCAAGAACATTGATGAAAGAGAATGATCAAATTGTATTGTAATTCCAATTGAATCGGTTCTCTAACCACAAACTATTTAGCTTGGGTAACCATGACATATTGCTAAATTGTTAGATTTCTAGTGTACATGATCTTCCACACAATCTGAAATATATATATATAAGACATACCTGGCTGCTCGAGACGACAAGGGAATTAAACTAGGTCCAAAACCAGTCACTGCTCATGTGTCACCATGCGCCATTGCCAATGCTGGGTGTCTTGAGTCATTTTTCGACCATAGGAAAACTCCAAATCACCGGTTGATATGTTAGAAATATGTCCTTAAAGTCAACTAATTATGTAATAATTAGAGTTAAGGACATCTTTGATAAATAAAAAAACATATTATGTTATTAATGGGCAAGAAATGTTGTTTTATACATTAAATCATCCTATATTATCTTTCAATATGTAGAACAACCATAGTTCAAGGAATACATGAGTGGATATGAGAGCTATGTAATGAGATTGCATATATGGACACTTCTCATTATCCCTAAATCCTGAATATGTTCCTGGTCATAGGAATATTGATTGGGCCTCAATATTCCGCAAAAACCAGTACACACAATATCGTCTCTATATGTAGGGAATGGCAAGGTCTCAAGTCATTAAGTGTAGAGACACATCGATATGTGTGTAGGTGCTTGTAGAAGAACAAGTACACTGAACGCGATCCAACACATGAGTTACAGCTTGGAAGTCTTTACTCACATGTCAAGCTGGAACTCATAAATTGCAATAGTGCAAACTAATCCTTAGACCTGAGGCATCATAGATGTTTTGTGGCCATGTTATTAATCTTTGAGGGCACTATACGGTTATGCTAAATTAAGCATAACTTAAAGGTGCTCATCAGGATTCTCAATAGACTCATGGAAGCAAATGAATGTACAACAAGGAATCTCTACTCTCAGTAAAAGAGAGAGAATACTCCAAGATATGTTTGGTCAAATCTCTGTGTAGAGTAGTCGATAAGACTTAAAAGAAGAAGTCTTCAAGTCTTACCAGAATAATCATATAAAGGGAATGATTCACATTAAGATATTGACAATCGGATTCCATGATCTAATAATGTGAATAAGGACTATTGACATAAGAGAATGATTCAATTGCACGGTCATTCCAATTTGAATAGGTTCTTTCACAACGTCTCATTTAGCTCGGATAACCGTGACTTGCTGCTAGGCGACAACCATGGTTTGTGGATGTCCTAAAAGGTTTCAATTAATCTTTATTATTAGGAAGAATTAAATTGTGGAATTGAATTCGTTTATCATCTCTGAGGAGTTGAGTCAACCCACTACTTTGCTAAAGGGAACTTACGGATCTACACACCCAAAGAATGTGATTAGAGGTACAAATGAGGAGAAATGAAATGGGGAGACACAAGTCAATGGTTGATAATCAAATGTTAAATGTCAATAGTCAAAAGTCAACATGTTGACTGGAGCAATTGACCAAAGTCAAATAGATCGACCGGGTCAATAGCATAAGACTATAATTATAATTTAATAGTTAAATTATAATTAAAAGATTAATTATGGAATTAATATTGACATATAGAAAAATTGAATTGGGCTTTTAAATATGATTTAAAAAGGAAATGGACAAAATAGCCCAAAAAGGCTATTGGGCCCAAGGGATAAAGTGACAAAAGATGACATGACCCATGGACCAAATGGAGCCCCAATACCCACCCAAATTTGTGTCATCTTATATAAGCTAAGTGTTGGAGAAAACCTAGCTAAGGTTTTTGGTTTCCTACTTTGGTTGATGAGTGATCATCTTTGTATCTCATCTTCCATAAACCAAAAATTGGTCCAATCAAGAAGTAGACTAGCATCCATACTTCTTGATTGTCTTCTCTTCATCTCTAGGAGCATTTGGTGTGGTGAGGTAGAGGACTCCAATCTTGGAGCCTTAAGGTGAAAGAGTCAAAATCAAGAGAAAGAAAAGGCCTTTCCAACTAAGGTGTTTATTCTTGAGAAATCAAGAAAAGGTCATCAAGGGTAAAGATCTATTCCCTTTTTCCCATTTCTATTTGTATTCAAAGAGACTAGGCTAAGATACTTGGTCTAAAATGAAAATGGTTTAGCTCAACTAATATAAACAAAATGAATCCGCCATTTAGAATGTGTTGAGGCCCAAAAAATTCATAGTTGGGCCCGAATAAATTTCCTGCCTAATGCAGCGCCTTATTAAGAAAAGGCACAGGTTGGAACACATGAAAGCCCGTCACACGCAAGCCACAGTCCACGTGCCATGCCAAGTAAATAATTTGTCATGCTAAGATAAGGTAATAAAATACACCGGCTTTACAAGCCCACGCTAATTAAGCATCGTGTCCCTCTTCAATGACGATAAAATTGAAGCACGCCAAGCGACATGCCATGCCAAGAAATTATTATTTCACACCCAATCACACTACAAGCGTAAGTGGGCCCAAGCCACTCAAATACCCGGGGCTTGCTTGAGTGGGTTGTGGTATGGATGGTAATAAATTGCCATGAGGCCCATTGATGGGCGGAGAAATGGAAGTCCCGGGTTGCTTGGGAGCCTCGGGACTCAAGCCCATTTCTTAGGCCCAAACGTGGGTAAGCACAAGGGAGAAGGTAGCCTATTACTTCAACCAAAATAGCCCAACCATAAAATAGCCCATTACTTCAACCCAAAATGGCCCAACACTTGATAAGATTAGCCCATTTATTTAATAAATCATATTATTGTCCTAGAAAGCCCATATAACTAAAATAGAGACCTGCAAAAGCTTCAGCACCTAGCTGAAAAACAAAAGCCACGAAGGGGGCAAGGATGTGCATGTACGCAGAGCTCCTGGAAGCTCCAGCACATGATGGGGAACAAATTTCAAGCAAGGGCATTCAAAGGACCAGGGGGTTTTAGCGCGAAGGCTGCCAGGAAGAGTGGCACCCTTCGAACCAGCATGTATGCCCATTTCTTTCCTTCATCAGATCTGGCCATGAAAGAAGGGAGGAAAGAAAGAAAAGGGGATGGCTGAGAATAGAAGTTTTCCACTAAATTAGCCGCGAGAAGAGCATTGAGCTCCCAAAAATCCCTGATTTCGTGAGATTGGGCAGATAGGATTTTTACTAAGATAGGATGAGTCAAGGGTAGGGAGGAGAAAAGAAGGAAAAAGCTTGGCTAAATTGGATAGAAACCATTAAGGTTTCTTGAAGAAAGGGGGCTTCTAGCAGCTATAAAAGGGGCCATCTTCCACCCATCAAAACCAACCCACATCTGGAGAGCAAGCTTCCTCTCTTACCTGCAAAAACCCAACAAATTCATGCTTTATTCACCCTTTTCCCCATTTTCCCTCTTCTGGCAGACTATCATAGCATTTGACAGAGTCACTGTCAAGCTGCCAGAAGAAACCTTAAGCCACCCATTCCCATCTCTCTTCCTCATGCTTTGCCCAAACCTTCCTACAAACTCCTTCTCTTTTCCCCAGAAACACATAGCTTTCTCTTCAGTGCTAAACTCATGACAATTTTGCTTTCATGCCACAAGCCTCTCATGCCAAGCTAAAAAATCTATCTGTAAGTTGTTGTTATTTTCATTGGTGAAGGTAACCAAGGTATTTCCTAAGGCCTTACTACCCTTTCGAAACATTCTTAGGGCTTATTCTTCGAACTCAGACACAAGGGGATAATTCTACTAGATCGCTCCTTACGGCGGCCCAGCCCATTTGTAGCTGCCAGAAGAAAAAGACCCCTACAGAATGTTTTTGTTGTATAGGTTGTGGCTAAAGTTCATTTCCCAAGCATTAGATGCGTGTTTCCTTCATGATACATATACCAAAAGAACCAACACAACAAGGGGAATAATTTGTACCTTAGGTCGAAGTCTAATTCAACCATTAACAACCGCAAATCGCCAGTTTTCTCGTCGAAAAACTTGAAGGAGAGGAAGTAGAACAACTTTCATGAAGAGACCTCGACTGTTTGGTGGCCGGAAAGTGGTCAAAACTTGCCAGAAAGTGACGCCATCACTATTCACCCAAGAGAGAGAAAAAGTTGCGAGGAGAGAGAAAAGGAAAAGGAATATGACTTTCCAGCTAGGGTTTTGGGGCTTTAAACCAACTTCCAAAGTTGCCATTTTACCCAAAATGTTTTTAGACGATAACTTTCTCAACTTAACTTGGATTTGGGCCCTCCTCATATGGGAACCAAATTAAATCAAAACCCTAGGTTAAATATTTCCTTCCATTTGGGGATTATTTGACATAATTGGGAGTTACCTAATTTAATTGCGATTGATTTGATTCCTACCTTAATTAGGGATTTGATTTAAATCAAATAAATCAAATCCTTAATTAAGCCAATCTTGCCAAATTGAGGAGGAATAATTCATTTCCATCTACAAAATTATTCATCTGAAACCCTAGCCTCCGAGGCCTCCATAAATAGATGGCTACACACAAGGGTTGAGGTACGTCTAAATTCCTACTGAAACTTTGCAGAAATTATCCCTCACAAACCCTAGCAGCCATACTCTCTCTCCCTTTTACACAAGGCTCCAACCACCACACACAACTCTGGCCACCCGGTTCACACCATACATATAACTCCGTACCCATTTTTTTAGCTAGTGCTTTCCTACAAAACACTTGAACTAACTTAGGCATTGGAGGGCCTTTGCCCAATACCCCTTAAGTGTGGTCCTCTTATCCGATTTGTTTTGCAGGGAGAAAGAGGTGATGAAGAAGAAAAGGGGATCTTTCAATCAAATATTCTCGTGGGAAGAAATTGCTCACACAAATTGGTGCTTTCATTGAGAGCGCGAAATAATACTCAAAGCGTGCTCCAAATCCATTTTCCACACTTTGTTTCAAACAATCGTGGTTGATACAAGACATACGAAGAGCAACACCACCACAACAAGCCCGTCTCATGGTTTCGTGGTGGAAACCTTGCTGCAACCGCACGGAACCGTGGCTGCCAACACCTTGCTGTTTGTGCCTGATAAATCTCGGCCATGAGCTGGCCGAAGGAGCCCTTTCTCTCGGCCCTGGCACTTGTTTGCAGAGGCTGAAACGCAGCGTTTCGCCAGGGTATTTCGCCTTCCTAAAAATAAAAGAATGAAATGCTAAGGCATGATCATCTCGGCCTCAAGCATAGGCCGAGGCCGAGGCCGAACAAATTTGCGGCCAAGGCATTAAAGGCAAATCATCACGTGACAGCAGGGTCCCAGGCTTCATTTAATGAAGTAGTGCCTGTTTAATGCAGCAAACCCATTGGCCACAAAGTAGCATTTAATGCATGAGGAAAGGTGGGAAGTGACTGAAGTCAGGATTTGGTGATGAAGATCAGAGTGATTAGACGTGGACATTCTCACAAGAATTCTGACAGCTTGAGATGTTGGTTCACCAGCTATCCAGGCCATAAATGCGTCTCCACGGCCAGAGGTTCAGAACCCACGATCGAGAGCGGCGGCCGAGATTCACCGGGATTTCTGGAGTCTCACCACCATACTTCACGATCCCAAATGTCGATTGGACTGCCCACTTGCGCTAATCAGACTCCACTATGCGTAAATTCAGCCTCGATTACTCATCCAGGGACTCTTCCTATAAATACAAGACTCGAGCTACATTCAAAGGGTTCAAACACCAAAACAAGCCTCCCACGGAGCAACTTATTTTTTCCTGTAATGCACTTTCAATATCTTTACTTGCTTTCCTAGGAGTAGTGTTAGGTTGTAAGCAGAATCCATTCATCAATATATCATACAACCCTTGATTTTCAAGGCGCCGGAGCACCATCCTTGTTTGTTCGTTCATTCACCCCATATATCACACGACCGTCGCTCCCTGAGCAGTGCGCCGGAGCACCGCCCAAAATCCACCACCAACACCATCACTCGACGGCCTTGTAGTTCAGGCCGTGAACCTAACAGCCGAGACCAGTTCCTCTCTCAGCTACAATCGTTTGACCAGGAAGACAGATCAAACAGGCGCACCATTCATCCATCCAACACTCATCGAAACATCAACGCACGGTAAACCGTACTGGCACGCCCGCGCACAACCGCACCGCACCCAAAAGCAGGAAACCCCGTGTTAACACACATCCCCTCGGCCCGGAACTCCAGGCCGTGAGATTTGCGCGGCAGACACTTGCAACCGCCTCCTCACGCTGTGCAACCACCTCCATCTGCCGAAGTTGCAGAACAACCGCTGTAGAAAACTGTGGGAATTGCAGAACAGCCGCTGCAGACAACTGCTGGAATTGCATAACAACCGCTGCAAAATAGCCGCCACATGGCTCCATGACCTTCACAGCCTTGCAGCTGCACGCGATGGCTGTCGAAGCTGCCCTGCCGCAGCATCCTGTCGGAGTTTCTCTGCCGCGCCATTCTGCCGTCGGAGCACATAAGTAGCGGCACCACTTAGCTGCCGGATTTCCTGCACAGCCCCATGGCTACTCCAACGTCGTCCTAGTCTTGGAGCAGATCCATTATCTCCCTCCTCTGCAACCACACTTGACGTATGCACCCGTGTGCACATGTAACGGAGCCCTAGCCCATATGCCATTGGGCCCGGTCCACACCTCTCTACCTGACTTACGCAGTCAAGTGGGCCTTAATTCACGGGTTGATCAACTCGCGCAGAGGGTCGACGACCAAAACAATCTAATTGGCCCAACTACTCAGGCAAATCAACTTGAATCAAGGTGCTGACTTTGGAGCCCATGACGAGGAGAGAAGGATCCTCGAGCATACTGGCGAGCATTTTGAGGGATCCCAGACTAGTCAGTCAGAGACAAACTGGTAGGGGAGAGAACGAGATCGTGCTGACGAGATGCAGACATCTGCAAGCAGTACTCTGAGCCGGTCGACGATCCATTCAAGACTAGGCTCACAGGGGGCACGAGTCCGTGAATGATTGCATGACGAACACAACGACCGACGCTCACTAACCCACTCGAGAACCAACTCGCGGCGACAACTCGTGGAGGAATCTTCGCAAGCTCAATCCACCAATCTGCCTCACGGGCAGGGCAACCAAGGAGGTCAACTCTTCAAGTCGATGAGGAAGTCAACCATCCCCTCCTGAATCATGACGGTCGCCAATGTGATTGGCAAGCCATGCATGCGGAGGACATCGAGAAGCTCGTAAACGACCGACTTCGTAACTTAAAGATTGGCGGAAATTTCGAAGATGCTCTACGTAGGGAGGTGGACCAAGCAAACTCTACGTCGTTCACTGCCGAAATCGAGCAGGCTACTCCCCTAAAGAGCAGCCCAAGACTGGTTTCACACCCTGCCATCCGGGTCGATCAGTAGCTTCAAGGAGCTAGCTTACGCCTTCACCAAAGAATACACTTCTTATCGAGCGATCAAGAAGAACTCTGACCACTTGTTCAACCTGCACAAGAAGTACGATGAATCCCTCCGAGATTACATCAAGAGGTTCAAAGCAGAAAGGGCAAGCATTATTGCATGTGACGATCGAATCGTGCATCGGCCTTCAAGAGAGGCTTGCCAACTGAGTGTGAGCCGTATCGCGAGCTAACCATCTCTCCCTGCCAAACACTAGTAGAAGTTTTCGCACAGCAGAGCGCTACACACTTTGGGATGATGACCGGATCCCCGCAAAGAAGGCTGCCAAGCAAGCCGATCAACCGGTTGAGCATGCAAGCCAAAGGAACGGCATGATAAATGATAAGGATGGAGGCAAGTGCGGATTACAGCCTCAGGGAGGTGCTCTAGCAGCCGAGAGCTATACCAAGTTCACTATCCCGATACACCAGATCCTGGCCCAAGTAAAGAACATGCATTGGTTGAAGAAACCATCGCCTTTGAAGGGAAACCCAGCCAAGAAGGATACTAGTAGATACTGTGAATTCCAAGAAGGGCACAGTCATTACACAAATGACTGCTTCGTCTGGAAAAAGCACCTCGAAGAACTGGTCGGAGACGGCCATTGCACAGAATTGATCGTAAGAGGGGCTATCCAGCAAATCAAGGATCGTGATGCAGCTGCAAGTGAGCCTCCATGAAAAAAGTCATATGAATCAGCACGATCCTAGCCGACTCTAAGAGCCCGAGCTGACCACAGGGGAGCAGCAGAGAAAGATCAAGCAATCGACTTTTGTCTCCCAAGCCGTCACCAGCTACCTAGTCATGGAAAACGATCCTAGCATTATCTTTTAAGAGAAGGAAGTTCCAAGACAATGGAATGCCCATCATCTCCGAAGGTATTATCCACGAAGCTCCTCGTCTATCAGCTCGGCTCCGAGCAGGCAGCCAAGCCTCCTTCACCTCCATTGAAGACAAGTTACTTTTGATGTTACCCCTGCAACTCATCACTTTTGTTCAATAAAGCAATGTAGTCACATAGACATCAATACAAGTTCAAGATTTTCTTTCTAATGGAGTGTTCACAAATGCAATCGACACGCCTTCGGACATAGGCCAAACGGGCCACTCTCATCGACACGTCTCTGGACGTAGGCCAAACGGACGACTCTCATCGACACGTCTCCGGACGTAGGCCAAACGGGCCACACTCATCGACACGTCTCCGGACGTAGGCCAAACGGGCCACTCTCATCGACACGTCTCCGGACGTAGGCCAAACGGGCCAAACTCATCAACATGTGCCACTCTCATCGACACATCTCCAGATGTACGCCAAATGGGCCACACTCATTGACACATCTCCGGACGTAGGTCAAACGGGCCACTCTCATCGACATGTATTTGGAATAGGCAGAACATGCCCGGAATCCCTCAAGGGGGACCCTAGCACTTATAAATTTCCTAAGGGAGACACACAATCAAGATACTAGCTGGTTACTCAAGCAGTTCACAAGTCAATATGCAAATTGAAGTTGAAAAAATAACTGAAATTTCCATAGAAAAGTGACCAATCGACCAAGTTCAACAAAAAGAAGATGGTCAGACAAGACTAATTATTCTCAACAAAAAGCAGACTACAAAAGCTGAAAAGAAATAAAAGAGTCTTCATCTACTCCGAGACGCCAGCAGGAGATCCCTGATCTGCAGCCTCTTCAGCATCCACCTGATCAGCCGCGCTCTTAGCAACTCCACCTACCTAACCTATGACGTCTGCCACCACCTCATCAGCTGCATCCTCCTCTGCTATGGCCTCTTCAGCCGCCTGCTCTTCAGCTCATTCTATGTTCACAGCATTAACCTACCCACTTTGCATAGGGAGCAAATCAGAACAGAGCATCTCGATGTCTCCATCTCCAATAGCATAGAAGGGATCATTTCCATTTGAGCAGTCCAAGTAGCCCAACTTGTACACATTCATGGTAGCTTCAAACTTGGACTTTTCAGCAGACTTGTGATAAGCGCCAAATCTAGCCAGAAGCTTGTCATAACTAAAGGGGATGTCAGCATTCTTGCGCTCAAGACGGAAGTCGGCATCTTTTCGACTAACCAAGTCAGCAGCAGAAGAGGGGGCAACAGCAAACGAGTTTCGGATAATTTCAGCAGCAAAAACTACTCCTTCTTAAACCAGATGAAATGTTACTGCCATTTGTTTTTCCAAGGAAAGACTTGAGACTGTCTCAAGATCAACCAGCTTGAAGCAAGCAGACGGGCTTGACAGGAGGTTCATCTTCAGCAGATCAGACACGCCTGCATCCCCTGTAGGGCTGAACTTGTCCACCTTGGGATCAACCGCTGACGTTGTAGAAGAACCCTTCACCCGGACAGATGACTCTCTCACCTTCTCAACCGCAGTCATCCTCACCTCCAAAATAGTCGACGATGCTGAATCAACCCCACGCTTGACTGCTCGTGACTCAACAGCTGGATTGCGATAGTTGGGCAAATGAGCACATGTTGCGTAGATTCAGCTGCACCAAAATGGGTTCAACTGCATCCTCAACTTGTGATACTCGCAAGTGCACGAACCGTTGATAGTTTAGCGTATGTAAGTGCGAGGTCGATTCCACAGGGATTGGTGATTGAATGATCCAATTCAGTTTTCCTACACAAAACATAAATAAAAACAAAAGAAACAAAACAAGAAGAAAGAATGTACATTACAAGAAAAATAAATTACAACTACGAAAACATTAAGGAAATTAAGAGAACTTTGAGGAAGAGAAGAAAGTGTTGAGAACTTTGAGAGGGAGAAGAAAGTATTGAGAACTTGGAGGATTTTGGAAGAACATGTGTTTGAGAGCTTTGAGGATTTTGGAAAGGTTGAGACATGTGTTTGAGAGATTTGGAGACTTTTGGAAGAGAGGAGAGATGTGTTTGAGAAAGAGAAGGGAGGAGTGTTTGGGAACATTGAGAATTTGATGAAGGAATGGAAGAAGTGTTTGGAGAGTGTTTGAGAATATGTAGGCTTTTTGGAGAAGAAAGGAAAGTGGTGTTTGGGAACTTTGTGGATTTTGGAAACTTGGAAAATTTGAGAACGTAGAGACGGGAGGAGAAAGTGTTTGAGAAGTTTGGAGAATGTTTATGAACTTGGAGAATTTGAGAACTTAGGGAAGGGAGAGAAGGGTGTTTGAGAAGTTTAGAGAATTTGATGAAGGAATGGGAGAAGTGTTTGAGAACATGGGGAATTTGGAAGAGAATGGGAATTGTGTTTGGGAACTTTGTGGATTTTGGAAGAGAGAGTGTTTGGAAAATTGGAGAACTTTGAGAACTTTGGAAGGGAAGAGACATGTGTTTGAGGAATTGGAGAATGCTTGGAAGAGAATAGAGAAGTGTTTGGGAAGTGTTTGAAGATTTAGTAAAAGGATCATATTACAACAATTGAGAACTACAAAGGGAAATTAAGAGAATTTGAGGGAGATAAGGGAAGGGAGCTCTAGAGAAGTGCTTGAGAGCTCCCCCCCTTGGGGTGTTATTACAAGCTTAGAGAACTTCCCTATTTATAGGCCTAGGGGAAGTGAAAATCAGAATTCAATAAGACTAATGCATACAACACTTGAATTATAAAATCTGAAATGGTTGATGCACTTGTATTAGAAAATCTGAAATGGGTGATGCACTTGTATTAGAAAATCTTGAATTGGTTGATGCACTTCACCACTAAATCCCACCAGCAGCCCTAGCTCATCTTCATGTCACCATGACCAAGCTTCCAACCAGAAATGATAGCTCATACCTAGCTCACCATGACCAAGCATCCAACCAGCACATGCTGAGGTCAGCATGACCAGCAACTTCAAGGGCTTACAACTTGGGCTTCTCTTAATCAAATTAGGACTTTAAGCACTCTAAATTGAAGTTCAGAATGTCTTCTTTCCAGCCATATGTTATTTGGGCCAATCCAAGGTCGGAGGAAGAAGTTAAGGCCGAAACAAATTGCTAACTCATTTTCCGCGCTGATAAGATCCATCCTGAGCATGGTTCTGTGTTTGCTAGGTAACGGACTCCAGAGTTATCCAATGGGGCTGAATTTTGGATATGTTATAGTACACACCAATTGGAGAAACTTTCATGAAGAATGTGGCCTCATCCGAGCTATGTAGGTTGCTGAAACAAAGCTTGCAATATGACCTACGGAACTGGACTGGCAGGGGGCTGTAGCCATAATGAATTTGTCTTTAAGCTCTTCATCAATTCATCCAAATTAGGCCTTAACATGCTTGAATTGCATGAATTATGTTCTTCAAAGCCATCATTGTTACCTAAAGCTCAATTAACTGAAAGATAAACACAAAAAGGATTAAAAGCACAAGTTTAACTCAAAAACATAACCAAATCATAAGCTAGAAGGGTAAGAAATAATATACAATTATGAACCGATCAGCACACCTCCTAGTTCGATCTCCATCCCTTGACTGGTGCAGACAACTCGAACTTCGAAAAGGAATACCAACATCTCTTTGCTTCTCGGCAAGTGAACTAGTTCACGAGCGGACTACTTCATGGAGCAAATCACGGTTTCCAAACTTGTCCGTAGGAGGCTTGAGCGGAATGTCCCGAGTGTCTTGCATAGCACCAACCTTCTTGTTGTCTACGCCCAGAAGGGAGTCTGGCAGAACACTCCTCCTGCCCAACTGGAAAATCATCAGAGTCTAGACCATCCTGCTTCCATCTCTCAACATCCTAAGCAGGGGCAGACCACCAACTTCCTCAACTCAGGAGCCCAAGTCACAGAAGGAAGCCTAGTTACAGCTGGACAATCCAACAGATAATTCACATCTCCTACATGCCACCACGCGCCATGCAGAAGCTGGGGGGCATTTGTGGGAACCAAATTAAATCAAAACCCTAGGATAAATATTTCCTTCCATTTGGGGATTATTTGACCTAATTGGGAGTTACTCAATTTAATTGGAAGTTACTTGATTTAATTGGGATTGATTTGATTCCTGCCTTAATTAGGGATTTGATTTAAATCAAATAAATCAAATCCCCAATTAAGCCAATCTCGCCAAATCGGGGAGGAATAATTCATTTCCATCTATGGAATTATTCCTCTAAAACCCTAGCCTCCGAGGCCCCTATAAATAAATGGCTACACACAAGGGTTGAGGTACGTCTAAATTCCTACTGAAACTCTGCAGAAATTATCACTCACAAACCTTAGCCGCCATACTCTCTCTCCCTTTTACACAAGGCTCCGGCCACCACACATGAGTCCGGCCACCCGGTTTACACCATACATACAACTCCGTACCCATTTTGTTAGCTAGTGCTTTCCTACAAAACACTTGAACTAACTTAGGCATCGGAGGGCCTTTGGCCAACACCCCCCGGGTGTGGTCCTCTTATCTGATTTGCTTTGCATGGAGAAAGAGGCGGTGAAGAAGAAAGGGGGATCTTTCAATCGAATATTCTCGTGGGAAGAAATTACTCACACACCTCACATCCACGAACTCTTGAGAGCGACCTCTAAACAATGGTGCTACCCAAATTCCCAAATTAACTTCCGAACCAAAGTGACCAAAATTCTCTTAATTTGAAGGGTAAAATGCAACTTTCCGAAACATAAATAATTAACTGGGTCGGGGTGTTACAGCCGGCCACTTTGGAGAGAGGGAGAGAGAGAGAGAGAGAGAGCTAGTACTATTTCCTCTCCCAAGTTCTTATTCCTTTAGCTCCTTCCATCCTTGGTGAAGAGCTTTGGAGAGGTGCACATTGTTGTACATATTGAAGAAACCATAGTGGAGAATCAATAAGAGAGAGACCAAGCACACTACTTGAATACCTTGTTAGGATTTAAGATTCTCTCCAGGGTAACTAATCTCTTTAACTCTCTCTTTAAAAGTAGTTTAGAGAGTCAAAGGTGCAATCTTTTCATAAACTTAAAAAGATTTGGGAGTTATATGATTTGTATGAATTTCTATAGTTTACTTTTTCTTCCGCTTATTTGTATTTTAGAAATCCATATCAGATAACTCATTGTTCTATTTAAGTCTATTTGAGAAATGTCTACAACAAGTTTTCCCTTTAGGGAGCTCATCATGCATACATATGACCATGCAAAGAACTTGACGTTTGCTTTCAGAAAGGCAATCATGCTCACATTTGGTGCCAATCCAACTCTAATATGCACCATCTTGTTTGGGTGTTCTTCGCATATAGGAATTTTTTTGAGGTCTTTGGCCTTTCAAGACCAAACACGAGCATGATCGATTTGAGGATCATATATTTTGGATAGGGTGTCCCCAAATTTAGAGATGGTGTAGATCTCTTTATGGTTTTGTCAGTTGTATGACATAACATGACATAACATTCCCTTGAGGGTTTCTGGTTACCCTTGACCGTGATGATGCCATTTGGGGTCGGTATTTTCATCAATAGGTTTCATTCCAAAATTGCCGCCTAAACCTCATATAGCTACTCACCCTAAGATGACATTGTATGTACTCAAGCAATGCATGACCGAGCAATCTGGATTGTTGTGCATGCTAGGTATTTACCTAGAGTAAGTGGGAGTTCAACTTGGCCCATGAGGGTTGACTTTTTCCATGCGAACCTGGCTAGTGTGGTCGCTACTGGCATTACTTTGCAAAGGTCATACATTTCTTGTACGCCTGGTTAAACCAAGTATTGATGGAGCTACCAGTATCGATCATGATGCGGCTAACTTCATAGTTGCCTATGGTGCCTATAGAAGGCAATCATTGATATTTTGAATTGTCTAGTTGATGTTCCCAAGCAGCTGGGAAGTTTCACCCAAAGTGGCTTTTTGCAATTATATTATCATGGACACTACAAGAATCACCCTCCTCACCCCCTTGCTCAAATTTGGGCCGAACGCGCTCAAACTGATGCTTTTTTAAATCAATGAATTCACAGTAGTCACAATATTGCACCTTCTCAAATGTGCCTATTACTGAATAATCGCTCTAGGATGTTTGGAAGGTAACGGCTCGTTCATCTACGTTTTGAGGCCCCTCAACTTGCTCGCTCTTGGAAAGGGCCCCTTAGATGTTTCAGAAACCGAGTCGATAACTTCTCATTGATCTCCTAGAGCCTCCGATAGTGCCAATGAGTTTGGACATTTGGTTATGCGTGACTACGATTTTGGGGAGGCTCGTCTATCTCTAATATTCTTGTTATGCTGGCCAAAATGGGACGTCTGCACCACGGGAGCATTGATTGTGGGTTCTTGATGTTCTTCAGCAATGGAAGGAAATGGAATTGACCAAAGGATATGCTCACCCAAGTGTAGGATGTAAGCGAGCTAGTTATCAATCGTTCCCACATACGGTACCAAATGTTGATGCATGAAATTCGCACAACCAATTAGAATGAGTCAAACCAAGTCAACCCTTCCTCAAGGATGAACTTGGTTGGGTTATGTACTTATGTTTGCTTTTTGGCCTTACTTGTAGTGGCCAAGTAAGACGGCCATCGGTCCTTGTTTCTAAAAAGAAACAAGAGACAGTCACCGAAAAGGTGGTGTGGTGGGTTTAGGGGTGGACGTGATTCGGTAACCGCAAATTTTTAGTGAAATAGCAAACCACCAGGCTATTTGCGGTATTGCAGTTTTTGATATCGTAAATCGGCCGACTATTTACAGTTAATTGTGACTTGGTGAAACCGCAAATCAGTCAATGTCTGCACACAAAAAAAAAAAAAAAAAAGAGTATCCATCGATTGGGCTGTTTTGGGCCTAAAATTCAACATTTTGGGCCTTTTTGGGTCAAAAAATCTAATATTTTTCATACTTTTCTAGGCCTAGTTTTGAAGCTTATTTTGAAGCATTTTAAGTCCAAGCATTTTGAACTTTACAAATTTAAGCAAATAAACTCACAACCCAAATAGGCAAATTTAAACCCAAGCAAATAAAGTTAAAAGTTATTTACAACCCAAAAGAAAAATGCAATGCAAATTTAATTAAAGTTACAAAACATAGAGAACTCAAATGTGGGTGGAGAGTGGATTGGAATGACTCAGTTGTGATGTAGGGTCCTCTACAAATAAAACAACACAAGTTTAGTAAATATGAACTAAGAAAATTAAAATGAAATGAGCATATAAAAAAAACATTATAAGAAGCATAAAGAACATGAAAATAATAAACTAATTACTTACAAGTTGTAACCTCTTCCATTTCCTTGTATAATTCAATCTCATCATATGTGGGTTCCTTGTAAAAGGAAAATTCATCCGCCTTAAGACAATCAAAAGAACACACTAATGTCTCTACTATTTTAGGATGAAATGAGCTTCTAAAAGGATCCACAATCCTCTTTCCTAGGCTAAAAGCATTTTTACTAGCAACCGTAGAACTAGGAATTGCAAAGATATCATAGCCAACTTGTGAAAGAATTGGATATCTTGTTTGGTTCCCTTTTCACCAATTCAAGAGATTGAATTGTTTGCTCAAAAGGCTCTCAAAAGGATCTACCAAGTACTTATCCACTTCATTGGATATCTCTATGGATTGCTCATCCTACCTTCTTTCCACAAGTTGTTGGATTAGTTGAAATGTGGTATCAACATTGTTGCATTCCTAAGAGGACACAAATTAATGTGCAAACAACCAATTAAAAATACCCGCAAGTGCACGAATCTATTGAAGTATAGATTATGTAAGTACGGGGTCGATCCCACGAAGAACTTGTCGGCTTCCTATAAGTTCAAATTTGAGTACGTAAAGAACACTTAATTGACACACCACAAATGCACAAATGCAAAATGGAAACTAAAAATGAGTAAAGAAGTGTAAAAGAAATGAAACAACACAAGAAAACTAAACAAAAACACAAACAGCATTTTCTATCGCCATTTTATCACCACTTTATCACCTGTGAACAGTGCTGTGAACAGTGAACAGTGCCTTGAACAGTGAACAGTGCGACCGGTCGTTTTGGGACAGATTCATGTGCGACTGGTCGCCTAAACAGTAACGACCGGTCGTTTTTGGCAGATTCGTTTCTCTGTTTTTCAGTTTCGACCTCTGTCCAGTGTTTTGCCTATAACTTTCCAACCGTACGTCCAAAATTCACGTTCTTTATACGGTTGGATTCAGCACAGAAAATGCAAGAACACAGCGCGGACCAAAGGTCCAAAACAATTACGGAAACAGATAAAATATAGTAACAAAGACACATAACGTGTCAAACACGCAACTCACACACACATGGGGGGGGGGGGGGTTTGATTTGTTTGAAGTGACCTATTTCTATTGCATGAAAGTAAATGGAGTTTGAAATTAAATGAGAATGGCAAAGATGAATTATCAAAGAGTGGAATCAAGATGTAACAAACACTAGGGTTTTGGAATCCACCCTAAACAATTCTACCAATGTTCATGGATACTCAAGTGATGAACTCTAAACGTGTTGATGAAGATGTTCGCAATCAAGACCATGGGTCGTGGCTCAAGACGCATTGATTCTCTCTAATATACGTAAAGTGCATGGTTCGTGCTACAATACTTGTGCCCTCCCCATAACCGAACCTAGGTATGGTTCGTACTTCGATTCAATTACAAGGAAAACCCATTAAGTTCAAAGAGAATATGAACATCACAAGAATCCTAATAGCATGGTGTTTACATTAGGTATTCAAGAAACCAATTCACATGGATGGTTCTTACTCCATCCATTTATTGCTTAGGAAAACATGAAGATACACATAATCCCAACAACCTCAAGAAGCATGCTTTCAAAGGTAATCAATCAAGGAAAACACACATCAAGGATAGATTAATTTGGTGAATTGGAATTCATCAATTGTTGTCAAGAAACCAATTCACATGATGCTCACTTAAACAAGTTCAATCATTTGTTGCTAATTAGAAATTATGTTCTTGGTTATCTTACACAACTTCTCAACTTTAGCTACATGCATACAACCTAAGGTGATTAAGCAAAGGAAGCAAACACATATCATAAGATTCAATTAGTGAATGGGGTTCATCAACAACATCTAGAAATTCATACACTCAAAGCATCAAAACAATAAGGTATTCATGTTTAGGGCTTCAACCTAAGCCCTAGCTATGGAGTTTAGTTCCTCATACTTATTTCAAATACAAACTCAAAACAAAACTAGAAAGAAGTTACAGATTTTGTGAACATGGGAGCTCAAGTCTTCAATGGTGGAAATCTCTTCCACTTCTTGCTTTGTTGCCCTTGTCTTCCTCCTTGAGCTCCCTAGCTCCAAGCTTCATCTCCAGCTCCAAAATCTCTGCAAATTGTGGAATGATTCTGATTGCAATGGCTGATGCTCTTTGTTTCAGATAATATCTCTCAACCAAAGTAATTTCTTGTTACCAAGTGTTATGGTAACAAGAAGAATCAAGATAACATTATGGAGGTAAAAAAACTGGCCTACTTCGGATTTCCAGAGTTGCTGTAACATATAGGATCAGTTGGATAGGCTAAACTTGTCCAATGGAGCTCAAATTTGGATATGTTCTAGTTAACATCCATTGGAACAAGTTTCATGAAGATCTTCACATCATCCGAGCATTGGAGCATGCTGATCCAAGGCCAAGAAGTTGACCTACGAAAATGAACAAAATCAGAATTTATAACCAATAATGCACTTTTAGCTCATTTTCATTCTAACCAAGGTAAAATCTAAGAAAACACAAAAAAGAAGTAAAAAGCTATAAAATGTCAAGAACTAACTCAAAATAATAGGTGAATAACATGAAAAATCATGTGTAAAAATGAACCGAACAAACATCCTCACCAATTTGTACAATCTCATCCGCATAAATTTGGCTCACAACACTACCCCAACCACTTTATACTCATCATACAAATCATTCAAACACTTTACAATATCATTAACAATTGCATCTTGCTTTCTAGCATTCGCCCCAAGATGCAATGACAAACTCTCTAAACTTGTCCAACCTCGCCGGAGAAGAGTGAATAAACTTCACACAATTTCTTATACCCTCAATTGAGATATAAAGCTCCTTCCACTACTACAAAAATTGAAATAGACGACAGGAAAACACCGTCGTCTTTTTCTTTTTCACACCGTCGTTAAATCGACCGTCATCTTTTTGAATGTCAAACTACGACGGTAATTAATCGTCGTCTATTACATGTAAAGACGACGGTTTTTATGAAAGATCTATCGTCTATTAGATGTAAAGATGACAGTTTTTATGAAAGAACCGTTGTCTATTATATGTAAAGATGACAGTTTTTATGAAAGAACCGTCGTCTATTATTCGTATAGACGACCCTTTTTATTAAAGAACCGTCGTCTATTATTCGTAAAGACGACCCTTTTTATTAAAGAACCGTCGTCTATTAATTGTAAAGACGACGGTTCTTTAATAAAAAGGGTCGTCTATTATATGTAAAGACGTCATTTATTATATCCACATACGTTGTTTATCTTATAAGACGACGGTTTTTATATATAAAAAACGTCGTTGTTTATTAAATAGACGACGTTATTATTTAAAATAGTGGTTGATTTTATGTAAAAACAACGGTTTTAATGTAAAAACCGTCCTAGAATAAGTTTCCATGTTGTGGGCGTGTGAATTAATGCCTAAAAACCATCGTTGATTAGCTCTGGAGGTGACGATTGTATTGTAAATCTGTCGTCTAATTTGTTCCTAGGCTATTACATTTTAGATTTTTTGTTTCCAATGATTCTGTACAATAATTTTAACTACGAAACCAACAATAATGCTTTCTGAATGAATATTTACACTCAAAAAATTGCTTTGTTTCCTTCATAAAACTTGAAGATTCAATATTATTACATAGAATTAGAAACAATGGAGCTACATATGATTGCTCACAAATTCTACCACATCGAAAGATGATACCTGAATTACATGGTTCCTAATATCAACACTTTCTCTTTTCTTTCTAGTGCTCAACATATAGCAAACCCAGTTCGGAAAACGAATATGGCTGTGTGAGAAGCACTTGAGCAACCTGCATTAGAAATTCCATTAAAACCAAATTAAGATATGTAATTATAATTAGCTAATCTCACAGCTATATTGAAAACTAATACTACCACAACAAAAATTACATAGGCTCTTTCATTTACAAACAGAACATATATATTTCAAAGCCCCAAGACATCAAGAAGAAGACAAAATTATTAACAAGCTAATGATGAAAATGGAACTACCACTCCTTACTTGCTAATTGGAACTACCAAATATTTCCCTTAGTATTAGTTTATTTAATTTTTCAAAGCCAGAAGATTAAACAGAGAGAACCTTTGAGAAGGGTCCTTTGATAACAAAACTGAAACTGTAAGCTCAAAAGAAGATGGCCTTTGATATATAAATTAATGAAGGCCATAGACGCAAACAGTAACCTACCTTAAAGCTTAACCATCCTTAATATTAACCAAATAATACAATCCCTCTCATATAAAAAGTATACCTATTTGGTCTTCAAAAATCGCATGTGTCATACGATTCATATGTCTCAAACAAAATACCAAAGAAACAGCATTAGAAACAATAATGCAATGCCATTTAATTCATAAGAGGAAACAAAAATGAAGCAATTATATAAGTAACTTCAAGTAAGATCAAAAAATCTTCTGAAGAAGAACGCATGTCAACAGAATTGAAACTCGGACACCATCAAATGATTACCACAATACTTACCCTCTAAAATAGTTAAATCTATAACAAAAGATCTCAGTTTGCTCAAAAGGGAAACTAAAGAAATCTCCCACTCAAAAAAGTCAAGAACCTCTGCATTCTCTATGCTGAACCTCACAATTAAGAAGCTGGTTACGCTAGTTTTTTCTCTTCAGCACAACAGAAAATGAAAATCATACATTATCTCCCTTTCCTCCAAATTTTAGCAACTGGGCAACCCCCATTTTCTCCTCAATGGTACAACAAATAGAGCTTCCTATCAACTCTACCTCTTTCCCAGTCCTACACTATCACAACCCACCAATCCCAATCCTGCACCTTCCATAACCAAAATGCAAAGCCCAAATAACAGAATTAACGAAACCCACAAAACATAATTAAGCAATTAAGAACTTTCATTGAAGAAAAGTTAAAAGAAAACGAACCTCCTTATGAAATATAAGCATATGGTTTTCAGTTTGCATTACTCTTTCCAGTTTGCATTACAATTTTTGTTTTAAAGTAAGAAAACCAAAATCCAAAATTGACCAAACCAGTAGCAAAATTGAGCTCCATATCCATTCCATCATCACAATTATCACAATGATAACAATCAAGCATTACCCACCAAACAAAATCAAACCCATCAAACTAGATCAACCAAGATCACAAATGAGAAAGCACGAAAATTGGGCTCACCTGAGCAGCAGAAATCCTAAGCAGAGCTCTCCTGACTCTAGAGTCCATAGCGTCAGAGATCCCCATTTGGATCCTCATCAGCTCACCCACCGTCATAACCCGCTTGGGCTTTCCGGGTCCCGACCTGGACCCACGGGACCCAAGACTCTTCTTGGAGCCCGAACCCGGTGATTTGAGACCCATTGCATTCTTCATCTTGCTGGCAACTACATAAGTGAGCGATCTCTGCAACGCCGGAGAGCCGTTGGGCGAGTTGGCGTGCTGGGTCGGTGAGTCCAAGTGAGAAGAAGTGGAAGACGATGTGAAAGCTAGGGCCTCTCCGGTGGAAGTGCGGCAAGCGGCAACGAAGATCTCGGTGGTGCAGACGATATTATCGATCACGACCCTGCAAAGCAAAAGAAGCGAATGGTCAAGAGAGAGATGAATAGCATATAGAGAAACACATATATGAAGAGAGATCTGTGACGACGAGGTTAGGTTTTCGATTTCGATGGAGGAGTCTCTCTTGGAGGTCTGGTCGAGGGCAAGAGTTGAGGGAGGTAGAGAGATGAGGAAGATTTGTGAGGGCACCGCGAGAGTTCAGGGAGGGAATGTTTTCGAGCTTGGAGGAAATCTAAAAATTTTAGGTTGAGAAACTCACTTAAGGAGACTTCCGTGTTTTAAAACACGACGTTTGTAAATTTACTAACGTCGTGTTTTAAAAATCGAAACAACCAAAATCGATTTAAGTGGTGTGTAAGATGGTATACTACGACAGTTTTATAAAACCGTCGTCTTTTAAAATACAATGACGATTTGAAACTTCTCTGTCGTCTATTTGGTGTCGTGGTTTTACAATTCTGTAGTAGTGTTCAACCCATCCTTAACAATTAAGTTAAGAATGTGACAAACACACCTCAAATCCAAGTACTTCTCATCCAACATTAAGGTATTCATTGCCTTTAGGCTTTGGGCCATGTACTCAACCGCCCCATCATTGGCGGAAGCATTATCAACGGTAATTGTGAACACCTTGTTTATACCTCAATCAGTCAAACATGCATCTAGGGTTTTCCCTATGTCAATGCCCTTATGACTAGTGATCTTTGTGAAGCTACTTATTCTTTTGTGCAAGTTCCAATCACTATCCATGAAGTGGACCGTCATGTTAGATATATGCCCTAAAAGCCAATATAAAATTGGAAATTCTAAGGATATAATATTGAATAGGCTTATTTGTTCAAATACCCCTTGTTATTTACAAATAGTCTCAGATTCCACCCCCCCCCCCCCCCCCCCGACTTTTATAATAGCTCAAATTACTCCCTGAACATCCATTCTGTTACTAAGGTTGGCCTATGCCATTAATTTTCAATAAAAAATCATTAACTCAGTTGATGTGGCAGGAGTAGTCGAGTAATTTCATACAAGTGACAAAAATTGATCAACTCTTTCAACTTCAATTTGAAGAATAAATATATAATCATACACAATAAAAACTTTATCACCAAAAAAAATCAAAATCTCTTTTCTTTTCGTTGCTTTAGCTTCAACTAGTTCTTTGAATTTTGAATTAGGTGTGAATCAAAACCGAAGCTTAAGCATGTAATTCGGGTATCTGGTTGTTCTTTTAGCTGTATCTCCCCTGTTCTTTCGGCTCCGAGATTTGGATTTTTTAAGCCATGAATCTGAGTAACGATATGGGATCGATGTCAACAGTTAGTTCAAGTGGCGCTTGGAAATCGGCTGATGTGGTCTATGACCAGTTTCCTACGGGTTTAAGAGTCCTGGTGGTGGACGATGATCCCACTTGCCTTATGATCTTGGAGAAGATGCTTAGAACATGTCTCTATGAAGGTACCCTTTTATTAGAGTTCATTGAATTGTAATTCTCTCTCTCTTTTGGGTTTGAATTGGTCTTAGAACCTGCCTTGCCTACCTTGCTTCTCCCACTTCCATATCTTCTTCAACTTTTTCAATTGAAGCAAAAGATAGATTCCCCAAAAAGCAGAACCCCAATTTCAAGCAACGTAGACGCCAATGCTAGGGATCTCCAATTGCTTTGTTGCAAGGGGAAACTAGGGTTGTGATTTTGGAAACAATTGGGGGAAAATTGGCGGGCTCGAATGGAATGAAATTTTCAAACCCCTAGCCCAACATTACATAATCTCTCATGGGTCCCATCAATAGCCACGTTGGATGCCACTTTCTAATCAAGTTTTGTCACTTGTATGAAATTACTCGACTACCCCTGCCATATCAGCTGAGTTAACGATTTTTCGTTAAAAATTAATAACATAGGGCAACCTTAGTAACGGAATGGAAGTTCAGGGAGTAATTTGTTGCATTTGGCTATCACACTACTACACTTTGAGCATGTTGTGTTTTGAACTTTGCCGCCTTGTAAATAATATCTAAAATTGAGCTTTTATTGTTAAAACTTTTGAGTTATGTGCATGAGTCATCTCTCTTCAGAAAATGTTCGGAAAGATTGTTTTGAGTTTACTTTTTACATTTTTTATTTATTTATTTTGGTTTTGTAATTATTTTTATTTTGGTTTTTGTGTTTATTTTATTTTGCTTAAGGACTAACAAATCTAATAAGTTTTCTAACCACCTTGTTTTGTAGAGTTAGTAAAACGTTTGTGGGTATCGTTTCTGTTAAACCCTCAGGAGACACAACTCCTCCTACTAGGGATGCCTAGAGGTTTAAAGGCTTGTTGCATACGCTCAATGCAATCGAGTTACCTACGAAAGTGGTCTAGTTAACTTCTTGTTTTGCTTTTAACTTTGTTTTGTGTTGTTTTGCTCGAGGACTAGCAAAATCTAAGTTTGGGGGTATTTGATCGGTCCATAATTGTATATCATTTTGTACCCTTCTAGCTTATGATTTGGTTATGTTTTTGAGTTAAACTTGTGCTTTTAATCCTTTTTGTGTTTATCTTTCAGTTAATTGACATTTAGGTAACAATGATGACTTTGGATAGGAAATGATGCAATCCATGCATGTTAAGGCTTGATTTGGGTGAATGGAAGAAGGGCTTAAAGACAAACACATTTTGGCTACAACTCCTTTCCAGCCCAATTTCGTAGGTCAGCTTCTTGGCCTTGGATCAGCATGCTATGGGGCTTGGATGAGGTGAAGATCTTCATGAAACTTGTTCCAATGGGTGTCTAGTACAACATATCCAAATTTCAGCCCAATTGGACATTTGTGGAGTGCTCAGCCCGTCCAACACCCAACCTTGCTCAGCAGGATTTGCAGCTGCCAGCTTGGAGCCTTGTCTCCTCCTTTTAGCCATGTGCCTCACCCTAGCTATAACTGACTTTGCACCCAACATAATGAGTGAAGTTGGGAGGCATTCCAGCTATGAAAATCTAAAGGAGCAAGTTGGTACATGCTGGAGCTATTATAGAGAAAGCATGTGCATGCATGTGAAGCAAAGAGAAAGGAGAGAGATGAAGAATGAGGAATGATGAGAGGCATTTTGCTTCAGCCTTTGAACATGGGAATTGAATTGGCAGATCACTTTGGAGCTGGAAATCAGGTTTTAATTGAAAGAGGAAGCATGTGCATGCATGTGAATCAAAAAGGAAAGAAAAGATGAAATGAAGTCAATTCCAGTCTCTGTTCGGCTGCCAACTTGCAAGGCCCAAAACACACACTTCTACTGCTCCGATGGGAATACTTTCTTCATAGAAGTTGTTCCAATGGGTGTCTAGTATAACATATCCAAATTTGAGCCCCATTGGATACGTTTTGAAACCTCTGGCCTTCCTACACCAAGCCTGGTTCAGAAAACTCGTTTTTCAGCAACCAAAAGGCAACCACATGGGTTGGCAGCAAAGGCAGCCACATCTGATCACCTTTGAACCCATGTGAAGATGCTTGAGGTGCAGCAGCAAAAGATGAAGGATGGTGTGGGAATCCATCATGATGTTCCTCCCTCTTAGCCCTATAAATAGAGAAGCCTTCAAGCTTCAAAACACACCCCAAGGGGGGGAGCTCTCAAACACTTCTCTAGAGCTCCCTTCCCTTCTCTCCCTCACATTCTCATAGTTTCCTTTCAAGTTGTCAATTGTTGTAACAAATTGATTTTACTAAATTTTCCTTCAAGTTTTCAAGTTCTACTTTAATTTTATTTGTAATGTACATTCTTTCTTAAGTATTCAAGTTTAATTAGTTTCCAAGTTTCAATTATGGTTTTTGTTCTTATTCATTATGCTTATAAGTTAATAGGCTAGTTTGAATGATTGATCACCATTTAGGCTTGCATGTTAGCTATCTTAGTTTGAATTAAGAGTAGACACCATGCTTTAATTCGAATTGAACTATGAATAAGAAGAGTATGTATGGACATTCGACAACAAGGATTAGATACATGCTTGGTTGTTTAAATTGTTCTTCTATGCTTAATGGGTTCCTAATGCTTAGTTTTAGGTTAGACAACAAATGATCAAATTAGGGAATTAGGAACACAAGGTTATGACCACACACCATGGCTTAATCATACTTTAGCTAGAATCAATCCGTTAATCAAATTGAACTTGGGAACTTATTTGCTTGAGTTATTTCCTTTGTTCTTGTTTTATTTATTTTCTTTTTCATTTCTGTTTTGTGTAGGAGAAATGAATTGGATCATTCAATCACCAATCCTCGTGGAATCGACCTCGCACTTACATATGCTATACTACCAAACGGCTCGTGCACTTGCGAGTATCACAAGTTGAGGATGCAGCTGAATCCATTTTGATGCAGCTGAATCGAAGCAACAAGAACACTATACAGTTACATCAAAAGATGTGAGTTAAAGGTAATCCTCGGGATATCCAGCATGTCCACATAGGCATGTGAATATACAACAAGGAAGCTTTACTCTTAGTAAGAAGAGAGAATACTCTAGAGATATGATTCCTTGAATCTTTGGCCAAAGTATAGGATGAGAATTGAAACAATAATGTATGCAATCACATCCAAGTGAATCATATAGTCTAGATATGTCGTATTAGCGATTTGACATGAGTTAACCGTATCCCAACAATACGACATAGAGTATTGTGTTAGAGAATGACTGAATTGCATTACAATCACAAACTGACTAAGTTCTCTAAATGAATACTATTTAGCTTGGGTAACCATGACATACTGCTAAGTATCAACCATGGCTTGTGGAAGCCATATAAGGACTAATTATAATTAGCCTTTGCCAATAGGGAGAATTGTATGTAGGGATAGAATTCATATTCGATTTAGAAGACGTCATACTTACCCAATACCTCGCTAATTAGAACATATAAGATCACACACCGAAAAGGAGTGGATTGAGAATTAGACGAAAAGAATAAGATTTTGTGGCTTAGTCAAAGTCAAAGTCAAAGTTAAAAGTCAACTGTTGACCCGACACGGTCAACAAAGGTTGACTAGGACCAATACTTGCTAGACAAGTTAGTGACTTAATTTATTAAGTCATTAAACTAATTAAAGTTATAGAACTTTGTTTGGGTCCCACATGACTTAAAGAATTGAAGAAATGGACCATATGACTTTAGACACATGTTACACATTATAAGGATAAATGTAAAGGACCTAGATAGCCCAAAAATAGGCCACTAAAGGGGAGGTGCGGCGCATGTGTGGACTTAAGTCCACATGTGTGACAAGCATGGGTCTATATAGCAGAAGCCATAGCACTATCTTATTTTAGGGTTTCAAGTTGGAAATTTGGAAGAGAGGAAATATCACACCTCTCTCAAGACCCCCTTGGCCAGCCACTTGGTAGAGTAAGGGCTAGCACTCCTTTCTCTCCCAAGTTCTTGTTCTCTCAGCTCAATCATCCTTGGTGAAGAGCTTTGGGGAGGTGCACATCCTTTGTACCTATTAGAAAAGCCATAGTGGAGTATCAACAAGCAAGATATCAAGTCCATTACTTGAACACCTTAATAGGGTTCAAGATTCGATCCAAGGGTAACCATCTTTTATCTCTTTCCCTAAAAGTAGATTAAAGAGTCAAAGGTGCAATTTTTTATAAACCTAAAAAGATTGGGACTTATAGAACTTGTATGAGTTTCTAGTTTTTTGATTTTGCTTCTGATAATTTAATATGAGATATGTTAACACTAGATAATTCATTTTCCTATATCTAATGGGTTTTGAGAAATACCCAACACATAATTTTCCCTTCATGTCACAACCATGTCATTTATGTTTTGGATCGATGACCAAGTATCAATTGTGATACTAACCCTTTGGTCAGCAATCACACTCATTATCTTTGCCTTTTCAAGCATGTACAACTCTCATACCCCCTCAGCAACCTTCTTCCTACTTGGTACCTTCAACCGAGGTTGCACCTCATGCATTATTTCCTTAAACCTTGAGCCCTCAACCAGTCTAAAAGGATGCTTATCCTTAATGATGAACCTCACAATCTTTAACTCACTCTTTTTTTTATTAAATGTGTAAGGGACGAATCCACTACCCATTTTGTCTGAAGTCAAGGTAGGTTGATTTGCATCACTTTGTTGATAGAGAAGAGACAACTTGCATCTCATCTCTAGGTGAGTTTTTAAACCCATTGTCCCATTTTTTTATAAAGGGTTTGCTAGTATCTCCAATTTGCAATAATTGCAAAGCCCTATCAAATTCAACTCAAAAATAGCCTAACAGAATCAAATTAAAGCTTAAAAACAAAATTAATTCAATTTACATTTTAAAACCCTAAAATAAATCCAATCAATTCACATTGACCCTAAACAGATCAATTCAATTCAACAATTTAAAACCCTAAAACAGATCAATTCAATTCAACAATTTAGAACCCTAAAATATATCAATTCAATTCAATGTTTTTAAAACCCTAATCAATTCATTTCAACATTTTAAAACCCTATACCCTCAACAAATAATCAAAACCCTAAATAGATCAATTAACAAAACAAAATTGTTTGATTAAACCCTAAAATCAAAACCCTAATTCAAAGTTCAAACCCTCAATTTCAGAAATTAGGGTTGGGTAAAAAATTTACCAAAGGAGGAGGAGATTGCGATGCAGAGAGTCTGCTGATAAACTCCAAATCGATGTCACTTGAGGATGAGATGACTCTCCGGAAGGATGTGATGAGACAGGGAGAGACTAACATGAGACTAGAGAGAGACTACAACTAGGCAGAAAGAGACAGTGAGAGGGTAAACAAGGTTGAGAGAGGCGATGATGAGTGACTTAGAGAGGAGGCGAGGTTGATTGAGAGAGAGAGAGAGAGAGAGAGAGAGAGAGAGAGAGAGGTCGCGAGGTTGGTTGACTGAGAGAAAGATGCGACAAGGTTGAGAGAGGTTGAGGAGGTTTTCGCGAAGGGTTTGAGAGAGAGAAGTGAGATCGATCGAGTATGAGAGAGAGAGAGATGAGATGAGTGAGATCGATCTAACGGCTAGAATTGATCGAAGATAATAAATCCTAGCCGTTAGATTCATCTAAAGGCTGTTAGTTAATATAAACTAATTATAAATATTTAATTAAATATATTTGCAATATACCACAATATTTGGATTTGTGAAACCGCATCGACAATCGCACATTGCGGTTGGTCCATGATAAGCTCATAATTAAATATCATTTGAATACTCATTTTCTTAGTTTTTATCCTTAGTTTCTCTTATTTATTATTTATTTACCTTGTTTTATTCTTTTGTAGGTAAAGTTAATCAAAGGAATTAATTTGGAGATTTTTAAGGCAGTCTTTGGTGCATTATACACATTTTCTCAAAAACTGCCTGTGCGGATCATTCGACTTTATCGAATAGTTTGTACTTGCTTTGGATGAATCAGGTTACAATCCTTATATGGTTGGAATTCCCTGGATGTTTAGTTTCTATAGAATTTTATGATTCGTGGTTCTGAAGTATGAAGAAGAAGATATCGCGTTTTGTGTGACTACTGTTCAAAGTTTGAGTTTATGCGCGGGAATTAGATCAATTACTCAGGTTATCTATTTATCTAAGTAATTAATTGGGGCTTAATCTGCATTCCAAGATGAAGATAAGGCTTATTAGAAGATTCTAGATGAACCCAACGGGATGGGTGTGTCTTGGTCTAAATTTGAAAGTTGAATAAGTGCCTGTTTGGCATTGCTTATTTGGGGTGATAAGTGATTTTTTTAAAATTTTGAGAAGTCTTGCCCGTTTGGTAAACTATGAGAAAATCACTTATTGTTAAAAATTGTTGTGAGAGAAAGCTATAAGGGAAAGCAGCTAATGAGGTACTTTCATTTTTTGATTATGCAGGAATCAGTTTCGAAGAGGAGCTGGGTTTAATGATTATACGGGAATCATTTTTTGATTATGTGAGAATTAGTACCAACAACACTTTTAACATAAAGTTTACCAAACGTCAAACTGCTTTCTCTCACAACTGATTTCTCTCACAGCAAATCTGACAGCGATTATTTTCACAGCACAGCAATGCCAAACTGGCCCTAAGTCAATCTCCTTCTCAAATAAGGATTACTTAGTTCTCAAGACAAAAAGAAAAGGACACAAATCATATTTAAAGAGGGATTCATACTTGCTAATCTTGGAGGTTTTGAGAGCCTATAAATACCTCTCTTTTTTGTGCTATAAGACACATTGACAAGCCTACACAATATTCATCGAAATACTTAGAGTGAAATTGTGAAGGAGTGGCCGGTCTCTATTCCGACTTCAGTCAAAGGATGTAATATTATTTTCCTATGCTTATTTGTTGTGATCCGATGACTATATCTAGCTAGGCCTCTTGGCCAAGGCTAGGAGGATGCCTTAGTTTAATTATTTGTTTTATTAAATGTTGAGTTTTTTATTTAATGAGTTGTGTTGATAGATTTATAATCTCTACTTAAATTTATTCAAAGTGTTGAATTCTTTTGATTGGCCATCTTTAGGGCTTGCATCTAGGTGATAAGATGGATACATGTAGACCTAATAAGTTGCATGTTTCAAAGCTTCTTGGGATTATAAATTGTGAAGAACTTGATGCTCTAATAAAGATTAAGACTTCATACAATTCCTTGTTTCTATAAAACTTAATGAATTTCATGTGTTTAACCTATGCCATAATACGCATAGTAATCAGATCTTAGGGAAACTTGGCTTAAGAGCATCCATAATCATGCTCTCTGTTTTTTAGTTAAATTTTAGCTAAAAACATATAAAAGTTATTTTAGGAGCTCTCTATAAAATTTAAACTCCAATGATGCTCTCTAGTTTAGGGAGTCATAAATGCTATAACTCTTTTTTAATTGGTCCATCTCTATTAAAAAATAATATAAAAAATAATAAACATTAATTAAAGGTTTGAAATACTCATTAAATAAAGCAGCATTAAATTATAGGAAGCCACTAGGAGTCCTTTCTCTCTCCTCAGATTTAGGAGCTCCTAGAGGTCTCCCTATTTTAGGAGGTGGATAGGGATCATGGTTGGAGTTGTATTTTCCCAATTCCTCCCTAAAATTTGTCTAAGGAGGTGGTTTAGGGAGCCCATTGTGGATGCTCTAACTGCGCTAAAACAGACTTAGGTACGGAATCTTTATCAATTAACTCATTGAATTAATTACTTGCCTCGATAATATGATTAAGAAGACTAATGGTTGAATATGAAGCCTTGGTATTTTATCATATTGTTAACAAACTTTTTCAAAATCTTTCTTTTATATTTTATTGAAAAATTTCTTTAATTTTCCTTGTTTACTTTTATTTGCTTTAATCAAATCAACTTTTGCCAAGTCACTTTTCAAAACTTCCCTTGCCATGTACCATCTCTCTATCTTCCACCTTTGTTTCCGTTTCTCTTATATTTGATTTTGGAATTTTTCTCAATCCTTATGGGAACGACCTTATACTTGCATATCTATACTAACAATTGATCTTTTATTTCCTTGTGCTTGCACATTGTGGTTGGTTTTCATGACATTACGTTTTGGTTGCGGTGGAATTGCGATTTTACGGTATCTCAGTAAAAAATGCCAGCCCTAGATGGGTTCCACCAACCACCATCCAATTCCTAAGTTAGTCTTTATGCCTTAAAGGAGATGGCTAAAAGTATTGTACTCAAGTATAGAGAAAGTTCAGATTACCTTTTTAGGTTAAAAGTACTCCCCTTTTATGCAAGGAAAGTTTGAGCTTACTCTTTTCCTGTTTCGATGTGGGAAGGAGCTCTTGATGATGTGGCATCTTTTGAGTGGGTGGTCAGTGGTAGCCAGACTTGTGTCCCTCCATTTTGGGGAAATCGTGCCTTAGTTAAATATTTTGTGGGCCTTTATTAAACTTTTAAATAGCCTACACGTAGGCCTTTGAGATGAGGCGTATGAAGGTTGGGGGCACCATGCCCAGTTGTATAGACATTTGTTGGGCATGATTGGCCTTCCTTAGGTGGAAGTAAGGTGTCTTTGGCTGACTTTTAGCCATCTGGGCCCAATTACCTCCTCAGGTAATTTTGGGCTTTATTTATTAGGCTCTTTTTGGTGGGTCCTAAGAATATTTGGTATCAACAAACTTAAATGCCACCTTCGCACCATGACCAACAAAAACACCTTCAACTACATAACCTTCCAAACTACCTTTTGTTGAAGCAAAGAAAATTAAAAGAACAATATTACCTGGAAAAATTCGATGTGAAGTTGTGAACGATTCTTGGGATGAGTCGCGTACTAACTCACTCTCTTTAAGACATTCTGCGGCTCTGCCAAATTTGTGCAAGTAGTTTAGAAAAGGCCACTACGTCCCCAGGATAAAACAACCCCAGAATCTCCTATGTCTAGGTTCTTCCTTGCACAAGGAATGACCCGAATACAAACACCTTTCTATGTTGCTCAGAAAACTTAGTTTAGGAAATAAGAGAAAGATATAAAGAGGAAGAAGGTAGCAGCTATCGTCTGTGTCTTTTTCTCTCCTAGCTATATCAGATATATATACATAATATACCACAAAAGAGACGTTGGTGGGCTTTAAAGACAGCAGATACATCAGTTGAGAAAATCAGCCCATATTAATAGAAAATAACTCCTATTAATAAAGTTAATTTAAGGCAATTGTTGAATTATTGAATTATATATATATATATATATATATACATATTTTAAAAAAATAAATAAATAAACATATCAATTTCAAAACCTTCAGTGTGGTACACTCAACCAAAGGTCACCATGCCAACATGTGTATGTTGTCTTTCTTCTTTTATGGCTTTGCAAATTTATGTTTATAATTGTTCTAGAGTCTACCACTTTTGTTGATACCTTCACGTCATGCACAAAACTAGCTCTTAGAGCAAGTCCAGCAGTGGGGTTTGGACTGAGGCAAGGGGGGGTTTGGAAGAAAAAGGGCCTCTAGCAGTGGGGTTTGGGCCGAGTTGGTGGTGGGGTCTACAAAGTCGGGCTGGCCCGAGGGCAGGTCCAGCCCCAGGTCCAAAACTCGGGGGAGCTGACGTCATCGATGACGTCAGCAACAAAAAAAATTAAAAAAAATTGAAAAAAAACAAAAAAATTTAGATTTTAAAAAAATAAATACTTAGTCATATTTTTCACTTCCCACACCAAAAATCTTTTAAAAACATATTGTCCAAATTAATTGTTTAGGTAAACAAATATGTGAAAAAAACAAAAAAATGAATAGTATTTGCCCTAAACTACGGCAACTGTTGGAAACCAACATTGCTTTTTGCAAGGGCAGCCACTATTCACATGAATAGTGGCTGCCCTAGCACCCCCTCTTGCCATGGCTAAGAGCAAGTCCACCGCATGCCCTTTTGCCAGGGCAACAGGCCCCCCCAGCAGGAAATGGACCTCCAGCGCAGGAAAAGCAGCCCGGGCAAGCCCTGGGTCCCACCAGCCCGGGCAAGCCCAATGGCAGATCTTGACTGGGCTTCAGCCCGAAGGCGCTGACGTCAGCGAAGCAAATCAATTTTTTTTTTTGGGTTAAAAAAATTCAAAAAAAAAAATCAAAAAAAAACCAAAAAATTCTGGATTTTTTCTCTATAAATACCTATCAATTTCATTCACTTTCCACACCAATTTTCATATAAACTCTTCTCCTTCCGTATGTATGAAGAATTGTTGTATTGTTTCCCTTTTATTCAATAAAGAAAGCATTAAATAATATGAATATTTATTATAAATATTTGCAAATGAAAACAAAGTTTAATTAAAAACAAACGTATAAAAAAATTATGGACACGTGGCAACCAAAATTAATGGTTTAAAGTAAAAAAAAATAGGAAATAAAGTACAATGAATAGTATTTGCCCTTGCCCTAGCCTTTTGGGGTGGAACCAAAAAAGGCAAGGCTGCCACTATTCACGTGAATAGTGGCAGCCCTTGCCTTGCCTTAGCCCTTGCCTTAGCCCTTTGGGGTGGACTTGCTCTAAGGGCAACTGGTGGAATTGCTCTTACTACTTTATCCTTTCTCACAAACCTTTCATGATATTGTCACTAATGTTCCTAAGTCATCACACTGCTGCTTCATTGCCTAAGGGCTTTTCTTTCAATTTTTCTATGACCTAACTAACCGCACTAAAGAACAACTCTTTGTTATTAATGACCTCCAACATCCAAGTGTTTTAACACATGAAATTTCTAAATTTCTTTATTTATATCCAAATAAGAAAATTGATGTATGTTAATTGAGGAATTGACTTGTATCTAAATTTTGAGTTTATTTCTCTGGTTATGAGGATGAAGGTTTTTTTCTACACATACTATCAAGGTACCACATAGTTTGAACATTGAGCCCAAAGGTCTACAAATTAGAGCCATTCTATGGTGAGGGTACCATATATGGACCATAGATATGAACCTTCATATTAGCCACATGATTCATCTGAATAGTAACTTCACTTAAGTTCAATGAAATGATCATGTGACTAATATGAAAGTCCACATGAATGGTCTATATATGGCACCCTCACTATAAAATTTTGCCTACAAGTTAATACCCTTTTTCATTAGGTTAGACCTAAACGGCGGTGGCATTTGACACATTATTTTAGCTCAAGTTTGATTGGAAAAATTGGAATGGGAAAAGTTGTAAAATTAAAAATTAAAAATTAATTAATTTTTTTTTTTAAAAAACAACTCAAAAGTAAAGTCTCAATAATTTTGATTTATTGCCTTTCTCGTCTCCGGTCTCCTCCTCTACCATTTTACGAAATCCCGAAACTGTCCCATCTCGAGCTAAAACCAGCAGCAAAGCCCTTTTCTCTAATGTTCTAAATTTTTATTAACTTGCAGGCTCAATATCTCAGTCTCTCTCTCTCAGCAGCTACACGGGTCTCTCGGATTCGTCGATCAGACGGCCTTCCCGCGTCCATGACTCTGATGACTCCTCCGCCGCTAGATGTAACTACTAAACCCGTCTCTCACTCGTCACAAATGCGATCTCAAAACGATTTCGTTTAGGTGTACGAATGTTTTCCTAGGGTTTCAATTAGCAGATCGGAGCTCTCATTTTGACCTTTTTTTTGCAGCAGCAGCAGCAACAGCAGGAGGACGATGAGATGCTGGTCCCGCACTCTGAGTTCCCCGATGGTCCTCAGCCCATGGAGGAAGGTTATTCTTTTTTCTCTCTCTCTCTATTTGTTTATTTATTTAGTTTTTGCTTAAACCCAATTTCTCTCTTTCTTCCTTCCTTTCTGTTTGTTTCCCGAGAAAATTCTGAAAATGTTAAGCAGTGAAGTTTTATGTCAAGTTTCCATCTTGCTTGGCTCTAGGCACAACAGAAGTAGTTTTTGGGCATAGTTGAGGGTTTTTTATTTGTTTTTTACTTTCCATTTTTAGTTGTGAACTTTTTGTAATGGTTATAAAGCTGCAAATGCTGATAATTATGCATTACTAGGGTGACTGAGAATTTGTGAGTCCTTTTACCGCTTGGCTGCTGAGAAAACTGAGGAATACAGAATAAGAGTAATACAAATTAGCGAATTAATTATAGAAAGTCAGAATTCACTTCCCCTAAGCCAATTAATTATATGGAATGGGCAAAGTTTTACTACTCAGATGAAAAAATGAGGATTATAATTTCAAGGAGGAGTTATCAAAAAGTTAGGTTACTATATCATTTTCTTTTATGAATTTCTTAGATGAAAAATGGGCCACTAGTGTACTGGGGTTGTGCTCCTTGGGCAGTTTTTAACCAATTTTTTTTTATTATTATAGAAAGAAACGAATAGAAAAGGCATAACTAGGACCACTTACCAGATTGGTTTATTTTGCCATAAGTTGTGTAGTTTCTTGGGTTTATAATACAAAAGTTGAGATATAACACTTAACTGGTTTTTCTCTTCTTCTGCTGTTCTTGACATTCGAACATTTCTTGGTTAACTACTTTTGGCAGCTCAAGCAGAAACTAACAATACAGTGGATGCTCAGTCAGTGGATGATCCATTGTCCGCTAGATTTACATGGACAATTGAGAGCTTTTCAAGGCTTAATACCAAGAAGCTATATTCTGATATTTTCCTTGTTGGAGGCTACAAATGGTATTTAAATCTCTTTTGAGTTGGTAATTTTGAAATAGGTACTTGATTTGTTATGACCAATCTTATTTCACATGCACTTTGCAGGCGGATACTCATTTTCCCAAAAGGGAACAATGTGGATCATCTGTCAATGTATCTAGATGTTGCAGATTCGGGAACTTTGCCTTATGGGTGGAGTAGATATGCCCAGTTTAGCTTGTCTATTGTCAATCAAATTCATAGTAAATATTCAATTAGAAAAGGTACTTTCTCTGCCACTGATGTTCCTATTAGAAATAAATTATAATGTTTTAATAGTTTTATAAAATTGGACTGCAATGCGTCTTTTCCTTTTGACAACTTCGTATCAAGTCCTAATGGTTGAAGTGCAATGAATAAGGGGATAAAACTTTGGTGCATATGATGTGGTAGCTATATCCATTTTTGCTGTATTTGCTGAACAGTCTGTGGGAGTTATAAACTCTTCAGATGTGCCTCAGTAAATTGTTATGGCATTTCACATATATGTGTAAATTGTGTAAATAGCCAGATTCGTTAGTCTCACATCATGAGTTTATTCAAGAATACATGTGCATTACATGTAGCTTCAGATTCTCACCAAGTGAACAAAAGGGGCGTGAAAAGAAAGAAAAAATTTAAGACATGCACCTGTTTTGACATGTTCAGCCACACTACTTTCTTTTTTTTGAAGAACTTAGAATGAATAAACTTTCTTTCCAAAGATGAGGCATGGGGAGCTGACCAGAGTCATCATTCTATCATTGAGATGTTGAATAAAATAGCAATTAATGTAGTGTTTGGATCAAACCTGGATCCTTGCCTACCTGTTCTTCCATGACTCTAGTTAGGAAATTAAGGGCAGTTACCTATATATATAAGGTGCAAAACGTAAAGTTATGCTCAGTAAACATGTGAAGAGTAGTTTTCTTGCCTTTTCTGACCAGATATGAGGATGAAATATGCCAAAAAAAGAAAAAAGAATCGGAAATGCTAATAGATGATGTTCTAACATTTCTTTTACTCCTGGTTGGAGCCAATGCCTCACTGAGATGATAGTGTTGTTTCTATTTTCTAGTAAATATAATGGCTTTTTTTAGGAATGAGGACTGGATCCCTAATGTCTCGTAAATATGAAACATACATGTTTTGGAGAAAAACAGAAAGGAAATTGATAATGTTCGAGTTGTTTAATATGGCAGAATGGGACCAAGATGTGTTGTTATGATGTTGCTTTGATTTGTTTCGTTCAAGATGTGTGTTTGTGTATATGATCTTTGTTAAGATTATGCATACATTTTATGTTGTGCTTGCTATGATATTCGACCTTACTCTTTATTGATTAAATGCCTTTTTGACACTTGTATTGCCACATCTGCATCCAATCTTGTATAAGTCCTAGCTAGACAAGGACCAAGAACTTTACGAAGAAGAAAATGACTTGCATTTTTTTGTCATGGAAGTTTCTATAATCTGACCCTCTTTTAACTATTTCATTACGTAGAATATTAGATGATTACAGCATCATAGCTGTTCTCCCAGTGTTACAGGTTTGTTAAGTGATATAAAAAATATCCTTAATTTTCTTGTAACAAGATGGAATATTTCATATTGTTGAATGAGAATCAGTTTTTCATCATGTGGGCCTTAGCCACTGCTTTGTCGTTACCTTTCTGATTGCGTGCGTATAAAAATTTCATATGTAGTTATTTGAATTTACTTCTTTGTGTTGCGTTTTTGCAGAAACACAGCACCAGTTTAATGCACGGGAGAGCGACTGGGGTTTCACTTCGTTCATGCCTCTTGGTGAATTATACGACCCTAGTAGAGGTTATATTGTGAATGATACATGCATAGTTGAAGCTGATGTTGCTGTTCGTAGAGTTATTGATTACTGGTCACATGACTCTAAAAAGGAAACTGGTTATGTTGGACTGAAAAACCAAGGAGCTACTTGTTATATGAACTCTCTCCTTCAGACTTTGTACCATATTCCTTATTTTAGAAAGGTTAGCATAATTTCTGTACATAATTTTTCCCAATAACCTTGTGTACAAGGAAGCCCCACATCTCAAATTGTAATTTTAGGCTGTGTATCATATGCCAACAACGGAGAATGATAATCCATCTGGAAGCATCCCTCTGGCCTTGCAAAGCTTATTCTACAAACTTCAGTACAATGATACTAGTGTAGCGACCAAAGAGCTGACAAAGTCATTCGGATGGGATGCATATGATTCATTTATGCAGCATGACGTCCAAGAACTTAATAGGGTTCTTTCTGAAAAGCTTGAAGACAAAATGAAAGTATGGAGTTCTTACTATATCAGACTTCATGCTTTGCACTTTATTTGTCAATTTTGGAGGTTATTGATTGAACTTTGTTTATTGGAACAGGGAACTGTTGTGGAGGGTACAATACAGCAGTTATTTGAAGGGCACCAGATGAACTATATTGAATGCATCAATGTGGACTATAAATCGACGAGAAAAGAATCATTTTATGGTAAGTGATTGAGGTTGATGTAGATTACTATGCAATCGAACAAAAATACTGTAGGTCTTCTTATGGAAGATTCCATATGTTTATTTGTAGATCTTCAACTGGATGTCAAGGGCTGTCGGGATATTTATGCTTCATTCGATAAGTATGTGGAAGTGGAACGCCTTGAGGGTGATAATAAGTATCATGCTGAACAATATGGTTTACAGGTAAATGACATTGAAATTTTCCTGTTGGTTTATCTGTTTCCTTGGGAATGTTGACCAACATTAGTGACTTTACCGGGATCATCATCACCATCTTCTTCAACCCATTTTTTTTTTTGGGTGGCGGGGCTGTTTATTGTAACTGTAATTGTTATTTGTCCCACCTAAATTCATTGGAATATCAGTGTTTGTTATTGTCTGAAGGCTTGAAGTTGGTTTCTAATAATATTTTGTATTTTTCTTTTATTACCTTTTTAGGATGCTAAGAAGGGTGTCCTATTCATTGATTTTCCACCTGTCCTTCAACTTCAGCTAAAACGTTTTGAGTATGATTTTATGCGGGACACCATGGTAAAGGTGAGTAGTTGATAGATTAATCTGTCTTCACGAAAACCTTTCATACATATTGTGTAACTATGAGTTGGAGAATGCGTGCACGAATAAGGAAGCGCATGTGCACACACACACACACACACACACATATATATATATAATATATCAGGGTTTCGTATTACACTAGGGTATCTTTGATATTTTATTATAATCGGATATATAAATTTAGGGTTTCTTACTACACTACAGTTTCTTTGGTATTTTATTATAATGAGATTGCTTTGGTAAATAGGTCTTTTTTCCCGGACATTAGCATATTGATTTGATAATATAGAGTTGAGTTGTACTTATTGATACGAAGAATTATGAATGAAGTTATAAATTTTTGTATTGGATTTTTTGAGTTTACTATCTTTTCCCTTTTACTTTGGGCAGTTGTGTATTCCAACTACCATCAATGCGCATAGCCTTCAAGATCTTGGAATTAAGCCAACTTGATTTCCCTTTATTATAAATACATTGTATATTTTTTCCTATATTGGGGGAAGTGCTATATCAAATATTTTATTCTTGTGGGCATGCTCAGTCTTTGGAAGTAAACTACTCTTCAAGTCATTCAGTAGGAACCGTAGAGGGCTGTTTCAGCACAAATGAGTTGCAAGGCTCTTGATTTTTTGCTGTTTGTTTGAGGGATCCCAATTTACAATAATGAGTATTTCACCAACTCTAGTTTACCTTGGCAGTAAAAAGCCTTTGCCAACCCTTAGCATGCTGTAGCCACTGCTAGAAAATCTTGCGAATTATACATATTTTCATGGACATATTAATCAAAAACATTCATAGGTTGGTTGAGGGAACTGTTTAGTTTGAAGAAAGCTATCTTGTTTCTTATAATTGCATATTGCAACTTCCCATTTGTTAGGTCTATTTTAGCTCTTGTAAATAGAAGATTTGTTTAAATAATTAGAACTTTATGCCCTTAATCAAGTTACTTAATGTTTTCAGAAAATCATGTAACCATTGAGCATTTGAAATCATTCTGTAAAGCAATATCAATTTTCTTTCATTTGTCACCTGTTGTGAAGATTTTGAAGTCAACTTTAAGATATTTTTTTTCTTTTAAAATTTGATTTTCTTTGCCCATATGAATTAAGACCAACACATTTGATATGTCTCTTATAACGTAATTTCTTAGCTGGTATTTTTTTTGTTTCTCATACTTGTATCATTTGTGTTACACTTAATTACTTGGAATAATCTGGTCTGCTGATTGCCAACAGATAAATGATCGCTATGAGTTCCCCTTGCAACTTGATCTTGATAGGGAGAACGGGAAATATCTATCCCCGGATGCTGACAGGAGCGTTCGCAACCTTTACACTCTTCATAGGTATTAGTAATTTAACTTTGTTGGTATTTAAGACTGTTATACCTTCTTTTGGTGGAATGTTTTGTTTATATGGTATGTATGTCTAGTTCCCTAGATAGACTGATATAGATGATTGCATCATTTCCATGTCTACTTTTGGAGAAAGTGACTGGATGTACTGCAATCCAATTCTGTGTTAGTTATGCATAAACTAACAAATCTTTTTATTTTTTATTCTTTTATTCCATTTGCATTGCTGTTTTTCTTTTATTTTTTATGAGAAACAAAATTTTGTAAAACATAAATGGGGGTACAAACATAATTTATGGATAATTAGTATCGCAGTGTAACAGGGCTGTATCAATATCTGGACTATCCATGCTTCAAGGTTTGTGGTTTTACCATGACACCTGCTCCTTGTCTAACCATACTGCAATATAGAATGTTCATTGTTAATGTTTTCTGCGTCAAAATTAGATGTCAGTTATACTATGGCCATTTTTAGTGATTGCTACTGCAACAAGTTCGTATATGCATGGCCATTGTATCCTGGCTGTGTATGGAGGTTACTAATGCTTGTTCTTATTTGTTTGCAGTGTTTTGGTGCACAGTGGTGGGGTGCATGGTGGGCACTACTATGCTTATATCAGGCCAACCCTTTCTGATCAGTGGTGTGCACATTCTTTCTTTCTGCAGTCAATATATTTAAATTGTTTGCATCAAGAACTTGTCACATATCTGGTTAATATTTTTTTTTGAAAAGAAACAGTATTATTCAAAAGGGACTAAAACACAATAGTACACGAGATGGCCAAGGGGGCCACCTCACAAACAGAAAGAAAATCTGGTTAATTATTTTCATTGGGGGGTTTTTTTTTTTTTTTCCTTTTAAAGGCTTGTAAACAAAATAATGTAAGTTTGTACCTTAATAGTGCACTCTAAGAACTACTTCCCAGATTAACGTGATATCTACAACATCAACAAAACTGAGTTTTTCCGAAGGATAGTACTATAAATTTTTAATTTTTAATTCTTTTTTCAGATGCATTTTTTTAAATGTAGGCCCTTGTTCAATTTACTTGGAGACAAAATGTTAAAGTTCATTGGATCAAATAGTGGGATAATGAACAAAGTTGTTTCACAAGTAGAAAGGTGAACAAGTTGATGAATAAGTTGAAGGACGAGGAAGGCAATTTAATTGAGACAGAGAGAGAGAGAGAGAGTTGAATTTCCAGGTGGATGGATTGGAATGGTCCCATAATAGTGATGAGGGAGCTAGCTGTTTGGATTTGAAAGGTTGAAATTAAGAGGGCAACACTCAATTGTGGTAAATGACAGACCCAATGCCCTTATCTCCTTGGTGGACCTGTATCTAATAGATAAAGACGAACCAATTGAATGAGGGATGAGTGAGATAAGGATAAACAGGGAGAGCTTACCGAGTAATGTTTGAGTTTTGCTGCTCTAGATTAATGTAGCATTTTTCTATTTCATTAATTTGAATATGCTAGAGTGCCATATTGTGATGGCTAGTGGCAAGCAAGAGTCTCTTGATCCCTACAGGTCTGCTGCAATGAAGATAGAGTGTAGTGGGGTTGTAGACCAATGAAAATTGTGTTTGGATACAATTGGTTAATGTTGTGCTTGAATGAATTTATGCTTGTTGGACTTCTGGGGAGTCAAAATTACTGCGAAAGAAAGCAATAACTTTGCACCAAAGTGGCACTGACTAGGCTGAGCAACAATAATCTTTAATGTTGACCCACAAGAATATAAAAAAGAATAGTATGTGAGACAGTTTTGGTAGTACACTAATTTAGGAATGGAGGTGCTTATATTTTTTTTTCCTTTCCAAAAATCCATTGTTATCTAGTAGCTGGGAGTGTGTTATGGAATTTGGCTACTGGAAGGGTTGATGTGATATAAAGAAAGTGCTTAACTAGTTTGATTTTACCATTGAGAATCACAAATGAATTATTGCATACCATGCCTTGTCTATTCAATTATGAAGATTTAACGTCCCTTGCAATTTGTTGCTTTCAGGTTTAAATTTGATGATGAACGAGTAACAAAAGAAGATATGAAGAGGGCTCTAGAGGAGCAGTACGGTGGTGAAGAAGAGGTACAATTTTCGGTTATTTATCACGTTTTATTTGTACTTTCTTTGCCTCTACTGATGTTCTCTATGTTTCACTGTTTGCATTTGACAGTTACCACAGACAAATCCTGGGTTCAACAATGCTCCATTTAAATTTACAAAATATTCAAATGCCTACATGCTTGTTTATATACGTGAAATTGACAAGGAGAAGATAATTTGTAATGTGGATGAGAAAGACATTGCGGAACATCTGAGGGTAAGAGGGATTGACAATATTTCTGTCGACTTAGAATTTTATTTATTTTATTTTTACTTTGTCTTGCTGGTAAATCATGCTGTGCTTATGTGTCCTTTGAACACCATATTCCAGATAAGGCTGAAAAAAGAACAGGAAGAAAAGGAACAAAAGAGAAAGGAAAAAGCTGAAGCGCACCTTTATACTATCATAAAGGTTAAAAATTTTACAACCCCTTGTCGATTCTTTTCTGTCCCCTGGTTCTTTTTGTTTGAGATATGTAAACTTTGATTTCTGTAACGTTATTTAATTCAGATTTTCTTATATGGGTTTCTAGGTTGCACGAAACGAGGACCTGCTTGAACAGATAGGAAAGAATATCTATTTTGATCTTGTGGATCATGACAAAGTTCATAGTTTCCGTATTCAGAAGCAGATGCCCTTCAACCTCTTTAAGGTACTGCGTTTACCCACTTGAACTTTATTGCATTGAAAATGTTGAAAATCTTCAGGTGTAGGTATACACCGTTTACTCCATACTGTCTTACTAGTTTCTGTACTGAAAGTTGTCAATATGGATATACATGTCTTGACTTATCTTAACTAATTTTATATAAGTTGGCTTTGGCATCATATTCTTCTTGGGGTAAGAATATAATAGATTTTTTAATAGAAGACAAATTATTATTTTTTGCCGTTTCGTCTAAATTCTTTGTCTCATAATCCATGCATCTAGAGCTAATTTCATCAATTAGATCATCACAAATTTATTAAGTTCAGCAATCAAAATCGTAAAATTTCTCATCAAGTTGAGAGGCTTTTTGATTCCAGTGCAAGCTAGAGATTGTAGTTGGTGAGATACCTTGAATACTCGTTATCGTAAATCCAGAATGTGAAAATACTTAATAGGATGCACAATGTGATGAACAGTATTAAAGAGGAACAGCAAGACCTTAGCATATAAAGAAGTGGGGTTTCAGTTCCAGTATATGATAATCATAATAATTATGGGATATTCCCAGTTGAGCTTAATTAAATGAAATTGGAGCTATAGCCTATACGTAAAATTGTAGTTGTTGGATCCAAATGATCAGTATCATTCTAATTGAAGTCCACCCTCAGGAAGAGGTTGCCAAAGAGTTTGGTATACCAGTTCAATTTCAACGTTTCTGGCTGTGGGCAAAGCGTCAAAACCATACATACCGGCCAAATCGACCACTGACACCTCTTGAGGAAGCACAATCTGTAAGTCCTTTAGCTTGTTACCTGTTATGTCACTGATTCTGTTATATTTTCTACGAGTTCGTTGTTCTTATGCTATGTGTAAATGTAATCAAGCATAATTCCATTCATGGTTCACGAGTAATAAAAAAAACTGGTGTGATCTTGTCCAAAGACGAAGACCGTACATATATTTGTCTCCACACTGATGTGTTCTATGCAAAATGAGTGAGGAAAGCGTGGATTACCTTTTTTTACAGTGCCCCTTTTCGTTAAGTCTTTGGCGGACCTTGTTGAGGGAGGTTAAGACTGTTTGGGTTATTCCAAAAGGTTGCTATGATCTTCTCTGTTCCCATTTTGTCATTTGGGACAGGGGGAAGCGTGCTTCAACCTTATGGGGTTGTTTGGTACAGTCTGTATTTTGGAACGTTTGGATGGAGCGTAACAGGAGGATTTTTTATGAGTATGAGGGAGTGGGTGTTGGTGAATTATGGGATGGAGTTAAATTCTGGGCAGCTCTATGGGCTTCTGTCACTTCAGATTTCAATGTCACTTCAGATTTCAAAGATTATTCTTACTCCACTATATTAAGGGATATGGCTGCTGTGTGATGTGAAGTGTTTGTTTTGCAACTTGGTTTCTTTGGGTCTTTCTGGTGTAGCAGTCTTTGTGTGGTTTGGCTGCTGTCTTTGTCTTTTTAGTCTGTTTTTCTGTTGTTGCTCGTTTGTCTTGTGGATTTCTTATCCGCTTGTGTGTTCCTCTTCTTTTTTTCCAATAAATTTTGTTTCTATTTAAAAAAAAAAGCGAGTAATAAAAAAAATTTGGTGGTTGTAAATTCATTTAGTCAAATTACAGTTGAAATCTTGATTACTATCAGTGGAGGTTCTGATTCCAAGCAGTTTTCTATTTCAGTATACAAAAGGGCATTTTGGAAATTAGTGAAAGTAACAAGGTTAATGTTGTCCATGTAAAAATTCATTAAACATGAATACTGCTATCAACAAAAAAGCTATTTTAAAGGCTTTCCAGAGAAAATATAGATTGAAGCTTCTCCCCTATTGACAGGCACCCACTAAAGTTTGTAATTCAGTGGTATATTCTAGTTAGCATTTTCCTGTATAATGCTCGTATTATACATGTACATATGTATTTTTTAAAAATACTTCTGTTTTCCGTACATGTATGAAAGATTTGTTAAAATACACATTTTAAAAATCAAACGTACCATACATGTACGTACGTATTCTTCATGTTTAAGACACATGTTTTTTACAAAATTTTCAATAATACAGATAAATTTCACGTATTATACATGTATTTTTCACATATTATTGAATAAAAATAATATATATTACAGGTTTTAAATAAATTATATTCATATATTGTATAGTGGCCGAACTTTTCATTTTTCTTTTTCAAACATTTTGCCGAATTAATCACGTATGTATTTTATTCGTACTATTCCCGTTCCGTATTTTACAAACTCTTTCTCTTCTCTGTATGGTATTTGTAGGTTGGACAGTTGAGGGAAGTTTCCAATAAGTCAAATAATGCAGAGCTAAAGTTGTTTCTTGAAATAGAACTTGGGCCGGTAATGTTACCCTCTAAAGCTCTTTAATTTTTTCCCATCAGAATTATTGTGTTATTCCTTGACAAACCATAATCATCTTATTTCAATGTCGGTATTCACTGGTTGTTCTATTGCTGATATGCAGGATTTGCTGCCTCTTTCTCCTCCGGAAAAGACCAAAGAAGAGATTCTTCTATTTTTCAAACTCTATGATCCTGTGAAAGAAGAGCTCCGGTATGTTTGCTTCTTTCTTCCATCAAAGTTAGAGCTACAATTGATTACTTAGGTATTTCTCTTTGAAATCAGGTACGTTGGGAGGCTGTTTGTGAAGGGTAGTGGTAAGCCTGTTGAATTATTCGCAAAACTAAATGAAATGGCTGGTTTCAGTCCTGATGAAAAGATAGAACTTTTTGAGGTAAGTCCTCTGCCATTTGTGTTATAGTATTATAGCTCTGTCACCTGCTTAACCCATTTGTGTTATAGTATTATAGCGATTTGTGTTGTAGTATTTTAACTTGACATGCATGCACGCAAACGCTTACTTATGTTTTCAGGAAATAAAGTTTGAACCTAATATCATGTGTGAACACATTGATGAGAAGGCAACCTTTCGTGTTAGTCAGGTATGATTTTCGAAGTCTAATGTTTTCATTTGTAAATTGGTGCGAACTATATGGAGTTATCCTTTTTCTTTTATCTTTGCTCTTTTTTTTATCTCCCTTTTTTCTTTAAATGGGTGCGGGGACTGGATTAGGTATAATATTATACACGTCTTCAATAAGTACTCATACTATGATTTTAAACTTTGAAATTCCCTATGTTCTTATTCCTTTGTGTAACTGTTTTTTTTTTTTTTTTTTTTTTTTCCAGCTTGAAGATGGGGACATCATTTGCTATCAGAAATCTCCTCAGGCTGGAAGCAGTGAACAATTCCGTTATCCAGATGTTCCTTCATTCCTGGATTATGTTCGTAACCGTCAGGTATATTTTCTTCTTTTTATTTTTAAAGCTCAGAATCTCCCAGAATGTTAATTCAATGTCGGAGTCTCCATGTTTTAGTTTACCTGTCCTACGGGTTAATCTTCTATAAGTCTCTGATTCAGAATATAAAAAGCCAGCTAATAAGGAAAACTAGGGAATTCGCAGATCACTGATGACAAGCAATTAAAGTTGGGATAACTTAGTATTTCTCTAAATGAATATTTAGTTTGCATGATTAGGGAAACTATTATTCATGTTACTGGGAATGAGTGGCAAAGAGATGGGGGATGTTGGGATTCCCTACTTAAGTGGTGGATGATATTTTAACACAATAAATGGAAGCATGGATTAATGAATCACATGTTGCATGTGTTTTAAAGGGGAATGAACCAACATCACGGGATGTACCTAGAAATGTGAAAATGCATTCATTGGCCTTGGGTACAATCTTGTCCCCTCTCTTCTAAACAGCATAAACCCCCTAACCCTTCATTTCTCATCATTCACTAGTTTACACATAAGTGCAAGGGACACAGCGTGGGAGCTAGTGAATGGGAAGTAAATCCTCTTGTATGCAAAAAAGGGTTCAGAACTTCAGAATAACCACTTTCTTGTAATTTTTGTTTTGTAATCCTTTAGTGCTATCTAGAGATGGACTTCTGGTAGTTCCATTAGGTGTATGGTGGAAGATTTTTCTCCTGCGGCTCAAACACCAAATCTCATAAATAATAGTCTCTTGCTTATTTGTTTACTTGTTGCTTCATATCGTCTGCTTATTTTAATCCCACAAATGTGGAAAGGGTTTGATGTGGGGACAAGTAATTATTTTATGGGCTTTTATTAGGCATCAACTTTCCAACAGGGTGGTTGTGGGTCATGAGGGTAGGGGTGGGGTGTTGCAATGTTGGGTGCTCTCTATTGTTTTATTATTTTTGTATTGTGATTTTTTCAATTCCATGACAATTTACAGGTTGTCCGTTTTCGTTCTTTGGACAAACCGAAGGAAGATGAATTCTGTCTTGAGTTGTAAGTTTGTCATATCATGTATTATATTCTTCTGGAAGGAGTGAATCAGTTAAAATGCTTTATTATTGATATTCTTTTCCTGTATCTTATAGGTCAAAGTTCCACACCTATGATGATGTTGTGGAAAGAGTTGCTCAACATCTTGGCTTGGATGATCCAACTAAAATTAGGCTCACATCTCATAATTGTTATTCACAGCAACCTAAACCCCAACCAATCAAGTTTCGAGGAGTAGAACATTTGTCTGACATGCTGGTACACTACAATCAGGTTGTTTATTACAAGATTCTTAACTCTGTTTGAGAAGTGTTTTCTCCCTCTTAACCATGTTCTGACTGTGGAAAAACATTCATTTTTTCTCTTTTAGACTACGGATGTACTTTATTATGAAGTATTGGATATCCCTCTCCCAGAGCTGCAAGGCCTCAAAACTCTGAAAGTTGCTTTTCATCATGCTACCAAGGATGAAGTGAGTACAGATAACGATCAAACCATAAATTATTTTAGTATGTCAACAATTTTGTCTCTTACTTGGAAATGTTTTTATGTTGACAGGTTGTGGTTCATACTATTAGATTACCAAAACAGAGTAGTGTAGGAGATGTGATTGATGACCTTAAGACAAAGGTAATTCTTTGCAGATTCTGAATTTATATATCTGTTGTACAGTTTGTATAATATTCTCATGGAAGTATTTCAGAGAACTTTACATAGATGAATTATGAAAAGACTTATATTTCCCTTCATCTGAACAGGTGGAGTTGTCTCACCCTGATGCTGAACTCAGATTGCTAGAAGTTTTCTATCATAAGATCTACAAGGTATTGGATAACGTACATGTAAATGCTTTCTATGAAGAGAATTATGCGTTACATTCCTTAAATATCCTAAAGAATAAATTTGTGTTATCTGTCAAGAGGAACCCGCCATCCAAAATCTCTACGTTCTTAATATGTTGAAATTCTTATTATTATTTTATTTTCAAATTCCTGGCAAGTCTGTGTTACAGTTGAGTATTGATATATATTTAGTGTATTTTATAAGAGATAATTGTATTAAATTCTCAACAAATTAAACTGAAAAAGCCTAAATATTACAATTCCACCCAATGAAAAAACAGAATACATACAACTTAAGTGTTCACTGTTCTTGATAATTTATTAATCATTTAATTGTTAAATTGTTAAATTTGTAGCTGAACTATTCATATTTGTAATATTGCAATTTCAGTAAGAATTCAGTATCAGGGTATGGTTTGTGATAATGTTTGTTGGTTTGCATTGTTTTAGAAGCTCAAATCATTAGGACATGGACCAAAAATTAGTTATATCCTGACACTTCTGCCCCTATGTTGGCCTCATAAAACTACTAGAGCCCAAAACGTGGAATTCAACATAATATTACGACGTTGGGATATGAATTTGGGATCTCCTACCCTGATACTATGTTAAAGTTAGTCAGTTTCACATCTTTCCCAAAATCTTCTGCTATGACGCAAGTCACAATTATTTTATATTCTAAGCGATTTATTATTAAGAATTTTGAAATCTTATTTTGATAATCCCTATGGTAAAGGCTTGGTGAGAGGTTGAAGTATCAGAATGAATGTTCATATAACTGCTCATATAGTTTTGACTCTTGTAAGGGGCTGCATGTCATTGTTTGATTACAGGCTTGTTATAAGGTTTTAATTTTGGTCTGAAAGGCTTGTTATAATGTTTAATCATATGTCGTTCATGTTTTCTAGAATGTCAAGTGCTTAAGGCATCATCATGTGTTTTACTACTAAGGAGCTGCCTTTTTGTTTTTTAATATTCTTGTTTAGAGATAGAGTTTGAGAAAGAAAAAAAATGTGGTGTCTCCTTTGGGGAACCATAATATTTGCGTGTGCTATGATGCTTTCCTTTTGTTTTATTCTTTCTGTTTTCTTCAGAAGGAAATTAGTAGACTTCCTGTTTGTGTAATATGGAAAACATGCAATTGTGCTATCTCTACCTGTGTTAGGCAGAAACAGGACTTGCTCATTGCTTCTTGCATATTGTGATCGGGGGCCTTGCTGCGGCTGCAGGCCTCTATTTTTGTTTCTTCTATCTGCAACCTTTTAGAATTTTCATTCATTTCTTTCATTCATTAATTGTTTCCATGCAGATTTTCCCACCAAATGAAAAGATTGAGAACATAAATGATCAGTACTGGACATTACGTGCAGAAGAGGTTAGTCTGCACAGGATTGGGGTCATAGTTAATCTATGTTTAGTCTTTTCTTTTTAAGAAAAAAGGAAATCTCTCTTTTACACCTTTTCTGCAAAATCTTTATTGTCTGTTGCTCAGATCCCTGAAGAAGAGAAAAACTTTGGGCCTCATGATCGCCTGATCCATGTTTATCATTTTATGAAGGACACAGCTCAAAATCAGGTAGGATATTTCTTGTTTTTCTTTTTCTTTCATCTTTCTTTCACTTTCTGTTACTTTCTCACATCTTTTTTGCTACAACACTAACACATGCACAGATACGTGAATACATGTGTATATAGTCAACAAGTTCTTTTAGTATTTATTGTTATTATTATTTATTAACATCCTTTTTTTAAAAAAAATTATCATCATCGTGGTAATCATCTTAACTTTTATTGTGAATTTGCAGGTTCAGAATTTTGGAGAACCATTTTTCTTGGTCATTCGTGAGGATGAGACATTAGCGGAAGTGAAAGTGCGTGTACAGAAAAAGTTACAAGTCCCAGATGAGGAGTATTCAAAGGTATTCTCTTTATTGCAGAGGACATTATACCGACGCTGATGCAATTTCAGACCAGTGGCCATTCGTGAAATACCATAAGATTTGTTTACTGTGAAGTGTAATATATCGTTTTCTTTTTGTTTGGCTCAGTGGAAATTTGCGTTTTTGTCCATGGGTCGTCCTGAGTACCTCCAGGATGATGACATTGTGGCCAGCCGATTTCAGGTCTCTCTCTCTCTCTCTCTCTCTCTCTCTCTCATTTATATGGAATGCTCAGTTCTTTTCTGCAATTTCATTTTCAGAGAAGGGATGTGTATGGAGCATGGGAACAGTACCTTGGTTTGGAACACACTGATCATGCTCCTAAAAGGTCACATACAACAAATCAGGTATTTCTTTGCGAACTTCCTTCACTATATTAGCTTACCAAATTATACTGTTGAGAATCCAGGAGGTAAGCTATTAGGAAAATGAGGTAAATCCAAGATTGCTTGAATTTTGGATTTCTTATTCATTATACCAGTAGACAAGTCCAAGTTATTAGGCAAAGTAGGCCAATGATGATGATGATGATGATTTATAGACAAGTCTGAGTCAGAAGCTTTAGATGGTTATTCATTACACCAGTAGTTTTATTAGGATTTGAACCTATGGATAGATTTTGTTTGTTGAGTTGAGGGAGGAGGAGCAAGTTAAAGGGTGGTTGGAATGGTGGGTTTGGGTTGCTTAGGTTTAATGAATTTGCATTATGCTTGAATGTCAGAAATCTATAAGTGGTCTTATTATTGTCAGTGATAATCTTATGGTTGCTTCCTTCATTCCATTGCTATGTTCTTTATGCTGAAAAATAATGAGCTAATTCTTTGACGGTAGATGTCCTTCAATGTGGTACTTTATCTGTTGAAGTTTAAGACCTTTCATCATGTTTAATATTTTCAAAGTTTTTGTAGGAGTTAAATTGAGTTATTGTCGGGAAGACTAAGTTCCTCTCCTTTCCATGTTTAAGACATATGACCATTGTGTGAGGTGTCCCTACATGTAATGTAGAACTACCAACCTTTATTTTTTACACCGTTGTTACGGCTGTGGTGACTACTACAACCACTGTGGCACCTGATCACTGCCACCTTCACAATGCCCAATTGGTCTGATACACAGCCTCTGGCAATCATGTATCCACTTGGTTTTTTGCTAACTAGCCAAATAGAAAAATTATAGTGACAGTAGTGGCAATTTTAAAATCACAGTTGCAAATTGCTATTGTGCAATAGAAATTTATTATAAGTATTTGTCAATCCTCTGCTTACTCAGTTTAAACTATGCAGAATCGTCACACATTTGAGAAGCCAGTGAAAATCTACAACTGAAACTACTGCAATGACTTTGTCAGCTCATTTCACAGATTCAACCTCCTATACATATGCAGAATCTTGTGATGAGCCCGAGATGCACAAAGGAAGCTTTGTTACAGTTTGCCATAGTTATACCTTACTGGGCATAAAATTCTTTAGTAGAGTGACAGGGCAATTTTTAGCCTAAACTTTTGTATCCTCGATGGTTCGGACACTTCTCCCTTTCAGGCACCTGTCGTTGAGGTGTGAGGTAGGAGGCATCTCATTTTGAATCCATGTAATTCCGTATATAAGATTTTGGGGTGAGCAATGTATAGAGGGTATAGGTGCAGGTTTAAATGCAGTTTCTTGTCCAGTTATATTGTGTTGATCTTTTTGAATCGTTGATGGAAAAAGCTCTGTATAATATTGGATCGTTGGCTTCCTTTCTGTATGTTTTGTAGTGCAATGGTAGGCTGCTGTTGCTGTGACCTGTGGAGGTTGAAATGACTTTAATATTTTGCCAATATGAAACTAGTTAGCTGCCGTTACATTTGGCACAACCAGTTTTACAAGTTTACTCGTCCTTTGCGAGTTTTCAAGTGTTTGTGTATGGGTTTCTCTATTGGGTTTGTGGGCTTTGTTTGGGCTTATGGCTAATTGTGGTGATGTTGGCTACTAGTTTTATTTTTAACATGTTAGTTTGTTGCCTGCTTGAAATTATTATTTTAGACATCATGATGTCTTTAATTGTAGCGTTTAAGTTTATCTTTGATTAAAAAAAAAATTGGTCGGAATGAATTCAATTGGAAAAATTCTATATGCACCCATAAATCTTACAAGTGCACCAAATTTTGTAGAACAGCCTCGTCTACACATTAAAAATACAATTTACTTATTCATTTGTTACACCAGACCCAAGCTTTCGAGAGTTTCACAAAAAACCTTGAAGATAATGCTAGATATTTTATGAATTTAAAAACTGAAAAATGATTTTCTTAAGGAAAAAAGAACTCAATATCAGGAAATTATAATTTTGTTTTGCCTTGCATTTTGATAAGAGGAATTGTGCAAGTAAAAGTTTCGAACGAAACAATTTTTGTTCTTATACAAGTGGTATCGGGGGAGGGGGGAGTTCGAACTGAGGATCTCCGGATCCAAGAGTAAATGCTCTTTAATGATTTAGCTACAATGAGCAATTTTAATGGTTCAAACCAAACATCTTAAACATAATTCCGTTTTTCCCAAAAAGAAATTAAAAAGGAGAGGACAACACGAAAGAAAAGGAGGTAGGCACTTTGGACTAAGGCCTTTGGTGGCTTGTCTGGTAGCCGTTCAAATTTGATGCATGGCAGAAAAACTGGTGGCCTGGAAAGCAGTCTTTTCATTTGTTGATTTTGGTTGTGGTTGTCGTTTAACAAGCGTTTAGCCACCCATCTCCACTAGAACCAACAACAAACACTAGATTCAACAAGAGAGCTACAAAATTTTGTAAGCCAAAACCACCCAAGAATTAATTACTTTTTCACTCTTCTAGTCCTGGATTGAAATCAGACTTAGAATTTTATTAGACCCTTTTCATAATGTTGTTGACATTAATTTTCCCACCACCTCCTTCGATTTTCATGGCAGCAATGTCAGTGATTAGCTTCACATCATTAGCCAATGCTGGGTTCTCAGAGCTGAGAGGAAAGCACATGCAATATTCCAAGTTCTGGAATTTCAATTCTTCTCAAAAATCAGCAGAAAAAAAGCAGAAAATTCCACAACTATCTGGTAGAACAGGCATGCTGATTTTGTATGCTCCTGCGTTTCTAGCCGCTCTCTCATGCTTGCTTTTTTTTCCCCATCACAGTACCAGGCATCTGTTGCTCTCCTCTGCTCTAACTCTTCATTTTCTTAAAAGGCTTCTTGAGGTACTAATTTCATTTAATTTAATTCCCTCCCCTCATTACAATTTCTTGAGTATTTGTTTAATATTCTTGAAGTCATTTTAAATACATGCGTGCATGGGATGGGAAGTTCTAATTTTATAGTGTTCTTTATAATTTGTCTGGAATTATAAATTGGGGTCGGGGTGCATCAAACCAAATGCCTATACTTTTCTTAGGGTGTTCATATTTGAACCCAATTTCTTCACTTCTTCTTCCCCCTATTTATTTATTTATTTATTTATTTATTAATGTATATGGTACAACCCAACTTTCTTTTTTTGATCAAATTAAGTTCCATTAGCAATCACAATAAACATTTCAAATATTCAATTAATCAAATTATAATTCTTCACAATATGGTTTCTACCTTGTTTTCTAGGTTCAGTTTGTGCACAGCTACAGTGGAGGTATGAGTATTGACACTGCAATCCCTATCTCTCTCAGTTACTTCCTGTCAACAGCAACCATGATTTATGGTCAAAACCTAACCCAAGGGCTTCCAGAGCCCCCAATTGATTTGAAGGAGCCTGGGATTCTCTTGTTTCTGATAGGAATTTCTGGCAACTTCTATCATCACTACATTCTTTCAAAAATGAGGTCAAAGGGTGACAAGGAGTATAAGATTCCAAAGGGTGGTTTGTTTGAACTTGTGATATGCCCCCACTATTTCTTTGAGATCATGGGATTTTTTGGGGTTTCTTGCATTTCTCAGACTCTCTATGCATTCTCCTTCGCCATGGGAACCGCACTCTACTTGACGGGAAGGAGTTGTGCCACCAGGAAATGGTATCTTTCCAAGTTTAAAGAGTTTCCCCAAACTGTCAAGGCTCTCATTCCATATGTTTTGTAGATGTCTTGGATTGGAAGTGTGTTGTTAGATGAAATTTTAGAGTTCATCTTATTGCTAAAATATGAAGGGCTTCTTAGATCTAGGTTCAAAACGATTAGCTGTCATTTAGTCCAGTCCTCGCGTTTTTGGTTTTAGATGTAGGTCCTTTGACATTTATTACTTTTTTGTTGTGTCAATTTTACCCTTTAAGGTAAATAAGGAAAACACATTGAAAATCTAAATTTAATGGATTATTTCCTTGTAATTGAATTCCAGAATTTGAATTTTGAATTTTTTTCCTTGATAATATTCCTAATATATAGATAAAATACAATTTAATCAATAAAAAAGTAAAGACTCACATATTATACCAATCGATCAGACAAGCACCCACATTAAATTATGTACCTGACATACAAGTAAATCATGTTAATACATACAAATATATATGTACCTGCCTTACAGGTAAGTGTTTTTTTCTTGAGTTTTCTTAAGCAGTTTTTTCTGGAGCTTCATATTTATATATACGTACATGTCTTCCATGTAATAGTGTTTTTTTTTTCCCAAAGAAATTTTGTATGAATTTTTATCTCAGTTGAGTTTAAAGATCCATACCAAAATATTATATGAGTTCAATTAGCTAGGCTAAAGGGTATAACTACCTAGACTAGAGGTAATTTATGGATTTAATTACCTGGATCAGAGGTAATTTATGGGTTTAATTACCTGCATATTGCATACGAGGTGTATGCATAGGTACCTTACCTATTGTTAAGGTATGAAGTTTTTATGAACTCTTATTACAAATTTTGATGTCAGTATACCTTGGGAAAATTTCAGAATTCAATAAATAGATTTGCAATTAAATTCAAATCAAATATGATAATTAATATCCTACAAATCAATAACTTACCAGTTTTACGAATTCATAATTTACCTTATTTATGTTTTAGGTGCATAACTGGAACAAAAAATTAAATATCTTGGATCAACAACAATTTATGTGTGGATTGCACCCAAAATCTCTCCTCATAATTGGACTTATGCCAAATTTTCTAAAATATGAATAAGGTTTGAATACTTTAGGTTAATTGTATTCTTCTTTATAAGGAGATATATAGGAGTTTACAAGAGTGCTTTACAAGGAAATAGATAGAGTAATTAATTAGGAGAATATCTCCTAATTATATAAGGGTGTGTCAACTATATGAAACAAGGAAGTAAATCAACTAATTAACTTAGGAAATAAATCACCTTGATTTTGTAGGTTAACTCACGTCAACACTCCTCAAGTTGGTGCATATACGTCATCAGTGCCCAATTGGTAAGTGAGTCATAAAACACTCGTCCATAGATAGCTTTTGACAAGACATCCGCTAACTGATCTTTTGATTTTACAAAGGGTAGGCAGATGATTTTGCTCTCAATTTTTTCTTTGATGAAATGTTTATTTACCTCAACATGTTTTGTTCGATTATGTTGAACTGGATTATGAGCAATATTGATCGCTGACTTGTTATCACAATGTAATTGCATGGGCCTCTCTGGTTTAAAACCCAATTCTGTTAAGAATCCTCTAATCCATAATAATTCACAAACTCCTTGAGCCATACCTCGATACTCTGCTTCTGCACTAGACCGAGCAACCACATTTTATTTTTTACCCTGCCAAATGACTAGGTTACCTCCAACAAATGTAAAGTAACCTGATGTAGAGCGTCTATCTGTAATGGAACTAGCCCAATCAGCATCTGTATATTCAAAAACTTCAAGATTTCCATTATTTGGGAACATTAAACTATTTTCCAGGAGTTGACTTTAAGTATCTTCAGATCCGATCAACTGCATTCCTATGAGAAACACTGGGTGAATGCATAAACTGACTAACCACACTCACAACATATGAAATATATGGTCTTGTGTGTGCCAAATATATCAACTTTCCAACAAGACACTGGTATTTTTTCTTATTGGTTGGCAAATGGTCCATATCTTCACACAACTTGTGATTCATCTCAATAGGTGTGTGAGCAGACTTACATTCTAGCATTACTGTTTCAGTTAGTAGATCCATCATATACTTCATGTGCGACAGAAAAATACCAGTTTTTGACATTGCTACTTCAATTTCGAGGAAGTATTTCAGAGCACCTAAATCCTTCATCTCAAATTCCTAAGACAAATATTTTGTAGCTTCTGTTGCTCTCCTGCATCGTTCCCAGTTACGACCATGTCCTCCACATAAACAATTAATGCCGTGATTTTTCCTCCATCACGCTTTAAGAATAGGTTGTGGTCTGAATTACATTGAGTGTATCCAAAATTCTTCATGGACTTAGTAAATCTTCCAAACCATGCATTGGGAGATTGTTTTAACCCATATAATGACTTTCTAAGCTTGCAAACATGATTTTTCTTATCATGAGCTAAATTACATCCTGGTGGAAAATCTATTCTTCCAAGTCTCCATGTCAGAAGGCATTTTTAACATCAAACTGATGTAGTTGCCAATCTAGATTTGCTACTAGAGACAGTTGGACTCTAATAGTGTTGATCTTGACTACTGGGGCAAAGGTCTCCTGGTAGTCCACCCCATACCTCTATATATACCCCTTCGCCACCAATCTAGCTTTATATCGTTCAATGGATCCATCTGCTTTAAGTTTCACAGTATAAATCCACCTGCATCCCATCGTCTTCTTTCCGTGAGGTAAAGGCATGAGCTCCCATGTGGCATTCTTGTAAAAAGGGGTATCTGTATCCTTTATGCTTTCTGAAATCAAATCATCATGATATATTTCATTAATGTTATCAATTTCAGGGGGAAATGTTACGTGAATGACATCCTCAGCAGGTGATTGGTACTACTATAGCTAAATACGGGTCCGTAGCGAGTAAAATCTCATAAAACAGGTCAACTTCCTCCTCCTGATTTTGACAGGGTGGAGGCGACTGGTCGTTTTGAAGCAGAGGCATAGGATTTGCAAATCTAAGTGGTGGCGACTGGTCGTTTTGAGGCATATTCACATCCTGTGTACAAAAAAGGGGAGGTGATCGGTCGTGTGAGAGAAGCGACTAGTCACTTAGACTTTGAGACACGTCCACTATGAAAAAACCTAGAAATTCCGGGGTGTTGAAATTCTCTTCATGTGCTTCTGAAAAGTATATGTCGTGTTCCTGAAACAGTACATCCATGGAGGTATATACCTTCTGACCTGGAGAGTGATAACATCGTAGCCTGTCTGATGAGGGGCATAGCCAATGAAAACACACTTTACTGTGCGGGGATCCAATTTATTTCGTTGGTGATCATGTAAGTGTACGAATACAACATAGTCGAAAATCTATGGTTCAAGGTTTGGAGTGGGAGGTATGTGCAAATGGTGAGTGTTTGAAAAGGAGTTTCGAAATTCAAGATACTTGAGGGAATCATATTGATAAGGTAAGCTGTAGAGAGTATAGCCTCGCCCCAAAAAAATCGAGGCATGTTGGCACCAAATAGAAAGGCACGAACGACTTCCAGTAAATTTCAGTTCTTTCGCTCAACCACCCTATTTTGTTGGGGAGTATATAGTCACTAGCATTGATGTATGATGCCATGATCCTGTAAGAATTTGTTAAGATCATGATTAAGAAATTCTCCACCATTGTCAAAACGGAGAACCTGGATTTGGGCATGAAACTGAGTCGCCACCATTTTATGGAATTGTTGAAACATTAAACTGAATTCCCCTTTGGTTTTGAGAAGAGAAACCCAGGTCATTCGAGTGCAGTCATCAATGAAAGTGACAAACCATCGAGCTCCAGCCGGAGTAGCAATTTGAGCAAGCCCTCAAACATCAGAATGAATAAGGGAGAAGGGAACTAAACTTTTATTTGTATTTAATGGGAACGAAAAATGATGGCTCTTAGCCAATTCACACGTATTACACTGGAAGCTGGAAACATTAAAACTAAAAAATAATGATGGAAACAACTTCTTTAGATTGCTGAACGAGGCATGCCCAAGAGGTTTATGCCATAACCAAACTTTGTCTCTCTGCCTCTCAGAATTAGCTCCACTTTTTGTTAAAGCTTGACCAACCTTGGTCTCACTATCCGGTGCGCAGTCCAAGTAGTAGAGTTTGCCCCGCCTAGTACCACAACAATCGCCTTCCCGATGAACATGTCTTGAAAAACGCACTAATTCGGCCAAAATATTACAGTACACCCCAAAGTAGTAGTAAGTTGTGCAATATACAACAAGTTATGGTCCAAGAATGGAACAACCAATACATAATCAAGTTTGATGAAGTTAGAGAGAGATAGAAAGCCCTTCCCAACCACAGGGGAGGGAGTGCCATTAGCATTAGACACCACCGACTGCGTGGATCGTTTGCAAGTAATAAGTTGGCCAGGATCAAATGTCATGTGATCCATAGCACCCATGTAATAATTCATGCATGCTTTGGAGAGGACGTATGTAAAGCAGAACCTTTAGTGGTGGATATAGAAGCACAAGCTTGTGTAGCCTGTTCAGCAAGATTAATCGCATGCTTCTATGAGTATGCAAGGAGGGAGAGAATCATAGGGGGGCCTGACATCGCAGCGGAAGGAAGATTTGATATGAGTGTATAGTTGTGGTTAAGGAGTTGATTTGAGAATTTGAGGAATTTGATTTGAGGTGTATGTGTTTAATGAGTTTGATAAGATGATTTGATTTGAGAAGGAAGGAATTTGATTTAGGATTTGGGTTTGAATTTGAGCATATGATTTGAGGGCTTAGAGACGACCTAGGATCGGCCGCTCTCATACCATACTAAAATATGAATAAGGTTCGTGTTGACACCATGTTGACCTTGTTAGAAATGTGCCCTAAGAGCCAATACATTTGATGTGATCTCCTTAGAATACATTTCATATATGATATATAAAGGGCAAACTTAATTTGTTATCTTTTACATCGTGTAAAGAAACAAATGTCCAGGGTATGCTAAATAAGAGATAAAGTAATCTAAAGAAGATTAGATTCGGGAGACCTTTAATCTCTAACTGTAGCATCCCAAAATGTTCCTAATCATAGGTTATCAAATGGGCATTGATAAACCGTCAAGATTAGCGCATATTATGTATGCTCAATTGGGAGGATGATTAGTCTCAAACCATTTGTGTAGTTGACACTAATACAAGTATGTGGGTGCTCATTAGTGAATGAGTACACTGAACGCGATCAACTGTAGTTCTCATATGGAGTATTTGTCTACATGTCAAATGAGAACTCATAGTTGCAATAATGCAAATTAGTCCTTAGACCTGAGGCATCATGGTTGTCCTGTGATGCGTTATTGATCTTTGATAGCTCTTAAAGGCAAGCCGTAAAAGATTTGTCTTAAGTGTTGTTGGGATCTCTTAATTCATCATAGGGGCATGTGAATGTACAATAAGGAATCTCTACTTTCGATAAAGAAGGAGAATGTTTCAAGATGTGATTCAGTAAATCTTTGGCCAAAGTATTTTGAGCTTGATTTAGAAAGTTGTTCTTAATCACGTTCTTTTGAATCACATGAGGTTATAAATCATATTAGGGGTTTGACGTAATCAATCCGTACCCTAATAATATGATTTGAAACATTGTATAAGAGAAGGACCGTATTGCATTGCAATTCCAACTGAATAGGTTCTTCATCTATTCTGGTTAGCTTGGGTAGCCTTGATATATTGCTAGATGTCACTCTTGGCTTGTGGAAGTCCTAGGATTGATTGTGATCGATCCAAATAAAGGAAGAATTAAAAAGGGGTTTTAATTCTAGTTGGTTAGAAAGAGTTCTAATATTTTCCCACTGCCTTGCTAATTAGAACCTAATGGATCGCACACCTTAAATGGTTAACTTTGAGTAATACAAATGAGAATGAGGAAATCAATTTGATTGATTTGATGTGGATGATTTACTACGTGTAAAAACGTATTTGGGCCTCGGTAATAGTTAAGAAAAGTCCAAATGGTTGGGTATCAAGCCCAAGGGCTTAAGACACCTAAATATTATGGTTTAAGTGTCATAAGGCCCAACTTTGGAAGCCCAATGGGGTTTGGCCGAAAATGCTTAAGTGAATGTGTATGGGAATTGTTTCCATAAGCTCATTAACACACAAACACAATCCAACATCAACCAAATGGGTTTGGGAGATCAAAGAGAGATAAAAGAGAGTTTTCAAGAGTGAAACACTTTCATCTTTCAAAGTGGTTTAGATTGAAACCAATCTTGAGAATCTTGCACTAGCATCCAAGTATTCTCAAGATACTTATTCTCATCTCAAGGTTCCATTGGTGTGGAGACTTAGAGGCCATATACTTTTGTGGCTCACATGGAGGAGAAAGATCAAGGAGCAAAGATCAAAGATCAAAGAGGAGATCAACAAAGAGGAAATCATCAAGAGAAGACCAAACACAAATTGGTTCATATAATTGCTTCAAGGGTAATTAGATCTTACCTTTTCTCTTGAATTTTCATTTATGAAAAACATATCAATGTTCATGGCTTAAGATACTTGGAAGAAGTTTTGTTTTTGGATTTAAACAACCACCTTAGACTTTCGCTGCGATTAATTTGATTAAATGCATGTTTAATATTCAAATGAACTTTGGAAAAATGTTTTGAATTTCCTACAGACCTCACCTCCTTCTTAAGCAAATCCCACAAATCAAGGGATAACCCTTGCTTGTCATCATGGACGGATCCATAGAGGAGCAAGGGTGGTCAAGTGATCCCTACAACTCTGGAATCTGCCATTAGATGGGAGAAAATTGACCCCTGCAAATTGCTCAACGAAAGTCTCCAAAGAGCGAGCAACGCTTCTTGCGCTTCCTTTTTTGTTTTCCTCTATGTTAAAACGGCGTCATCTTAATAAAGCTTTTTTTTTTTTTTTTTTTTTTTAAACCTGGCCAAAATTATGTCGTTTATATTTAAGAAAGAAAAAAAAAATCGCCTATGTTTAACAGAGGCAGGCAGCACGACAATTTCCTCCCCTCCCTCAAATGAGTTTTAGCTCATTTATGTACCCATAAACTACTGTACTCAACATAAGCCAACCAATATATATGTTAGTTTTGTGAATGTATAATACAAATAAACAATTAAGAGGCCAGATTAAGGAGATCTAGTAAGATAGTCTTCCTCTCAAAATTAAGAGGTTGGAGAAATTCCTATAGTCCCCTCACAAGGAAAATGAAATGTCAAGATCTTGGCACCTGTTGGCTGCTTGTTTCACACTGCATATACTCAAGTATGCTGTGAACCGTCCATTTTGGGATGGTTTCAAGCTTTGATATAAATGGAAAGAGAATCTCAACCGCACTGCGGTTCCCTCTTGTAGCTGCAACCTGTATTGGCTTCAAACCATCTTGTGGTGCAATAAAAAGTCACCATGAATTTATCTGGTTTTCTCAATCCCCATTTATTTTTAATGGATGAATTTAACTCATCTATGCCACTATCCATATGCAGCAACTCATGATCAAATACAGATTAACTTGTTCAGAATACTTACCAACTCCCTAGAAGTTAAAATTGAATTCGTATTCACATATATATTGTTTGAAACATTTACAAATTCTTTAATTATGATGTGGTTTTTTCTCATCGTGGACAATTGTAATGTGATTTTTTCTATTAATTATAAATTATCGTTTCATTTTTATGGGTTTATTTTTGTATAGAAATTTTTTACCCTTTTAAACGTTGACTCCTGCAAGAAAAATTCATGGATCAATCCCTGCTTGTCGTACCTCGCATCCCACGAAACAAGGAGTAGCCATACCACCTCCTATGCCTTCTCAATACCCAAGACCCCAAATCAAGGAGAGCCATGCAAAAG